>NC_137786.1:19946932-21146932 GCF_963383645.1 Muscardinus avellanarius | reverse complement strand
TAACAAGTTCATTCACAATTTTAAAGCCTTACATACCATTTTCACTTGGCTTAAATGGCTTTCCTTTTCCCAGTTCTTCTGTCTTTGACTTTGTAAACTTTATTCAAACAATTGGCCTCAAATTAACACTCTTTTCATGAAGAAAACATCAGGGTCTCGAACCTTTTATTAAGAATTTATCTAAATTAATATTCATTTTCGCCGGGCATGGTGGCACACGCTGGTAATCCCCGCGCTTGGGAGGCGGAGACAGGAGGATCGGGCAGGTTCTAAACCAGCCGCGCTGGCTTAAGAGACCCTGTTTCCAAATAACAATATAAAATAGGTCTGGGGGTGTAGCCCTAAGGCAGAAGGTCTTCCAGGAACCCCAGTGCCACAAAAAAAAAATAATAATAATAATATTCATTTTCAAATCATTACAATAAAATAAAAATGATTATTTATCACTATGTTTCTTACCATATAGCTTATGTGGTAAAAGAAATATTTGGTAAAGCACAGTATGAGTAAATGAACTTACCACTCTACTAATTAATCAAATAATCAAAGTTTCAATAAAGTAATCTACTGATCAATAGTTGGAAGGTGTTCAAATCCCTTAAACTTAACAATGATTCTCCTTTTCTGTTCTCCTAGAGCATAAAATAAATCTTTAAAAATAAGGAATTTGGATACTTTCAGCATAAAAACATCCCCTCAAAGCCTGGAGAAGTTTAATTGCTTGACTAAAATCACAAAACCAGCTACAAACAAACTATCACAACTTTCTAGGGGATTTCTCTATGGAAAGATATTTTCACAATAGTTTGCAAATTAATGTCATATTGCCATATGACACACGTGTGTTTGTGTGTATGTTTGTGTGTGTGTGATTGCGCATGCAAAACCTCTCACAAATCCAGTGATTTTGTGTTTAGGCTTTCACAGGGATTTATTCAAGGTGACAACAGATTGATGTCTTATTTTAGGCTGAGGGCCTTGTTTCAACTCACAAGGTTGTGAGCAGAACCCATTTTTTTGCAGCGCTAGAAACAACTGAACTGTTTCTTGAAGAATAGCAGGAGATCACTCCTGTTGCTTTTAGGCTCTCTGTATTAATTAGTTCAACCTATCAGGTCAGAATTATTCAAGAGAACATCCCTTGTGATTAACTTATCATGAGAGTGAGATTGCATCACATTCTTAGGTCCTGCCCAGACTCCAGTTGAGGGGATTATACTAGTGTATGGGGTCTGTGGGTCATCTTAGAATTCTGTTTCCCACAGAGATGAAATAATTTCATTTTGCATGAAGATTTTATTAATTTCTTTATGTATTTAAAAAAATATCCTTGATTATAAAATTGACAAAGTTTTTCATCAGCTTTTTCTAACAGCCTTTTCTTCCACCCAGAGAAAACCACTATCATAAACTAGATATATTCAGAAGTTAATATATTATATATTAACAAATTATAAGCAATGTTTTTATTTATTTGTTTACCTTTATTCTGCAAGAATATTATTTCTGCTGCTTTATAAAATAGATACCACTTAATTTTTCTTTAATTAAAACAAGTCTGGGTTGATTATCTATTGTATATGAGTTAAAATTATATATAATGTATTAGCTCAAATTTATTATTTGGTACACACAATTTTTGCATTTTAGTAAATCTTTAATTGCTCTCTCTAATTTTCTTAGATAAAATAATAAATTTTTTCCTTACACATCTACAAATTTATAAACTACTATTTTTCTTAATCTTTCTAAAAATACTGTGGAGTTAAGTGAACATATATTCATGGCTTCTATTTTAATATTACTATTTTTTTGATAAATACATAATTCATACCAGGCATGGTGCCCCCCCCCCCCAACTTATAATTCCAGTACTTGGGAGGCTCAGGCAGGAGAATCACAGGTTTGAAGCCAACACATTTTTATTTATTCTGTATTTGCAAATTATCCTTTTTCCTACAATTTATTTGTAAACTCAAAATCAGGTTCTAATGGAACTTTTCATACTACTCATAGACAATTTCAGAGTAGTAAAATATTTGAGTCTCCTGATGTGTCCTTTCCCAAATGAGGAGAAACAAAGCACTAGTTCACTTTCTTGTTTAACTGCCAAAGGAGATTACCATAACTAAGAGATTTGTAGCATCAGGGAATTACAGTGTAAGATGCTCCAGCTCTGGAGCCAATTAGGTAGAATTTGAAATGATAACCCTAGAACCTGTTAGTAGGATGTAGTTACCTTTCACACATAATCACCATTTTAAAAATTAACTTATAGTTATTTATAATTATTTACAATTATGATCATTCCTAACATTTTTATATTTTTACATGCTTATTTTGTTTTTGGTCTGCATTTTTGATTCGTGTAACAGATATTATATTCTTAACTTTTAAAAAGCTGTCATTTATTTTATCCTTTATTATTTTGGTAAATCTGTTTGATTTTTTGTCCAATAGGAGTTGGGATGTAGAACATACTTAAAATATTTTTTTCATTTTTTTGAAAATAGCAAAATTTGCACTTCAAGGAATACATTGACCATATAGATTTCAAACTTGCAATGACAATGGCCCAAATCAGATTTGACATCATCCCTGGATGACATATTTTAAATTGAAGCAGCTCTAGAATTTACAGATGATAGAAGTGAAAAGATGATTTAGTTTCTTATCACTTCAATGCCTTTAATAATAAGATACAAATATTGATGTCTTTCCGATGAGATGTACAGATGTTAACAGTCATTTTCAGAGTCATAAAGTTATTGAAGTTGAGCATGAATTCTCTTTATATCTTTTAATATATTTTTGGTAGTCTTTATAATTATTATGTCAACTCAAAGATTTTGATTTTTCTTCTGATCTTGGTAATGAAAGGATTTGTTCACATTTCTAAAATAAATACCTAAAGATATTGCATTTCATATTATGTAGAAGCTTTATTAGGCAGTGACATAATTTAGAACCATAATAATTCATTAAATGTGTCAATATAATTTGTTTCAATAAGATGAAGCTGTTTGAAAAAAAATTGCCTATTGGTAATAGTGTACTGCAAGTTATGACAAATATGTTAAAATGTCTACATTTGTTTATTGCTTATTTTCTGATTCTTTATCTTTCTAGAGAATTCTTATTGAGAAGTTAACTATTAAATGTCAAATACTCTCAGGTATCATTAAAAAAATATTCTTGCCGGGCATGGTGGCACACAGTTGTAATCCCCGCTCTTGGAAGTCGGAGACAGGAGGATCACCCAGGTTCAAAGCCAGCCTCGCTGGCTTAAGAGATCCTGTTTTCAAATAAAAATATAAGATAAATATAAAATATGTCTGGGAGTGTAGCCCAGAGGTAGAAGGGTTTTCAGGAACCCTCCAGTACCACCAAAAAAACACACTTCTTTATATATGTATATTTTAATATAAAATTTTAGAAGTACTTTAAAAATATTTTCAAGCTCTTGTCACACATACCTTGATAGAAAAGACCTGCAATTTCCCCCTTTATATATATATATATATATATATATATATATATATATATATATAATATACATATATATACAATATATTACTAAGTTAATATACATATACAATATATGAATCTGAAATTTTTCTCACATATTTCATTGGCCAGTTCAAAACCACAGTTCAAATTATTTATTACAGATTCTTGGTGTCTAACTTATTTCTACATTTTGTCGAATGGAGCCATATAAACTAGTTCCAAATTCCCTTATTTTTTGGATACTATTCCAAGCTAGATAAAGTTATTTATGATAATAAAGTTTTTATTCTTATCCTGCAGGCCTGTGGTGGTATAAAAAGTTTTCCAGTCTTTATAGGCCCTGGATATTTTATCATTCTTTAGGTTTTATGTAGAGTGATTCCTGAAAAACTTAAGGTGAATATAGTTAAGTCATAAGGTTGTCATTCATTAGCAGATCAATTCTTGGATTTATCTTCATTGTAACCTAGGCGGGTGGGTTGTGGTTAGAGAAGGTGGGTCTCTGGGGGTGTGGCTTTAGGAACTGTGCTTATAACTTGAAATTTTTTTGCTTGCTAGCTCTTTCTTACTTCCAGCACATATAATGTGAGAGGGAAGGCTTGTGCTCTCACTTTCTCTACTTCCCACTGACTTTCCCTGAGATCCATGGTCCCTGTCTTCTCATGGACTGAACCACAAAATTTCAAAGAAAAACTGTGAGTAAATAAATGATTCTTCTTCTAAAGTTCATGGTCAGGGTTTTGAATTATAGCAGTTGAAAGGCAAAGACACTTTGACATTGCTCAGATGTTTATTAATAAGCCTCTAAATTATACTCATATTTCTAGCAAAGTATGCATTGATACTAGACTTAGCAGATTTATTTAAATGATTTATTTACATTTTTATGCTGAAACTAGGAATAATCTACTTCCAAGCTATATCCTCCTTTCTATTTTACGTTTAATTTGAAATAGGGTCTTCTTAAGTTGGTGAGACCATTGTTAAATCTGTGATCCTACTGTCCCAGTCTCCCAAGAACTAAAATTACTGCAGTACACCATTGACTCAATAGATTTAATGGACCTCCTCTCACTCTTCAAAACTGTAATGAGGAATAAAATGATCTCTACCAGGTTTTCTCACGTGGTAATCTTAGATGTAAATACTTGCATTTATATTTCAAATAATTTTCTTTTAATCAAAACATGTTTTATAGTTTTTACAGGGTCAATATCAAAGGCTAATTGTTTATGAGTGTAAAATAGTTGAAACCTAATACAAATGCAAGACATATTCCACTATAAGCATAGCTTTTATTATGTGCCTAATTTTGCCCTATGCTTCATCAGATGCTTAATGTGGAGAATATGTATAAGTGACTTATATTTCCATAAATTATCACATTACCTTATGTTTCTACTTTTCCCCAATGTGCTTTTCATGCAATTTCTTTTGTGATTCTTTAACTCAAATTATTATAAATTATTATTTAGTCTCTAAAAAAATAGACCTTGTTATGTCATTTGAAATTACTTTGAGATGTGGTAACACACACACACACACACACACACACACACACACACATCCCATTATAAATTGTTTTAATATAATTAACTTTTTAAATTTGTCTCTTTTGGAAGATGTTCTTCATGACACAATTGGTCATAATCTTGAAACAAATGAGGTTACTATTATTCTAAATAGTGGTTTGAAAATGTAAGATTAATAAATAGGATAGAAAAAACCTTAAAACTATAATGAAAAGCATGATATGTGAACTTTGTTGCTTTCTTTCTTATTTATATATCTCTCAGTACAATGTGCCTCCAACTGGACATTTATAGCACAATGCATCAATATGAAGATTGTTTTTATTAGCAAAGATAAAGAAAAAATTGGAGCCTTTCACTCAAAACAAAAATCTACCCAAGCTGCTGAGAGCTGCTTCATCGTCTCCTCTCTCAACACTACATCACTGTCAGATTTTTCTCCCACTCAACAGCAGCTAAAGAGATCACTATATTTAAAATTAGATTGTCATAGGTAGTAGCATTAATCTTAATCTCAGATATGTTTGAGAATATCCTTTAAGTTGAGATTTAAATTTTTTTCTATATGACACATTTTTAACTTGTAAAAAAATGTAGTGAAAACCATATATCATAAAATATATGTTTTATTCATTTATACAGGTACAGTTCAATTATATTAACCATATCTGATTCGTTATGTAATGGACTTCTAGAACTTTTATATCTTGTACCTGAAACTTTTTACTCACTAAAAAAAGCTTTTTTCCTTTAAGGACCCAGGGAATTAATATCCCACTTTCAATTTGGTGAGTCTTAATGCTACAAATAAATTATAGCATTATTCACAGTAGTAAAGATTAGATACAACTGTAATGTCCACAGATGAATGAATGGATTAAAATATTGGCATAAGGCTGGGAATGGTGGCACATGCTTATAATCCCAGCATTCGGAGGCTGAGATAGGAGGATTGTGGTTCACAGCCAGCCTCAACTAATTAGTGAAGCACTTTGCAACTCAGTAAGATCCTGTTTCAAAAATAAAGAATAAAAAACAGGGCTGGGAATATAGCTTGGAGGAAGTATGCCCCTGGGTTCTATCCCCAGTACCCCCAAAATAAATAAATAAATTAATTAATAAATTAATTAATGCACATGTAACATTTGTGTATGTATGCACACACATAGAGTAAAATATTGTGCATCCTTCAAAAAGTAAAGTCTGCCTTATGCTATAACACAGATGAACTTTGAGGACATAATGCTACAGTGAAATAAAAATGACATAAAAAATTACAAATGTATGATTCCACCATAACAAACTACGAATGCATGATCTTAATGTGACTGAGACATTTTGTGCTCATCATCTTAAAACATTTCTTTTTTTTTTAAGTTAGGTTGTTTGAAATATCCCTAGCTTTTGCCATCAAGCCATGTTCCGATGTAATAAAACCATTTATAGCCACATCAATTAAAGACTCCTTGAAAACCTTCATCAACTCAAAGGCTTTATAAAATATCTTCATATGGCTGTAGAGTCACTTAGCAGGAATATGAAGATATCATGGCTTAAATGGCAATGTCTTTCCAAACGATATAGCCAGAGTCAAGAGTTGATGCTGCTTCTATACTAGCACAGGCATATGGAGCTCAACAGATCACATGCAATGATACCTGCCCAGCCTAACCTCAGCTCTTAACCTGTTTATTTTTTAATTTTCTAAAAGTAATTCAGAGGTTCATCAAATGGGAACAACTACTTACATACACAATTTGGAAATGAAATGCCTCAGTAAACATTCTTACTGCTGTAATCCAAAACAACTAACCACACAAATTAGAAGAAGGTATATTTATTTTCTCACAGTTTTGAGAGATTTTGGGGTTCAGTCTATACTAGGCCATACTTTGTAACTCAAGGAAACTTAGTGAGTCTCTGTTTCCAAATAAAATATACAAATAGGTCTGGGAGTATAGCCCTGAGGTAGAAAGTCTCTGGGTTCTACCCGCAGTACCACCTAAAAAAAAATAATAATAATATTTTTCTCATAAAACCTTCATTGAAATGATAAAAATAGACAAAGAGATCAATGACTATGTGAACAGTCCCTTGACCTTAACCCCATGAGCATCATTTAGGAGAAAATAGTACAAGAAAACAGGCAATTAATATTTTATTTAATTCTAAAATATTGAATTCAAAATCTGCAGGCACAAACAACTTTACAAAGCTTTCATAATAAAACTATATATATATATATATATATATATATATATATATATATTACCATTTGATAAACTAAATTAAGACACAAACCAATAAACCTAAAGAATACAAGCAAAGTAATCTCTAAACATGTTTGTCTTCAGTTTTTTTCTTGACCATTATTTGATTGCCTTTTGAGAGTTCTGTCCTAGATTTTGTGATCTTATTCCTCTAAAATAGTTGACCATAAGGAAATTTTACACTTATCAAAACCTATTCATATCTTCAGACTTTCAAGAAAAATGCTTAGCAAAACAAGGACCTTGTGATTATCAAAGAACCAAAGCTATAGATGTCAGTGTTGGTAAAATTTCTTTATAGTTCTTTTCTATATAGTGTTTTCCCTAGATGAATGAATAAAGAAAATGTGATATATACACACAATGAAATTCTACTCAGCCATAAAGAAAAATTTATGTCATTTGCAGGAAAATGGGTGGAACTAGAGAATATTATGCTAAGTGAGATTATCTAGTCTCAGAAAGTCTAGGGTCATATATTTCATTCTACATTTGTGCTGTGGAATGGTACTGATGCGAAGATTAGAAGTCTCTACAGTGAATGACTCAGAGTCTGAATGATTATTAGAGGTATAGAGTGGCTTGGGAGGAGGCAGAGATTTCCTGTTCTCCTTCAACCAGAGTCTTTCTTTTTTGAGGGTTTTAACCAAAACATTGTAAAAATGATAAAATATAAAAGCCTGTGAAACAGTGAGGAAGTGAGTCAGGGAAAAATAAGAGGGCAGTCATGGATAGATTAGGGAAGGAAATAGTAAACAATTTTGGAAAATGTCAAGGTCCATTCCATTTTATAACCAAATGGCACTTGTTTATCAGTTCCATTTGATCCTTGGAGTCTTGCTTACATATAAACAAATTTTCATTTAGATGGGAAGTTTGTCCTCCTTCCAATCTGGACCAAGATGGTCTCAAATGTGATGACTTAGAAGACTTCCAACTCATGTGAAATCTAGGAAAGAATAGGAAACATAAGCAAATTCTAATAATTTTTGAGAGAGACCAATAGAACACTGGAAGGGGTTTAGGGTTGGAAATGGGAAAGGTAAAAATAGTTTTGAGGAATGAAGTCATGCAAATAATGCCTTGGCACTATATCAACTTACTACTACAGTTTTTATTACCATATGTAGGGAGAAAGAAGGAGGAGCTGGGTGGAATGTGGAGGGAAATACACCAAGAGTATGAACATGTATGATTACATTACAATGAACCTCATCAAGATGTATAATTGAAATGTACTAATAAAAGTATGCAAAATTTTTTTGTTGTTTTTCTGCTTCATTTCTTCTTAAGTTGTTTTGGGGAGGCTTCTGAAAAAGAGAAATAAGTACAGTACTATGAAAAACTTGAAATCAGCCAGAACTTTTCCACTATGCTGAAGGCATCAGAAATCCTATGCCAGTAGTCATCAAATGACTGTATTAATTTAAGTTAACTTTGTGTGGCAGCTATTCTTGTTCTGTTTCAACAAGTTTCCTATAATAAGGTGGACCCACTGAATCTGGTAACAAGACATTATAGCTATTGTAGATTGTTTGGTTCACACATAAGGTAAATATTTAAAAAATTAAACATGACCTTTGAACAATTTTACTGAAAACATTATCCATGACAATGTGCTGAATGCATCATCAAAATGGTTTATAGAGGATTTGTTACAGTTTGGCTAGACAAGGACTTTCAAAAGATTCTATCTCCTCTACCCGAGATGAGGTCTTCTTATTTACATCAAATATATTCTATCCTTAGATAAAATATCCTTAGATAAATATTTTTAATATTTAAATTATTTACTTTGTAAATTATTGTTCTTTGAAATTAGAACAATCTGTAGGATATGTGGCTATGAAGAATGCAGTCATACAAATAGAGTATCATTTCCAAATTTTTATTATTTGTTCCATTAATTTTAGCACAGCTGCTAGATGGCTGGGTTTATTTCTAATTTAATTTGAAACACCAAGAAAGACCAAAATAGAATAACATATTTAGGCCTCTGGCCCCGACCCTGGGTGGCTGGGCAGGCGCTGGTGGGGCACCCCTAGGCAATCCCCTTTCCACCCTGAAGGACCCTGTGGTCCAGGCCTCTGGCCCCGACCCTGGGCGGGTGGGCAGGTGCTGGTGGGGCACCCCTAGGTGACCCCCTCCCCACCCAGAAGGACCCTGTGGTCCGGGCCTCTGGCCCCGACCCTGTGCAGGTGGGCAGGCAATGGTGGGGCACCCCTAGGCTACCCCCTTTCCACCCAGAAGGACTCTGTAAAAAAGGAAAAGAAAAATAAAAAAGCAAAATATCAGAGAGGGGTCAAGGAGGCTGTGGCAGATGCCTGAATACTGGAGATGCAGACAAAACTTATCCAAATGAACTGGAATTGTTGGAAAAATTCCCCACTAAGGAGGACTGCTTCTTCTCTACATTGTTAAGAATCTTGGACATCACCTGTAAGGAGAGAGACTTTAGTAGAGAACAAGGAGAAAGGCGGTGCTGAAAGCGGTCTCCGTGTTGGCGGTGGAGACTTGTATCCAAGAGAAGCAGAAATCGGAGCCTACCAACATTATTATTATTATTATTTTTGGAGAAATTACAACAAAGGTCGAATGCTACCATCGCACATGCTTAGGAACACTGGACAACATTCAGAGTGGAAAAAGAGCTTGGGAAAGATTTGAAATGGTGCAGACAGTGGCAATGGCAGTGGCCAGTACTCAGGGGAGGCAGAGATCTGATGTATTACACCTGGAACCTTTGAAGTAATGACACCAGAGGCAGAATGCTACCACCATGCACCCTCGAGAACGTGGGACAAATGGTTGGGCAAAGAGGGTGCTCAGATTAGAACCTGCCGAGGGGTGAGGCCGGCAATGGACACAACAAAGGTGGCATTGGAGCCTGTTGTGAGGCAAGGCCGGTGCTGTAGCCTCTGAGGCCGGGATCGGAGCCTCTGAGTGGTTAGGCCGGTGCTGGGGCCAGTGAAGCCAGGATCGGATCATGCCATGAGGCAAGGCCGGTGCTGGGGCCTTCGAGGCCAGGATCGGAGACTGCTGAGGGGTTAGGCCGGTGCCAGGGCCAAGAAGGCTGGGATTGGAGCCTGCCATGTGGCAAGGTTGGTACTGGGGCCTCCAAGGATGGGATTGGAGCCTGCTGAGGGGTTAGGCCGGTGCTGGGGCTAGTGAGGCTGGAATTGGAGCCTCCCATGAGGTAAGGCTGGTGCTGGGGCCTTAGAGGCTGGGATCAGAGCCTGCCGAGGGGTTAGGCCGGTGCCAGGGCCAGCAAGGCCAGGATCGGAGCTTACCATGAGGCAAGGCCGGTGCTGGGGCCTCTGAGGCTGGGATCAGAGCCTGCTGAGGAGTTAGGCCGGTGCCGGGGCCAACAGCCAGCATCGGAGCCTTCCGTGAGGCAAGGTCGCTATTGAGGCCTCCGAGGCTGGGATCAGAGCCTGCCAAGGGGTTAGGCCGGTGCCAGGGCCAGCAAGGCCAGGATCGGAGCTTACCATGAGGCAAGGCCGGTGCTGGGGCCTCCGAGGCTGGGATCAGAGCCTGCTGAGGGGTTAGGCTGGTGCCGGGGCCAACAGCCGGCATCGGAGCCTTCCGTGAGGCAAGGTCGCTATTGAGGCCTTCGAGGCCGGGATCGGAGCCTGCCGAGGGGTTAGGCCGGTGCTAGGGCCAGCGAGACCGGGATCGGAGCCTGCCGTGAGGCAAGGCTGATGCTGGGGACTCCGAGGCTGGGATTAGAGCCTGCCGAGGGGTTAGGCTGGTGCTGGGATCTCAGAGGCCTGGATTGGAGCCTGCCGAGGGGTTAGGCCAATGCCATGGCCATCGGCTAGCATCGGAGCCTGCCGGGAGGAAGGCCAGTGCTGGGGCCTCCGAGACTGGGATCAGAACCAGCTGAGGGGTTAGGCCAGTGTTAGGGCCAGCGAGACCAGAATCAGGGCCTCCCATGAGGCACGGCCTCTGCTTGAGCCAGCGAGGTCTGGATCAGTCCACCGGGTACCAGGCTACAACGGGCTGTCAAGAGTGGGATCGGTATTTTCAACGCAGCATGCACAGAGAAATATTGTAGAAAATTAAAACCAGATGCTTCCCCTAATCAGTAATAACTAGGAGAAAAGGGGCAACAGGAAGTGGTCGAACTATAGAAATGGGCCCTATAGTGAATCATTTAAGGTGACCAATCAGAGGGTATGGAATAGGAGAGGATGGAGCCTCTTTAAAAAGCAGGAGGTACATAAACATATGTATCAAAGTTAATCACCAAACAAGCATGGGATCGAGGGAGGGGGAGGGAATGGGATGGGGACTGGATGAGGGCTAATTGGATGATGTGTGCTTGTCCTCTCAAGTCTTATATTCCAATGTGATGTATGATTACAATGCACCAATAAAAATAAATTTTAAAAAATTAAACAAAAAATAAATAAATAAGTAAATAAATAAAAAGAATAACATATTTAAAGAATTGTGTGTGTGTGTGTGTGTGTGTGTGTGTGTGTGTGTGTGTGTGTCTTTTGAAAGAGAATATCCAGAAGCAAAGGGTCATAATCCTGGTGAGATATGCACAATTTTTTCTCTTTTCAAAGTTTCCCAAACAGCTACATTCAAGTGAAAGAAAAATTAAAAAACTCTTTGTGCAAACAGTTTTTGATGGAGTGATTGTTATCCTTCATTATCTCTTTTTATCATCTAAGTGTTCAGAAACCTGTAGTTTTAGTATCCATAATGTCACCGAGAAAACTGTTACTGTTCCAACCTCTTATTAAGCTTGGTAAACCCAAGTATAGAAGTTTTGTCTAAAAGATATAAGATAAAGTATGTAATAACAGCATCCAGCAATCTTTGGTGTAGATAACATTTAGGTAGTTTGGTTGCTTGGTAGATAGATAGATAATCATCTAGTTAGAAATCTAATATAGAGCTGTGTGTGGCGGCGTGTGCTTATGATCCTATCATTCAGGAGGCTGAGACAGGAGGATCGCAGTTCATAGACAGCCCCAGATACTTAGTGAGGCCCTTTGCAATTCAGTGACACTCCGTTTCAAAACAAAAAAATTTAAAAATAGGGCTGGGGTGTAAATACATATGTGTGTGTGTGTGTGTGTGTGTGTGTGTGTGTGTGTGTGTGTATATATATATATATATATATATATATATATATATAGTTAGTTAGTTAGTTAGTTAGACAATCTGTCAACCTATACATCTATCTACCTATATCTTTCTATTTTATATTTATGCTGAAACTTAAAATGTATTGTAGCAGAGCCACAATTGTTTGGATTATAACAAAGCCTTCTAGAAAAAGTAGAAACTTGAGAAAGTTTTAGCTTTCCTGAACACTGAGAAGCAGAGTTGTCATAATAGGCCTGGATGTCCCATATCTATTCCTCTACCTAAAAGACTATTTGCAAATTGTTTCTTGAAATCTTGTTTTATTTTAATGTCTACTTGTCATGGATAAATTTAACTCCAGTGACTAATTTGTCATTCCAGCAAACATTTTAATTTGCCTTTTTCTCTTACTTAGCTACTTTGAAAATCATATAGGTATTGAAATAACCCATTTGTTGTAAAATGAACATTCTCTAGAAAATACTGTTGTACCTGTACCCCCACCAAGATCAATTTTAAAACTTTGTGTATACATTCATATTCTGCAAAAGGAAGCTGGATGAACTAATCTGTATTATTAATCTGTGTGAAGCATTGGACAGTGATTAATCAGAATATGTTTTTGAGGTACCATCTACTTTATTAGAACACAGAGTAAGTACTTGGCTTTTTCAGTGGAGCAACCATGTAGCCTTAAAAAGTCACTAACATTATATTATAAACACTACTATTGCAATTCATTGATATGTGTTTATTATTCCATACTTATATCTTGGTTGGTAAGCCATATGTAAAATAAAATCACTCAGTAGTGAATATTTATGCCATACACCAAGAATGATCTTCAGCTACATTTAAACACAGAATTTTCTGGTGGACTAAATCTATAACAGGTGGAGTTTACCATGTATAAGCTCTTCTCTCACAAAAACATTTCTTTATCTGTAGGCCAAGGTCTTAGTAGGCACAACAGGACTATTTACTGGATGGACAAAAGTCAAGAATTAATAAAAGGGACCTAGAAAACCTGTTTTACTGGAATTAATTGGTCCATCTAAAAGGGATAATAGTAATTAATCCAGCTGAGATCAACTCCCATTTTAATTAGTAAGGAAGGTGAGTTGTCTGTTGGAAATAAGTAAATGAGATAGCAAATTGTCTAGATAAATAGAGATACTAAGTGGAAAAGGAGAAAATAAGTAGTACCTATAGTTGGTTTAAGTCCTGGATGACTTTCCAAAAGGTATATCTTTATATAGATGATTCTTTTCCTAGCATATTCATTTTTTAGGGAATTCATAGAAAGACTGCCTCATGTAGGGAGATTTAATACAGTGGATGTTATAAATAAATATGGCACCAGATATGGCTTCAAGCTTGGGCACAACACAATAGATACATCTCATCTAACTTTATTAAGGGTAATAAAGAGAGCACTTTGTTAATATATCTGGTACACTTTAAAATATTTGAAAGTAAAAGGATCATGTTTAATGAATATTTCTCAAACCAAATTACTTTATAGTGAAATAATAAATATTACTATGAAACTTGTCTGTTTCATACGAAGACAGAGAAATTGAGTGCCCCAGGTGAGCTTAGCAATATTCACTCTGTGAATTCATTTAATATCAGAAGAACATTACTCAATGTCCAAGAATTTACTATGGTCACCATCATTCTTGTCACTCACTATCTTTGAGATATAGGCCTATTCAGAATTATACTCTATGAACAAAAAGTGAACCCGGAGATAATTCTCTCAGAGAGCAAAATCGGACATCTCTCTGACCTCAGGTATGCCACTGACTAAACAAATCAAAACCTACTCTGACTTTTTATAGTTTAAGATATCTTTCATTTAACTTTATTCAACAACATCAAGATGATTTCTGAATATAATTATATTTACAGAGATATTATCCCTTCTTCTATTAGGAGAAATATAAACAGGGCAATGTTTATTTGCTCAGGGATAGACAACAAAGATAGGGAAGCACTGCATCAATTTCTACTGACAATACTTCTGTTGTCTGTGTCAAATACCTACAATTCCTTCCGCTAGTCCTAGGAATTATTAGTGCACAGATGGGGGAGTCAAATTGCTTGATAAAGTCTAAAAACATTTTATTATGAGGTTTCTCTGTCATCCCACTAGCTTTGGTTGTGTTTCTTCTGGATGTTTTGCTAGGGTATCCAAGTATAGGTACAACTCTTTTGGTTCATAAATTGCTATAGAATTTTTCTAGTTTTTTTGGATTAATCAGTTTCTGTTGTGTGTCCATAATTTGTTTTGGACTTCTGATGAAATTGTTGCAGCGCCATGTACAATTCAATAAGATATTTTCAAGATTGGAAGCAAATTGAATATCTTGTTGATAGTCATGTTGAAAGACCTAGCAGTTATAATGCTTATCCTCCAGATCAAATGGCCCACCGGGTTCACTCATATCTTGGTACTGTCTTCTAGAGCAGGTTAAAGCCTGTTCCATCCCAGTAGCTGCCTCATAATCTTTACCATGCTCTTCAATGTACTTTCAGCACCACCTTAGGGAGAGCCTTTTTTCTCCAGCTTGTCTTTGTGAGTACAAGCACTGCACCATCTGCCACAACCTGGAACTTACCAATTGTAACTATTTTGGCAAACCACTTAGCATGATCAGTTTATAAAAACACCAAAATTAATATTGCCATAAAATTGCAGAGTAAAATCTGAATAGCCATAATTTAGGACAATGGCCCATACAAAGTTAATAAGTGATTGAGGTCACTTGTGTAAGTCACAGTACAAATATGTCACTCTTGCTAGTTTCAGAGTAACTGGGTGAGCAATATAAATGATGGCCTTTTGGGGGCAAATATACAGTTGATCTCCCTTTCTCTGTAATCCTTTGGCTATTGTATTTTTTTATAAGCTTTCTGTTTATTTTCTAAACCAAACAGCACATTACTATCTGACTTTTACAAGAGAGTTTAAAATTGAATTTTGGAATGCTCCCATAACATAATAAATTTGTATTTTGAGTCATAATGGATTGTTCATTTTTTTTATAGAATCATTTCCAGGAATTCATGAGGTAGTCAAAAGAAAAGTGATTTGCAGAAATCCCTGGTTTCTTGGATTTATTGATGTCAAATAGCACTAAAAATCTCCCACAATTTATAATATATTGTATATTATGAGGCTGAGTGGAGAGATTCAAGAGGGACTGTAAAGATGGTTGCTATTTTAAAAATACAGTTTCATGATCAGGAAACCATTCTTTATATTCAAAACTTATAGAGCAAGTACCTAGTTTTGACTGAAGTATCTTATGGTAATGTTCTTAGATATCTTGAATTTTCAGTATTAATGTCATTTTTATGATTTTCAGAGAGAACAATTTTGCTAAAATCAGGAAAATATTGCCTCAAAATATGTTTTTCTTCTAAGATTAGAAAGAGAAGCAAAATTTCTCAGAGTTTGAGGCCATTATGGCTATTTAGGTCATTGATAGCTGGCAAAAACCTCTATGATTATCATGTTTAGATCAAAATTTTTTGTTGTTTTGCTTGTTAGTCTGACTTTCATTTCGGCCTAAGCAAAGAATAAGCTTTTACAGATAAGTCAGAGAAAGAAAAATATTTTATTAATGCCTATTTGCAATTAACTTGCAGTTGTGAAGGTTAATTAACATTTGGGGAATTAGAAGCTGAGGAGAGCAAAATTTTGTAAAGAAGCATATGGCAAAGAGCATGTGACATCCAGTGGGCCTCCAAGGGTACCATCCTGGGAATTACCATCAGCAGTAAAAGAGGGCTAAATAAAGATTCAGTGTTTTACTGAACACATGATCAGTGAAAAGCATATTGTTCAGGTAAG
The DNA here is from genome assembly GCF_963383645.1 of Muscardinus avellanarius. Classification (NCBI taxonomy): domain Eukaryota; kingdom Metazoa; phylum Chordata; class Mammalia; order Rodentia; family Gliridae; genus Muscardinus; species Muscardinus avellanarius. Next base: position 21,130,655 of record NC_137786.1, on the reverse strand, counting down.
CGCTTCTCAACCTTGGTGTCATTGACATTTTGGGTGAAATAATTATTATTTGTTGGGGATTGTTATGTGCACTGCAGATGCTTAACCATATCCTTGGCCTCTATTAAATAAATGCCAATATCCCTCTTCCCCATACTCATGATAAAGATGATCAAAAATTATACAGAACCACTTTTCCTCTTAGGAACAAAATATTAGCAATTGTTAATGACTAGAATATATATATATATATATATATATATATATATATATATATATATATATTTTTTTTTTTTTAAACTGGTAATATATGTATACATATATTTTCTTCTAACTGGGTCTCTTTATACATAAAGTGAGAATCATTATTTTTTCCTTGCTCTGGAAGGTAGTTGCCTGTTTGTTCAGAGGCTTCTATATTTTTTAGAGACCATATTGTTTGTCCTATATGCTATCTGAAAATATGTTTCATTAGACTATGATCAATTAGTGTTTGGTCAGACATACTCTTGAATATCTGGAACTATAACAACAATAACAACAACAACAAATTTCTTTGATTTGAAATACTCTTAACACTAAGGTGATTTAGAAATCTGCCTTGACTTTTACTTCTTGAGTTTAAAAATACACTCTAGATTAAAGCCTAAGTTGTTTTCTGAGCATGCAGCATTTCCAGCATTCTGTGTGGGTTTTCCAACTTCTTAATGTGAAGGAACAAATTCTCCAAAGGATCTTTCTTCCTACTTTTTCCAACCAGGCTTTTGGCATATCTACTGTTTGTCTTAGTAGTTATTATTTGTCCCAGGCATCAGGGGATATTCATTTGCCTTTCACAATTTTTAAGAAATGCCTTTTCATAGTAGACATACTTTTCTACTTTCAGATATTTTCAAATTAGTTAAAACAAAATCAAGGTCTTAGCTTCAGTTCTTCAGGCATCACCTAATCTGGCCCATACTGGCACATATATTGATCAGAAGGTCTGTTCTGCTTCCTCTGGGGGAAGTCAAGTGATCCACACTAGACAGAGGCTGCTGTCCTCAGGAAAGAAAGCAAAAAAGGCTATAATACTTCCCTAACAGTATTAAAGTATACCAATTTTTAATTCAGTGCTTGTGTGATTGCTATATACTTTTTACTATTCTTTGAAGCTCTCTAAATGGATTTTAATAGAATTTGCTAGTGTGTGTGTGTGTGTGTGTGTGTGTGTGTGTGTGTGTGTGTGTTTATATAGCAAAAAGTTCTTGGACCTACCATCCATTCCATTTTCAATGATGTCATTTGCTTCTTTTGATTCATCCAACTTAAAAGCCTTTGCCCTGGAAAATTTCCATTAACTCTTTTTGAAACACTGTTGATAATGGACATGCAGAGCCATGACTGCAACCCCCCAGATCTCTCTTGATCTTTTCAGAATACTCTTAAAAAACTTATAATGTCCAATTTAAAAATTGTTCAATTCATCTTCTCATAATGCTTTCTGAATACATAGATTGAATATGTTTTAACAAATGATGCAAACTATTAGAAATGATAGATTATGTAAACACAATAATATATACTCATACATGTATAATGCCCCCACAGGCTAAAGGAGATATATGTGACTGATCCTAATATATATATATATATGTTTCTAGTAAAGAGAAATGGAACATCCTATATTATTATTTTGAAAACAATCCTAATAATATGGCATTTCAGTTTTAGTTATCATAGTTATATGAAATATTTTAGTTTGTAGCATCTGCAGTAATTCTTACCAAATATAGACTCTGAATTCCTTAAAAAATCATGTTGTGTCCACATTGAAAAAGTCAAAGAATGGAACTGAGCCACTCTTTGTTCTTTCTCTCATAGAGAAATTACTTAGCTCTATATGTTGAGAGTAGGAAGATAAAAAAGATGCTAGGGTTGAGCTGGATGTGGTGGTGCATATTTATAATCCCAATACTTGGGAAGGTGAGATAGGAGGATTTCAGGTTGATTTTGAGGAGTCATTGCCAAAATAGAGGAAATGTCTACATTATTAAGATAACTGTATAAGACCTTCAATTAAACAAGATATGCATATTTAACCTGCAGTATAACAATTTACTACTAGTGGTTTGGGTTTATACAGGAGTCACTATTTTCTTTCTTGATATCATTTATATGTTTATTTGGCTTGTTCAGTATAAAGAAAGAAATAGAAAATTTCTTGTGGTATCAATATGACACCAAATTATATATTCACATTTTTAATGCAATAGCATCAGCCCAGAAGCCCTGGTATAAACCATTTTGAGAAACAAAATAATGCAAAGATGCTTAAAATCCATTTGGTAACTTCTTTGAATAACATACCAATGCAAACCTAATTTTCCAGCAAAACTGATGAAATATTGTTACAAGTTTATGTTTAGAAAGCTAACAGCTGGGCATGGTGGCACATGCTTGTAATCCCAGTATTCAGAAGGCCGAGACTGGAGGATCATTGTCTGAGGACAGCCTCAGCTACTCAGTGAGAGCTTCTACAACTGGTGAGACCCCGTTTCAAAATAAAGAATAAAACATAGGGCAGGGAGTATAGTTCAGAAATTTATTGCCCCTAAGTTTTATCTCTAGACCCGCAAAGAAAAAACAAAACTAGTAGTTATATATCAGAGCTTAACATCTAAATGTTAAAAAAAATTCAAGTATCTTAGCTTCAAGATTATTCTTGTACCCACTGTATTGTTAATAAACAATGAAAATAGAAATTCACTTTCCCTTGAGTGTGGTGGAGGAGAAACCTATTACTAGCCTAGCCCATGCAGAGTTATCAATTTACAAGACTGGTTTCCTTTCTGTTCAGAATTAAATTAAAGACTTAAATCTTCATCAACTTTTACATTTGCAATGGTCATGGAGTGAGGGCCTTACCCTTGAAGCAGTCCCACAGTCAAAGCTATGTGAAATGATTGATACATGTGCTTTTAGACTCCTTTCTGAAACACATTTAAGATTGTTACAATCTAATGGGAGAAGTTCCTAACTGTGGACCTAAACTTTGACACTTCATATTGAGGGTTAGGGTTTATGTCTTTCTTGTAAATCTAGGTTTGTATGCATGTTTGGCCAATTGAATGTGATAGAAGTGACATTCTACTGTGCCAGTTCCTTACCCAGACCTTCAAAAACTTTCAACTCTTTGAATCTAAGGCAATATTATCTTTAAATACAGATATCATGCTATGATAAAATCCAAATTTCCTATAGGGAATACCATGTTGAGATGACCCAATAACTAAGATGACACAACAGTTATCATGGTCTTCCCTGCTATGTTAAAATCTTGTGGACATGAGATGAGTTATCCAAACTAAGCATTCCCCAGAATAAAAATTATTAAACAAACAAGTTCTTATTGCTGTTTTAAGCCATGGGTTGAGGACTGGTTTGTTAAGAATAAGAAAATAAGAACAAATTGTGTGTGTGTACACACACATAGAAAGTGTTAATGTCTAACATGGCTCAAAAATGTGCTTCTAAGGAAATTTATTTGAGAAAAATATGTTCTTGTAGTATTCAATCTATAAATGTGGCAATAAAGGAATACTCTAAGGTTTCAAGATAAACAAATCACACAATTCCACTAGATTCCCAAATGCTTTTTATTTTCTATTTCATGAACTTTAATTTCAAACTATGTTCAGCCAAAGAAAGATTAGATATTTTGCAGAAAACTCTTTTAGGCTCACAGGCATATTTATTTGATATATTATTGAAATGGTTGTAAAGGTGAAAAAAATCTGTTTTTTTTAAATTATCATTGGTTGTACTGAGATTTTTTCTCTCTGTGTGTGTACTATTTTTCAGCCTGAAGAGCTGTTATCTTAGTATCTTGTTTCAATGTGTTCGATGAGAGTAGAGTTCTAAAATCACTTGTATGCGATTTATTTTTCTTTGGTTGTAGATCAATAATGAAAGTTGCCAATAATTTGTTTTTCATAACCAGTATTTGTGCAGCATTATTTTATGCTATAGTTACTTTTACAGAGCACAATTAAAGGGTGACAACAAAAGCAAAAAAGTAGTGTAATTTTGTTTACAAAACACTTCTGAACTTTAACACGAGTTTTCTATTTTCAAAAAAAAATCACATGATAGTTTTCTGTAACTATTCTCTATAAATATTTTTTTACTACATACTCTATATGCAGAACCATTTCAGACCTTGTATAGCTATGTAAGTACAAAGAAAATTAATTATTACTCAATATTCAAAAGAATGTTAGTTTCTCATAACTTATTTTATCTTATGTGTGATATTAAAATAAAGTATCAGTAAACACTTTATCAATATATATTCTAGGAAGAACTCCATATCAATATTAAGAACTTAGGGAAAATAAAACACAAATTCTAATCTTTAAAATTGACTAAAATAAATCATTAAAACAAATTTATTGATAAAGTTTTAGATTATATGCACTCAAGTTACTATATTCAACTTTTATTTCACTGTTTACACATTTTTCAATTTTTTACTCTTGATATATATCTAGATAATAGAATATACTCTTTATTTTTATAAAAATAGTTGTACATGTTATAATAAATGTCATCATAGATTCAGTTAAATGTCATGTCAAATTATCTAAAAATTATACAAAGTATACATCTATATCTATATCTATATATAATTTTGGGGGTGGTACTGGGGTTTGAACCCAGGGTCTTTTCTACCTCTGTACTATACTCTCAGACCTATTTTATACTTTATTTGAAACAGGGTCTCACTAAGTTTCTGAGAGCTTCAATAAGTAGCTGAGGCTGGCTTTGAACCTGTGCAATCCTCTTGTCTCAACTTCCCAAGCACTGGGATTACAAGCATGAGCCACCACAACCAGCTCTATACAAAGTATATTTTATATACAAAATAATGCATGTTTTAACATATACAACTTGACAATTTTGATAAATGTATATGCATGTGAAACAAGGATCCCCATCAATATATTGAACACAGACATCAGACATTAGCTTTTTCTTCTATTTCTTTATTGTTTTTCTCACACAACTTTAGCTTTCTCAAGATTACCTTTTATCTACTTTTTTTCTGTTACAGAGTATGTTACATTTCCTTTGAAATATAAAACTTATAAGAATTAAATCATAGTCGTTTTCCATTTTTAAAATTCCTTTCCACATTAGTATGTATGCATGATGGTGTGGTTCTACTTTGCATTTCCCAAATGACAAATTCAACTGAGATACATTGCATATGTATATTTCACATCTATTTGTATTTTCTGGAGAAGTGCTTGTTCAAATCTTTAGCCATTATTTATTGGTAGTTTATTTTCTTACTTTTAAATTTTTCTTTCTTTTCATATTGTGAATAGAAATTTTTAAAAGAGTACCATATTTTCGTTTAATAGATCTTGATTTGTTGACAAATATTAGAATCCTGCTAAAACCAAGGCAAAAAAGATTTTTCACCTATGTTTACTTTTGTTTGTTTCGTAATATTAGCATTTTCATCTAGTTCTATGATTAACTTTGAGTTACTTTTCATTTGCTTGTTTGTCTATAAGTAATTCGGAAAGAATACTGTTTTTACAAACTCTATTTTTTTCTCCCTAGAATTAGTTTGGCACATGGTAGAAAATAAGTTGAAAAAACTTGAAGGGTCTATATCTGAACTCTTGATCTTGTTCCTTGATATATATTTGATTATCATTTTGTTGATAACACACGATTTTCAATGATTGCAGCTATAGAGTGGATTTAGCTTTCAAAAAAGATAAACATTCTAATATTGCTTTTTGTCAAAGTGGCTTCTTCTATTCCATATCTTTTGCATTTATGCATCACTTTTGGCATAATCATGTCAGTTTCAATTATAACAACACCTGTTGAGATATGAAAAGGAATTTAATTTCATTTATAGAATAAAACTCAAAAATAATTGCTATCAACACTGAATCTCTGAATCTTTCATTTCAAGAACTTGAAATATCTTCTTATTTATATAGTGAACAATATTTAACAGCTTTTATTACTAAAGTTTTGCATTCGTTTTGCTAAATATATCTCTTGTTATAGTATTTGATGTAAATGTAAATTAAATTGATCTTAAATTTTATTATTGGTCACACATTGCTAGTAATTAGAAATGCATTAATTTTACATATTTGTCATATATGCCATGATTTTGCAAACTGCATTTCTGAGTTTCATGTGTATTGATTATTTCTTAGAAATCTAGCTGTATAGAATTATGCCATTTGCAAATGATATCAATTTTACTTCCTTCTGGTTCACATGTTTACTGCTTATCTTTTTGATGTTTTTATTTTTGCCTCAGAATACTGGCGAAACTATAGAATACAGTGATTAATAAAATGATACAAGTAGACACTTTTACCTTGTTCTCTAAAAAAGAAGAGAAGAAATTTTTTTCATATATATCTAGGTATATTAGTAAAGATATTGTTTGTTTATGAACAATGACTTTTATCTTTATTTCTTGAGAAATTTTATAAAAAATGAGAATTTTTTCTTTCTTTCTTTCTCTTTTCTTTTTTTTGTCATACTGGGCATAAAATCAAGGGAAATTTTATTTCTGAACTACACTTCCAGCCATATTTTATTTTATATTTTGAAAAAGGGTCTTGTTAGGTTGATGAGACTCTCACTACTTGTTGAGACTGTCCGTGAGCCTGCAATTTTCCTGTTTAAGCCTCTCAAGTACAAAGATTATAGGCATGTGCCATCGTACTGGCTTATATTTCCTTTAAACTATTTTCTGGGACCCTGGGCAGGTGGGCAGGCACTGCCAGGGCGCCCCTAGGCGACCCCCCTCTCCACCCGGGAGGACCCCATTGTAGGGGCCCATGGCCCCGACCATGAGATGGTGGGCAGGCGCTGGCGGGGCAACCCTAGACGAACCCCTCTCCACCCAGAATGACCCTGTAAAAAAGAAAAATAAAAAAAAAAAGGAAAATATCGGAGAGGGGTCAAGGAGGTGGCGGATGCCAGGATACTGGAGATGCAGACAAAACTTATCCAAATGAACTAGAATCATTGGAAAAATTCCCCACTAAGGAGGACTGCTTCTTCTCTACATTGTTAAGAATCTTGGATATCACCTGTTAGGAGAGAGAATTTAGCAGAGACCAAGGAGAAAGACGGTGCTGAAAGCGGTCTCCACGTTGGCAGTGGATAATTGTATTCAGGAGAAACAGAAATCGGAGCCTACCAACTTATTTTTTTTTCTTTTTGGAGAAATTACAGCAAAGGTTGAATGCTACCGTCGCACATGCTCTGGAAGACTGGACAACATTCAGAGTGGAAAAAGAACTTGGGAAAGATTTGAAATGGTGGAGACAGTGGCAATGGCAGTGGCCAGTACTCAGGAGAGGCAGAGATCTGATACATTAAACCTGGTACCTTTGAAGTAATGACCCCAGAGGCAGAATGCTACCACCACCATGCACCCTCGAGAACATGGGACAAATATTTGGACAAAGAGGGTGCTCGGATTAGAGCCTGACAAGGGGTGAGGCCAGCGATGGACACAGCAAAGCTGGGATCGGAGCCTGCTGTGAGGCAAGGCTGATGCTGGGGCATCCGAGGCCGGGATTGGAGCCTGCCGAGGGGTTAGGCCGGTGCCGGGGCCAACGGCCAGCATTGGAGCCTTCCGTGAGGCAAAGCCATTATTGAGGCCTCCGAGGCCGGGATCGGAGCCTGCCGAGGGGTTAGGCCGGTTCTGGGGCCAGCAAGGCCGGGATCAAAGCCTGCATTGAGGCAAGGCCGGTGCTGGAACCTCCAAGGCCGGGATCAGAGCCTGCTGAGGGGTTAGGCCAGTGCCAGGGCCACTGGCCGGCATCAGAGCCTTGCGTGAGGCAAGGCTGCTATTGAGGCCTCTGAGGCCGGGATCGGAGCCTGCTGAGGGGTTAGGCTGGTGCTGGGGACAGCAAGGCCAGGATCGGAGCCTGCCGTGAGGCAAGGCCAGTGCTGGGGCCTTCAAGGCTGGGATCGGAGCCTGCCGAGGGGTTAGGCCAGTGCCGGGGCCAACAAGGCCTGGATCGGAGCATGCAGTTAGGCAAGGCCGGTGCTGGGGACTCTGAGGCCGGGATCGGAGCCTGCCGAGGGGTCAGGCTGGTGCCAGGGCCAGCGTGGCTGGGATCGGAGCCTGCCATGAGGCAAGGCCGGTGCTGGGGCCCCCGAGGCCAGGATCGGAGCCTGCTGAGGGGTTAGGCCAGTGCTGGGGCCAAGGAGGCCGGGATCGGAGCATGCCGTGAGGCAAAGCCGCTATTGAGGCCTCTAAGGTTGGGATCAGAGCCTGCCGAGGAGTTAGGCCGGTACTGGGGCCAGCGTGGCCAGAATCAGAGCCTGCTGTGAGGAAAGGCCGGTGCTGGGGCCTCCGAGGCCGGGATTGGAACCTGCCAAGGGGTTAGGCCGGTGCTGGGGCTAGCGAGGCCGGGATAGGAGCTTGCCGCGTGTCAAGGCCGATGCTGGGGCCTCCGAGGCCGGGATCAGAGCCTGCTGAGGGGTTAGGCAGGTGCTGGGGCCACTGGACAGCATCGGAGCCTTCCATGAGGCAAAGCTGCTATTGAGGCCTCTGAGATTGGGATCAAAGCCTGCCGAGGAGTTAGGCTGGTACTGGGGCCAGCGTGGCCGGAATCGGAGCCTGCTGTGAGGGAAGTCCAGTGCTGGGGCCTCCGAGGCAAGGATCAGAGCCTGCCCAGGGGTTAAGCTGGTGCCGTGGCCAGCAAGGCCAGGATCAGAGCCTGCCGTGAGGCAAGGCCGGTGCTGGGGCCTCTGAGGCCGGGATCAGAGCCTGCTGATGGGTTAGGCAGGTGCTGGGGCCAGCAAGGCCAGGATCGGAGCCTGCCGTGAGGCAAGGCCGGTGCTGGGCCTTCTGAGGGCGGGATCAGAGTGTGCTGAGGGGTTCAGCCGATGCTGGGCCACTAGCCGGCATCGTAGCCTTCCGTGAGGCAAGGCCGCTATTGAGGCCTCTGAGGCTGGGATCGGAGCCTGCCGAGTGGTTAGGCCGGTCCTGGGGCCAGTGAGGCTGGGATCGGAGCCTGCCGGGAGGCAAAGCCGGTGCCGGGGCCAACGAGGCTGAGATCGGAGTCTGCTGTGAGGCAAGGCCAGTGCAGGGGCCTCCAAGGCCGGGATCGGAACCTGCCGAGGGGTCAGGCCGGTGCCAGGGCCAGCGTGGCCGGGATCGGAGCCTGCCATGAGGCAAGGCCGGTGCTTGGGCCTCTGAGGTGGGATTGGAGCCTGCCGAGGAGTTAGGCTGGTTCTGGGGCCAATGGCCAGCATCAGAGCCTTCTGTGAGGCAAGGCCATTATTGAGGCCTCCGAGGCCGCAGGGTTAGGCTGGTGCTGGGGCCAGCGAGGCCGGGATTGGAGCCGGCCACAAGGCAAGGCCGATACTGTAGCCTCTGAGGCAGGGATCAGAGCCTGCTGAGGGGTTAGGCCGGTGCCGGGGCCACTGGCCTGCAATGGAGCCTTTCGTGAGGCAAGGCCACTACTGAGGCCTCCGAGGCCTGGATCGGAGCCTGCCGAGGGATTAGGCCAATACCAGGGCCATCGACTAACATCGGAGCCTGCTGAGGAAGGCCGGTGCTGGGGCCTCTGAGGCCGGGATCGGAGCCAGCTCAGGGGTTAGGCCATGTCAGGGCCAGCAAGGCCAGAACCGGGGCCTCCCATGAGGCAAGGCCACTGCTTGAGCCAGCGAGGTCTGGATCAGTCCACCGGGTAGCCAGGCTACAACTGGGGCCGTCAAGAGTAGTATCGGTAATTGCAACCCGGTATGCACAGAAAAATATCGCAGAAAATTAAAAGCAGATGCTTCCTCTAATCAGCAATAACTAGGAAGAAACGGGCAACATGAAGTGGTCGAGCTATAGAAAGGGCCCTATAGTGAATCAATTAAGGTGACCAATCAGAGGGTATGGAATAGGGGAGGACGGAGCCTCTTTAAAAAGCAGGAGGTACATAAACATATGTATCAAAGTTAATCACCAAACAAGCATGGGATGGAGGGAGGGGGAGGGAATGGGATGGGGGCTGGATGAGGGCTAATTGGATGATGTGTGCTTGTTTATCCTCTCAAGTCTTATAATCCAATGTGATGTATGATTACAATGCACCAATAAAAATAAATTTAAAAAAATAAAATATAAAAATCTATTTTCTGTGTCTTTTGAAGTTATCATCTATTTTTAGTTATTTACTATCTTTATATATTATGTTAAATTATTAATATCAAATCAACCACTTGAATTTTAGAGAATGTTACATTTGTAATGTGAAATTATCCTTATCTGTTGTTGAAACTGGTTGGCTTATAATTGTTAAGAACATGCACATTTCTGTTTGTTGGGTCACTGTACATGATTTTCTTTCCTTGTTGTAATTTTTTACTAGTTTTGTGACTTGAAAATATGGGCCTCAAAAATTATGACTAGAATTATTATTTTCTCTTCTATTACCTGAAAGAGATCATGTATATTTAATGTTCTTTTGCTTTAAATATTTGACAAAAAAGGGAAACAATCTGTAATGATCTCATGGGGTTTTTTTATTTTATTTTTTTGATGTTGCTTCTGGTGGGAAGGTTATGTGTTAGAGAATATTATTAATTTCATATTAAGTTTTTTTTTATTTTACATATTAATCTATTCTGGTTTACAATTTCTTCTTGGATTATCGTTGGGTATCTCCAACTTTCTCAGACTTCACATCAAATGACCTCAGTATTTGGTCATATATGAGTCATCATTCTAATTGATGTGACCGCAAATACCTGATAATCACAACTTAAAGGAAGAAAAATTATTTTATTACAGATTTAGAGATTTCAATCCATAGTACATTTCACAGAAGCTGCCAAGCAGGAGTCAAGGTGACAGTCCTTTGGGAACAATGGCAAGGAGTAAAAGGGGAGCACAGGTCGGAAAGAAGGGATTAGAACCAGCTGCTGCATTTGGGCAGGGCCAGCAAAAACAAATGCAGCCACAAGCACACATAAAAATACATGTGCGTGTGAGGGCTGTACATGACCTTATCCCAAGAATCCTATATAGAGCAGGCCTAGCACACATTGTTCCTGGACAACCTGCCAAGGATCTATCTCCCAAAGGACATAAATTCCAGGGTACATTTTTCATGCAAAACTATAACAAACACTTATTAAGTACCCATTCATGGTTAGCTCTACAATTTAGGAGAAGAGAAATTGTCCCAATGAATTAAGCATCAAACATTTGCCTATGTTTTATATGAAACATATCAAACATTTCTCTTTATGTAGAAAGAGAAGCAGACCTATTAGGGAATGTAGATAGGATCATGAGGATTGACAAGTGACTTAAAATATGTTTCAAAAGCCTGAAAAAATGCATGCATACATACACATACAAATAAATAAATCAGTAAATAAGAGATCAAAGTTAAGGATGTCTAGGGAAAATTTGTGTGTCAATCTGTGGGAATGGACATAACTTGTAAAATTTGTACCCTATGCTAATTCACACAAAAAGCATGCAGCATTGACAAGGCATTAGGCTTCCAAGTATTCAATAATTTATTCATTTCACATCAGATTACCTCTCTCATTGCTCATTCTAGTCCTGAACAATGCGTATATAAATGGAGCAGCTATAGTAGCTGACAAGGAGACATGAATGGGCTCAATGGTATAGTTTTCACCTCTTAGGTTAAACTTGCTATTCCTACTAAGAAATGTTCAATTCACAACCAGAAAAGTTGAATATCAAATTTCTGGCATGCTACCATGTATGAAGATAACACCTGGTTTCCTGCTGGCAGTGTTATAACTTAACTAGCTATTAATTTAATTATTCTATACTAGAAGACAAAGCAATTCTTAACTAGAATCAAAGCATATCCTAGCTATGCTTTCTGTCAATAAGGCCTAAATCAGCACCATTATACAAGGACTAATATGAGATGTGCATTGCCTCAGAATAAATAAGTTAATCAGTTGACTATGAGAAGCAATACCAAGAAAATAGTTAATGAATGTTACAACTAATGCACTATTTTGCGATAATATCCTAAAAGGATGGAGACTGTCATTCAGGATGCAATGTGCACCTTAAAGCAGTCCTTATATTATGCTGTGACCTCAAAATTAAAAAGTTTGATTTGAGAATTGAGGACAATGTAGTCATCGGGCTGCTTTAGAGACTCAGAACGGGTATTTTAGTTATTTCCCCCTTTTAGTTTTAGAGTTCTTAGTTTCCTAAAGTAAACAACTTTCACTAGAGCATGCAGCAAACATCTATCTAATGTTTAAGAAAGGAATGGCACATCTTCACATCAAACTCTTACTGCAAAAGGGTCAAAAGTCAAATAATATTTTCATTATTTGGGCTATTTTTATAGTCTAAGTGCCTATTTTCAACTCAAAGCAAGAGAATTCTTAGACCATCCCAGCAGAGCTACCTATGAAAGTGGGCCAAGGCATCCATTGAGACCATACCACAGTTCAATGGCTCCTTTCATTCAATTTCATTTCCTTCAAGCCTCAGGTGCTAATCTTGAGGATATTCTTCAATAAGATTCTTTATATGAATTTTTGTTTCTATATATGTTTCCTGGAAAACTTCTTATCAGAGGAGATAGAAATATTATCTTTAAGAAAAAATTCATAAATAAAACTAGTAAAGTTATTTTTAAATATAAAAGTAAAACTAATATATTCTTCTTTCTTCAACTTATTAAGCAGAAACCTGAAGTCTACATAGTTGCACATAAATTTTCTAACCCTTTGAGGTGACTCTGCCAAAAAGTGAAAACAAAAATAAACAACAAAAACAAAAAATTGATTTCATTCAGTTTATGTTTTTTTATTTAAAATACTTTGCCTAAAATTTTTAGAGATCACTACAGTTACATTTATAAATCACAAAGTATTGTAAACTTGATGAAACTGATAATAACTATATCTCCCATGTGGTAGTACTTAATCAAATGCGAACATTTTAGAAGTAATTTACTGACTGTAACTTTTCACTATTGCTTTTCTTTAACAGAAAGATTTCAGGCTATACTTTTAAAAACAATATTGACGGTATACTTACTGAATTTATAAATATTGTAATTCAGAGCATTTAGCTAGCTGTTAGTACAAATAAATTGTATATGGTTGATAATGAAAACAACCCACATTACCCTAGTTTAAAAACAATCCCTTGGATATGGAAGGTTGAGATAATTAGGGTGGAACTGTCAATAGGAGGGATAATGCTTTGACCTCAAGTCCTTTGGTGACAGAGCACAGATTGGACAGCTATTGGCCATAATCCAGGAGGTCAGAGTCGGCCACACGTAGCTTCAGCCAGCAGTGTTGAGTATTCCTCCATTTCCCTAAGCAAAGGACATCCAGGGGCTAGAAAGCCCTAATTTTCTACTGGAATACATGTGGAAATTTCTCCAGCAGACCCTGCCCTCCTCTGGATGTTAAACATCAGGGCAAACAGATGGTAATTCTGTCAAATAGCTTGAACAAGTACTCAAATTTTTTTTTTTTTTTTAGAAAAATTACAAACAGCATTTAAAGGGACATAGTGTATGGTCTAAATTACCATTATATTAAATGATGGCATGTCTCAGAGATATGTGTCAATGCATTTTGAGAGTAAGATAAAAAAATTCTATTTGGTTTTATTAAAAGTAACTTAAAATAATATTTTTGAGGATGTGGCAATTGATTAGAAATAACTGAATTAACAGGTTACATAGGAACAGATTTTTTTCCAGGCAGGAGCCTGAGATGATTAGAGGAATGTACTAATATATTTCTCAGTAATTTAAAGAACGTTTACTAAAATAGGAATAAAATGTTCTCAATAACCACAGCTGGTAGAAGAAGTAGGCTTGGTCAGAGAAAGTCATTTGACTATAAGGCAGTAATGCACTTAGACTCATGGCAAGAGATAATCACAGGCATCTCTGGAAGAGGAGGCCCCTTTAGGACATCACACCTAGAAGGAAATGGGCTGGGTCTTCTATCTTCTAGTCAATGAATATAGGCAAATATCTAGAGTAAGGCATAGCTTTGGTGAGAGAGCTTTTCAGGGATAAAAGAAGTTTTAGAGAGAATTTCTTCTGAGATCTGTCAGTGACCAATGTTTCAAATGTATCATTCCAGTAATTTCCTCTTATGTATGCCCAGAAATCTATTTTGCCAGGTTCAAAATAATTTAAAATATAAAACAAAAGCCTAAGTGTTATTTACATATTTTGATATCATTATGTAAAAACTAAGACAATTCTTCAATCTTACAGGTATTTTGAAATAAAAAATTGTTTTGCTATGTTTTATATCAATATTGTGGTTATAGACTAAGAGAAAACATCTTGTTTTTAAACAGTACTTTTTGAAGCATTAAAGAATGGAATGTCATAATGCCTGAAGTTTGCTTAAAAATAAGTATGGTAAAATATATAAAAAATAAGATTGACCTGTTCTGTTTAAGCGGATATGAATGTTTTGTTTAATGTAATAGGTATCAATAAAGTGAATGCTCATTTACTCTTTTCATTTTGTTCAGTAGTGAAAAAATCTAGTTTTTATTGCATTAGAAGCACATGCTACGTTAAGTGCTCATTTATTCGTAATTTACAAACATAAATTATCCACATATTTCACATCAATGAACGCTACCTAGCAATTTTCAAAAGTATTTGGCCAGAAAGTTATAGAATGAAAAGTTTCAACAAATAAAACTTGAATTTGCCAGGAGCAAGGCACTATGTTAAATTCATGTAAATGAAGTGATGTGAATGAATTTTCTACTGTAGCATCCTGTGGTTTCACAGAGCCTCAGCTCTTTGGCACTTACATATTGAACATTACTCACCTGGGAATCTTGATTGTGAATTATAAAGTCAGACTTATGATAGTCTGTACTGGATATGTACAGACTTTTTTGCTTTTCATTCACTGCAAAATATAGTAGAACAACTGTTTACATAGTATTTGCATTGCACTAGGTCATAAATATTCAGAGTCAGTTTAAAGTATACAGAAAGATGTGCAGATGTTATTTGCAAATATTGCACAATTTCTTGTAAGTGACTTGAGCAAACACAGATTATGATACCCATGGCAGAGTTGAAGGGAGGGTCTCAGAACCAGTATCCTACAAATACTTAAACTCTGTATTGGCTTTCTAACAACTCTAAAATTTCAGAGGTTAGTGGGATAAACATATTCCACAGTAATTCTTAAAATTGCTAGTTGTAAAACAGGATTGCTAGAGTTGAAGCTAGAAAATCAGATAAGAAAAATTTTGGAACAATTTAAATTTAGAGGTAGTGAGTTTATTATGTAATTTCTAATAGTAAAAGTTACGTATTTTATGTATATATTTTATTTGTAATTAAAAGGAAGGTGTAAGAAAGAAAAATAACATATGAGTTTCTCTTTGCCCGGGTATGTTCTTATATTTAGAACTAAAACACTGAAGCAATAAAGGAAATTAAGCAATTAGGTGGAAGAGTGTGGCAGCTTTTATCAAATATAAGCAGAGGATTTTATAGCAATAAGAAAATAATTATTAGAATATACCTTGAAATATTATAATGAAATCTATGAGATAAAACAATTAATAAAGCAAAAATATTTTTGAGAAAAATATTTTAAAATAATACGTAAGATTTATGAATATGATGTACCAATAAAAAGATATAAAATAATAAATAAATAAAAATAATACAGATATAATAATATATATGTAAAACAATAACAAAAAATTGGAAAAGTAAGTAGTCAAATAATTAGGTTAGTTGAAAACAAAAATAGTTTTGTGGATACTGAGAATAAAAAAATTATACAAGGTAGAATTTATCAATAACACCAAATACTACAGTAAAGTAGAATCCTTATTGAATAAAAATGAAAGGCATTAGTTGTTCAGACTTCCAAATAATATCTCAAATGTGCAGATTCTTTCTAAAAGTAGCGTCAATATGATGAAATAGGGCTAAAATTAAATGTGTTTAAAACATATTTTAGTATCTCTTATAATATAGACAACATTCAAAAACTGCTTCCAAACAATTTTTATAATATTACATGTAAATATAAAAAGCATTGAATAGCATATTTTAAATATGAGGGTTTACATTATTCCTCAGGGACTTGGTAAATATAATTAAATGTACTGCAGATCAATTATCCTAATAACTCATTATGATCACATGAGCTTTCAAGGGCAGAAAATGTTCTTCAGCTGGTAACAGAGGAAATCTGATAAAGATTTAAAGGGTAAGAAAGACTAACAGCATCCTTGTTGGATTTGAAATTATGGTGGGGAACAATGTGATAAAAGATGTAGGAGTTCTCTGATGTAGAGAGCAATATTTGCTGGCAGTTAGTGACCAGCTGCAGACATCTAGATGCATAGAATTGGATTCTGATATTGACTTGCATAGGTCTGGAAGTAGAGTATTTTTCAAGAGCTGCTTCATGAGAGTTTATCATGGTCAGCATCAGAATTTCATCATTATAAAACACTGAACATAGAATCCAATTGAACCTACCCAAATTTCTGACTTATAAGGGTTGTGAGCTAACAAATGTGAGTTGTTTGAAGACATTAAATCTGTAAAATTTTTGTCATAAGTTGAAAACTGGTATCTATGGATAGTTTAGAAATAAAATTACCCCAAATTTGTAACAGAACATCCCAACTACCACAAAAAATAATTTCTTTTTTTTTTTTCTTTTTGCGGGTCTGGGGGTGGAACATAGGGGCATTCAACCTCCAAACTACAGCCCCTGCCCTATTTTTTTATTCTTTTTATTTTGAAACTGGGTCTCACTAAGTTGCAGAGGGCCTCACTAAGTAGCTGAGGCTGTCCGTGAACCGTGAGACTCAGGTCTCAGCCTCCCAAATGCTGGGATTACAAGTGTGTGCCACCATTCCCAGCTACATAATTTCTTAATATGTATATATTACAGGTGATTCTCAGCCATGATGAAAAATAAGCTTTTTTAAAATGAAACTCAGATGTGTAATCATTAAAGTTAGAATAAGTATAATATGCCGGGCGTGGTGGCGCACGCTTGTAATCCCCGTGCTGGGGAGGCAGAGACAGGAGGATCGCGCAGGTTCGAAGCCAGCCGCGTGTGTTGGTTTAGGAGACCCTGTTTCCAAATAAAAATGTAAAAATAGGTCTGGGAGTGTAGCCTGGAGATAGAAGGGCTTCCAGGAACCCCAGTACCACCAAAAAAAAAAAAAAGAGTAAGTATAATATAAGGATTCATTATGCTCTATGATTTTGCTCCATATTAGCATGTATTTTACCATGTTCACTTATGTAAAATAGTGCATATATAAATTCATATTTTTAAATTGCCATTCATTTCTTATACTAAAATTAGCATAATCCCTCTTCTGGAACATATCTAAATTTACTTCTGAAATTTGTTATTTTATGTTTTGTTGTAATATTTTCTTTTATTTCTTTTTTTAATTTTTATGTGGAACATATTGAAAATGGTATACATTCAGATTGTGGTTAGTGACCTCTTCTCCCCCTTCTTCCTTTTCCCTCTTTCCAACAATGAGTGTCTAGATTAACCATGCTATATTCATACCTTTATACATATTCGGATGTAGCTCCTTCATTAATCAATCTCAGCCTTCTTTCTCTCCTATCCTTCCATTCTATCTTTGCTGAGGTTTCCCCTCCATTATCTGGAGTCTCACTGGTATTCCTAACACTCTCTAGTTTGGACATATTAGAGAAAATATATGTCCCTTCTCTTTTTGTGTTTGGCTGATCTCACTTAACATAATGTTCTCCAGTCTTTCTATCTTCCTGTGAATGGCATGATTTTTTCTTCTTTATATAAATAGAATTCCATTGTATGTATTTCCCATTACTTTGCAATCCATTCACCTGTTGATGGAGACCTAGGTTGATTCCATATTTTGGCTATTACAAATTGTGCTGCTATGAACATGGGTATGCATATTTTACTGTAGTCCTCTGATTTCAACCCCTTTGGAAAGATACCCAAGATTGGTATAGCCGGATCATATGCTGGATCTATTCCAAGTTTTCTAAAATATCTTCACACTGATCTCCATAGTGGCTGAACTAGTTTTCACTCTCACCAACAGTGTAAAAGAGTTCCTTTTTCCCACAGCACAGTTTTGATTTGCATCTCCCTGATGGATAATGATGCTAAATATCTTTTCATGTATCTATTGGCCATTTGTATCTCTCCTTTTGTGAAGTATCTATTCAGTTCAGTTGCCCATTTCTTGGTTGGGTTGTTTTGCTAGTTTAGAGTCTTTGAGCTCTTTGCATATTCTGGATATTAGCCCTCTATCAGAATGGTGGCTAGTAAATATCTACGCCCTTTCTGTAGGCTTTTTCTTATGGTTCTTGATGATTTCTTTGATGAGAAGAAACTTTTTTAGTCTAATGTCATCCCACTTTTTAATTTTTTATTTAACTTGTTGTGCTTTGGAGGTCTTGTTTAGAAAGTTACTGTCTGTGCCTATATGTTGAAATGTTCAGCCAATGCCCCCCTTTAATAACTTCAGTCTCTGATCTAAGTTCTAAGTCTTTGATCCATCTCAAGTTGATTCCTGTGCATGGTGAGAGGTAAGTAAATGTTCCATCTTTCTACAGATGATTAACCAGTTCTCCCAGCACCATTTGTTGAAAAAGGCTGTCTTTCCTCCAGCATATACGTTTGGCCCCTTTGTCAAAGATCAATTGACTATAGGTGTGTGGGTTTATTTCTGTATCTCCTATTCTGTTCCAGTGGTCAGTCAGCCTGTTGTGTAGATTCCATGCTGTTTTTATTATTATTGCTCTATAGTATAATTTGAAGTCAGAGATTGTGATGCCTCCTGACTGGTTCTTATTGCTGAGGATTGCTTTGACTATTCTAGGTCTTTTATTTTTTCATATATAACTTATTATTAATTTTAATATGAAGCATATCATTGGTATTTTTATAGGAATTGCACTGAATCTGTAGATTACTTTTGGCAGAATGGCCATTTCAATGATATCCATTCTGCCTATAAATGAGCAAGAAAAATCTTTCCATCTTCCAAAGTCATCTTCAATTTCTTTCTCTAATGTTTTATAGTTTTTGTTTAAGTCTTTTAAGTCTTTGGAAAGGTTTATTCCTAGGTGTTTTATTGGATTTGAGGTTATAGTATATGGAATTATTTTATTTCTTTTATTGTGGATTCATTGTTGGCATAAAGAAAACCAACTGTTTTTCTTAGATTTATAATAGTACCTGTCACTTTGATGAATTGGTTAATCAGCTCCAGTAGTCTTTTGGTTGAGTTCTTTGGCTCTTGTAGATAAAAGATTTTGTCATCTGCAGAAAAGGAAAGTTTTAATTCCTCTCTTCCTATTTGAATTCCTTTAATTTTCTTCTCTTGTCTTATTGTTGTGGCAAGAGTATCAAGGACTATATTGAAAAGGGGTGCTGATAGTGGGCATCCTTGTCTTGTTCCTGATTTTAGAGAAAGCTCTTAAAGTTTTTCCTCATTCAATATGATGTTGGCTTTGGGTTCATTGTTTATTGCCTTAATGATGTTGAATTATGTTCCTTCTATTCCAGTTTTCTGCAGTGTTTTTAACATAAATGGTTTTTAGATTTTGTCAAATGGTTTTTCAGCATCTATTGATATGATCATGTGGTTTTTGTTCTCAATATTATTTATGTGGTGAATAACATGCATTAATTTGTGTATGTTGCACTAGCCTTGCTTTTCTGGAATGAAACCCATTTGGTCATGACATACAGTTCTCTTGATATGGTTTGAATGGGTATAGCTAATATATTTTTTAGAATTTTTGCACCTATGTTCATTAAGAATATTGGTCTGTTCTTGAGGTATCTTTATTTGGTTTGGGGATCAATGTGATACTGGCCTCATAGAAGAAATCTGGAAAAATTCCATCTCTTTCAATTTCTAGGAACAAGTTGTGAAGTACTGGGATTAGTTCTTCACTGAATGTTTTATAGAATTCAGCTAAAAACCCATCAGGGTCTCAGCTTATTTTGTTGGCAAATTTTGATTGCTGTTTCTATTTCTTTGTTTGCTATTAGTTGGTTTAGGCTTGCTATGTCCTCTTGATTTAGTTTAGGTAGATTATATGCGCTCAGAAATCTATCAATTTCTTCCATGTTTTCCAGTCTTTTGGAGTATACATTTTCAAAATAGTTTCTGATAATGCTTTGAATTTTCCAACTGTCTGTGGTGATATCTTCTTTTTCATTTCTGACTTTAATAATTTGTGTTGATTTTCTCTTTCTTTTGCTTAGGTTGGCCAGAGGTTTGTCAATCTTATTAATCTTTTTAAAGAACAAGCTTTTTCTTTTGTTGATTTTTTTGAATTGTTCTGTTTTTGTTCTCTAATTCATTTATTTTTGCTTTTATTTTAATAATTCCCTGCATTCTGCCGGCTTTGGGATTAAAACCTTGCAGTCTTTACAGGATGCCCCTGGGTTCCAGCCTCAGAACCACCAAAAAAAAAAAAAAAAAAGTATATTGCTACATGCATGTGAACTGCTGTTTTCATATTACTGACTTTTAATTTCTGCATGTAGTTTTATGAGCTTCATTAATTCTATTTTGGAAAGAGATGTAGTATAGAGGAAATAAATAAAGTCTAAGATTACTTATCTCAGTATATACCAAAAAAGACATTTTGTCAGAGTTCATCAGCAGTGAAGCTATTCATGTCAATAAATCCTTATGACTACTTTCTTTATTAGAATGTCCAGTTTTTCTTTATTCTGCTTTTGCTCAAATAGTATGTTCATTATTTAGTATGTATTTCTAAGATATGAATAATTAGGATTACCATTTTTATATTATTCACAGGAAGAGATTACAGTGGACAGCAGAAATTAGGGCATTGATATCAATCATAGACACATAAAACCAGAATAGTTTTAATGAAACAGCACATCAAACAATAATCACATTTTATCTTGCAATCTTTGCCTTTTCATTTGAATCTGCAATCAAATATATTTGACATTGCTCATCTACTTACATTTAGATACTGCCCATTTTCTCTCTATGTTGAACTTGGATTGTGTCATCCTTCAAAATACAAAAGGAGACATAGGTATATAAGAGTATTTATTTTTTATGTTTCAGATATGTAACTAGAGAAAAGAAT
The DNA here is from genome assembly GCF_963383645.1 of Muscardinus avellanarius. Classification (NCBI taxonomy): domain Eukaryota; kingdom Metazoa; phylum Chordata; class Mammalia; order Rodentia; family Gliridae; genus Muscardinus; species Muscardinus avellanarius. Next base: position 21,109,482 of record NC_137786.1, on the reverse strand, counting down.
CAGAAAGAATGGTTGCTGGTTCTTTGAGATTAATGGGCGAATCCCTTGTCCCTCTGCAGATACTAATGATAATTATTACTAAATATGATTGTCTAATTGTCTTTTTTTAAAGACCTGATATAAAATAAAAGGTTAGCCCCATTTACTATTCCAACATTCTTGAAAACCTGATTGTGAAATTTCTGTTTTTCAAACTATATATGGGTTCTATGTTAAAAATACTGACTTGTAGTTTGTTTATTAAAGCTGATTCACTTAGTTTTCAAAGAGAACAGTAGTTCAGTTCTAGTTCTTTTGAATTTAATGAGACTACAATTTTGTTAAAATATCCATTTACCTCATATCTCATAAGTTAAATCATCTGTATATGATTATGCCAATTGGTCTCACAATTAAATTACTTTAATGTATGTACCATATAATTACAACTTTTAATGGATAATTTTGATACCATATAACAATAAAACTAAAATGTACCATTTTAGCTTTCTACAAACACTAAAACACTCATTCTTTAAAGTAAGATGAATGAATTTAGCAGTACCCTTCATGTCCTCCTTAAAAAACTGGAATTGTATTACTGATCTTCATTTTAAAAGATAGACACTTTGCTAAACTGTTACATTTTTACAAACTGCTGTCATTTTTTTTCTGCACATTTAGTTTGCAAAAATGCTAACTTTAATGATGCAGTATATCCTTTGTAAAATTACCTTTTATGGTGAGTGAACTGATCATTAATTTCACTGTAAAGACATAATTTGTACATTGTAATGTATTTTTCAGCTGATCTATTTGTGTGAGTATAACATCTGGTAGCTCCCAAAAGAAGACAAGATAATAAAAGCTTTACCTGAGTTCCATAATTTCTTTGATTTTTCTTCCCTGCCACATAAAATCCAGCTTTAAAATTTTATTTCTCTGTTATGCCAGTGTCATAGTTATTTTGTACAGAAGTATACCCATGGTGTGTGAGGGTAATGTTGGAACAGCAATCATACCAGACTGCATAATAGCTTGTTAATGCTCTATTACTTTTTCATGCAAATAGCTAAAGTAAAGAGCATGGAACTTAGTCACTTTATTTTTTACATCTACAATTTAATTTATTTTAAGTTCTTATTCATCTATATTTTTGCTACAAATATTTCTCATTTTTTCTATTTTTCACTCATTTATAATGGAATATTCCTGAATCCACTAGTTCACAAGTTTATGAGAATACTCATACTAATTTTTTCAACAAGACAAATGTTAAAAAAACTTTTAAGATTTTTGTAAATTCTATAAATATATTTAAGTAAAGTTTTTAATTATTATTATTATTATTATTATTATTATTATTATTATTAATTTTGCTGTACAGGGGATGAAACTCAGGAGCATTCTAATTCCGGGCTACACCCTCAGCCCTATTTTTTTATTCTTTATTTTGAAACAGGGTCTCACTGAGTTGCAAAGGGCCTCATTACGTAGTAGGTAGCTGAGGCTGTCCTCGAATCACAATCCTCCTGTCTCGGCCTTCCAAATACTGGGATTACAAGGATGCACCACCATCCCCAGCTTAGTAAAGCTTTTAAATATGTATTGGACTCAAAGGAATAAAAATGACAGCTATGGCAGGTACCTAATGAAAATAAGTTAACTAAATGTAATAACTTCCAAAGAAAGTAGTTTCTTTACTAATGAAATTGAATTGTTCATGAATTTAGAAAAATACTGGAAGCAAACTCTCTTACTCCATTTATTGCTACTATAACAAAATTATCTGAGGCAGGACAATTTACAAGGTGAAGAGGTTTGTTTAGCTCACAACTGCAGAGGTGCAGAAGCAGGTGCCAGTATCTGTGTTGCTGCTGGTGAGGTACATGTTCTGTAGAACAGAGGTACAAACATACATGTATGTGACAGAAATAGATGGGAGACTGACCTTCTTTCCATCCATCCACTTGGAATTAGACCATCCCCTCAGTCCTGACTCATTACCTCAAGAAAGGCATCAATTCCTCTTAACAACCAATTATTTACTAAAGGCATGCAACACCGCCTTCTATATTGCTATATTGAAATCATGTTTTGAAAACATCATGTTTTCATGGAGATAAACCATTGCAAAAATTATCCATTTTGTTCTTGTTTACATCCTTTTCTTTATAAGCAGAGCAAATTGGGACTAGTTATCTCCTTAACACTGTCGGAAAAAAATTACTTATTCTTATAAGTTTGAATATTTATCTAGATGTTTTTCAACAGAATAAAAATATAACCAAAATAGTTTACATAAAGTCAAGAAAAAAAACACATAAAAAACCATCAAGAAATGCTTACTGGTGTATTCAAGGATACACATTAATCTTTCTGAGTACTTAGATTTCTTAACTCACTGATCATAGCAAATTGCATTGCCAAAAAGCATTTCTAAGCACAAGGCTGTAACACCAAAGAAAATGTAATTCTACTTAAAGCATCAATACAAAAAAAAAATTCTTTTAGTTGTAGGAAAAACTTTCTTGTATTCCTTTTATGTAAATGACTATAATAGTCTAAATGTGTTTATGAGAAATAGAAGTGGGAAGTTCAAAAACTCTTAATGAAACTTAATTATCTTCTTTTTGTTGCCTTGAGTTCCTGCCCTCTTCTGTTTTCCTGATAATCAGTAATATACTTACTATTAAATAATATTTATAGTGATAATCATTATTTGAATAATTATTATTAAATTGGCATTTCTCTTAGCTATGAATGGTTGTAACTAGATTGATGTTGTTAAAAAAAGACAAGTAGGTCTGTATAAAATAGAGGTTTGTTTTTAGTATAATAGAGCTTAAGCAGAAATGGACTGCGTCATCTAAAAAAGAGAGAGAACTGTGCACCAGACAGTATGTATTGAAATAATTTCAGACTTGGCTACTGGTGTACAGACAGGAATTCTCAGGAAAAGAGAGAAAGCATGTTACCTCTACCGAAGTCACTGAAAGTCCAAAGGGAATGGTCAGAGCTGGGTGAAAGCGCATGTGACTTGTGGCTTCTCTTGTTAATGCGCTTGTCCATAAATTCTTATCAGCTTATCATCTACTTCATAAAATGAAGACATTTGAAAAATTCATTCATTGCTCAAAATTTTTATACAAATATGCCTAAACTATTTAGGGGAAGATGTGTTTTAACCTGGTTTTCAGGGTTTGCCCCAAACAAGAATTTAAAGTATACACTCACACTACGGCATTTAGGTAAGAAGACAAGTTTTTCTTACTCTAGGAATTCAAACTCCATCCCCTCAGCCTTCACAACTGCCAAAACATGCAGAGGCAAAAAGCTTGCAGATGGACAGACTGACCACTAGAGAAGCAGCTTCCTTACTGCTTCATTTGCTGCAACGTATTGGAACTACATCACAAAGAAAAAAAAATTATCCATAGAAAATGATAATACCAAGAGGAGAGGTATTGAGTCCTAGATATGAACGTGTTGATCCTGCAGAGATAAAACTAACACACCTGATTCTAGATGCAATTAGAAATCTCTCAGATTTATTTAGGTATTTAATTTCTGCGGCGAGGCAGAATTTTACATTGTTTTGTTGGCATTGAGTCATTATTTTTATTCAAATGGCCTCCTAAAATGTCACTATGCTACTTAAGATAATTTATTAAAATTCCTCTGTTTTTACTTACACTTGTTTGAAGTTTTCCAGGTTCCATCTACTCCCCAGCTCCAAAGTCAGCCTCCATGCCGAAATTTTGTTATGCCACTCTTAAATTCTTAAATATGTCTTAGCTAGTTGCTGCTACATAACAAAATACTACGGGATTTATCGGCTTAGAATATGAACATTGATTTCCAGTTTCCGTGAGTAGAATTGAGAGGCAGCATGGCAGAATGGTTAGCAGGATATCATTGGGCTGTGGAGTAGATGCCAATCATGGTTACCATAGTCTGACAATTTTGCTGCTATTGAAGAAGCTACTTGCAAGATGATTCAAACATGGTTATTTGCTTCAGGCCACCATTCTTCCTTGCTGATTTGCAGAAAGTCTCAATTCTTCACCTCAATGGCCTTCTTACTAGACTACTTGTCTTCATAATATGGCATAATATCCTTGAGGATCTAAACTCAGAAGTGATATGCCATAATTTTGGTTATGTTATCTTGGTCAGACAGACTGAACCAGATTTAATGTAAGAAGAGACTTCATGATAATATGAATATCAGGAGGTAGGAATTATTTAAGATCATCTTAGAGGCTTGCTACCAAAATTTCTTAATATTTTTGCCTCCTAGGAAAACATGGAGACCTTTATAATTATACTTTTTATAATAAAATGAGTAGTGTTAAATGTAGGCTATAAAATTACATTTTATAGTTGGATAAGCTGTTACTAGTACTGTTGTCAGTATGTTTTTCCTCCCCACTTCTTTCCTACACTTCAGGCATCAGCTTGCAAGAGGGAGGAAGTTATTATCTTAAACTCCTTAAAGCTGGGAATGGTGGTGCACACTTGTAATTCCACTACTTGAGAGGCTGAGAAAGGAGGACCTGTAGTCAGAGGAACTCTGCAAGATCCTTATAATTTAGCAAGAATCTGTTTCAAAATAAAAATGATAATAATTTTGTTATTAAAGTCTGGAAGAGCTGGGCATGGTGGCGCACGCTTGTAATCCCCGCACTTGGGAGGTGGAGACAGGAGGATCGCGCAGGTTCGAAGCCAGCCTCGCTGATTTAAGAGACCCTGTTTCCAAATAAAGATATAAAAATAGGTCTGGGAGTGTAACCCAGAAGTAGAAGGGCTTCCAGGAACCCCAGTACCACCACCAAAAAAAAAAAAAAAAAAAAAAAAAAAAAAAAAAAAAAAAAAAAAAATCTGGGAGAGTATCTCAAAGATAGAATGGCCTAGGTTTAAATCCCCAGCATCAGAAAAAGAAATACACTCATTGTGATAGTCAAGTTTATATTTCAACTTCACTGAGTCATAAATACCCAGATATTTATTCAATCATTATTTTGCGTGTTATAGAGATGTTTCTCGATAAGATAAATACTTGAATATATACATCGTCCTTCTTAATGCAGCCTTGCCTCATTCCATGAGTTGAAGGATTGAGTAAATAAAAAAGATTGACCTTTCTGAACTTAAAAAAAGAACTTCTTGACTTCTTTGAGCTGATCCACCAGACGTTTTGCTCTCAGACCTGAATTGAAGCATTGCCTTGAGCCTACTGACTTTTGGACTTAAATATACACCCTGGCACCTCTGGGTCTCCAGTTTGATGACTGCAGATCTTGTAGATTGTCAGCCTCTGCAAACGTGTCAATTCCATACCTGCTCCTACTCTTACCCTGGTACAGTTGATTCTCCTTCTAAAAGTCAGGCTAATTATTGTTTTCAAACATAAACCACCACTTAGTTGCCCCATATTCCACAAGCATTAATTGTAACTTATTTTTTTCATGGACTACCTGGCAATATAAAATCAACTGTAAACAAACACCTGCCCCTCCCTGCTACCTTTTCATGGAGCACTGTTAATTTATCATTTTTATCCAGCTATACCAACCTTATGATATTCTCCAACATAACAGGAATATTTCCTTGTAGCACCCATGCGTGAATTCAACTGTACCAGGATGTCATTCCATCACTGCCGTACATAACATTAGCTTAGGCTTTTATCAAAAAACCCTACTCAGGTAGCAATGCATCGCCTCATTCCTCTCATTATTCTTACCCTGAATCGTTCCTCTTCCTAAATCTTGTGGCTACCAGACATATATTTATTTCCTGATTTAATTACTTGTATATTTTAAATAAAAACACTCCTATGTAAAAGTTCCCATTTTGTGGGCCTTTCTATTCTCAGAATCAAAAACAATACTTATAATTTCCCCTTTCTGCTTAGCCTTCAAATAAAGTTATATTATCATTGTCTATCAACATTCGCACCTGCCACCAACAGACATACCAGCTTTTTAAAAGACAAAAAAAATCAGATGTCATAGAAAATATAATAATCTGAAATTTTATGTACATTTCTTTCTAAATATGTATTACTAGGAGCAGTGGAACATGCCTGTAATCCCAGTACTTTGGGATCAGATAGAGGAAGATAGCTGGTTCAAGGCCAGCCTCAATAACTTAGTGAAATCCTCAGCAATTTACTGAGACCCTGTTTCAAAATAAAATAAAATAAAAAAGAATGGTATGTAGCTGTGAAATAAAATGCTCCTGGATTCAATATTTAGTACTAAATAAATATGTAACACTTTTGTAACCTGTACATACTTTCATAATTTCAATAATTCTTCTTCTTCTTTTTTTTTTTGGTGGTACTGGGGTTCCTGGAAACTCTTCTACCTCCGGCTACACTCCTAGACCCATTTTTACATATATTATTATTATTATTATTATTATTATTATTATTATTTATTTATTTTTTTGGTGGTACTGGGGTTTCTGGAAGCCCTTCTTCCTCTGGGCTACACTCCTACAGGCTACACTCCACCACGCCCGGCCATATATTATTTTTTTTATATTTTGGAAACAGGGTCTCTTAAGCCAGCAAGGCTGGCTTCAAACCAGCATGATCCTCCAGTATCCACCTCCCAAGCACAGGGATTAAAAGTATGCTCCACCATGCCCGGCGAATAATTCTTACTTCTTAAAGCTTTAAATTTTTCATAAACAAATTTCCTTTGCTTATATATTTTAAGGCATATTATTTCTTTCACTAAAGATATATATCAGATACACTACTCCATTTCACTATAGAATCCTCTTTGAAACTGTATATTTTTCTCACAAATTTTACTATTTGTCTCCATGTTTATAAATTTGAACTATTTTGAGGTTGATTTCTTTTAAACCTGAATTTACATTAACACCATGCATCCATGTAATATTAGACTCTATGACAACCAAATCAGGTAAGTGTTTTGGAAACTATCATATACAGTTTCATACCTTCCTAGTGTAACATTTTATTGCATAATAACATTTGACTTATACCTAATGTTTTTTAAAATATTTAAACAGATTTTTCTCACTTACATGCTGTTGCAGTAAACGTATTTAAAAACAGTAATGTCTTCTTACCTGGATAGGCCTTTGTTCTTTTTATATTGAGTTCAATTTGTTTCCATTGAAGCAGGATTAAATTCTCAACATTTATTTTTTATGAGCCTATGGTTTTCATGCTTTCCTTCCCTAGAAAACATGCTTGCCCTGAAAACAGACTAAGGTGGTATCATCTCTATAAAAAATGTATGTGGCATATGGAATTTTTTGAGTAAATGAGTGATGTTAATTTTTCTATTTGTTGAATATTAAATACCTTCTGATTTTAAGAGGCTCACTGAACAGTCAGAGATATGAATATATGCACAATTTACATTTAGTTGTTTATATAATATTTATGAAAAATATAAAAATCTAATAGCTATGTCGGCTAGACCCCTCATAATCATTATTTTGTTTGGCTTTCAGGAGTATATTAGAGTCAGTCACAGAACAAAATACATGGCGTAGCTTGGAGATCGAATGCCTCTGGGTTCCATCTCCAGACCTGCAAAAAAAAAAAAAAAATTAAATATAACATTTATTTTCATGTAAGTATAAATCGATGACACTTTGTGGTGTTTTTACTCTTTAAATAATTTATTTGTTAAGTAACATGTCATCGATCTCTTAATAAGTATTGGCTAATATGATAAACACATGATTTTAATTCCTTTAGTCTATCATTAAAGTAAACTTAAATAGTCCACTAATGTAATAATAAGAGTTTAAGGCTGAAATTGTAAAATTTCTGCAAAATGATAAATCTTAATCTGAGCCAGGCTGCAGTGTTTCTCAAATGCAATCAACAACCAAACAAGAAATACCCAGGATTCTGGGAAACAGTTAAAAAAAAAAAGTGTAAAAAAATTGGGGGGAGTAGGAAAGCTTTGTTGACCATGAAGGGTGGTCAATTCAATCTGGAGCAGAAAGGAGCCACAAAGAATTTGAAGGGGTTATTAAATTAAAATAGTTTGTCTCCCTGGCTCAGGCTTGTAATCCCAACATTCCTGAGGCTGAGACTGGAGGATGGTGGTTAGCAGACAGTCTCAGCTACTTGGTGAGGCCCTCTGCAACTTAGTGAGACCCTGTTAAAAAAAGAGAGGGCAGGGGGTGTAGCTCGGAGGTCGAATACCCCTGGGTCCCATCCCCAGTACCTCATAAACCAAACCAAACAAAACAACACAACACCTTTTAGTACAAATAAGGAACTGAAATGTTTTGTTCTATTCAAAAAACAAGCAAAGAGTTGACTGATTGACTAGCCTTTGGGATTAACCCCCATGCACTTACCCTTTCTAATACCCAGTCCTGTGTCTTAGGGATCTAGAGGGGATGCTCTGACCTCCAGGAGTTCAGTGGCATTTCAGCTAACAAAAATGAGGCGATTTTTTTTTCTTTTGCTGATGTTCCTCCATCCCTATGCAGTCACACACTAATATAACAAGACATCTGAAGAGGAAACCTATTTTGAAGCAAACAATAAATCAAACAGTATGACAGGGGAAAAAAGCAAGGGGGGAAAAAGGCCTCTTAATCACAAATATTCATAGATATGGAAATGCCAGAGATCAATGATAGAATGAAAACAAAACAAATATGTCGACAATGAACAATGAGATTAAGAGGTAATTTAATTAATACATATGTTTATATATAAATATATAGTAGTTGAAATTTATTTTAAAATGGCATAAATAGAAAACATATATACGAAGAGTATATTATGAATTGAAAGAGAAAATTCACATTTTTTGCCAAGTTTGGATGAAAGAATAGAAGCTTTATAAAATGAGTATTAAATCTTAAATTGAATATGTATTTAAAAGTGAATTACTAGGTACAAAAATCAAAGAAAATTAAAAAATAAAAGTGAAGAGGAAATACTTGAATATATGGTAGAGATGAACTTCTCAGAAATAAACAAAGGCTCAAAAATATCAAATAAAGGAAATATGGAAAGTTACTGCTGAGAAACATATTAGCCAAATTTAAATCTGTCACAAACTAAGATTACAAAGTTCTCAAAATTTACTTCCATGTAGAGAAACAGGAAAAAGTAAAGCATCTCAGTATTTACTAGTTAAACTAAACTTGGAAAGCAATTAGAAATATCTATGTCTATCTCTATATGTATCTATCTATTACCTATCTATCATCCATCTATTTATCTAACTAATCTTCATACACCACATTATATGCATCGAAAAGAAAATTAAGTTAAGTTTGGTAGAATGCTTCCACGTTTAATACACAGTAAAAAATAAAAAAAGAATTGAATCTTGGATATATTATGTTTGGGTATATTATGTTTTTATTTGCTAGTAATTTATTTTGTGTGAACCAGGTAAATGGAAAGGTTAAATAATCAGTTTGAAATATTCAACAGAAAATATCAAAACCAGAAAATAAGTACAGTTTATAAACAATGTATCATTTCATGAAAGGCTTCATAAAGTTCTGGTCATTAAGGAGATCATCTACAGCAAGAAACTATCAGAAGGAAATCTGTTAAGGCATCAGAGGTCACTGTATTGATAAGAGATTGTGGAAGAATTACAAGTAAAAAGAATGAGAATTAGTGGTCTGAGATGTAAAGGTAAAATAATAGAAAATGTGGAGAGGCCACAAAATACATTTAAAATTAATCTTCTCTTACAAGTGAGATGGTCAAGTTGAGAAGGAGGGAGACTTATCATAAGCAGCTCTTGGATTTGGCAAATGAACAACACTGTGGCAGGAATAATGAAATGTTCCGATGAATACTACAGTCAGTCTAGTGGGTATGGGATGGTGAAGGGTGGGCAAGGGAGAGAAGTTAAAATGGTAACATTTTGAAGACATTTGAGTCTTCAAACTCAGAGTGAAAATTTGACAATTTATTATACAGAAGTGAAAATAAAATTTAGGTGTCTCTTTTCTATTTTTCATAAAAATTACCTTGCAGGATAGCATAGATTAAAGAGAGTTTACATTTGATACAAATATTTTTCTGGTTTGATTCTTTCCTTTGCAGTAGGTAATCCTTTTTTGAATAGATGTGTGCCACAAATACTCTCTTCCTGCATTTCTTTGTCCCCCAGATGACACAAAAAATGGAGACTTTTGTGAAACTGGGTTACTGATTATAGCTATATGCCATTGTGTAGAAGAAAAAGGAGTCTGGGATCTCTATGTAATCACTCTTTTTCTTTTCTCTGGGTCCATCATGCGGATGTCTTATGACAATATGGATTTTCGTCACCCAGTTGGAGTTTTCACTCCATAAAGTTTGCAGCTAAACTAATAGTTTCCTATACGTGAAACATGTGCCAAGAGTGTCAGAGGTAAATGACAGTATTGGGACAAAATAGCAATATTTGTGGTAGGATGTTTATCTGCCCTACATGTCACCACAGCAACAAAACACTCTAAGAAATCAGAGAAAACAATTAAAAGAGGAAAGTGTACTCTGGGTACATCTAAAACAAGAAAAATGTTAAAAAAAAAGACAATAGAGTAACTTTAAACTCTAAGTCCTATGTCTAGACCAAATATTATACATAGCCAAACTCTACACAGATAAGTATAATATCCCCATATTCTTTACTTCAGTTTTTATTACCCAAAATAACATACTCAGCTTTCAACAACAATAAAAACAACAAAAATATACGGCATGACAAAATTCAGTAAAAACATATCTAAAGATAAAAGCAATCATTAGATTCAAAATCATATACAACATTAATATTGGTAAGCAATGTGAAATAATTATAATTAATGTATTAGAATCCCAAGACATTGAAATCAAGAATCAAAAGGCAAATTAAAGTTGAAAAGCTTTGTAACAGAAATGAACACTACATTAGATGTGTTCATTAGTAGATATGGCACAGCTGAAGAAAGAATCAGCAAACTTAATAGTAGGTCAATAGCAACATTCTAAATTTGAAAACAGATGTGCACTGTGGTTAGACTTTTATTTTTAATTCTTTTATAAGAACATATATAATATATTATTCTTGTCAAAGTCCAAGTTGAGAATGACTGAAAAAATAAAAACATCTATGATTTAAAGTAACTAATTTTATTATTTTACACTTACTAAAGTATAAAAGGACTGCACAAGTATCATCCTATTATATTTATTTTGCCACAAAATACTAAATACATGAACAGTATGATGGAAAACAACCAGTAACAGACTGCTACTAGTGTTATATATTTTACCATTTCAGCAAAAGGTGACTAAATTAAATCTTTCTCTCCATCTTCTCTCTCTCTCTCTCTCTCTCTCTCTCTCTCTCTCTCTCTCTCTCTCTCTCTCTCTTCTCTCTTTCTCTTTCTTATTAATTCATCTACAGTCAAAGAGCAATGCAAGAGTGCAGATTAATGGTGCCATTTGGTGGAACCCAGCTCCATATACTTTAGAATGCTGCCTTGTGGGATGATAGAACTTCTAACCACAGCTCTCCTCATTGATGGTAGAAATATAAGAAGAAAAACTTAACCAAATAAGCACATGGGAGAATCTCACAGTAACTCTACTACCATCTATCCCAACATGTGACAAATTCATGCTTAAAGTTAAGGCATAGGAAGTGGTTTTGTGGTCTTGATTTCACTATAAAACTACAGAAACAATATAAACATGAATCAGTACCAATGAGACAATTTCACATTGTAAAAAATATAGTAGTGTTCATGCCAAGAGTCATTGAAGTTTTACTTAATGATAGTTAACATGTTACAATTTCAGAATCTTTTTTATGTCAATTCTATATAGTGATTCATTTTTCATGCCCATTGTTATTGATTTAGTATTATCCTCTTCAAAAACACATATTAAACTACTATCTGCTAATATCTATAATTATGAACTAATTTGGAAATAGATTCATTACGGATACAAGAAACTTAAGAAAAGTTCACATTGAATTAGAAAGTCCCAAGTCCAAAATGATTGGTTTTCTTATAGGCCAAAATAAACATCTTTGTTTATAATTTAATTATATCAGGTATTATTTATAATGGTAGAATGCTGACTGATACAGAAAAATAACACCAGAAATTATGGCCTTTGACTAGATACAGTTCAAGTTGTGGAGACGTTTTCAGAATTGGTTTATGAGTGGAGTTCTGAAGAGTCAGGAGAAGCAAGCAAGAGAAAGTCTAGAATACTATACATAAAGCTTAGTGATTGAATATGTTTAGTGCTCAGAATGCTAATAGAAATGGGGTACAGTACAGGCCAGGTAAATGAAATTTCAGATAGAAATAAAGATTTTGTTTGTAATTGAAGTAGAGGTCCTCCTGCTACATTATGGCATTGGAATGTATTTTAATTTACCCTTATAGTTTTCTGAGAAGCCTTATTTAGAGGTAATTGACTCAATTATTGATTGGAGAAAATGGTAAGGTAGTAAAGAATTCAAGCTGAGGCATGAATGCTGCTGGCTGCTTTTAGCCATATATATATATATATATATATATATATATATATATATATATATATCCAAATATATATAATGATATATTTATATATTAAATTTATACATATGTAAAATTTCATATATATATATATATATATAGTGAAAATGAGGAGCAAAACGAACAAAATGGAAATATTTAAAAATCTTGTAGCGGGGCATGGTGGCGCACGCTTATAATCTCAGCATTTGGGAGGCTGAGACCAGAGGATCGCAGTTCACAGCCAGCCTCAGCTACTTAGTGAGGCCCTTTGCAACTCAGTGAGACCCGTTTTCAAAATAAAGAATAAGAAATACGGCAGGGGATGTAGCTCTGAGGTCAAATGCCCCTGGATTTCATCCCCAGACCTGCAAAATAAACAAAAACAAAAAACCAACAACCTTGTAGCTTTGCAGGACAGGAATACATATGAATGCAGCCAAGGAGGGAGTGATTGCTATAGATGTAAATATTAATAAAAAGAAGCCAAATGCTTGGCTCTGAATCAATTGAAAAATGTCCTGAAAGCACCTCTGAATCTTGTAAAGCCATCACAGACTAAAAGGCATAGAAATTATTTTTTTTCAAAAACTTTCCAGAGAAGAGTAATTTGGGAGAATACTTTGGGGTGGCTCAGGACCGGTTGGGAATTCATTTTTTCATGATCATCCAACAAATTATTAAGAGGTTACTTATGGTTCAGTTAGTCTGTGCATAGATGAACCAATGACAGATCTTGATATTCCCCATATAATGCTGGTTTTTGTTTTTGATTTTTTTTTTTTTTTTTTGGTATATAAAAGGCAAGAGTTGGGGTCATGGCAATTTTCATTAAGATAAAGAGAAAAAAAAAAACTGAGTGGGAATCCAGCATGCTTTAAAGCCAGGGTCTATGTAAGTAGCTTCCAATTGGGCTATGTCTAATGGAGCTTTGTGAGTATAAAAAAAGCTGCATTGGAGGCCGTAGGAAGTTAAAAATGCCAGGAATATAGAACACTTGTTGGAGGAAGCTGCCAGAAGTATAGAAAACTCAGCCAATTAAGAGGCCATCTGAACAACAATGAGCGAGTCTAGAGAAGGAACCTTCAAGCAATTGGGTAATCTTAAAAACAGTAATGTCCTTTGGGTTTTAGTATCACTTTGGGCAGAACCATTTTTTAATATTTTCATATGTCCCCATTAGGAATAGGAATATATATACTTCCAAATGAAAAGTAGCAAAGGAAAAACAAACAATTCTTCACTTTTGTTACAGTTTTGAAGTCTTGATTATCAAATAATGCCAGAAACCACACTGTGTAGCTAAGAAATATTCCTCAATTAGGTTTCATTTCTAGTCACTGTAAATGACTGCCAAGACCCTGATAAGTGGTTAAAGAATCAAATTTTCTTTTATTTGGCAGAAATACTATTATTCAGATTCATGTGCAAGTACTCTTCTAAAAGTTTACATATGTCTTCTTTTAATACCCCATTTTTCTCTGTCAAAATATTTATATAATACTTCCTATAAATATTATAAGTCTTGATGAATGCTGTTGCCCTTGATTTGGCATTTGTCTTAAGGCATTACCTTTTCATATTTCTCTTCTCTTGAACTCTATGATAAGTTCTATACTCTTCATTCATGAGAAACGCATTCATTATTTAATCCAAAAATTTCTAGGTTTTCTTTTGTTACTTTATTCTGTTTGCTGATTGGTCATCTTATTTTAATAAAAGTTCATCAAGTAGCAAACATCTTATTGGTTTCACCCTTGTGCTCAAGATTGACATATCACCACTGCAATATGTCTCTTATTTTTATTTTCCAATTTCTACTAAAGTTCAACTTCTTAAATAAAACTTCTTTACCATTAATTAAAAGTAATATTCATTTACTCTTCCACAATATTTTTGTGTTTTCAAAACTTCTGTTTGTTTGGTTTCTTAAAAGTCTAACCAAAATGAAATCACATATCATGTGTTCCTTTATTTATGATCTTTCTTTTCTAGTCTATAATATCTGCATAAAGAAATGTCCTCCAGGAGACATGGCTGACTGCTACACCACTCCGTAAATCACAATTAGTAAGTTACATAAAATGTAATGAACTTCCAATATTTATTGAATGTATTAGATTTGTTAAACAGTCTTCAATAAATAAGCTGTTGAATTAAAAATATATGGCAATTAAAAATTCATATGACATTGACAGTAGACTTTCAAGTATTTATCAATACTAATATAATTGGTTTGTTTTATAAATACGTGAGCACAATTATTGAACTGATTGAAGAAAATATGTTTTCCTCAATTAATAAATAACAAATTTTAGTAGCTTTTATAAAATATTTGTAAATTTTGACATATTTGATGTTGGACATGAATAAAAATAAGAGATGTTAATAATGTCCTAATTATTTGGAATAATATTTATTTAATTGTCTCCATTTCATTGAAAAGAGTTGTTTAGTGATAAAACTATCGCTTTCAAAACATTCTGATCTGTGTTTAAGGACCAGTAATACCACTTTATAACTGCTTCAACAAATTTACATAAATATTTTGATTCATAGTTTGTCCAAGTATTATTAAAAAAGGAATAAGCTGGGTAAGGTGATGCACAGCTATAATCTCACCTACTTAAATAAATCACAAGTTTGAGGCCAGCCTCCATAATTTAGAAAGAACCAGCCTAAAAATAAAAATAAAATGGGCTGAAAATTTAGCTCAGAATTAAAATGTCCTAGGTCCAATTACCAGTACTTTTGAAAATATAAATCAATGAGATAAAATATTACAGTCATTGAAAAGGTATAATGAGAAAATTATAGTTATATTTCTTTTTTCAAAAAGGTTGTACATTTCTATTACTGTGGAAATTACAGTTTTCATTTTTATTCATAAGCTGATCATTTTTATGGTAATGCTATCATTAAATAAGTTACAAAGGAAGTATATAAGAATGATGCTTATATCTTCAGAATATCCAATAATTAATGTCTTTATTTTATTTATGGAGTTCAGAAAATAACAATAAAAATAGATGTTGTTTGAGCATATGTTGAGAAATTTGCTTAAAATGAATTATAAAAGCCTTAAAAGCAGGCCCAGAATCCAGGTCTCTGAGCCACCAAAGTTTGGGAAGAGATATTCTGCTATTTTTATGTCCTTTTTTAATGTACTCACCTTCAGGACAAAGAAAAGTCCCTTTTGTACTTTCTCCAAGATTCTTGACTACACCCATACAACAAAAGGATCAAATGACATCTGTCAACATACCTGGGCAGAATTTGTCACACACCAACCTCTATTTTAGTCTCTGGAGAATGATTTACAATCAAGTGTCTATTTTACAGGCCACAGATTTTGTCCTAGGCCACTTTATTTTTTTTAAATTTTTTTCCCCCAGGGATATTTATTTATTTATTTTAATTAATTAATTAATTTTTTAAATTGGTGCATTGTAGTCATATATCAATCACATTGGAGTACAAGACTTGAGAGGATATACAAGCACACATCATCCAATTAGCCCTCCTCCAGCCCCCATCCCATTCCCTCCCCCTCCCTCCATCCCAGGCTTCTTTGGTGATTAACTTTGATACATTTATGTACCTCCTGCATTTTAAATAGGCTCCATCCTCCACTATTATATACCCTCTGATTGGTCACATTAGTTGCTTCACTATAGGGCCCTTTATATAGCTCAACCTCTTCCTGTTGCCCCTTTCCTCCTAGTTATTGCTGATTAAGAGAAGCGTCTGATTTATATTTTCTGCGATATTTCTCTGTGCATGCTGTGTTGCAAGTACTGATCCCACTCTTGACGGCCCCAGTAGTGGCCTGGCTACTCAGTGGACTGATCCAGACCTCGCTGGCTCAAACAGCGGCCTTGCCTCATGAGAGGCCCTGGTTCTGGTCTCACTGGCCCCTACACTGGCCTAACCCCTCAGCTGGCTTCGATCCCAGCCTTGGAGGCCGCAGGAGTGGCCTTGCCTCACGGCAGGCTCCGATGCTGGCCATTGGCCCCTGCACCGGCCTAACCCCTTGGCAGGATTCCAATCCCAGCCTCGGAGGCCCCAGCACTGGCCTAGCCTCACGGCAGGCTCCAATGCCGGCCTCATTGGCCCCAGCACCGGCCTAACCTCTCGGCAGGTTCCGTTCCCGGCCTAGGAGGCCCCAGCACTGGCCATGCCTCACAGCAGGCTCCAATGCTGGCCTCGCTGGCCCCAGCACCGGTCTAACCCTTCGGCAGGCTGTTATCCTGGCCTTGAAGGCCCCAGTACTGGCCTTGCCTCACAGCAGGCTGCGATGCCGGCCTTGCTGGCCCCAGCACCGGCCTAACCCTTCAGCAGGCTCTTATCCCAGCCTTGGAGGCCCCATTACCGGCCTTGCCTCACAGCAGGCTCCGATGCCGGCCTCGCTGGCCCCAGCACCGGCCTAACCCCTCGGCAGGCTCCGATCCCAGCTAGGCCACTTTATGTTCTCCAAGCTCATTATATTCCCTTAAAAATCATTTACTATTGTCCTGAAATTTTCATTTCCTCTCTCTCTCTCTCTCTCTCTCTCTCTCTCTCTCTCTCTCTCTCTCTCTCTTTGCAGATATGGGCTATACTAGCTTCTGAATATCTTTGAAATAGTGGTAAATCAAATTCATAATTTTCTATGTATTATGATTTTTCTTCTTTTGTCCATTTACAAATTTGTTTGCCTTTTTCCTATTTAATCTATCTTTGTCAGTTTATTGCAGAAACTCTAGAGGGCTAAAGACAAATTCCTCTTTTCCGCTAAATATATATCCCCATGATTATAACATATATTCCATAAGAGGAAGTTAGAAAGGTTAAAAAAAAAATAGATGGCCAAATAAGGAGGCCTAACTGTGGGTGATGGAAGGGGGTAAGAGGAAAACTCTTTAATATATATGATGTACATTAACAAAAACATCAATCAGCAAGACAAACATGAGAAGGAGGGAGGGGGTAGGAATGTGTGGGAAGTGGGGAAGGGCTAAATGAGTGATGTGTGCATGCAAGCTTCTACCATCTTGTACTCCATCAAGATGTGTTCTTACAATGCACCAATAAAAATTTTAAAAAAGAAAGGAAAAAAAATCCTTGCCTAAACTTTTACAACAAATAGAAAATAAACAAAAAGCAGAAAATTTTGGGAGAAAAAGTATTCATGAATTAATGCAACACTTATATAAGAATATTATGACTAATTCAATACAAATAATTTAATATTGTCTTCATTCATATGAATCTCTATGATACTGCTTTTAGAACCCAACCTAACTTCTTGCTTTTCAGAATGCCACTGCAATATAATTGTCTGTGTAAATAATCTACCAAATATCATAGATTAGAAATGAATGACAAAATAAATGTATAACTGATTCATAGTAATTCTACACCTTCCACTGTATAACTACATAATAGTATATTAAATGAGGTTTGCACCATTAGGGGATCCTGAAACCTACTAAATAAGTCTCTTTGGGATTTTATGAACCTACAACTTGTTATATTAGGAAATTAAATTCAGTGAAAGGCAGAGTTTGTTTCATATAGTCTACTCATGGGAAAGGAGCAAATACTTTATGTTATAAATTGGAATCTGAATTAAAAAAATATTCCTCATATTATCTTATGAATTAAATATTTGCTTGATAATATATTTTAAAAATTTTATAATCTTCATATTCTACTAGTCAGTAAAGATAATACTTTCTCTTATTTATTAATGCTGGTGACCAAACATTGTCTAAGAGGCCTCATACAAATTTAAGGAAGTCATAGTATCAATATTTACTTAAGGGTTTTTTGTTATGAGAGTATATTTTATATTTGCCCCAATTTGTATGGATTTATAAATTAAAATATTTTAGGCCAAAAAATAGAATTTTGTTAAAAAAATAAAACAAGTTTTCACATATAAAATTTAAACTTATATTATTTTCAGGAAACATGAATACACTGTTAATTTTTAGCTAACATATTCTGCATCATTATTCTTTATAAAACCTCTAGTTTTTCTAGTTGATACAAACTATTTATTTCTCATTTTTATTATTTTAATAATTATATACAAATCAATTTTTCAGAGATTTATAAGAGAATGTATTGTTTCCAGTGACTCCGATTTATATTTATTCATCTACATCAAAACACTGTGCAGGGATATATTTTCAAAAATTTCAAAAATTTCTGAAAATTTATGCAGCATATTTAGTGTGTTCTGCAGCATGAATTTACTTCAATGTTTATTTTTTAACTTTTAAATGTTTTTCAAATAAAAAATATTTGAAAATCACAACTCCATAAATGTAAGATTTGTTAGTTTCTACTATTAAAAGTGTAAAATGTTTCCTACATATGACATTAAAGTAGATTTCTTTATTATATGTTTATTTGAGGTATAATTGGATATGTTTATTAAAATATTTTTAACTTAAAATACATTATAAAAATTTGAAGAAAAACTGAAAGGCAAATACTTGTGTTGGTTGTAATAAAATATTCATATTTTTAAAAAGTAGGTTAAATTGATGGGGACATAATTATTAAAAATTTAGAAATATGATTTTAAAAATTTTAATTGAACAGAAAATCTTTTTATGAATTGGTAAGGTGCTAGCATTTAAATACTAATTAGAATTATTTTCTTATACTTACATTTTGACTATAATAATCTTTTAGATAAGAAACACATGAAAGCTTAAGGAATATTTAAAAAAGACAATAAAAACTCTTCTAAACTTTTTAAATGCAAGTAAACTATATCATTTTGACAGTTCCTAAACATTAATAAGTTAATTTTGCTCTGGTTTTATATTCATTTTTCATTAATGAATAATATAGTAGAATTTATTATAAAAAACATATGTAGTCCTCAATCTCTCACATTAAGCCTGTGCTTGAATTTTTAACCTTCAGAATTGTTTGAAATGTTACAAATTTGTTCAACTAGATAAAATGTGTTAACTTAGTTTCTTTTTCATTTCTTTTCTTATTTTTTTTTTCAATATTTTGAATGGAACCCAGGGGCAATTTACCTCTGAGCTATACTTCCAGCCCTATTTTTTATTCTTTATTTTGAAACAGGGTCACGCTGAGCTGCAGAGGGCCTCACTAAGACTGAGGCTGTCCACAAACTGCCATCCTCCTGTCTTAGCCTCCCAAATACTGAGATTGCAAGTGTGTGTCAGCATGCTCAGCTAATTTAATTTTTAGTACTGTATTAGATTTACAAAAATAAAGCCTCTTGCCTTTATATTTATTTTATTAAGCCTCTTGCCAGTGAAAAAATTACCCACATTTTTCTTACTTTTATATTTCATTGAAAAAATTTTAAATAGAAATAACACATTTTTACTCCTAAATATTTTGTTTTTGTAGGATATCCTGAGTGAAAAAGGTTTCTTAATTTCTTTTTTAGTGAATTTATGGTTGGCCTACAGAAAAGCTTTTGATTTTTTTAGGATTTTTTTCATTATTTAAACATTTTATTTATTTATTTATTTTTAATTATTATTATTTCTTATTTTTTAAATTGGTGCATTGTAATCATATATTACATTGGAATACAAGATTTGAGAGGATATACAAGCACACATCTTCCAATTAGCCCTCATCCAGCCCCCATCCCATTCCCTCCCCCTCCCTCGTTCCCATGCTTGTTTGGTGATTAACTTTGATACATTTGTTTATGTACCTCTTGCTTTTTAAAGAGGCTCTGTCCTCCCCTATTCCATACCCTCTGATTGGTCACCTTAATTGCTTCATTATAGGGCCCTTTCTATAGCTCGACCTCTTCCTCTTGCCCCTTTCCTCCAGGTTTTTGTTGACTAGGGGAAGCATCTGATTTTTATTTTCTGCAATATTTCTCTGTGAATGCCGTATTGCAAGTACCGATCCCACTCTTGAAGGCCCCAGTAGTGGCCTGGCTACCCGGTGGACTGATCCAGACTTCACTGTCTTAAGCAGTGGCCTTGACTCATGGGAGGCCCCAATTCTGGTCTCGCTGGCCCCGACACCAGCCTAACCCCTCAGCTGGCTCCAATCCTGGCCTCGGAGGCCCCAGTAGCGGCCTTGCCTCACAGTGAGCTCCGATCCCGGCCACACTGGCCCTGACACCAGCCTATCCCCTCAGAGGCTCCGATACCGGCCTCGGAGGTCCCAACACCCGCCTTGCCTCACAGCAGGCTCTGATGCTGGCCTTGCTGGCCCCAGTACTGGTCTAAACCCTTGGCAGGATCCGATCCTGGCCTCGGAGGCCTCAGGAGCAGCCTTGACTTACGGAAGGCTCCAATGCCGGCCATTGGCCCCGGCACCGGCCTAATCCCTTGGCAGGCTCTTATCCCATCCTCGGAGGCCCCAGCACCTGCCTTGGCTCACGGCAGGCTCTAATGCTGGCCGCTGGCCCCGGCATTGTACTAACCCCTTGGCAGGCTCCGATCCCAGCCTTGGAGGCCCCAGTAGCGGCCTTGCCTCATGGCAGGCTCAGATGCCAGCCACTGGACTCGGCACCGGTCTAACCCCTTGGCAGGCTCTTATTCTGGCCTTGGAGGCCCCAGCACCAGCCTTGCCTCATAGCAGACTCCAATGCCGGCCTTGCTGGCCCCAGCACTGGCCTAACCCCTCGGCCGACTTCAATCCTGGCCTCGGAGGCCTCAGTAGCAGCCTTGGCTCACGGAAGGCTCCGATGTCGGTCGCTGGCCCCGGCATTGGCCTAACCCCTTGGCAGGCTCCAATCTAGGTCTCAGAGGCCCCAGCAGCAGCCTTTTCTCACAGTGAGCTCCGATTCCAGCCACGCTGGCCCTGGCACCGGCCTAACCCCTAGGCAGGCTCTGATCTCGGCCTTGAAGGCCCCAGCACCAGCCTTGCCTCATGGCAGGCTCCGATGTCGGATATTGGCCCTGGCACCGGCCTAACCCTTCGGGAGGCTCCAGTCATTGCCTCGAAGCTCCAGTACTGGCCCTGCCTCACAGCAGGCTCCGATCCCAGTCTTGCTGGCCCCGGCACCAGCCTAACCCCTCGGCAGGATCCGATCCTGGCCTCGAAGGCCCCAGAACCGGCCTTGCCTCATGGCAGGCTTCGATGCCAGCTTTGCTCTGTCTGTCGCTGGCCTCACCCCTCGGCAGGCTCCAATCCAAGCACCCTTTCGCCCAACCAATTGTCCCACATTCTCGAGGGTGCGTGGTGGTAGCATTCTGCCTCTGGTGTCATTACTTCAAAGGTTCCAGGTGTAATGCATCAGATCTCTGCCTCCCCTGAGTACTGGCCACTGCCATTGCCACTGCCTCCACCATTTCAAATTTTCCCAAGCTCTTTTTCCACTCTGAATGTTGTCCAGTGTTCCTAAGCATGCGTGGCAGTAGCATTTGACATTTGGTGTAATTTCTCCAAAAAAATAAGTTTGGTAGGATCCAATTTCTGCTTCTCCCAAATACAAGTCTCCACTGCCATCACGGAGACTGCTTTCAATACCACCTTTCTCCTTGGTCTCCGCTAAACTCTCTCCTTACAGGTGATGTCCAAGATTCTTAAAAATATAGAGAAACAGCAGTTCTCCTTTACGGGGAATTTTTCCATAAGTTCCAGTGCATTTGGATAAGTTTTGTCTGTATCTCCAGTATCCTGGCATCCACAATGGCCTTCTTAACCACTCTCCAATATTTTTCTTTTTTCTTTTTCTTTTCTTTTCTTTTTTTTTTTTTTTTTTAATAAGAGAAGACAGTATGTGTGGTATGAGGAGGTAGTTGGATCAGGCACTCAGTAGCACTGTGACCTGGCCCGGTTTCCCCATGGGTCCAGCATGCTCTGTACTACTCCGCCTGGGGCCCAGAGTCCCGAGACCCAGGCCCCGGCTGGCATGCCCCGCACCACCCCTGCCCGGGACCCAGGGTCTTACTGGGCCTGATTTCTCCAGAGGTCTGGCGTGCTATGTGCGGTCCAGCCTGAGGCGCAGAGTCCCACGACCCGGGCCCCGACTGGCCTGCCCTGTGTGACCCCTCCCCGGGACCCAGGGTACTGGGCCCAGTTTCTCCAGGGTTCTGGTGTGCTATGAGCGGTCTGGCCTGGGGCCAAGAGTCCCGCGACCCGGGCCCCAGCTGGCGTGCCCCACGTGACTCCTGCCTGGGACCCAGGGTACTGGGCTCAGTTTCTCCAGGAGTCTGGAGTGCTACATATGGTCCGGCCCAGGGCCCAGAGTTCTGCAACCCAGGCGCCGGCTGGCGTGCCTCACGCAACCCCTGCCCGGGACCCAGGGTACTGGTTCCGGTTTCTCCAGGGGTCTGGCATGCTCTTAGGATTTATTTTGTATTCAAACACATTTCTGGGACTTCCAGGAAGATGGGGACCAAGGGAAGTGACATATACTAGTCCTGCTGACACCCGATCTCTATTGCCTTGGAAACAGAGTTTTACAAAGCCAGAAAATACTATCAGTAGAGGAATAACATGATAGGTACAAGGCTGGAGGAAAAGAATGTTTAGAAGACTGATCAGAGAGTGGAAAAGAAACCTGTCATTTGATTGACTTCACAGTTCAACCTGGCAAAGGTGGGGTTAGTGTCTAAAATATACATCCATGGCACCCAAGCTTACCATGCCTGCCAGATATCCAGACCAATACATAGCAACATCTTAAGTGAAGCCACCATTCCTGTGGGAGAAGACTCACTAAGGCACCCCCAGGGACTCATGCAGCTGTGACTAACTTCCTGGGTATTACACTTTGTGGTTCAACCTGAAGAAGGTAGGGATGAGGTCTGCTGTTGGACCTAGCAGAGGCTCAGACAGACAGAGTCTCTGCATCATTGAAAAATGTGGGGGGAGATCTATGCTTAACCCTACTAGTAGGCTTTCAGGGATCTCCACAGACCACCCAATCATGGTGAACTGAAATAAGCCAGACCAGACTAGCCCTAGCTGTGGAGAACAGAGACTCTTACATTGAGTTTGGTTTCAGAGGCATCAGCCACCTATAGAGGCAGGGAAAAAACAGACTCCATGTCTGAGGAAAGCATGGAAGGTGACCTGCACTTAACACTAGATCTAGCCCCAATGATACTCATCATCTGCATAGACTGAGAAACACTCAGAGAACCAGTCTTGCAGCAGAAAAGTTGCCAGTGGAACTTAGTGTCTCCATAAAGAGAGACTGCAGGGGACTAATCTGCTGAGTATTTATATATTTGTAGAGTTGCATTAATTTGTTGTTGGTGTTGTTTTGGTTTGATTTTTTCTTCTTTTTTTGTGTATGGCTGTCTTTTTACCCTCTCCTCAAACCCTCTCACAAGAATCTTCCCTTGTATATTTCTACTCTCTTCTCTCCATCACTTTTTTTCTTCTTTCCTATCTTTTCTTCTGTATCTTGTATTAACTCCACTTCATATCACTATACTGAAAACTCTACATTGGTTATTAGAATACCACTACATATTCACTATTTCTAATCTCTCTACTACCTTACCAAACCCATACTCTCAGTCTATTTAATGCTATATGTGCCTTTATCCTATTCTTGCATTTACAATTTCATTTCCCTCCTCACTCAAACTTTACTACTGAATACAACACAAGTTGCCCTCAGATATACAGCTGATACCTAGAGACTGAGGGAAATATATCTAAAGAAACAGATTCAAACTTCTGAAATCATGAGAAGTAACGAGAAAGCAATGAGGTCCTACAACACCACAATAATACAATCTGACAACATAGAATTGCAGTAATCTCCAGAAGGTCAATTCAGGAATGTAACTGTACAGATAATACAGGACTTTCAAAAAATTTAGAGAGTCTGAAAAAATTAAAGGATGCAATAATTGAAGTGAATGCATCAATTTAAACTACAAACAATCTATTAAATAACATGGAGAATAGAATCTTGCTACTAGAAGATGATTACTCCAAAATTGAACACATACTATATAAGTTAGAAGGAACAGTTAAACAGCATAAATTGGACATTGAAGAAATATGGGCCTATTTTAAAATAATTAACCGGATAATAATTGTCATAGAAGAGGGAAAAGAATGTAAAACTAAAGGAATCAACAATATTTTCAAAGAAGTAATATTAGAAAAATTTTCAAACATAGAGCAAGAGGTTGATACACAGGTACAGGGAACTTAGAGAACTCCTTTTAGACAAGATCAGAGAAAATGTTCCCCATACCACGTAATAGTCAAACTGACCAATGTATAACCAAGGAAAGAATCTTAAAGGCAATTCCAATACTCTTCAAATTATTTTGTGAAATAGAAAAAAATGGAACTCTCCTAAATACATTTTATGAAGCCAATATCACATTTATATCAAAACCAAATAAATACAGCTCAGAAAAAATAACTACAGGCCTATGTCTTTGGTGAACTTGTATGCAAAACTGCTAAGCAAAATACTTGTTACACACATTCAAAACCACATAAAAAAACTTATACACCATGACCAGTTAGAGTTCATCCCAGGGATGCAAGGCTGGCTCAACATATGAAAATCAATCCATATAATTCATCGTATAAACAGAGTCAAAGATAAAAATCACAGGATCATTTCAGTAGATGCTAAAAATGCATTTGACAAAATTAACATCTATTTACGCTAAATGCACTTCAGAGTATCAGAGTAGAAGGAAGATATCTCAAAGTCATAAAGGCAATCTACAATAGGCCCACAGCCAACATTATGTTAAATGGGGAAAAACTGTTAGAATTTCCCCTAAAAACAGGAACAAGACAAGGATATCCATTATCACCAATTCTCTTTAATATAGTACTTGAGACTCTAGCCAGAGCAATAAAGCAAGAAAAGGAAATCAAAGAGTACAAATAGAAAAAGAAATCAAACTTTCACTCTTTGCAGATGACGTGATACTATACTTGAAACACTAAACTCAAACAAAAGGCCTATAGAACCTATCAACAAATTCAACAAAGTGCCTAAATACAAAATTAATCTTAAAAAATTGGAAGCTTTTCTGTATACCAACCATAAATCCACTGAAAAAAATCCAGAAAATAATTCCACTCAGGATTTCTCAAAAAAAAATTAATGAATAAACTTAACCAAGGAGGTAAAAGAGTTCTACAAAGAAAGTTATAAAACATTAAAAAAAGAAATTGAGGAATACCCTAAATGATTGAAAGATATTCCATGTTCATAAATAGAGAGAATAAATATCATCAAAATAACTAAACTTCCAAATGTGATCTACAGATTCAATGCAATACCCATTAAATTACCAAGATCAGTCTTCACAGACGTAGAAAAATCAGTTCTCAAATTTGTTTGGAACAATAAAGAAATCAGAATAGCCAAAGTACTTCTCAGCAACAAGAACCATGTAGTAGAAATTACAATACCTGACTTTAAACTATACTACAAAGCCATAGTAATAAAAACAGCATCATTCTGACACAAAAACAACTACCAATGGAGCAGAATAGAAGACTCAGAAAAAAATCTGCACACTTACAGCCAATTAATATTTGACATAAAGTCCAAAAATACACACTGGAAAAAAGATAACTTCTTCAACAAATGGTGTTGGCAAAACTGGTTAGCCATATGCAGAAAAATGGTAAGTAATCTTACTTTCTCACCCTGCACAAGAGTCAATTCAAAATGGATCATAGAGTTAGAAATTAGTCCAGAGACCTTGAGGTTTCTTGAAAAGGGCCCAACACTGCAACACATAGGTACAGATAAAAACTTTCTCAACAAGATCCCAAAGGCACAAGAAACTAAAAGGCGAATCAATACATGGGATTGAATGAAATAGAAGAGCTTCTGTACAGCAAAGGAAACTATTAAGAACCTCAACTGAGAGCCGACAGATTGGGAGAAGATTTTAGCTAACTACTCCTCCAATAGAGGACTAATATCAAGAACAGAAAACTAAAAACTCAGGATGAAGAAAACAATTAACCCAATCAAAAATTGGGCAAATGAACTAAATAGACACTTCACAAAAGAAGAAATTCAAATGGCCAATAAATGCATAAAAATGCTCAACATTATTAGCAATCAGAGAGATGCAAATCAAAACTACCCTGAGATTTCACCTAACTCCAACTAGAATGGCAACCATTCAAAACATAAACAACAATAAATGCTGGGAAGGATGTGTAGAAGTAGAAACTAATACATTGTTGATGGGATTGCAAATTAATGCAACCTCTTTAGAAAACAGTATAGAGGATCCTCAGAAGAATTGGAACAAACTTACCATATGATCCAGCAATACAACTCCTGGGTATGTACCCAAAGGAAAGAAAACCACACTAACAAACTAATGTATGTGTATTTATGTTCATAGGTGAACAGTTCACTATTGCCAAACTATAGAAACAGCCAACATGTCCATCAAGAGATCAATGGATTACAAAAGTATGGGATATGTAAACAATGTAATTTTACTCAGCCATAAAGAAAAACACAATTGTATCATTTACAGAGAAATGGATGGATCTAGAAGACATTATACTAAGTGAGATTAATCAATCACACACACAAAATAAGAAATCAGATGCTCTTCCTAATATGTGAAAGCTAGGAAAAAATGGGTTATAGGAGGAACTCCAGATGAAGAAAGAGATTCTATAGATGAGAAAATAAGGTGACCTAACTGAGGGGATGGAAGGGGGGAAGAGGAAAATTCTCTAATGCATATGATGTACTTTAACAAATATGTCAATATCCATCACCAAACCAAACATGAGAAGGAGGGAGGGGGAATAAATGAGTGGGAACTCAGTAAGGGCTAATTGGGTGATATGTGTATGTATGTCTGCACCATTTTGCATCCCATTAAGATGTATGAAGACAGTGCACAAATAAAAAAATAAAAAACACATTTCTGAATTTGATAATCATTTTATAAACCTTTTGGTTGAGTTTGTTGGGTCTTATATGTATAGTATGTTATTTGCAAATAGCAAAAGTTTTAATTCTTTTCCTATTCATGCTCCTTTGATTTCCTTTTCTTGCTTTATTTCTCTGACAATTGACATCATTGTCTTGTTTCTGTTTCTAGAGAGAATTCTTACAGTTTTTTTCATTTAATATGATGCTGGCTTTGAGTCTATTATATATTGCCTTTCTGATGTTGAGGCATGTTCCTTGTATATTAATTCACTGCAGTGCTTTTAGCATAAATAAATGTTAGAATTTGTCAAATGCTTTTTCAGAGTTTATTGAAATAATCGTGTGATTTTTGCCTCTGGTACTGTTTCTGTGATGAATTACATGGATTGGTTTTCATATTTTGAACATGACTTGCATCCCTGGGATGAACCTTACTTGGTCATGGTGTATGATTTTCTTGATGTGGTTTTGAATGCCTCTTGCTAGTATTTTGTTTAGCAGTTTTGTGTTATTTCCTTGAGCTGTTTTTATTTGGTTTTGGTATTAATGTGATATTGGTTTCATAGAATATATTTGGTAGTGTCCCATTTTTTCCTTTTTACAAAATAAATTGAAGAGTCTTGGGATTAGCTCTTCTATAAAGCTTTTATACGATTCACTTGAAAAACCATCTTGTCCTAGGCTTTTGTTTCATGGTAGGTTCTTTATTGCTGCTTAATTTTTTGTTTGTTATTAGTTGGTATAAATTTTCTCTATCTACCTGACTCTGTTTAGCAAGTTTGTATTTATCTAGAAAGTTGTTTATTTCTTTCAGTTTTTCCATTACATAGGAGTATAGGTTTTCAAAGTAGTTTCTGATAACCTTCTGGATTTTGAGGCTATCAGTGGTAATATCTCCTTTTTCATCTCTCCATAATTTAAATTAAGTATCTCTTTTCTTTTGGTCAAGTATGCCAGTGGTTTATCTATCTTGTTAATTTAAAAAAAAAACAGCTTTTGGTTTTGTTGATTTCTTGTATTTTTTTTTCATTTCTACTCCATTAAATTCTGCTCTGATTTTATTGATTTCCTGTGTTTTACTGGCTTTAGGGTTAGATGGTTTCTGTTTTTCAAAAAAGAAAATTATGAAACATTTTTGAAAATCAAAAATACATTAAAATATGAAAAGATCTTCCATATGTTTGGATAGAAAGAATAAATATTAAAATCACCATTCTTCCAAAAGTGATCTACAGATTCAATGCATGCCTATTAAATTAACAAGGTCATCCCTCACAGACATAGAAAAATAAGTCTTTAGATTCATTTGGAAGAACAACAACAAAAATAAACCAGAATAGCCAAAGTTCTATGCAGGAAGAATCACAATACCTGACTTTAAAGTATACTACAAAGCCATAGTAATAAAAACAGCATGATACTGGCACAAAAAGTGATGGCACAAAAAGTGATGGACCAGAATAGAAGACTCAGAAACAAATCTTCACACTTATAGCCGATTGGTTTTAGAAAAAGAAACCAAAAACATACACTGAAAAAAAAGATAGACTGTTCAACAAAAGGTGTTGGCAAAAGTGTTTTATCATCCCCGGTGTGGTGGTGCGCGTTTGTAATCCTGCACTTGGGATGCAGAGACAGGAGGATTGCGCAGGTTTGATGCCAGCCTCACCAGCTTAAGAGGCCCTGTTTCCAAATAAAAATATAAAATAGGTCTGAGAGGTAGAAGGGTTTCCAGGAACCCAGTACCACCAAAAAAAAAAAAAAAAGGTTAATCATATGCAGAAAATGGAAATGAACCCCAATTTCTCACCCTGCACTGTAGTCAATCCAAGATGAATCAAAGACTTGGAAATTAAACTAGAGACCTTGAAGCTCTTTGAAGAGAGTATAGGTTCAACACTGCAATTCATATTAATACATGGAATTGCATTAAACTAGAGAGCTTCTGTAAAGTAAAGAAAACTGTCAAGAACCTGAACAGAATGAGAGAAAAAAAATTTCAAGTATTCATCTAATAGAAGATTAGTATTTAGAATATACAGAGAACTCAGGAAACTTAGAACTAAGAAAACAAATAACTCAATCAAAAAAATTAGCAAGTGCACTAAATAGACACTGCACAAAAAATAAATTTAAATGGCCAATAAATGTACAAAAAATTGCTCAACATTAATAGCAGTCAGGGAGATGCAAATCAAAACTACTCTGAGATTTCACCTAACTCTATGTAGAATGGAAATAATTCAAAACACAAATAACAACAAATACTGGCGAGGATATGGAGAAGTAGAAACTCTAATACACTGCTGTGGGGACTGCAGATTAGTGCAAACACTTTGGAAAACTGTATGGACAATCCTTATAACAATGGAATGAACATATGATATGAGCCAGCAATATAATAATTAATAATAATTAATTCTGGGTATCTACCCAAAAGAATGGAAAACAAATTACTAAATTAATGCATTCATTTCTATATCTATAGCTGTACAATTCATAATTGCCAAACTATGGAATCAGACAAGATGTCCATCAACAGATGAATGGATTACAAAACTATGGGATATGCACACAATGGAATTTTATTCAGCCATAACAAATAACAAAATTATGTCATTTAAAGGGAAATGGATAGAACATCCTGAGAAGTGAGATTAGTCAGTCACAAAGATATAAGAAATTGGATGCTGTCCCTAATATGTGGAAGCTAGGGAGAAAATGTATCATTGAAGAAACTCTAGACAAAGAAGGGGAAACTATAGATGAGCAGTTAAGGTGATCTGAGGGGAATGAGACAGGGGAGGTCTAAGGACAAATTCTCTTTTTTCTCTAAACATTTGTTTCATGAAAGGAAGTTAGAAAGGTTAAAAAACACACGGATGAGCAAATAAGGAGGCCTAAATGGGGATGATGGAAGGGGGAAAGAGGGAGATTTCCTAATGTGCATGATGTACATTAACAAACATATCAAAGTCAATCATTAAGTCAAACATGAAAAGGAGAGAATGGAGAGGTAATTGGGGAAGGACTAAATGAGTAGTAATGTTTGCATGTATGCTTCTACCATCTTGTACCTCATTTAGATGTAGACTACAATGCACTAATAAAAATTAATTATATATTTATGGAAAATATCACTTGTTCATAAAATAGTTACAATGTAAAAGAGAAAAATAAATTATAAAGTTTTAAATAAAGTAAATGTTAAACCCTAGGAGTTGAAACCTGGAACACATATGTATAGTGATTCTGTGGTTTTCAGTACTCTATTCTTCTCTGATTAATAATAGTTGCTTTACATTAGAATTAGATAATGCCACATCCATTAAGTCCATTTTTTCTTAGACCAACAATTTTAAAACCAAGACCAGATAAATTATTGTATTATTTTGTCTTCATTGTTGGATTAGTTTAGTCACCTATATATCTCAATAGTAAAAAGCATTTAATTATGTTTTTAATTTAATTGCTGTTAATGAATACCATTCAAGATATTAGCTGTCTTATATTTAACCTTAAAGAGTCCATTATAGTATTTAATTTGAAGAAATTGATTCATACAATGTGTTAAAGACTTAAAACTTAAATAATAATTATTTTGTGATTAATTTTTAAATATACAAATATTGATTTTAGTGTGACTATAATAGAGATACTTATTATTAAATAAAATTTTAATTTTTTATTTCTTCATGTATTTTACTGAAATATAAATGTATATATATATATATATATATACATATATATATATATATGTATGTTTTTGTATGTGTGTGTTTGTAATTTTGTTTCTGTGTGTAAAAATATATGTCAAAACCATTACTGCACAGCTCACAATTTGTAACAATCCTCTACTTGATTGAGCACATCCCTAAAATTCCCATCTTTGGACTAGAAGTTCTAGTGTTTATTTTAGGAATAAGGCAAAGTTAATAGTTCCTAATTATTTCATCTGAAAAAATATATAGATTTTTATCATTTTAGTCATTTGTAATTTCAGAGCCTTTGAACTAACACTGGGTCTCAGCTACACATTTTAGTTCCAGCCTGTAGGCTCCCAGCTAAGCCAACTCTATTTATGCTAATGACCACCAACAGCTGCACTCTGTATTATCTGAGGCTTCTGGGAGGTCTTCCAAGGGAACTCCAAATCAAGCATATTGCAGTGATCTAGTCTGGAGTGCTGAAAATAATGTCCCACCTGCAATGATTTCTGCACCACAGGAAATTCACTGAGGCTACATTTTATTTATTTATTTATTCATTCATTTTTAGGGAGCATGCGCAAGAGAAAGAGAGAAAGAGGGAGACCTATTTCTATTTGTTTCCAAAAGTTTATTCATCCTATTTATTCTCTCTTTGCCTATCTTTGGCTTATTAAAGATAATGAACTGTTACCTCAATAGCCTCATTCACCAGGGGGCCATTCTCTTTCCATATTCTACCTCCTGCCTTTTATTGCTTCCTGTGATGTGAGCAGCAGCCCATAGAAAGAACTGGAGTGAAGCATATAACATCATTGCTATTAATGAGCTTAAAAAGCACAGTCCGTGGAAATACAGTAGTTCTGCAGGAGAAAAAAAGAATGGAGCTTTTACTACCCATCATTCAAATGATGAATGAACGTCCTGAGCTATGTCTGCGAGACAGATGAACAGTGAGAGATGAAGAAGGTTGACAGAGGGACTGTGTCAACGAGCCACCACTCATAAAAAGTGGCTGCACTGCATGCTTTATCGGCATTAATGGTGCTTGGAATGCTTTCTTGAGCATACACATATGCTTACAGTAGCACAGAGATAGGAAATCACCTGCTACCCCCTCCCCTAGGTATTTTTAACCAACAGATTAGAAAGTGACTACTCTAGTTCTTCTTCCTAACTTTTTTAATAAAAAAATGAAAAAAAATTGTTATAGTTTGATAAATGACTATAATCTTCTAAAATTCCTCAGAACCATAATCACTTTTTTAGAGAGATACGCCAAAATATTTGAAAGTAAGCTAGAAGACATACAATTTTATCTGCTGACTTAAGAAATGGTCTTTTTCCATTTGTCTCTTTTTTCCATTCGAATAACTTAGTTGGAAAATTACTCTTGGATGGTATAGATTTCCATTTGTGGCTGTATTTACATAAAGCAACTCTCAAAAAGCTGCTATAACTTCTTATGTAATCCATAGAATACTAGAAATATGATTTACACAGTTTAGTATTTCCTGAAATGTGTTTTAGATGAAAATTTTCCAGTATTGAATTTATTTCAGTATATTTTAGAAGATCCTTATTAGAAAACTGAGCTTGCTTTTTGTAGAATGAAAGCACATAGACTAGTATTTCTGTTGTTTATCAAAACATATGACACTTTATGAAAGAAATAAAAGGATTGAAATAATAATGTATACCATATATTGGCACTAACAGTATTTCCAAAATTAACTTTAAAGGATAATTTTTAATTTATGTCTTTAGTAAGCTTTTAGCCAGTTTTATAATTTTCAATTTTCATTTATTTTACCCATTATATCTCGAAGAAAATTAATATCAATTGCTTATGTTAAAAAGTGGTAAATTCTTTTAACCATTTACAATCTTTGACTTATAACAGAAACTTAGGAAAGAATAACATATTAATTTTAAACCACTGTAAGCATAATCGGAAGGATTTTTTTAAATTTCCTAAACCTGGAAAAAAAGTTTTCTACCTTGTTAAATTAAAGTATTGTGGAGGTGCAAGGGTAGGACTGAGAACTTAAAGCAGCTACAAAGAAGATACAAATTGGCTTTTAAACCTGGACTTAATATTTTGACAATTCTACTTTTAACACCTGGGGTATGTTACTAGTAACCAAACATTCTACAAGATGTCTCTGGACTTGACCTTGGAGGGATGGAAATGGTTTTAAATGCTAATAATGTCTTTATGGTACAAGTCATAATCATTAAAAGTATTTTACATCTGACTTTTGTACTGTGGATTCTGCCTTTTACAAAGGTCACATTGAATGCCCAAATTGAGAGTTTATATATATATGAATATATATATAAGAATATATATATATATATATATTCTCTCTCTCATTCTCTCTCTCTCTCTCTCTCTCTCTCTATATATATATATATATATATATATATATATATATATATGAGAGAGAAAGAGGGAGACCTATTTCTATTTGTTTCCAAAAGTTTATTCATCCTATTTATTCTCTCTTTGCCTATCTTTGGCTTATTAAAGATAATGAACTGTTCAATATATATATATATATATATATATATATATATATATATATATATATATATATATTCCTCACAATTGCCTCCCTGTCTCATTTCTCATTTGTCAGTCCATACCGTTTCTGGAATTTGTTCCTACCTTATTAACCATGTCTAAGTCTCCTCTCTTATAATTTTCTCTTGTTTATATTATTTTGTACTCAATGTTACATCACTGCTCTTATCTCTTTTTCTTCTGTGCCAGCATCAAAATCCTCTCTCATAGCTTCAAAGTAGAACTGTAGTTGAGGGACTCCAAGTTTTTTTTCTGAGCTCCAGATACACTATTTCCAATTGAGGCTCCTCATGCAATTACAGACAAACTTTATCAAATTGAGAAGGGAGGTTTATAAAAGGTTACAGTACAGCCAGGCATGGTGACACACGCTTGTGATCCCAGCATTTAGGAGGCTGAGACAGGAGGATCCGGGTTCACAAACAGCCTCAGCTACTAAGCGAAGCTGTTTGCAACTCAGTGAGACCCTGTTTCAAAATAAAGAATAAAAAATTGGGCTGGGTGTGTAGATTGGAGGTAGAATTCACCTGCAATCCATCCCCAGTACTGCAAAAAAAAAAAAAAAAAAAAAAAAAAAAAAACAGTTACAGTACTGCAATTTAAACCCTAAGCAATGTTCAAGTGGCATAGTAATCCTAAGCAAAAATGAAGAATGAGAGTATCTAGGAGCAAAGAAGGCTGCTGTATTATGAGATGGGCAGGATATCAGCAAGTCAAGGCCAAGCCTGATACGATGCTATGTTCTGGAATAAGAGAAACCATCCTGGTTCATAACCTTATAAAAATATTCAGGCTATGGAAGACATAGACGTATATCATTTTTACATAAGAAGTCACTTTGTAAATATTTCTACAAAATATTCTAATGAGAAATATAATAAACTTCTGACTAAGATGGTGTAAAGACAAAAACAGTCAAAAGATGAAGTGCAGCACTAAATAACACTAAAGTATGTTGGGACTATATATCTGCTTACCAAAAAGTTGTGAGTGAGTGTAGTGTGTATCTCTTTTGAAGTGGGTGAAGGAGGTTATATTATATTTAAAGTTTACCTCAAATAAAGAGTCCTGGAAGTAGGATGATAGTGAATGGAACAAACTTAAAGCCATTGTGATGAAGGGCAGTGAGTGGCCAAGAGAACAGCAAGTTGTTGCTTGGGAAGTGGACAGAAACCTAATCACAGGGACTGTAAACCTGTGTTAACTACATATCTGGGCGTGGTGGCACACACTTGTAATCCCAGCATTCAAAAGGCTGAGGCAGGAGGATTGCAGTGTTCATCTAGCCTCAGCTACTTAGTGAGGCCCTTTGCAACTCAGTCAGACCCTGTTTCAAAACAAAGATAAAAAATAGGGCTGGGGGTGTAGCTCAGAGGTATAATGCCCTTGAGTTTTATCCCCAGTACTGCAGATAAAGACAAACAAACAAACAAAAATCATCTATAAAAATGCATCTTCAAAAATCAGAATAGTAGAATGCATTCAGGGCTTAGTAGTTTCTACAAAAGTTCTGAAAAAGAGGAGACACAGCCAGACAATGATGACTTCATTAGGTGTTCAGACCAGCTAAGTTTATACTGTAGCTTTGTGAGTCCACTATCAGGATCTAATTCTTCCTCGAATTCATACTTTGTGCTTTTAGAAAGTTTAGCATGTGTTTGCACATTCTCAGCTGGCTTCCTGCTTTTAAATTTTATGATTCTAAAGGTCGGATTTTATTTGTATACTTCTGCCGCCTTAACTCTTATCCATCAGTGTTCTTTAATATAATTTTCTTACATGATATTTTTTGTGTGTATGTTTAGAGCATACTAAAGCCATATCCACTAGTCTCTGATGTAAATTCTTCTTCACTTTGAGAGTTTGTTGAGAGTGCTGAATGAAAATCCCCCTAAGTTTCTCAGAAATCCTGAAGCTTTATTGAGAGGATTTGTGAGGTAAACTCTCAGAACCATTGGATAGACTCTTGTCTGATTGACGAGAATCATACCCACCAGTATTGATCAAAGACCTCAATTTTAAAAATAACATGTTTGGAACATACTTTCTCTAGAATAACTTGTATTTGTTAATTTCTAAAAAAAAAACATTTTTAAATGTCAGTTTCAATTGTCATCTAAAGGGTTTTAGAATTTTTCAAGTAATCATGGTCTTATTATTGTTCAACAGTTTTTAAAAAAAATATTTCTTTCTATTTTCCAGCTACCACTGGAAGAAGAAAACAGGCAATGCTAATATTATAGCTGCATATTTCTTTTTGAAACCTTACTCATTCAACCATATTAATTTCCTTTTGCAATCAATATTGTCTTATTAGTTTTAAAAAGTGTTTTTATAGACATTTCTTTGTTTTTTCAAGTTACTATAGGAAGAAAATAATAGGCAATACTAATATTATTGCTGAAAATTTCCTTTTATAACCTTATTCATGACATAAACTTTCTTCTCTTTCACATATGACTGCAAGTAATACCTGCACTGAAGTTGTTGGAAACATAACAAGCAATGCCTTTCTTATGGTTTCCAATAATATTTATCATATTTTCCTGAAAACCCTTACCAGTGGCCCTATTGAAGACCATGAGAGTTCTATTAAGAGTTTCTAAAAGTCTCTTTAGGTTTTTCAGTGACACTGCTCTCAAAACCCCTCCCTGGTTCCAAAACCACTTCCACTTTTTAGATTACTGTTAATAACAGCAATGAATTGCGTGATACTTGAATTCATTTTTGTTATCTGTATTTCATAAAAAGATCTTTTTTATTGAGTATGATATTAGCTGTGGGATTTTCATATATAGTCTTATGTTAGTATTATTTTTTTCCTTATGCATAGTATGTTGAGTGTTTTATCATAAAAAGGTGCCAGATTTTAATGTAAGCTTTCTCTGACTCAAATGAGATAAATATGTTGTTTTTGTTCTTTAATTAGTCAATGTGTTGCATTATACTTGCTGATTTTCATATGTTCAATCACTCTTGCATCCTAGTAATAAATCCCACTTGGTTATGGGGTATATTGTTTTTATGTACTATTGAATTCAGTTTCCTAGTATCATCTAAAAATGTTTCTCATATATTCTGCAGCAGTATTGTTCTGTAGTTTTGTTTTCTTGAAGCATCTTTGTCTTTCATTATAGGGGAATCTTCTCCTAATGTAATAAGCTCAAAAGTCTTTCTTTCTTTCAATATTTGTAAGAGTTGTTGAATATTGGTATTTATTAAAATATTTAGTAGAGTTCTTTAATGAAGCAATTTGGTTTAGGATTGTAATAGCTTTCTGTTGCTGTGAAAAAAAAAAAAGAAAAATTGAAAAAAACAAATTAAAAGAGGGAAGATTTATTTTGGCTCAACATTCAAAGACTTCAGTCCAAAATTTGCAGGCTCTGTTGCTTTGGGCATGAGCTGAGGCAAACCATCATCAGCACATAGTGAAGACCACCCATTATGGCAGCCACATAGCAGAACACATGCTCCCCATGACCACCTCATCTAAACTGCCTCCACCTCTGAAATGGCTCACTACCTGCCAATAGCACCAACAACTGGGGTTAAGTCTCCAACCCATGAGACTTTGGAGGACATATCAAATCTAAACTACAATAGGGTTTTTATTTGTTGCAACCTGATTCATTCTCCTTACTAGTTATTCAGTGACAGTTTTTTTTTAATTTCTTCATTATTCAGTCTTGATAGCTTATATGTTGCTAGGCATTTACCTATTTCTTTTAGGTTATTCAATTTATTTGAATACAGTATTATTATTATTATTGTTATTATTTATTTATTTATTTTGGTGGTACTGGGGTTGGAACCCTTCTACCTCTGGGCTACATTCCCAGACCTATTTTATATTTTATTTGGAAACAGGGTCTCTTAAGCCAACTATGCTGGCTTTAAACCTGTGTGATCTCTTTTTGAATCACATACATTTATCTATAGCCAACTACATTGCTTTTATAGTTATGACATTTGTGAGTTCTTATTAGGATACACATTGAAGTTTTTTTCAAATAAGAGCTTTATAAAAAACTTAAAATGCTCAAGGCAGTATTTTGGTTTATACATTTAAGTTTCTTAGTTTTCCTATTTTGGGGGTACATAATCAGCTTTCCCTAAAAACATAATCCTTATGAATTTATATTCAGAAAACATTTTATATTTTTCTAACTATAACTAGTTTTCCTCCTTCTAGATATAGTTTATAGTTAACAGCTTCTTTGATTTTTTTGTAAAACTGTTCCTGGGTGGGAGATTTTAAATTTATTGTGTACAACCTCAGTCCTTGTTTACCTTTATAGAAAGAACTCAAGCCTAAAGAAAAAATGAGAATACAAGAGGTTTATTTAGAGATATAAAGGTACCATGCAAAAAATGCCATGATACAGAGGAAGGATTGTGCCTGATTCCTCTGAAATTTGTTTTTATTCTCAGGTAAATTGAGATAAAATGCAATAAACTGATCTAAGATAATTAAAAATCAGAAAGTATATAAATAAGTAAAATTGTTTAGTAATATGATTATAATCCAATCATTATTTCAGAACATTTGACAAACTGCTATAGAAAAATAAAGATTTATCATATGGTTTGCCATTATCTAGGTTTGTTTTATAAAAAAGAAGATTTTTGAAGTTGAAATCAAGAGTTTTAAACGGAAGAGAGGTTTTATATTAAATATCAATTTTATTTCCTGAAATAAAATTCCAATGTAGAAATAAAAGTTATTTTTGAGTATAATATTTTCTCTCTTAATCCAGTTTATCATTATGATTGTAGTTTCTAGCTGTGTAGCAATAAAAGCATGTTTCAATAAAAATTGAAAAATATTTGAGATGTTTGTGTTAATTATTCATTAGTAACAAAGTTTTCTTAATGTATATGTATGTGTATACGTATAATGTTTAGATGTATATGTTGTATATTTAACTGGTATGTATCATAGCTGAGTTAAGCCTTAAAACATCGATATTGTTATAATAATTTAAACATTTGACTGAATCAAAATAATTGACTTATTTGATCAATTTCACTTCAGAATAAATTGCATCTCTTTTATACATACAAAACTAGTAGATTAAAATAACCTTGATTATTCTTTGGATTTCTTCTTTGATTTTTGTGCTTCTGAAGTCTGAATAAATAAAGCATTCTTTTTTCTTCTTTTAATCTCAAAGATATTTGTTTTACATATTATTTGCCATTTTAAAATTGAGTATATATGCATACATATTTCCCTATGGTTTATGCTATTGTTCTACACATAACTTTTTTGAACCATACCTGACATTGTCAAATCACATTATTTTATCCCTTTGAATGTTGGCAATGAATAATGAACACAAGAGTGTTTGTGCTGGTCAAAGGGAATAAATTAAGTACTCAATTGCATACCGGAGAGGTACATATTTTCTTTGAATTTAGCTAGACCTGGGCAGGTGGGTAAAGAGAATAATGTTTTTCTCTTTGTATGCCATTCATCAACCACCACAGTGGCTCAAAGCAATTTTGTTCTCTCTTCATGTCCCAAGGGACCCAATATAGATTTTCATTTTGCCAGCTAAAATGAGCCTGAAAACTTTACCTGATGCTTGGTACTGATCGGCTGCTGGTCTTCATTGACTGAACAAGTAATCATTTTACTGCCATGAAGGTGGAGACGTGACCTATCTTTGAGTGACCATGTAATTCATTTGCTCTTTTTATTATACTAAGCTATCCTGTTGAAGGACAACTGAAGTCGCATTGGTTTATAATGAAACATCTGGGTCACTGACCAAAGCCTCAAATACAATCTAGTTTATAAGTGAGGATAAAATATATAAAATATGTACTGAACTTCTAAGAAGAATTTTGCAGATGATCCTCTCTCTCTCTCTACTTCACTGTTAAGAAGTCCTATATATTTTTATTCTCATCTTCAAGCTTTTTTATTATTTTGAAGTGAGATTTCTCATTATATAACACATCAGTCTCTATTGTCCCTAAACATATAAATCAGTATAAGTTAGTGTAACAAAATGCACAAATTAAGTAATGAATTATAGGTTGACTCTTTCTATAGTTCACCTATTCAATTTAATGCAATGTGCATATTTATCTCTTCATGTGTTTAGATGTATGTGTGCTTGCAGTTATCAGAATTTTGTGTAGGATAAGCTTAGTATATCTCTAGTGGTAATCCTCAAAGAACAGAATCATGCATCTTTTTATTGTTTATGTTTTAAAGTCATTTAATTACTAATTAAAAGTGGAAGTACATCTAATTTTTTTCTTGATTTACATAAATCTATTTCTCTTGTGAAAATATCTCCATATTTGTATGCAATTATTTTCAAATGACTTTTTCAAAGAAACACTTAAGATTTCTTTTAGACACATCAGTATGTTATTTACTGGGAATATCAAGATGAATAAATACTATGCTTATGTGGAAAAAATTGAAATAAACTAAATTACAATATAAATAATGCTGAAAACACAAATGTGCAGAACAATAGGAAGAAATCAATATAATTATCTTTTTCAAGTCTTTCAACAAAATAATGATATCAAAACTTAAAATGCCAACATTTAAAACCCCTCCTAAATATGATCCAATTCACTTAATATATTTTAACATGAGTATTGGTTTCAGTTATATATCACTGCATAGTAAATCACTCCAGATCTCAGTGGCATGAAAAAAAAATAACCACTGAATCATGTTCACGGATTTAGTAAGTCATATAGGACAGAGAGTAGTGTTTTTGTGCTCCATGATACTGAAAATCTCATAGGTGAATAAGTAAATGCCTATGACAAGAATATCTAGAGCTGAGGAATCCATTTCCATCTTGATTTCTTTTACTTACATGTCCAGTTGCTGGGTTTAGTTCATCCAAGTCTTTATCCCTGCAGAACACCTCGATGCGGGTTTACTATATAGGGATAGTTGTTCTGCCAATTGTGTTTTGAGAGGGAATGGACTCAAGAAGTACATTCCAAAGGTGGGAAATTTCAAAGATTAAGCATAAAGCTTTTGGGGCTACATCCTGAGAAGGAGCATAGCCTCATCTGGACCATATTTTAAAGCATTGCCTTAATCTACTCAGGTTGTGAAGGAAGTCCAAGATTCAGGAGCTGCTAGGTTTAATGTTTAGCTAGGTCTTGCTTTCTGGGACCTAGACAATAGCTTCTCTCTATGTCTTCACATAGTGGAGGAGAGAAATCAAATTGCTGTGGCTTCTTTATAAAAGCATAAACCCTTTTCATGAAGGCAGGACCCTCAGGGTCTAATCACTTCCCAAGAACCCACATGCTAACACCATCACTTAGAGATTAAGTTTTGACCTAAAAATTGTGGGTAGCACAAATACTCAGGCCATAGCATGGAGGCATAAGCCTGGAATAATTATTAAATTTCATAGTAATACTTAATTAAATAATAATTTGGTGCTGACTTTAAAAACCACATGATACCTAAATTTGTCAGTTTCCTTTCCATATTAATATAAATTTTAGGTCATTTTGTTCCTTTATTTAGTAAACGCTCCTTCCAAATTAAAAGATCTGTGTTAATTTTAATCTTCAAATTAGGTGCTATACTGCCTGCCAGTGACAAAACAAAAGAGAAAATATATCAATCAAGCTATCAAAATAAAACATACTTAAAACATAGACAAAATTATAACAAGGTAAATCATATTTAACTTTGATAACTGTCAATAACATGAGTTAGCAATAATCTTATGGTAATAGACTACTTTTTAAATTCTTAGCAGACAATTTAAAAAATAAGGAATAAAATTTTAATATGCCCTATATTGTATAAAAAAAGGCAAGTGTTCAACCTTCTTGTCTAAATCTAATACATTAGACCTAATAAATATTATATGTATATTATATTAGTAACAAAAGATTTAGAAAATACATAGACTAAAAAAAAGAACAACATTGAAGAAATATAAATACAAAATTAAAAAGCTTTATTTCACTAACTTCATAGAAGTTTCAAGAACAGAATGCAGGAACCAATGTGAGATGAATCTATATGTATGTATGTGTATATATATATATATATATATATATATATATATATATATATATATATATTTTTTTTTTTTTTTGTCCTGAGTATGAAACCCAGGGTCATTCTATCTTTCTATCTTTGAGCTACACTCCCAGCCCTATTTTATAGTCTTTTTATTTTTGAAACAGGGTCTCACTGATTTGGGGAAAACCTCACTAAGTAGTTGAGGCTATCTACAAATCATGATCATCTGCCTCCCAAATCCTGGAATTACAAATGTGTGCCACCACACCGGGCTTGAGGTGGATCTTTTCTTTGCTTTTCTCTTAGTTATCAGGGAGATTAAAATCTCTTTTAAAAAGGTGTTTTACATGCTCTGTATGAACAAATATTGAGCTATACTGCCATTCCTATGTTTAAAGATTAGTCAGGGAAGTAGCTGACATTTCTTACCTGAAAATGTGATTTGGAGAAGAAACATGTTTGGAATATAAGAAATTCATAAATAACATTGTTAACAGTAGGTATTGTTATAATTTAAAAATAGACCTGTGTGTGATGGCACACACTTGTAATCCCACATTTGGGATTTGGAAGGCTGAGACAGGAGAATTGCAGACAGCCTCAGCTACTTAGTGAGGCCTTTGGCAATTCAGTAAGATCGTGTTTCAAAATAAAGAATAAAAAAACGAACTGGGGTGTAACTTGAGATAGAATTCCCCTGGGTTCCATTCCAACTATTACAAAAATAATAAAAATAAAGTAGCATGCTATCATTGAATAAATATCACTTTTTCTCATAATTTCAGATAGTTCTGTAAAATAATAACATCCAAAATCAATTGTTATTTAACTTTTTCTAGAATAAAAGTTAGAACTTATGAATAAAACATATAAACAACTATTAATCCTAAATATTTTCACATAGCCATTGTAGCAGTGTGATATGTTAAAGCTAATGCCATTATATCAACACTATTGATTATATATGCTGAATTATTTTAAAAGATAATATATAGTAGGATTTAA
Organism: Muscardinus avellanarius; assembly: GCF_963383645.1. Classification (NCBI taxonomy): domain Eukaryota; kingdom Metazoa; phylum Chordata; class Mammalia; order Rodentia; family Gliridae; genus Muscardinus; species Muscardinus avellanarius. Next base: position 21,066,784 of record NC_137786.1, on the reverse strand, counting down.
AAGAGATGAAATCTAGTGTCTCATTTAACTTCCATGTTAAAAACTAGCTGAGAAATTGGGCAATAAATCAAATAAAAATATTAGTTTTATCATACAATTTGATTACAGGAAGTAGCCTAGATATGAAGCTAAAATGACACATATATACTCCTTTCAATACAAAACTTACTTAGTCACAAAAAAGGCAGAAATTATAGACCTCCCTATTCCAATAAGATTAAAAATGGTGGTGAGTGAAACTAGTCTTTTACTTGTGAATAGGCAGTCTGCAGGAGGCATGAGAAAATTCAAACAGTGATGCTTGGCTTTCTTCTCAAGGTAGAAATGATTAAAGCTCATAAGTTAGAAACAAACAAAAAACACCTGCCATCTAGCAGAAGTCCTTTCATAAAAACAAATAGTATGGGAAATGTAGTTTTTTCATCTATCTGAAACATGTTAAGCAAATCATGTTATTCTCTATATCACAAATGTTAATAAGATCAGATAAGTAGTTTAAAAAAACAATCTGTAAACAGTGGGATTCTCTTCCAATAATTTATGAAAATATAAATAATTATATTAAGGTTGAAATTCTTTGATTTAGTATAAGCCTAAAGTTTGGGAAAATAATAATTTATTTAGTCCTTTGGAAATAAGAGTACTGCAGTTCCACATCATATAAAAACTATATGAGGTAAAGGAAGGTGTTAAAAGTAGAAGATAAAAGGAAGCACATATAAAACCATGAGGTACAAAGAAGCATCTTTATTAGAATAAAGATCAAAAGCAAATTTGAATGTAAATCAGAATTTAGATTTTTATTGTGGCATCAAATTCAAGAGTTTCATACAAATGAGCCTGAGAGGAATACTATATTTAAACAATTCAATACAAATCAAACCCACAGTAAGATATCTTCTCAGTCTAGTAAAAATCGCTATTATTCACAAGATTGAAAACATCAAGTGCTGATGAGGATGTGGAGAAAAGAGAACCTTTGCACACTATTGAAGAGAATATAATTAAATACAGATATTAAGGAAAACAGTATGAAGTGTCTCCCCCCCCCACAAAAAAATAGAACTATCTTATGATCTAGACATTTTTCTAGGTGGTATATATCCAAGGGAAATGAAATCAATTTTGTGAGAAGGCATCTTCACTTGTATAATTTTTTTGGCAGCACTATGCATAATACTAAAGAAATGGAAACAACACAAGTTTCCATTAGCTGATGAATGGACAAAGGATATGTGGTTCATATACACAATGAAATACAAGTGAGCCTTACAAAATGAGCCCCTGCTTTTTGCAACCACCTGGATGGAACAGGAAACCATTATGTTTATTGACATAAGCCAGGTACAGAAAGACAAGCAATGGGTCTTACTTATACGGTATTACTTCTGTGGACTTATGTGGAAAATACCATTAATACCCTAGAAATGAAGAGTAGAACATAGTTATTAGAAGCTGGAGAGAATAAAGGAAGAAACAATGAGGAAAGTTGTTTAAAAAACATGAAATTATAACTAGATAGGAGCAAAAAGTTCCAGTATGATATTTCACAGTAAGGTGACCATAGATAACAGTAGTGTCCTGTTCATTTAAAAATTTAGAAGAAAATAATTTAAGTTTTTTTTAAAACCATAAGTAAATGATAAATATTTGAGTAAACAGATATGTTTAACATGACTTAAACAATACAAAATATATGCTTGTATTGAAACTTCATATTGATGTAGGGTAGAAGAAATAAGTAGATAGAAAGGAGACAGGAAGGAAAATTAAAATATAATTTTAATATAAGAACCTGGAGCTGAAGTGTTTCAGTCTTTACTCACAAAACTAATTCTCTTTTCCCTGTCTGACTCTCCTGAATTCATGGAAAATCTATAGCTCCTGTAGTTAACTAAAAGAAATTAAAATTGCTCTGTTCATTGATAAAATGACAGGTATAATATTTTGAGAAACCTATAATTTAGGACACTCTCCAACTTATCAGTCAGTTAGATAATGAAGACCCCAATCAGCCTGGGAACCTTAAGGTTGACCAGACCATCTTATCACAAGAGACTGCTTTGGGACTACCCAGCTGAGATCAGCCTCCCTAAAACTGACCATACTACCAGACCATTATAAACTGTCTCCAGGTCTACTGGATTGAGATCATCCTCACATACTTCCTCTAACACATTACTCAAAAGCCCTCTCATAAGAATAGAGCCCTAGACTCCCCAGTATGTCTTTCTCAACTTGAGGTGGCCTGCACTGAATGTGTCTTTCTTCCATTTTCCCCCAAATAAACCTTTTTCCATGTCTCTGAATGGTGAGTGATGAAATTCTTTTCTATCATTTTGGCCAAGGACTTGCCAATTTTAAGTTTCAGAGTTACACCAGAGTCAAACCAACACTACCTTGTTATATGTACAATTTTTATGTGTAAATATAATGGAAGAAAACAAAGATATTTGCAATATAATGAGACTACCTTTTATTATATCACCCTTCAATAGTGTTATTTTGCTGGTTTTTAATTTTTTTTCTGGAAACTTTTAGAACTTCACTTTCATATTTGAAAGTATCATAAAAGTCAGCTGAAGTGAGGTATATCTGAATCTAAATACCATCTTTATAAAAATACATTTTGAGTCATAATATCTAGGTATACAGAGAACATCTTTGTCAATGCCAAAAGCCATATGAATTAGAAAAATATCCAAGCCACTATTTATTTATTTATTTATTTATTTATTTATTTATTTATTTTATTTATTTTATTTTTTATTTTTATTTTTTGGTGGTACTGGGGTTCCTGGAAGCCCTTCTACCTCCGGGCTACACTCTCAGACCTATTTTTCATACTTTTTTATTTGGAAACAGGGTCTCCTAAGCCAGCGTGCGCGGCTGGCTTCGAACCTGCTCGATCCTCCTGTCTCTACCTCCCAAGGGTGGGGATTACAAGCGTGCGCCACCACGCCCAGCGCAAGCCACTATTTAAACTTCCATAATTTAAGAAAAACTAGTACATGATAAATAATATGGTATCATTGCTACAGTAAAAGATACTTGCTACTCATTTTTACATTTTAGACTCCAATTTATCTTCTAGTATTTCAGTTTTGTAGACATGTATAATAAGTACTGTTGTAATTCATTGAGACAATAAAATATTGACAAAAATTAGGTTGAGATAAAATGTTTAAAAGAAGTCACAAATACATTATATAAGATAAGCAAAACTCAATTCAATCCTTGAGCTTATTTCAGTAAATTCAATACCAAATGAGTATAAACTTAAGATATAAATAAAATTTCTGAATCATTCACGTGCCAGTATGGGTAATGACCTAGGAAGATTTGGGAAATCTCTGATTATTAATAGATTTCAAAAGAAAATAATTGGTATATTTCAAAATAGTTGTGTCAAAATGGAGGCAGACATGGATAAAGAAAGGACTTGGTTTCAGCCTAACAACAGGCAGCTATTCCAGTGTAAATCAACCTAGCTCAAAGTACTTAACAAGTCAATAGAGGAGAGCTATGGCTTCCTCTTTCTAAAGACAGATCTACATGATCTAGGGGGGATGGGGCAGGGTTTGACCTTGCCCTTTATGAAAGAAGAAACCTTACCACATCTTGCTAGGGGAGGTTCCTTACAGGGACATTCACGTCAGAGTCACGCAAACAAGATGGAGGTCATGGGTATAAAAAGGCCAAGTCCACGTGTAAGCCCTTTGGTGTACTCATTCGAGTCATCCCCTCATGCCATCTTGGCATGGGGCCGTATTTCTATTTTCTGTATTTCTATCTTTCTAATAAACTTCTTTAAATCTTCAGCAGCTGTCCAAGCGATGAATACTTATTCTTAGGGCAAGAATCCACGGTTTTTCTGTTTGTCTATCTGTGTGGTGGGGGGGATTACTTCTCCATACACACACCACGCACACCCCCCCCCCCAACCTATTCCCGCAGCAATTCAGACATTTTTCTTTGTGTGTGTGTGTGTGTGTGTGTGTGGTGCTGGGATGGAACCCAGAGGCTTTCTATCTCTGGGTGATACTGCCAGACCTATTTTCTATTTCATTGGGAAACAGGGTCTCACTGAGTTGCTGAGAGCCTCACTAAGTAGCTGAGGCTGACTTGGAACCTGTGTGTTCCTCCTGTCTCAGCCTCCCAAGCACTGAGATTACAAGCGTGCACCACCACACCCATCTCAGACATTTTCTTTTACCTGTAGATCGACCATTGCATGGTAACTACCATGAATTCATTTCATTTTCTATTTAGCATTAGACTATTAATGAGTAAAATTTTATCTGTGCTAAATAAAAAAAAGATTAGACAGTCTTGAGTAATTATATTTTCCTTGAAACCATAAATTATAAATCATGATTAATTTGATCCTATATAAGCACCAAAATAATTGTATCAAAAATGTATAAACCTTGGGAGGCAGAGACAGGAGGATCGTGCAGGTTCAAAGCCAGCTTGGCTGGTTTAAGAGACCCTGTTTCCAAATAAAAAAACAATTAAGTACAAAATAGATCTGGAGTATAGCCCGGAGGTAGAAGGGCTTCCAGAAATCCCAGTACCACCAAAAAAAAAAAAAAAAAAAAAATATATATATATATATATATATATATATAATATATATATTCATACATACATATATATATATATGGTCTTTCTCACTTCAATATCTACAAATACATGGAAAATAATATTTAAGATATATGTATCATTTTATATTAAAATTATATTTGTTTCAGCAAAGTGTTAATCATTTTACTTAAAAAAGAAAGTACAAAAGCATACACATATGTATATATGCACACACATATACATATATATTTATGTAATGCAAACAATTAAAGAAGATTATGGTGTAGTAACATCTGGTTTCATCAGTCATTTTGTAAACATGATGCAAAATATGTTTGAGATAGGATGAAGCTGTATTATTTATGTTTTTTTTCTTGCAGTTAAAAATACATAATAAAAACAGCACTGCTTGAGTGTTGATGTTTCTCCTCAATTAGCATAAAAGAAAATTGATTTTTTTTCTTTTTTTGCTTGAGGGGGCAAAACAACAGAGAGTTGTCTTCTTTTTCCAGCTGTATTTCTACCAAAATCCATTTTTAGTGCAAACTATGTTTGCATCTTAGGCAAGTTATTTTCATTCTAGTAAGTCAGAAGTAATTTTCAATTGCAGCTCTCTATATTCCCTTAAGGAGATGTATTGGCCACCACATGGTGCTTGAAATACACAATTAGTCTTTTTCTCACTCTTTCCATGTCATGCATCCAGGTGGGTGGTCTTTAAACACTCAAATAGTTATTCCAAGGGCATTTTGCACCCACTAGTTTGGCTCTTCTACTGGGATCAAAGAGCGATTGTATTCTAACATGTTTGGCTTCAGATAAAATAGTTTCAGAACAGTCTGAATAGTTTCATTCTTCAGTGAGTCATTCTCTAACAAATGTTAAATTCTGATGAATGATAACCTGCCTGGGAAGAAAGGATGTTTTTTTACATAAACATTCTATCCACCCAGGAGAAGCAGTGTGATAATAAGAATTTTATTTTTCTTAATTTTGTTGGGTACTGAATAATGGAAAAAAGATAAAATGACATGACTTTCATTTAACATAGAAATAAAACCAGGTTATCTTGTAGCAGTCAGTGGTGAATATTATCTGATTACTTTAGCAATATGACAAAGTTGCTGGGGAAATTACTGCCTTTTAGTAATAGTCAACATTATTGAATAATTGTAGTGAAAAAAGAGAAACAGGTATAATCTTTTATATGCAGGGTTTACAATAAAACCTAAGGAAACTAACCACAATTATATGAACAACAATTCATAAACTAGAATTGAAAGGTTTATTTATTTCCTTGTTTTGTTAGGTTTGATACTGAAGGTTAAATCCAGGCACATTCTACCTCAAAAGTATATCTTAACCATTTTTTTATGTTTTATTTTGAAATAGAGTATTGCTAAGATACTGAGGCTGTCCTCAAATGTGCCATATTTCAGCCTCCCAAATACTGAGATTATAGGTGTGTGTCACCATACTCAGCCAAACTGAAACCTCCTTCCAAACATAGATTATTTATTCTCAATCCTAGGTGCCAGCAGACACAGAATATACAGAGGCACAGAGCCAGAATGTATAGTCAGTATCTTTAAAACAAAGCATTTTATCATTGGACAATTTCAAATATAAAAAAGACAGATATTGTCTCATGTATTCAAGTGTGCAGTACTTCTTCGGGTCATTTACTCCTCTCTTTGCAGGTCTAATGACATTCTTTGGATTTTCAGTATTTGAGAAGCTGAGGCAGGAGAATCTCATGTTGGAGGTTGAGATTCTCAGCAATTTATCATGACTTTCAAAATTAAAAATAACTAATTAAATAAATAAGGGCTGAAGGTATAGCTAAGATGTAAAATGATCCAGGTTCAATCCCCAGTGCCAAAATAATAATAATAATTATAATTAATAATAACATTAATAATAATAAAATTTGCACACAGCATGGTTGTATTATTTTGATAAAAACAGAGAAAAATCCATTTGAATCTTTTTTATAATGGATAGTAAACATGCCTCCTCATTGCTTCAGGAAATGAATGACAAGCTTTCCTCTGATAAGTAGCATGAAAACCCTTGTCTTCATAAAACTTCATTTTCCAAGGGCCACTTGTGATACAAATGACCTTGAGAAGATATTTCAGAAAACTGCTGGTGCCTCTGATTACTAGACATTCAAAAATCCTAGAAATTAATTATAGGATCGTCCTTCAACATTTAAAATTTAGAAGTAGTAAAGAATAATAAAAAAGAGAGAGAGAGAATGTATAATCTTATAAAAATAATCCCAGCTGGTTCCTGTGCTGGACAACAATAATCTCAGTATTTGGAAGACTGAGGCAGGAGGATCATAGGTTCAAGAATAGTGTGTAGCAACTTATCAAGACTCTGTTTCAAATTTTTAAAAAAATGAAAATATAAGGTCTGGAGAAGAGCTCAGAGGTAGAGTGCCCCTGGGATCAATTCCTAGTACCATCAAAACACCAAACCAAAATGGCACAAAACAAAACCAAAAAAATTATATTTTTACCTTAAAATGTCATAATCAAGAGGATGCAGCATATCTTGAAACTTTATTTCAGTGTGTGTGTGTGTGTGTGTGTGTGTGTGTGTGTGTGTGTGTGTATGCATGTATGTGTGTGTAACTGTGGTGGTACTAAGGATTAGAATTCAGAAGCACTTGACTCAGAGCTACATCTTCAGATATTTCTTTTTTTAATATATTTTTATTGGTGTATTGTAGTCAAACATCTCAATGGCATACAAGACTTGTGAGGATATACAAGCACACATCATCCAACTAGCCCTTATCAAATCCCCATCCCTTTCCTTCTTCCTCCCTCGATCCCCTGCTTGATTTAGTGATTGACTTTGATATATTTGTTTAAGTACATCATGTGCTTTAAAGAGATTCCATCTTCCCCATCCCATCCCCTCTAATAGGTCACCTTAATATTGCTCCTCCATAGGGCCCTTTCTTCAAGTAGATTTCCTCCTTTTACCCATTTCTTCCTATTTTTGCATATTAGGGAAAGCATCTGATTTCTTATTTTCTGTGGTATTTCTCTGTGGATGCCACATTGCAAGGTCCAAACTCACACTTGAAGGCCCCGGCACTGGCCTCACCACTCAGGAGGCTCTGATCCTGGCCTCAGTGGCCCTAGCACCAGCCTAGCCACCTGGCAGACTCTGATATCAGCCTTGCTGGCCCCAGCACCGGCCTTCCCTTAAGGCAAACTCCTATCCCAGCCTCGCTAGCTCCAGTAACAGCCTCACCACATGGCAGGCTCCAATCTCGAGCTCGCTGACCCCAGCACCGGACTCACCACATGGCAAGCTCTGATCCTGGCCTCGGAGGCCTCAGTACTGGCCTTGCCTTACAGCAGGCTCTTATCCCAGCCTCGCTCGCCCTAGCACCGTCCTCACCTCTCAGCAGGCTCCTATCATGGCCTTGGAGGTCCCAACACAGGCCTTGCCTCACGGCAAGCTCTAATCCCGGCCTTGCTGGCCCCAGCATCAGCCAAATCCCTTGGCAGGCTCAGATTCTAGCCTCGGAGACCTCAGCACTGGCGCTGCCTCATGGCAGGCTCTCATCCCAGCCTCACAGGCCCCAGCATTGGCCTTGCTGTGCAGCGGGCTCTGGTCTTTGTCTCGATGAGCAGGTCATCTACAGATGTTCTCTTTTTTCTTCTTATTTATTTATTTATTTATTTATTTATTTATTTATTTATTTATTTAGTGGTACTGGGGTTCCTGGAAACCCTTCTACCTCTGGGATGTACTCCCAGAGACCTATTTTTTTATAATTTTATTTGGAAACAAGATCTCTTAAGCCAGCGAAGCTGGCTTAGAACCTGCGCGATCCTCCTGTCTCTGCCTCCCAAGTGCGAGGATTACAAGCGTGTGCCACCACACTCAGCATTCTTCCATTTTTTTTTTTTTTTAATATGAGAAATGTGTACATGTCTTTTGCAAAACCTGGGACCCTGAATACCTAGTGGCAATGAATTTTGTCTCCCCTCCAAAGGCAGATGTCCACAGCTTCACTTCAGAAAGCAGGCTCTGCTGCTCCATGTGCACCCTGGCCTCCAGTGCTACACAGAGGAATGTGGTGGCCATGAGGGCTGATGTCTCCCAGAACATGTAGCATGGCGGCCCAACCTGGCTATGCGGGGGTCCGTTTGATACACCCCAAACCCTTTCCACTTAGCATGTTGTCCAGAATTCCCGGGAATGTGTGGCAGGAGTAGACCACTTTTGGGAAGATTTCCTCAGAAGTTCAAGGTGGATTGGACTAGATTTGTCTGCCCCTCCAAATATTGGTCACCACTGCCACGGCTGCTGCCACCACCATTTCAGTTCTCTCCTGAACACCTTTCCCACATGGGATGTTTTCCAGAATTCCTGAGCATATGTGTCAGTAACAGTCTACCTTTGCGAAGATTTCTTTAAAATTTTAAGGTGGATTGGATTGGATCTATGCTCTCCCAAATACTAGCCACTGCTGCACATATGTGCATAGATATTTGCATAAACACACATATATGTGATTTAAAGTATTGTATTTAAAATATTCAAATCTAGAGCCGGGTGTGGTGATGCACGCTTGTAATCCCAGCATTCGGGAGGCTGAGACCGGAGGATCACAGTTCATAGACAGCCTCAGCTACTTAGTGTGGTCCTCCACAACTTAGTGAAACTCTATGAAAAATAGGGCAGGAGTTGTGTCTCAGAAGTTGAATGCCCCTTGGTTCCATCCCAGACTGCAAAAAAAAGTAAATAAATAAAATAAAATAAAATAAATAAAATTCAAATCTAGATAGATATATAAACAAAGATTATATATATATATATATATATATATATATATATATATATTTCAGCATATGTTTTATTGAAATACATAGCAATATGCCATTGGTTAGTAAACTTATATTGAATTTTTATCATATAACATACACAAATTTATTCATTACTGATAAATCTACACAGTGCTTATTTACTTATTTTATTTTTGGTATTGGGGATGAACCCAGAAACATTCTAACTCTAAGCTTCACTCATAGCCCTTTTTACTTTTTATTTGAAACAGTGGCTTGATAATTGCTGAAGCTGGCTCAAACCTATAGACCTTCCTTTTCAACCTCGCAAGTACTGAGATTACAATCGTGTGACATTGCACCAGCTTTCTTTGAAATTTAAATGGTTAATAGAACAATATATCGTGTTGTGTGTTTTATCTGATAGCCAAACTTAAACTCATATTTTTATGTTAGATACATGGGGGAAAACATTTGAATGCATTTTATCATCTAGCTTGATAAAATGAAAACACATAACAGTAGGTATACTATTAAGGTAATTTATAAATCATAAAATCTTATATATTAAAATGTATTATTGGACTGGCACACATGTATGTACCTCTTTTATGCCTTGTGTCATGAATCTTGTGGACAAAAAGCCTCTTTTGGCCACATTTAGTCACCTGATACAAGATATTCTTATTTACCATTGCATCATGTTAATGGGTAGAGAAAGCATCTTTATTGAATCCTTTTTTTTAATTGTGAGTGTGCTGTGGAGTTTATAGGGAAATGAAAATGCAAGGGTTATAAATAAATGAGCCAGTTTGCGTAATAAAATAACAATTTCACAATAAAGTAAATATTATAGAGATTGTTCACTGACTGAGATAGAGGAGTAACTGTGTTTGCTTCCCATCAGTGTCACACCTGCTTAGAGATTAAATTGCATTATTTTATGCTACATTAAAATGGCATTTTCTAGAGTGATATTTTATGTTTCTGATAGGCTGGTGTGAATGCCTTTGTGAACTCAGCAGCATTCTGTTTTCTGCAGTGAACATTTCTATTAGTGACAATTCACCCATAATTTCATTTCAGTAAAGAAGAAATGTCAGCCAGTACATGGTTATATGCATCCTCTTTTCCTGAACCAGAAAAATATAAGAATTTTCAACATTGCTAATTACTTCTAAATTCAGGCAGATGGAACTTCAATTTAATGCCTCATCTGAATATCACCTCCTACAGATATTAATTCTGAATACAAACCTGTGCTTTGAAGAAAGAATACATTTTATATTTTATAATTCCATATTAAATTATATTTATAAACTGAAGCTGGTTGACAATTTCTATTATGTGTATACTTTATCCTTAGTAGAAACATTTTGATTTCCAGATGTCTATTATGTAATTATTTTCATATCCTGCTTTTGATGAATTGATGTTTATTAGTGTTTTATATTCATAAAATTATAACTCCCAATAATTTAAATCATGTTTTAATCATATTTTAACATATAAATTTCTATTAAAAATTATATTTTTATGTAAATATAATGTTATTTTAGGGGAAATATCTAAATATAAAGTCTTAGAAGTATGTTGATTTATATTATTTGCACTTGGAATATATAGCTGCTTTGTAATAGTAATCGATGCCATATCATTACTGATGGAGGAGATGGGGCAAAATCACCTATGATATACATCACACGGCTACATCTACATACTTTCCTTCAGCTTACCTCTTTCATCCTGCCTGTTTCCAGGACTCTAGTTGATGGAATTGCTTACTTCTCTAGAGTAGGTATTAACATCCTGAACTTTATAGGCCAGAATCAGCCTGGAGCCTGTTTTGCTCTTGTGAGTGAGAATGTTTTTAACATTTCTAAAGGATTGAAAAAAAAAAAAAAAAGATGAAGTGGAAGAAGAGAAGGAAAAAGAACAATAATATGGAAGAACAAAAGAAAGTACGAATGGATAATAGTTATATGACTTACATGTGAACTTCAAATTCTAAATTATTGATAATTTAGACATTTTAATAAAATACTTGTTAACATTTGTCAAAGTCTTTTTTGAGACCAAAATTTTCTTCAGCTTCACCATCAAATTTTGTAAGCTTACTTGCACTCACACCTATAACTTTACTCTTTCTCATCACATTGTAAAAATTGTACATTTCTCCTTAGTACTTTTATTGGTGCATTATAATTACACATCTTATGAGGTTCAAAGTGAAATTAACAGACATGCCTACAGGTCTTGGTGTGTTTCCCTTTTAGCTCCCACCTCTCCATACATATTGTTGAGATTGTTAGTGCCACATTCATATATGGACATAGCATTATTTGCAGTGTTTTTTTCATCAGTTTCTTATTTTTTCCTCCTCACCTACCTTCTATCTCCTTTGACTATTCTAATGGTATCTCTGTTTAATTACTTAAAGACACTTTTATATCTTATTTTCTATTGAGTTTCCACATATGAGGGAAATTAATCAGTCCTTGTCTTTTTGAGACTAGCCATCACTAGGGAGATAAGTATGGAGGTTTCTCAAAAGTTTAAGAATAGAACCATTAAATGACTCAGCTATACCACTTCCTTAGTATCTTCTTCCCAAAATTAAAGTCATCATACTCTAATAATTTCATACATATCTATTCTTCTGATAGTGCAATTCACAATTGCCAAATTATGAAAGCAACCTTCATGTCTGTTAAAAGATGAATGGATAAAAGAAATGTGATAGAGACACACAATGGATTTCAAATAAGTCAAAAGAAGAAAAAAAGTATGTCTTATGTAGGAAAATTGATGGAATTAGAGAATATTATGCTAAAGTTTTATATTTCTATGTTGTCCTATGGCTAATCAGCTGTTGTGTATCTGTTTTAGAAAGATGGACTTATTTTTATTCTGCTTTTGTTGTTGTTGCTGCTGCTGCTCTAAACAAAATACCTGGTTTCAGTCCAGAGTTGGCTGATTATAAGGCAAAAAATGCTTGGTGACAGGATTTTAAGGCATAGTAGAGCAAAACATATTCCTGTTTCATGGCCTCAAAGAAGAGAGATATAGAGATATATGGTAGATAGATAATAGATAGATGATAGATCATAGAAATGTAGATAAAGAAAGAAGGGGGTTAGAGCCAGATACAGTCCCCTAGGCCACAGCCCCAATGACCCACCTTCTCAAGAATGTCCCACTTCCAAATCTAGCTACATTGTCAATATATGAGCTTCTCTGGGAGGAATTTTATATTTTGAACCATAACAATGCTTAAATCTCTCAACTTAAAATAACCACCACTGATCATCAATTTTCTTATCTTTTATTTCTCAAACAGCATTTTCCCATTAATAACATAACACATTATCTTGCTACAAAATATATTAAGAATTAGTTTGGATGTAAACTCATATACATATGCCTGACTTCTTTAATTTTTATTTTTTAAAATTGTTATTTTTGTTACAATAAATTTATTCATTCAACATAAATGTGTGTAGTGTTTTCAAATATTTGTTCCTAACCCTAACCTTGTGGATCACAGAAATTTTACTTACTGAAATTTTTAGATTGCAGTTGTTTCCAACTTTGCATTTTAAATAACAGTGTATATATTAGACAAATTATAATAAAATATAATAGTCGTCATTCAGGATGTTTCCAATAATAAAAAATCAAGACTTGACTTTTTATGCAGGGTGAGATGTTAGGGTTTAATCCAATTTTCCAATATATTGATAGCAAGTTTTTCCATGAGCATTTGTTGAAAAGGCTGTCCTTTCTCCAGTGTATATCTTTGGCACCTTTATTGAAGATCTACTGTCTATAGATATAAGGCTTTGTTTCTGAATTTTATTCATCCATAAAGAATAAAATCATACAATTTGCAGTAAAATGAATGAAACTTGAAAATATTATACTGAGAATAGTAAGTCAAAAAGAACAAATGGATGTATGTTCACTCTTAGGTGTCAGATATAAGGACAACACCAGATAGATGAGCAGAGACTCCACAGAAATGATGAAGGGGAATTAAGAAAGGAGAAAGAGCTCACAAAGAATGTAGTAGTTGAAACAATGTTATGAATGTACACAAAATCACCAATTTGAACTTTAAAGACTTGTGAGGTGAAAGTGTAGGGGGGGGATTCTTTGGAGAAGAAACCAAGAGTTTTGTGCATATATTCTATCGCTCTGTACTTCGATATGATGCAAACTCAATAAAAAAAGAAGAAAATTAAAGTGTATTTGTGTGGGCTATATGGATCAATATTTATTAGAAATTAAAACTAAGAGCTTTTAAAAATGGATTGATTAAAAGCAGTAATGAATTCTTCTTTGTATATTAATATACATAATATAAAATTTTTATAAAGTCTCATAGCATTCGTAGCCTCAATCTGTAGAGTTGATAAGCCTGATTATTTAGTTAAGTTATTAAAATAGCTTAAGAGTTTAATAACTATTAAAATAGTTTAATAACTTAAATATTTTAATAGTTTAATGATTATTAAAATAGATTATTAAAAATAGATTGCCATTGGGTTGAATATTGAGGAGCTTGATTTAGAGCGTTTTTTGTTATTATTTTAAGTATAAGGTTTACACTGTGCTAATACAATAAGTACAACTAAGATCAGTCAACAGGTTTATGAAGTATTTCAATAGCATCACTTTTCTTTGTTTCATTTCTTTTAGTAGAACATCCATGTTATACAGATAACCATTAAAAATGTAAAAAAAAGGTAATATCATCATAAGTTTCTCAATGAGCTTCAAGGATAAGGATGTCCTCTGATGACTGAGTGAAATAATACAAAAAATAATACAACAGTCTAATTTTTCGTTAAGATGCACAAACATTTTTCCAATTACAGGTTTTGTTACTAGCTGTGGAGATAGATTTTATTTATACACTCTCTATTTTCTTATTGAAAAAATATAATAGAAAGTTTATATTTTGGTGAATCTCTGTGTGGAATCAACACTACTTTTTTATTCAATTTTTTCTCATTCTAGGAAATAATACTTTTCTATTTTCACATTGAAGATAAATAAAATTGTCTCTTCATATTTTCAAATACAAAATGTTCTGATAGTGTTATCATTAATATAGAAAATATAAATTTTAGAAATGAGTACATATTATTTTTATTTTTATTCTACCCAGGAACCAGGATAAGTGTATGATATAAACGTAAAATATAGATTATTTAACTTTATTAACAATAAATTGTGCATAGATAAATTCTCATTTATAAAGAAAATACATTTTTGAAATAAATATTAGAATTTGATGTAAGCTATATATACCAATGATAAATTTTGAAGAGAAAGTAAGAGAAAATGATTTGGGACTGTTCTCAAAAAAGAATAGAATAAATTCAATATAATTTTGCCTTATACAAGCATTTCTTCATAAGGAGGGTCGGACTGTTGAACTTTAAATAAAAAGAAAGATTTAGACAAATAAAGGCAGGGGTACTGACAAAATAATGATAATATATTTAGGATAGCAGCTTCTCTGAGGATATTTCCGTAATCCAGTGAATGAAGGACTGCCTTTTTAAAATGTTTTATGTGTCAGAAAATTTGGTAATAGCAATACATAGAACATCATCATTTTTTTCTAGAGATTGATAGCACAATGCTAATTAGAAAAAAATATAATGGTTATTTTCCTATAGCAAAAAAATTAATATTGTGACAGATGAATATTCAAATTACTATGGGATGACATTAAAGCCACCCTTAAACATCCTGAATAGGACAACATAGAGATGATTCTGAAAGCCAAATGAATGCAAGCTCAGAGAGAAAGTGGGAGGAGAGTTTTCAGGCATGAAATGCACTGCCTAAGGCAGATTAGAAAGAGTTATACAGAAAGTGGAAGTGGGAGAAAGGTAGCGAAGCCAGGCTGATCATGGCAGCAGTTGTGCGTGCTCATCTGTGACACTGAAAGCCTTGCCTTCATGCTCATCTCTTTGGAGACAATCAGCCACCTTTGGACAGATGTATACTTCATGAAGAATAAATGACCTTGTAGCTTTGTAAAGAGCACAAAGCTTCAAGGGCACAAAACTTCCCTCCCATCGATGGGAGGGCAGAAGACAAGCTTACTGCAGATAGAAGACAAATGCACCTCTGAAATAGTCTGCCAGCTTTTATGTTTTGGGGAGGGAAATTTTGCAAAATTATGCTTTAAAAGTTAGAAGACAGAGATGTTGCTCAATGGTAGAGTACTTACCTAGTGTGCATGAAGGTGTGGGTTTAATACTCAGTACTGCAAGGAGAAAAGGAAAGGCATCTGGCTCACAAGGCTTTTAGCTTCATGATCATTGAATATATTCTAACTTCACAGCTGCTATTCAGATTGGGAGTTTGAAGTTGCTAATTATATTACTCTTCCTTATGCTATGTGATCTATTTGAGAAACTGGCGGAGGAGTCTAATTCAAAGTGTTGATTCCCCTTACTGAAAAACGTAGATTAATTAATTAAACTAGTACAACATTATCATGAACTATTGAATGAAAGAGAAAAGAAAGGTAGTTGTGGAGGATAATATATGAGTTTGTGATGATTCCCATTACTAGTATGTGAAAGGTAGACTATTAAAGAAGAGGAAACTAAGCAGAGAATGAGAATCTAAAATTTGCTAAATACTAAGCAGGGCTTGGAAATATGTGCTGAAATTGGTACAATTTATTTAAGGTCTAGGAGGGTCATATCTCATCAATATGCTAAACAAGCTCTACAAAAGGTAACTGCTTAAACTTTTCCTTAATGAAGTTAAAAAACAAGCTTGGAGAGAATTAGACTTATATCAGTGACTGTCTATCTTGTTTGCTAAAAACAAACAAAATAATAGATAAAGGGTAAAAAGAACTATGACAAGAAAAATTTTCAAAGGAAAGAAATCTAAACATTTAACATTATACTTACTTTACCTAATATATAATAAGAAATTATAACATGCAATTCATAAAGAGCAGATAATATATTTTATTAATATTTATGACAAAATTTTCAATGTAAAGAAAAATAAACTAAATGGAGACAAAAGTAGATTTTTTTGAAAGATTTTAACATTATATGTGGGTTATTCAAATATGTTTTCTTGAAAGATTATGGAACACTACAAATGTTAGCAACTGTTTAAAATTACCCAGTATGTATGTAAAATAACAAAACACAAGAGATACCATGACTTAATTATTTCAACAAAGACCAAAAATGGATAAATATAAATAGCAAGATGGTAAATGTAAACTATGTGCATCAATAATCACATTAAAGTAAGAGTTTATATTTAAAAGGCAACAGATTAGCAAAGATTGGCGGATGTATATTTATAATAAACATAATTAACCTATAAACAAAATAACTAGAAAGACATAAGTCTCATCTTAAGAAAATTTCCCCATTATTCTCTTAGGCTTAGTTAGGCCAAATATAACAAATTAAGTATTAATATAAAAAACCCAAACCACAATATTATTTAATCTGCCATTTCTAAAACTCTATACTGAACTATAAGACAGTGTAAATTGTAACCAAACACAGGTGATATTTACACATGGCCTTATTCTGGACCATAAGTCTTAAGAAAAAAAAAAATTAAACCACTGAGTATATGTTTTCTGACCAAAGGAAATTTAGATTAAATATAAATAAAAGTTATTTATAATATGACCAAATATTTGGTAAGCAGTTATAAATCAGTCACTGATAAAAGAAAAATCACAATGGTAATTCAGGATAATAGTTTGAATTGTTATTATGTTATAATACAGAAATTCAAAATTACTATTGTACAGATAAAATAGTTAAGTGAGAAAATATAACATTAAAATACAAAATTAAATATTAATTTAAATTATATAAGTTTTCTCCAAATTACGTGTAATGAAATTCTTTGACTACTTCTTTGATAAATTTCATCAAACTTTGTACAATGCAATAAAAACAATTATTTACCAAAAAAATTTTATTTTGGTGCTACTGGGCATTGAACTCAGGAGAATTTGATCTCTGAAACATACCTCTACCCATTTTATTTATTTATTTATTATTCATTTATATTGTTGTTTAGTTTTATTTTGCTTTTTTGAAAGAGAGTCTCGTTAGTTTGTTAAGAGTCTCACTAAATTGCTAAGGCTATTCTCAAACATACAATCATCCAGTCTCAGCCTCCCAAGCACTGAAATACTGGGAAAACAGCATTCATCACCCTATCCAGAAATCTTTGATTTATCTTGAGTTGACTCTTGTGCAATACAGGGTGAGATATTGAGGTCAATTCAATTTCTGTTTTAAATCTCTAAGAAATCTAAAAACAGAAAATTACTTGTTTGAGAGGATAAATGGCTTTGGTCAAGGACCTAAATTTAATATCATACTTAATAGTTAAAACATTTTTTATCTGTGATTGGTGTAATTCTAGTGATTTGGATTTAGAATGTTTCTATAGCCCTCACAAAAACAAGGTAGTGATATTGGAAGTGGGGCTTGTTTGCTAAGGATGGTCTCTGGGGGTGTGCATTTGGGGATTATATCAGGTTCTTGCCTCTTCTTGCTGTGTCTTGAGAGAGAAACCTTGCTCTCTTCTCTTCACTTTCCACAACCATGCTCTGAGAGCCACAGTGCCCAGCCTCACATGAACTAAACTAAAAATCTTCAGAGAAACTGTGAGCCAATAAATCTTCCTTCTTTCAAGTTGTACAGTCTGGTTGACTGGAATACCGCCTTGAGAATGCTGACAAAAACAGTATAGACATCTGTTCACACCGCTTCACATCATCACACAATGGTCCTGGCACAAAGAAGAGTTAAGATCTAGGAAAAATATACTAGAGCTTAAAATAAAGTAATAAATATTTTCAGCACAGAGAGCATTGTAATACTTTTAAAATGGTATGAGAAATTATTTTAAATTTTACCAAGTTGTGTAATTGTATTTCTGAAATTCACAAAATAACAGGTCAGTATTCCAAAATCACACTCCTTGTCACTCGTTGCTTATAATCCATATTTTAAAATAACTAAGCCTCGAGGAGAGAGGCAAGATGGTCGCAGTGGTGACCACAGCCACGGAATAGGACATGCATCCCTTGGAAAAGCCCTGGACACCAGATTTTGGTTTAATATCTGATTGGGACAACTTAAAGAGGGATTTCCACCCATGACTTCCTATCTACAATACAGGAGAGAGAGAGTGGATAATGGCGAATTAGAAGCAAGATGACAAGGAGGCACCCGCCATGTAAAAAAAGTGATTTTTAGGAAGAACATCCCAGAAAAGATTAGAGGAAAGATCGCTTCAGCCGTGCATGCTGGGGAACTCTTAACAACATACCTTGCAAGAAAAATCATATGGGCATGGTGGAGGGAACCCAGCACTGTAGCGGCATGCCTGGGGAGCTCAATGAGCCTGGCCACTACACTCCTCTATGCTGCACTAGGGGCTCTGGTGCACTCAGAACAGCAGATCCTGCTCTACATGGTGAGAATGTGGCCTCCACTCTTGGAGGGGAGATAAAATCCATTGCTGCTGAGTGCTTGATCTCACAACCTCTTCAAAACACATATACTGTCTTCCTTTATTAAAAATATCGGAGAGGGGTTAAGACGGTGGCGATGGCAACTAGTATTCAGGAAATGCAGACAAATCCTATGCAATCCACCTTGAACTTTTGGAAAAAAATCTCCGCAAAGGGGGGCTGGTCCTGTCTCACATGCTTAGGAATTCTGGACATCATACCATGTAAGAAAAGTGCTCAGTGGAGAACCAAGAGCATGGTGGCAGTGGAAGCCAGTATTTGGGAGAGGCAGAGATCCAATCCAATCCACCTTGAACTTTTGAAGAAATTGCCCCAAAGGTAGACTGCTACTGCTGTGCATGCTCGGGAATTCTGGAGAACATGCTGTGCAGGAAAGTTGTTTGGGAGAAGAACCGAGATGGCGGTGGCCAGTAGTTGGGAGAGGCAGAGATCTGATCCAATCCACCTTGAACTTTGGAAAAAATCTCCCCAAAGGTAGGCTGCTACCCCTGCACATGCTCAGGAATTCTGGACAACATGCTGTGTGGGAAAAGTGTTTGGGAGAGAACCAAGATGGAGATAGTGGTGGTAGCAGCTGCCAGTAATTGGAAGAGGTAGAGATTTGACCCATTCCACCATGATCTTTTGAAGAAATATCCCCTAAGGTAGACTGTTACCGCTGCACATATTCAGGAATTCTGGGCAACATGCTGTATGAGAAAAGTGCATGGGAGAGAACTGAGACCAGGGTTTTGGTGGTGGCTGCCACCAGTAATTGCGAGAGGCAGAGGATCTGATCCAATCCACCTTGATCTTTTAAAGAAATCTCCCCAAAAGGTAGACTGCTACCACTGTGCATGCTCAGGAATTCTGGACAACATGCTGTGTGGGAAAAGTGTTTGGAAGAGAATTGAGAAGGTAGTGGCAGTGGCAGCAGCATCGTCGGCCAGTATTTGGGAAAGGCAGAGATCAGATCCAATTCACCTGGATCTTTTGAAGAAATCTCCCCAAAGTTAGAATTCTTCCACTGCACATGTTTGGGAATTTGGGACAACATGCTGTGTGAAAAAGGCGATCAGAAGTGAACAGAGATGGCAGTGGCAGCAGTAGCGGTAGCCAGTATTTGTGAGGCAGAGATCCAATCCAATACACCTTAAACTTTTAAAGAAATCTCCCCAAAGGTAGACTGCTACTCCCACACATGTTCAGGAATTCTGGAAAACATGCTGTATAGGTAAGATGTTCAGGAGAGAACCGAGATGGCGGTGGTGGCAGTGGTGGTGGCAGCGTTGACCAGTGTTTGGGGAGACAGACAGATCCAGTCCAATCCACCTTGAAATTTTGAGGAAATCTCCCCAAAGGTAGACTTCTCCTGCCCCACATGCTCAGGAATTCTGGACAAGATGCTAAGTGGTAAAACTGTTTGTGGTGTATCAGAGGGAGGCCTGCATAGCTGGGTAGAGCCACCATGCTGTGTGTTCTGGGAGACATCAATCCTCATGGCCAACTTGCTCCTCTGTGCAGCATTGGAGGCCAGGGTGTATGGGGAGAAGCAGGGCCTGCTCTCTATAGTGAAGCTGTGGACCTCTGCCTTTGGAAGGGAGACAAAATTCATTGCCACCAGGTATTTGAGCTCCCAGCTTTTGCAAAAGACATGTACTGCTTTCTCATATTAAAAAAAAAAAAAAATGGAAGAAAAAAGGGAACATCTGTAGACAACCTGCTCACAGTGACAGAGGCCAGAGCTTGTAGCACAGCAAAGCTGGTGCCAGGGCCTCTGAGGCCAGGATAGGAGCCTGCAGGGAGGCAAGGCTAGTGCCAGGGCCAGCGAGGCCACGATAGGAGACTGCCATGCAGTGAGGCCAGTGACGGGGCCAAGGAGGCCAGGATTGGAGCCTGGTGGGCAGGGAGGCCAGGGTTAGGGCCTGTGAGACCAAGATCCAAGCCTGCCATGTGGCAATGCTGGTGCAAGGGCCTGCAATGCCAGAATCAAGGCTTGCAATGCTGCGAGGCCTGTGCTGGGACCAGCTAGTCCAGGATCGAAGTTGCCATGAGACAAGGCTGATGCTGGGGCCTCTGAGGCCAGGATCAAAGCCTGCCATAAGGAAAGCCCGGTGCTGGGGCCTCCAAGGCCGGGATCAGAGCCTGCTGTGCTGGGGCCAGTGATGCCGGGATTGGAGCCTGCCCTGCAGTGAGACCGGTGCTGGGGCCAGCAAGGCCAGGATCAGAGCCTGCCATGCAGCGAGGCTGGTACTGGGTCCAGGAGGCCAGGATTGGAGCCTGCTGTGCAGCTAGGCCAGTAGTACAACCATTGAGGCCGGGATAGGAGCCTGCCATGAGGGGAGGCCAGTGCCAAGGCCAGAAATACCAATATCAAAGCCTGCTGTGAGGCAAGGCCAGTGTTGGGGCTCATGAGGCTGGAATCAGAGCCTTCTGTGTGGTGAGGACAGTGCTGGGGCCAGCGAGGCCCGGGTTAAGAGCCAGCTGTAAGGCAAGGTCGGTGTTGGGGCCAGCAAGGCCAGGACTGGAGCCTGCCATGTGGCAAGGCCAGTGCTGGGGCCAGTGAGGCTGAGATTAGAACCTGCTGTGAGGCAAGGCCAATGTTGGAGCCTCTGAGGCTGGGATCAGAGCCTGCCATGCAGTAAGGCCAGTTCTGGGGCCAGCGAGGCTGGGATTGGAGCCTGCTGTGAGGCAAGGTCAGTATTGGGGCCTCTGAAGAATGGGACTGGAGCCTGCCATGTGGCAAGGCTGGTACCAGGGCCTGTGAGGCCTGTATAGCAGACTGCCATAAGGCAAGGCCGGTGCTAGGGCCTCCGAAGCAGGGTTCGGAGCCTGCCAGGTGATGAGAACAGTGCTGGGCCAGCAAGGCCAGGATTGGAGCCTTCCGTGAGTTGAAGTCAGTGCTGGGGCTTCTGAGAGTGGGATTGGAGCCTGCAATGCGGCATCCACAGGGAAATATCACAGAAAATAAAAAATCGATGTTTTCCTCAATATGCAAAAACTAGGAAGAAATGGGTAATAGGAGGAAATCTAGTTGAAGAAAGGACCCCTCTGGAGGACCAATTAAGGTGACCTATAAGAGGGAATGGGGGGGGGGAAGAAGAGGGAATCTCTTTAAAAGCATATGATGTACTTAAACAAATATATCAAAGTCAATCACTAAATCAAGCATGGGATCAAAGGAGGGGGAAGGAATGGGATGGGGATTGGATAAAGGCTTATTGCGTGATTTGTGCTTGTGTATCCTCACAAATCTTGTATTCCAATGAGATGTTTGACTATAATGCACCAATAAAAATATATAAAAATAAAATAAAATAACTAAGCCTCAGTTAGTGAAAAAAAAATGATGACATTATTTAGGAACTTGAATATACACTTTATAAGATCTTTTCAACTTCAAAAAAGCCAATGAACATGAAGTAAAGATGTATCCCCAAATGCCAATTTTACTTCTTTTGAAATATACTCAATAGTGAAATAGTTAGACATTGTAATTTTATTTTTTAATTTTGTGATGAACTGCAGTACTGTTTTTAGTAATGGCTGTGCTAATTTCAGCTTCTACTGATAGTATACAAGTACATGCCTTTCTTGAAATCTTTGCCAGCACTTGTAATCTTTTGTCCTTTTGTTTTCTCTTGTTTTGGTTTTAATGCTGTGAGTCCAACCCAGGGCAGGCACACACTTGGTCAGGTGCTCTACAACTGAGCTACATTCTAGATCTTGTTGTCTTTTTAACAATATCTATTTTTATACTGGAATGAAGTAATAGTCCAAGTGTAGTCTCTGTTAACATTTTCCTGATAATTATTAATGTTGAGCATTTTTTCTTACACTCAACTATTTGTATGTTTTCTTTTGGGAAATTTCCATCAAGAT
This sequence comes from Muscardinus avellanarius, assembly GCF_963383645.1. NCBI lineage: Eukaryota > Metazoa > Chordata > Mammalia > Rodentia > Gliridae > Muscardinus > Muscardinus avellanarius. The sequence goes on along the minus strand of NC_137786.1, from coordinate 21,043,954 downwards.
CTACTTCACAAATTTTTAGTAGGATTATTTCAATTTATTTGCCTATGGGTTTTTGGAATTCCTTACATATTCTAGATATTAACTTCGTGTCATATATGTAGTTTTCAAATCGAATGGGGGAAGAGAAAAGGATTAGAAGAAATTGATCATGATTGCCAAGTTATCATTATGAGAAAAAAGATCTGGTGTGCTATTTCACAAGAGGGGAACTATAGACAATAATGAAGTTCTCTACATTTCAAAAAGTTATAAGGAAGATTTTGGCTGGGAGTGGTGGTGCATGCTGTAATCCCCGGTTGGGAGGCTGAGACAGGAGAATCGCACAGGTTCAAAGCCAGCCTCAGCTATCTAGTGAGGCTCTCAGCAACTTAGTGAGACCCTGTTTCTGAATAAAATATAAAATAGGTCTTGGAATATAGCCAGAAGGTAGAAAGCCCCTGGGTTCCACCCCTAGTACCACCAAAAAATAAAAAATAAAAATAAAATTAATTGAAGACTTTTGAATGTTTTCTAAAAAATGATAAATGTTTCAAAAGACACATAACTTCAATCCAATTTAAACACAATATGATATATGCAGGTATTGAAATATCATGTCATATCATAATATATACATTTGTTGTGTTTTTATATATCAACTAATTTATTAATTTATTTTAAAGAAAAAGAAAAGGTAAAATGTATTGTTATTGTAAGAAGGCACAACAATGACTACTTTTGGAATGGGTAAAAGAATTGAAAGGGTGATTCTAAAGATTTTTATTAAATAAAAACAATATAATAATGGTAAATATTAAAAATTTATTTTAAAAATGTTAATGTATTCTAACAATAATCAGATGAAGAGACAATCAACACTATTATCAAGAAAATGCAAATTAAACAGCAGTGAAATTTACTATATAACAAGTAGAATAGCTAAAATTAAAAACTTGTTAAGTATTGGCAGAGAAACAGTAACTTACTCATGTATATCTCATTGTAAAATAGTTTCAAAGTTTTATATAAAATTAAATTTAGACTTTATAGGAAAGCAATTTCACTTGTAGACATTTAAACAGGAGTATGTCTTTCTTCACAAATATTGAAAGCAATTTTGTTTGTAAAAAAAGTCTCAAACTAGAAATAATGCAAGTATCAATGAGCAAGTGAATAAGTAAATGTTATATATAGTACAGGAATATTGCCAAGTAATTTAAAGATTAAACTCGTAGTAAACACAGCAGCAAAGATTAATCTCAAAAACTGTGTGCTGAGTAAAAGAAGCCAAATATAGAAGAGTGTAAACTGTATATTTTTACTTTTTTGAAATTTACAAATAGGCAAAACTAGTCTTTCATCAAAGAAAGTAGAACAGTTATTGCCTAAGGCTGAAAAATATGATGAGAAGGAATGAGGATAATTGGACAGAAAACTTTACATGGTTATAGAAATGTTTTATGATCATTGTTAAAGTGGTACTGCAAAGGTTATATATTTTATAATTTATCACAGTATACATCTAAGAGATTTTCAAAAGGAAATGATAACTCAATCATGTTTATTACTTATAAAATTAAAAATTCAATGTAATAGACTGATTTTTTATGATGTAATGTTGAAAACATAAAGAAAATTGTTTTTAATTGTGTACACACATTAATGCATTTTTTAGAGTTGCATTAAAACTAAAAATAATTTAATAATAATGTCTCAAATTTATTATCATGCCTTGATATCACTGTAAAATTAATTAAAACATTCTAATTTTATTCCAGTAGAAAACAGTTTATTATAATGCTTAGAAAAAGAATATCCAAAAATTTTGAGCTTATTGTGTCTTAATAAAAATATTATTGTAGATATGTATATATTATTCAAAATATTATTTAAAAGGTTAGTACATTGTTTTGTTTTATATTTAATTTGTTTTAAGCATTTTTATTTACTTATTCTTCCATATAAAAATTAATTTCTTAAATAAACTCATTGTACCTAGCTCAGGAGTAAATAGTGTGTGTGTGTGTGTGTGTGTGTGTGTGTGTGTGTGTGTGTGTATTTTTTGTGGGAGGTACCAAATATTGAATTCAAGAGCATTCTACCTCTGATATATAACCCTAGCCCTATTTTTATTACTTTTAAAACAGTCTTGCTGCCGGGCGTGGTGGCACATGCTTGTAAACCCCTTGCTTGGGAGGCTGAGACAGGAGGATGGCATGGGTTCAAAGCCAGCCTCAGCTACTTAGTGAGGCTTTCAGCAACCTAGTGAGATCCTGTTCCCAAATAAAATATAAAAAAAGTCTGGAAGTATAGCCCGGAGGTAGAAAGCCTCTGGGCTCTACCCCCAGTACCACTAAATAAATAAATAAATAAATAAATAAATAAATAAATAAATAAAACAGTCTTGCTAAATTGCTCAGGGAACCTGTGATCCTCTTTTCTCAGTCTCCCAAATACTGAGATTATAGGCATGCACCAATATACTCAACCCATACCTTATATTTTAAAATTAATTTTAAGTGCCAAATAATATAAATTAAATATAACCTCCAAGTATACCATATTAAATAATTATTTTGGAAAACAAAGATATTTTGACAAATAATCCATCTGCCTTCTTAAAACAGTGATCTAAATAGGTCATCTATCAGAAAAGAAATAAAAAAAATTTGTATTGAGGCAGCAAATGGAATACTAAATTTAATCTCAAGTTCAGTGAAGTCATTTGAAACTCTCAGTTGAATGACCAAAAACTAATGAGAAATGCTTTTAGGTGCAAACAACACTTAACAGAAAAATAACCAAAACCAAAGCCCACAATTTTCATTTACCACGGATTGGGAAAACTGTCAACAACTGAAAACTTACTTGTTTTTAGTAAGAATGAAAATGAGAACATGATTCTGAGGAATTCAGTTGAAATAAATGTACATGAATCATAATTGGAATAGAGAGGAGACATGTTAAACTCTTTTGCTGAGTAATACTTAACTAAAGCCAAAAGAGAGATGTTCTTTCTAAATGATATCTTCATTCTGCTTATTTTTAAAAATATACTTCTATTGGTGCACTGTCATACATCATAAACTTATCTTGTATTATAAAACTCGGTCTCCTTATTTAACCATGTTATTTGAGTATTTCTTATTTAAACAAAAACATTTAAGAATCAATGATTGAAATAAATGATTAAAATCATTATGGAAAATGTAACATAGCATAAAAACTGTCCAAAATATTTTGCCAGGTAACTTGTGATTTCTGAGCTCATTAGTATTTGACAGTGTCATGAGGTGTATTACAAAGTTAACTCCTACCATAAATATATGTATATTGATAGGATGATCACAGATTTCTTTGAAAACCTTTGTTATCTTTTATAATTTTTTTCAAATTTCATTTTCTATATAAAACTATATTTTATCAGATAATTGATAAAATTATTAAAATAGTGCCAACAAATAATGAGGTTCAGTGTGACAAAAATATGCATGTATACAGCATTTGGTGTGTTAATGTTTTTAAATTGTGATAAAAACTCATACTAATAAGATTTAGGTTTTCAAATGTTTAATTCTGCAGTACAGTATCATTCATGTTAAGCACTATGAGACCAAAAAAAGTTTTGATCTTCAGATTTTTTTTATCCTACATGTCTGAAACTTTAAAAAATAAAAAGCAAAATCTCATTTACCTGACAACCACCACTATTTCCTGCTTTCCATGGGTTTGCCTACTTTAGATACATCATTTGCTATTCTGTGATTGGTGGATTTCCCTCTACACAGTGACACAGTGTCCTCATATTTACACATGTCATACATGTGAAAAATTTTTATTTTTATGGATGGATTGTGTATATATATATATATATATATATATATATATATATATACAAAATACCATACTATCCACCCATAAAATATATTACACACATATATATATATATATATATATATATATATATATATATATATATAGATATATGTTTAGAGTGAAATGTTTAGAGTGAAAATCTCAATCATTCTAAGTACCACTGAATACATGAGGTAATAAATATGCAAATTAGATTGATTTAATCATTCCACAATGTACAAGAATTCAAAATATTTTTATATATGATAAACACACACACGTATATATATACCATATATATATACATATAAATATACATATATATATACATACGTGCCATATTTGCTTTATGTATGTTTATCACTAGACAAAAATAGCATAAAATCCTGCATCTCTGTTTTCTAAAAACTTAACACATTGGCAAATAGTTATATCAGTAATAGTTATATCAGTAATAACTCTGAGGTATCAGAGCCTCTTGGACTTTTTTATACCCCTATTTCCTACCATTATTACCAGCATACAAGAAATATCAGGTTGGGCTTACAAACTGATTTTATTTAAATGTAACATTCATAAGATTTGAGTTATAGAAAAACACTGGAAAAATTTGGAGAAAGGCTTGTAAAAGGGAGAAAATAGGGAAAGTGAGGATTAAAGACTTTTAGAAAAAGTGAGGGCCTAGGAGAAAGTACAAATTAAGCAAAGAAAAACAAATACTGAGCAAGCCGAGGTGAGCCACTGCGGAACAGCCAGGAGGGATTTCTCCACGCAGAGAGCATCTAAAACTCCCAGTGGCCGAGCTCAGCACACGCTGCAGGGATTCAGAGTGGAAATCAAAACCAAGAGAAAAACGCCAGCCCCACAACCGAGGGCGTAGCAGCGGCGCCATATTGCCACCAGCGGCAGCAGCAGTGAATTCAGCGAGGCCAATACAGCTCCATCTGCGTACTCAAGAACAGTGAGTCAAATTGCGGGCCACAGAGGAGAAATCCCAGTACTTTACTCCCTGGGACTTGACCCAGTGGGGGAGGGGCGGTGGCAGAGATATCACATCATAGGAGAACATGCAACCTGGTACCCCCCACAGTCTAAAGCAGCCTCTATCGACTCTCTGGGTCGGAGACTCTGTGATACAACCCAGTAAAGGAGTAGTGGGGTCTGAGATACTACTGACTCGAGATCCAGAGCACCTTAAGTGAAGTCATAGTGACCCAAGGGAAGAACCCAGAGAAGGCACAAACTTCCGAAATCATGGGAAAGAGGAATAATACTGGAGCAATGAATGCTCACAACCCCACAATATCAGAACCCGATAAAACAGAAAATCAGAGATTTCTAGAAGATCAAATCAGGAAAATAACTGTAGAAATAATAGAGGTGCTTCGAAAAGAACTCAGAGAGAGCCAAAAAGAGATAAAGGATGCAATTAATGAAGTAAAGCCCTCAATTCAAAGCACAAACAACCAATTAGAACACATGGAGAACAGAATCTCGCTCTTAGAAGATGATCATTCCAAAAATGAACGCATAGTTTCTAATCTAGAAAAAAATATCCGACAGCAGGAATCTGATATAGAAGAAATATGGGCCCATTTTAAGAGAGCTAACCTAAGAATAATTGGAATAGAGGAGGGAAAAGAAAGTGAAACCAAAAGGATCAACAATCTCTTCAAGGAAGTAATAGCAGAAAATTTTCCAGACATAGAGCAAGAGATCGATACGCAGGTCCAGGAAACTTATAGAACAACCTTTAGACAGGATCGGAGAAGAGGATCCCCACACCACATAATTGTCAAAATGACCAATGTGGAAGCCAAGCAGAGAATCTTAAAGGCAACAAAAGCAAAGGGCCAAGTGACATTCAGAGGCAAACCAATTAGAATCACTCCAGACTTCCCAAACCAAGTTATGAGAGCCAGAAGGGCTTGGAGTAACATATTCCAAACTCTGAAAGAAAACAACTTCCAGCCAAAAATTTCCTACCCAGCAAAACTTTCTATCAAATTAGATGGAGAAATAAGAAGCTTCCATGACAAACAAAAACTGAAGGAATTTATGTCTTCAAAACCAGCACTAGAGAAAATACTCAAAGAGATTAACTACAAAGAAGAAATAGGTAACACACTCCAGAACCAGAGAAACAAGAGTTTCCATCCAACAGACAACTAAGATTGGTTATCTGTGGAGATTCATTATTTATGCTAGTCTTTTACCTATCTCTAAATTGTATTGTTTGCCTTTATTGTTGTTAATTTTTAGGATTTCTAGTTGGAATATTAATATACCTACAAATATAGCAATTGGAAATATTTTATCCCATTCTATTAGTAACTGTTAACTCTGTTTACATTGTCTTTGGATATACAATATTTTTTTTTATTTTTTAGGGAGTTTGTATACTCTTCTGTTGCCTGTGCCATTGAAATCATAACCAAGAAATCACTGCCAATTTCAATGTTGTGAGGTTTTATGGCCCAGATTTTCTCCTAAAAGTTTATAGTCTTAAGATTTATATTTAGGTCTACTATCTATTTTGAGTTAATATTTGTATATGGGATTAGGTAAGGGTCCAATTTTATTCTTTTCCATGTAATTATTATTTTTTAACAATACTTATTTAAAAGATTAATATTTCCACCACCAAATGTTCGTGGAAACCTTGTCAAAAATAACGTGACAATATAGGGAAGAATTTAGCTCTAGGCTTTTATTTAACTCCAATGGTTTATATATCTGCCTTTAGAATAGTACTACACTGTTTCAATTATTGTAGCTTTATACGGTTTGAAATCAGAAAATATATATCTTCTAGCTTTGTACTTTTTCAAGATCGTTTTGGGTACCTAGAGTCCATATTCCGTATTAGGATAGATTTTTTTTCTGAAAAATAAATATATAAATATATGATAGTTTCACCTAAAAAATAGAAAAAAAAAATTCTCTGGTAAGAAAGAAAGCAAAAAGAAATATTGAAATGTTATCTTTAAGTCATCAAAAGCTTGGTATCAGACAAATGAAACTGTTATGTGAGATTATCATTTTTAATTTTAGATAAATTGCCATAATACTAGATGTCAACTACTAAGCCAAGCATGAGAGGGAGGGATAGGGAGAGAATGGGGTGGGGATTGGGTGGGGGCTGACTGGGAAAAGTGTGCATGTATGTCTACAAAAGTATGTATCCTACTATGATGTATGAATACAGTGCACCAATTAAAAAAAATTAAAAAGTAAAAAAAAGTATATCTCTACATATTTAATATATAAACTCAAGCTGAAAAATTTCTGATATAATTGATAATAATCTACTGTAAGTATTTGATGAGAATAGTAGATTAAAATAAAAACATAATATTTGACTTACATATTTAGAATATATTTTTATAATGTGTGGTATTTATGTATACATATTTACAAATGCAAAATAAAAGAGTACATAATATTTTGAAAGGACAATGAAGTGTTATAAAGCTTTATTATATATTAGACTGCAAAGAAAATATCTGTAAATTCCAAATAATAAATATCTCATGGGTCATACTCTCAAGACACACACACACAAAGAAAAAAAAAAAAAGAAAAACAAATACTATCTCAAACAGAAGTTAAAACTCAAAATGTTAGGAATTAAAGTCATCTCTCAATAATCATGCTGAACATAAATGATCTCAATTCCCCAATAAAAAGACATAAGATTTCAAAATGAATTAAAAACCAGAATCTATTTTTATGCTGCCTGAAAGGGAAAAGTCTTACAAGTAAAGATAGTAAAAAACTAAAGGTGAAGGGCTGGAACAAAATAATCTATGCCAACAGAATTCAAAGCTAAGCAGGATTTTACAACTATAATATTAGACAAATTCGACTGCCTTAGGCCTAAGTTTATCAGAAGAGATAAGGCAGATTTTTTTTTTTAATTGGTAAAAGGAACAATACAGCAAGAGGAAATAACAATAATAAATATTTATGCCCCAAACATAGGTGCAGCCACTTTCATAAAACAAGTTATTTGTGACATTAAGTCACACATAGATCTCCAAAAATCATATTTGGAAACTTCAACACTAGTCTATCACTGCTAGATCAATCTTGTAGACAAAAGGACCTAAAGAACACCATCAACCAAATGGACCTATAGACACATAGAAGAAAATTCCACCCAAATACAGCTGAGTTCACATTTTTCTCAGTTTCTCATGTGTGCTTCTCTAAAATAGACCATATCCTGGACCACAAGATGAGCATTAGCAAATTCAAAAAATGTGAAATACTTCCCTGCTTCTTTTCAAACCATAATGGAATAAAACAATATCAACTATAAGAAGACCCAAAATAACCACACAAATACGTGAAGACTGAACATCACACTGCTGAAGAAGGAATGGGTCATAGAAGAAAGAGGGGTGCAATTAAGAAATTTTTTGAAACAAATGGAAATAGAGACACAACATATCAAAATCTTTAGGATACCTTAAAGCAGTATTGAGAAGAAAATGTATAGCACTGGGTGCTCTCATTAGAATAATAGAATATCACTAAATAAATAACCTAATAACACCTCAAAGCCCTTGAAAAACAGAAACAGTCTAACCCCAAAGACAGTAGGAGACAGCAAATTATTTAAATCAGAGCAGAAATCAATGAAGTAGAGAATAAAAAATACAAAAAATTAACAAAACCAAAAGCTGGTTGCTCAAAAAAATAAATAAACCAGAGATATAAACCACTAGACAACCTATTCAAAACAAAAGAGAAAATCAATCCAAATTTCTAAAGCAAGAAATGAAAAGGGAGAGATTACCACCAACTGCATGGGAATCTAATGGACTATCAGAAAATACTTTGAAAAGTTATACTTTAACAAAATGAAAAATCTAGAAGAAATTGAGAAATTTCTAGATACATAGAAACTTTTCTAAACAGAGTAAAAAATAAATGGAAAACAAAATGCCAAATTAATACATACATGTTTATGTCCACAAGTGCACAATTCACAACAGCCAAATTATGGAACCAGCCAAGATTTCCATCAACAGATGAATGGATTAGAAAATTATGTAATATATACAAAATGGAGTTTTACTCAGTCATAAAGAACACAATTATATCATTTTTTAGGGAAATGGATGAACCTGAGAACATTATCCTAAGTGAGATTATCCAGTCACAAAAAGTAAAAATTCAGATGCTTTTCCTAATATGTGGAAATTTGAGAAAAAAATGGGTCATAGGAGCAACTCTGGATTAAGAAATAGAAACCTTAGCATATAAGGAGACCAAACTGAAGGTGATGAGAGGAGGAGAAAGGAAATTCCCTAAAACACATTTTGTACATTTATAAATATATCAAAGTCAATCACTAAGCCAAAGATGAGCAGGAAGTAAGGGGAAAGGGAATGTGGTGAGAAATGCAGGAGGGCAAAGTGAGTGATGTGTACGTGTATGTCTCTACCATCTGGTATCGCAATAAGATGTATGGCTACAATTCACCAATAAACATAAATAATAAATAAATAAATAAATAAATAAATAAATATAAATTTGGGAGTGCACTATTCAATGCAATTTTATATTTAAAAAGTAATTTAGCCGGGCGTGGTGGCACACGCTTGTAATCCCTGCGCTTGGGAGGTGGAGACAGGAGGCTGGTTCTGAGCCAGCCTCACTGGTATAAGAGACCCTGTTTCCAAATAAAAAAAAATATAAAATAGGTCTGGGGGTATAGCCTGGCGGTAGAAGGGCTTCCAGGAACTCCAGTACCACCAAAAAAAAAAAAAAAAAAAGTAAGTTATATTTTTTACTTTTTTTTCTCGAAAGCACTCTAAATTCTTTTAAATTAACACGACTGATTTTATTTAATCCATCTTAATTCTGGTTGATTGGCAATCTTCCTTTCAGTCAGTCACTGTGACATTTCCTTTTCTTATTTTCTTAACAGATAAAGTTATCTGGTTTCACACCGTTAGCATTATAATTATGCTCTTAGAGTATAAATGCAGAATCAGAGTCAGGAGGGTAGCCAAGAAGAAAGCCATTAGATGTGAAGTAGGCAAAGCTGGAACTCATTTGCCAAATGAATTAAACTGTACATTGGAACACAATTTGTCCAAAACCATCTCTCTTATGTAAGTTTATGCTGTTGCTTTAAACCACTGACCTTGAATGATACGCCTGCAGTTAATTCTTTGGGTTGTCACTTTTCTAGGCCTGAAGAGGTCAGGAAACTACCTCCCTTCATATTCTTAAATTGAGAGCAAAATAGATATTATTTTCAAATTTCATGAAAAATAAGGTCATCTTAACTTTCTTGATTTCAATAAAAGAAAACATGAAGGGACAAGTTAATGTCAATTGGCCCAGTCCTGTATTCTTAGTATTGGGAGGCAGATACAAGATAATTGCATGTTAAAGGCCCACCACAGCAAATTAGTACAATTCTGTTTCCAAATAAAAATAATGAATTATATGTTGGCATCTTTTATCATGCATACAGGACATGTTGAGCTTGCAATTAAACTTGTTCTAAAATTATATAATTTTAGGGGAAGATGGTGACTGAAGAAAGCAGCACGTATCAGTCCTGCTGACACTCGGTCTCCAGTGCCGTGAAAACAGTATTCTGATCAAAGAAAGAAATCTGAGGGAACATAAAATTTGGGTAATTTTCAGTTGCTCTGTTAAAGTTCAATTATATTATCATCTACCTTTAATATGTACTCATAGTCCCAAAATATAAATCTAGATCTTAAAACTTCAGGGCAAATAAAATATCTTTTTATTCCTAATGCTACTGAAGTACACATAAAGTTTGACATCTGTGTATTTGCTATACTTATGATCACAATGATTTTTCTGTAATTAAGGCAAGTGAACACTTTTGAACATGAAAATCCAAATCAATATTCATCTCATAAGGTAATTTAATCTTGTTAATGTTTCATAGGCCAGTAGAGATAATATAGCAAGCTATTAATGTTACTTTTATATCAAGGGGATACTAACCTTTATTTTCTATTTTCATCAAGCCTCTTTATCAACTGTTTTATGTAGGTTTTCAAAATGTCCCTAGAAGCCATGTAGTTTGCAACTATCTAAAATTATATCTATATTTATCCTTTGCCTAACTTTTCTCAGACATATTGTTCTAATATATTGAATTTATTATCAAATTATACAATGGTCAAAATATAATCTCCAAATAGTCAATCAAAATAAAATGATATTTTGATTGTCATAGTGTTACAACTAAACATTAATTGATTAGTTAAATTTAAAATTAAAAGAGATTAGAGTATTATTTTAACATAATTAACATAAGCATGCCAAAGATCTTCTGGGTGCTCTAAACATCACATTATTGAGAAACCTGCCATAAACTAACCAAGCATAAAAATTATAATGATCAATAAGTAATGAGTCATATTATCTTCTACCTGTCGACATGATAAAACCTTTTTAGTACAACCTTACTTTTACTCTATTTTTACCAAAAGCATATAAATCAGTTGGATGCAATCCCACATATTGAATTTTTTTGTAATTTCTTGTGCCTTGGGTTCTTGCTGGAAAGGTTTTTATTTGTGCCTGTGTTTTGAAGTATTGATCCAAGTCCTCTTCAAGTAACTACAAGGTGTCTGGTCTAATTTTTAGGTCTGATTTATCTGGAACTGGCTCTTATACTAGGTAAGAAAGTGGGGTTATTTCCATTTTTCTGCATCTGGTTAGCCAGTTTTGCAAACATTATCTATTGAATAGGCTATCTTTTTTTTTCCAGTGTATATTTTTGGCCCCTTTGTCAAAATATTCCATTGCCTGTGTTTAGATTTGTTTATGAGTATTCTATTCTGTTCAGTTGATCTATGTTTCTATTTTTTTTTTTTTGCTTTACCAAGCTGTTTTTAATACTGCAACTTTGTGAGAGCCAAGAGAACAAAAGAAAAAATATGCCAACTACTTCTCCAATAGAGGACTAATTTCTAGAATATACAGATAACTCAAGAAACTCACTAAGAAAACAAATAATTCAATCACAAAATGAGAAGTGAATGAAATAGAAATTTCACAAAAGAAGAAATTCAAATGGCAAAAAAACCCAAAAATGTTCAACATTATTAGCATCACAGAAATACAAATCAAAACCACCCTAAGATTTTACTTAACTCCAAACAGAATGGCAATCATTCAAAACACAAACAACAACAAATGCTGGCAAGAACGTGGAGGAGTGGAACTCATACATTATTGGTGAAATTGCAGATTAGGGCAACCACTTTGGAAAACTGTATGGAGGATTCTCAGAAGGATGAGAATGAACCTACTATATGTGCCACCAATAACACTTCTGCATATCTACCCAAAAGAATGAAAACCAAACTACCAATGCATGTGTATCTATGCTTATATTCACAAAATTCACAATTGCTGAACTATAGAACCAACCAAAATGTTCATCAACAGATAAATGTATTTAAAAACTATGAAATATGTACACAATGGAATTTCTTTTGTGGTGCTGGGAATGGAACCAAGAAGCATTCTACCTCTGAGATATACCCCCTTCCCTGATTTTTATTTATTTTTAATTTTTATTTTTTAGGGTCTCACTGAGTTGCAAAGGGCCTCACTAAGTAGCTGAGGCTGTTTGTGAACAATGGCCCATCTATCTTAGCCTCTCAAATGCTGAGATTGCAAGCATGCACCACCATGCCTGGCTTCACAATAAAATTTTACTCAGCCATAAAGCAGAACAAAATTATGTTATTTTCAAAAAATGAATGGAGCTGAGAAAATTATTCTAAATAAGATGAATCAGTTACAAAAAGTAAAATAATCAAATGCTCTCTCTAGTATGCGGAAGCTAGGAAGAAAATGAGTCATAGGAGGGGCTCTAGACAAAGCAGTAGAAACCTCAGATGAGTAAAAAAAGCCAACTGAGTTTGTGAAAGGGGAAAGAGGCACTTTCTCTAATGTACCTGCTGTACATTCACAAATGTATCTAAGACAATCACTATGCTGAACAAGAGAAGGAGCAAGGGAAAAGGGAAGGAGATGGGAATGGAGGAAGAGATAAATGGGTGATGTATGTGTGCCTCTATCATCTTGTACCTCATTAAGGTGTATGATTATAATGCATCAATTAAAATATTAAAAAAGAGATATAACACAGAGTTGTAAAGGATATCCCATCCAAGCTGTAGCAAAAAGGAATGACAAAATGACTATTTTTTAGAGTAAAAAAAAAAAAGCATTTGCGAATTCTTTCAGGGACAACAAATATAGCCCTAACAACAAAATCCACCTAGAAAAAGACTTGCAGAGGTCAGAGGAAGATGACAGGGCATTTTGCCTAGTGTAAACAGATGACATCAACTTCTGAGGCTGATTCTGAAAGCGACCCAATATTTCTGGAATTAGAACAAGTAATGAAGGTTATATTTCAAAGAAAAAACCCAAACAACATCATTAGAAAACAACAAACTAGCCAAGTGTGGTAGCGCAAGCTTGTAATCACAGTATTTGAAAGGCAGAGACAGGAGGATCACAGGTTTTCAGCAGCCTCAGCTCCTTAGTGAGGCTCTCCAAAACTTAGTGAAACCCTGTTTCAAAATAAGGAATAAAAAAATAGGGCTGGGGATGTAGCTCAGAGGTAGAATGCCCCTGAATTCAATTACCAGTTACAAAAAAAAGAAGAAACTAAAATTTGTTACATTTTCAAATAAATATGTAAGAGAGAGAGAGAGGGAGAGGGAGAGGGAGCAGGAGAGGGAGAGGGAGAGGGAGAGGGGAAGGGGAGGGAAGGGAAGAGAAGAGAAGAGAAGAGAAGAGAAGAGAAGAGAAGAGAAGAGAAGAGAAGAGAAGAGAAGAGAAGGGAAGAGATTGGTGGTGTCCCTTTACAAAGATATTTAAAATGATGTCTATTTTCTTTAATAAAGTGACTGTGTGTGTGTGTGTGTGTGTGTGTGTGTGTGTGTGTGTGTGTGTGTGTGTTTCCTTTGCAGTCGAGTAAATTTCTCAATTCAATAACTTATTTATATAGATGATAAGAAAATAAACTACAGTAAATTTCAGAGAGTTAATTTTACTTCCAAAAAGTATACTAAAAAGAAGCATGAATTGCTCTCTCCTCAAAGAATGGAAACAATTCTCTCAAGTTGTGGTTGACTCTTTTATCATAGGATGCCCACATTTGTAATCCAGCAATGTATTTTGCTTGGTGTCAAATGAAGGGACCCCATAGCGATTGATTTCTTATAAATAAGTAACTTACAAATAGTGTATTTTTAGTGACTTAGGAAGTTTAAACAAACACAAAGTCAACTTTAAAATACTGAAAGGTCACTCTTTCAAAAAACTAATTTAATTATTTCGCTTAAAGTACAAAGTACAGAGATTCTTTGAATTGGTGAAAGCTAATCTGGCCAAAATTTGCCCCCACCCAACCTTCCAATTTCTGTTTTCTTTTCAATTGCTATTATATAAAGCAACTGAAATTATGTTTGAAAATATTTATATATTCATGAATATACTTTCTTTTATCCGATAATTCTCTATACACTCCAATGTTATTTTACTAATTTTAGTCTTTCATCTGATCCTAAGAGATTCATAGACTACTGCCTGAATAAGATAAGGTTTCTCTATAGTTTCCTGTAAGTCAGTAGAGATTTAGGTGTCTAAATTTAAGTTCTTTTGCCTGAAGTTACGTTAGAAACCTCTGAACTTAATTTTCTTTCAAATAAAATATTCTCTCAATAGAGTTTGTCAGTCAAATCCACCTTTTTAAATCTTTATTTTTACTTTGTCCTTGAAATATCTTTTCTTCTCTAAATATCCATATGCTTATGAATCCAAACTGACAATCACTTTGCAAAACTTATTTTTTGTATTATAAGTGAGAAGCAACCATATTTTAATTAATTTTATAACAAACCATCTGTACTATATATTTATAATTTTAAAATTATAAATTTTACTAATATATTGAAGTAAGTAGATTAAATAAATGTTAAGTATATAACATTTTTTTGTGTGTATGTATGTGTGTATGTGTATGTGCATGTGTGGTACTGAGGATGGAACCCAGGAGCATTATACCTCTGAGCTACACCGCCAGTCCTATTTTTTATTATTCATTTTGAAACAGGGTCTAACTAAGTTGTCAAGGGCCTCACTAAGTAGCTGAGGCTGGTGGCAAGCCTGCCATACTCCTGTCTCAGGCTCCTCAACTGGATTACAAGTGTGGACAACCATTTCTGGCTATTATATAACATTCTAATATACAAAATTATGGTTACAGAAAAAACATGAGTCTCATCAATTTTAGTGACTTAGTTTTATGACCAAAGAAAATCATAGAAAATTATATCCTGTATAAATTTATAAATATTTTATATATTATAATATCTTTCTATCTGTACTTATAGTACACACATATTCAAAGAATTACAGTAATAATATGCTCTACATAGAGTTATGAAACTTCTCATGCCACTGAATAGCCTATAATGTATTTCAGATCACTAAGTGTATTTGTACCTAATAATTTTAAATTATTGTTATATTCAAATTAATTGTTTTTCTATTTATTCAACTACTGTTCTATTAATACAAATTTTCCATGATTTTATAATTATAACCAAAGCTGATATGGATATATTAAACTTTTAATTAGTTTTATAGACTCTATAAATTTTGTTTGTTAGGTAAAACAAGTGCACATTTAGCATTTATTGGTAATGTCATATTCTACTCCAAAGCATTACTCCTCTACACACATCAATTATGTATGAAAGTGATTATTTTTATCAATAAACATCATTAAAAATGAGAGAATATAAGACACTAATATTTTCTGATCTGATAGAACAATTTGAATATTTTGTTTTAATTTACACCTCTATGATTATAGTGATTTGGAGCAACTCTTTAATAACTAATTTATTATGCATTTTCCCTTTGTAAATTGCCTTTTCTGAACCCACCCTCAAATTTGTTAAATTGTCTTAGCTCTCCTCATATGTTCAGGTTCTTCTTTAAGACTAACAATATTTTCTACTACATTCTAACGTTTTACTTCGAGTAATATCTTTTATAATTTATGAACTTATAAAAAAAGTTTTAGGAGCTTTTAACTTAAATCATCAGGATTATTTCCCATTATCCTACACAAACACACAACAAATACATTATTTTATTATTATTTTTAAAATTTATTCTACTTGACTGAGATGGAATCTGGATATGTTACCTTAGGCTGGCCTGGAACTCTTGACTTTAGAATATTCTTCTACCTCAGCTCCCTAAATAGTTTTAGACTGCAGATCTCTACCACCATACACAGCTTTGGTCATAAAACTAAGTCACTAAAATTGATGAGACTCGTGTTTTTTCTGTAACCATAATTTTGTATATTAGAAAAATAGAAGAAGTTCTATTTTTTCAAAAGATGTTTTAGTTTTTAGTCTTCCTCCTTCTCTCAAAATGATATTCTATTCTTACAAAAACATATAAGAAAAGTTGGCTTGCAGGAAAAAGACAAATTCCTTGCACATACATAATTACAGAAAACACACACACTCTTTCACCTAATAAACATATTTTTGAAATGTATATTCCTTATTTAACTAAAATAATATACCCAGAATTATTTGATATTTGGTTTATTACTGAAAATATTTGGGAATTGCTAAAATTCATACACATTTTATAGATTAAATTATTTTCAAGACAAAAATATTAAAAATTTTTAGAATTAAACTGGAAAAAATATCTACTTTTCCCTAGTGGGAAATACAATAAATAAACCAAGGATGCAATATTTTTCTAGTTTGGAAATTTATGTGGGACTTTTTACGATAGTATTTTTATTAATCTTTTTAACTCCATTCATTTACTAGTCTGCTTAGTAATATGTTTTGTCTCATAGAATCCTCTTCAACTTGATTTTTCTTGTTTTATTTTATTTTGCTAGAGTATGGTCTAAATAACCATTTCAGAGTTATATATTTGGTAAATTCATGAATATTCTTTTGAATATTTATTCAGAGATTATAGCTATCCTTATTAAGTTAGATGATTCTCAGTTTATTACTGTATAAGTGGTATGCAGTATACTAACCATCCTTGTCATCAGTTATAGTTCAACTATACTAAGAAGTTAATACATTTATGACATAAACTTTAAACACTAGGCTAATGTAAATAATCGATTTGGTTGCACCATAGGTAAAACTAAGAAAAATGCAGACATCTACTCAGATGTTTTCAACCAAGTTTATAGCAAAATAAGAATAATGATTTAAAAACTACAATTGCATGTCAAATGCTCACAGCACTCACAATATACTAAACAATAATTGGTGAGAGAGAGACCATGATAGAAGTCCTTGTGGCCCAGCCTACTATTTCTGCCAAAAGCAAGGGAATGGTGCATATTTGTTATCCAAGTAACCTGTAAGACTCATCCAAGATGATCACAGATTCAAGACAAGTCTCTGAAACTAAGCAAAATGCTGTTTCAAACTTAAAAGAAAAAAGAAAACGAGTGCTGGAAATGTAGCTCAGTGGTAGAGCACCCTTAAGTGCAATCACAACCACTGAAAAACAAAAAAAAGAAACAAAAATAATAAACCCTCAGAAACAAAACAAACCAAGGAGAAGCCCTCTATGTATTTATTACACTCTACTGTGAACAAAAATTTATTATCTGAAAAATAATGGATAAAACAACTATACAGAGGCAGAGACATTTTTCTAGGATAATTGGAAGATGACAATAATTTAGTAGAAACTTTTTTAAAATTGGGTCTTTTCCAGCTCTAAGAAAATAATGTATAGTAGAACATTGATACTGGCTCTTAGTTAATTTCACCCATTCTAACTGGCATGTCTTCCACTTACATGCAGTGGAGAAGTCTTTATAAATGGCCTATTACTGTAAAATTATCAAAATTTTATTTTGTGGTAAATTTTGAAAATGGAACCCAAGAAGACTACCAACAAGGGAATGTATATTTTCTTCTTCTCCCTCTTTTTCATTCTGTTTCCTTGAATCTTCTGTAGCTGGTTTTCTGGTATGCTACCTTAGTAGTTTCTTTTTGATTCTAGTAATCACTTCCACTGTGTCTAATTGATTTTCTTTCTTATAACTAGTTCCACTTTTACATATTTAGTATTTTATAATACATTTCTACAGATATCATTTATTCAAACCAGTTATGCAACTAATGATTTCTTTCATCTTGTGCTTTCAAAGTGTGAAAAGAGATAACTTCTTCACTTTTAAGGTGATTGCTTCCTTACTATCTCATGGCTTAGTAAATGCCATTGGGTGTGCAAAGGTTCAACTTAGTCTCTGTTCTCTGTGTATGGAATAAAAGGTATGACATGTCCTCATTAGAAATGGGAATTTGTCTAAGTTTTTATGTGATGTTGCTGTATTTATTTTTCTGATGTTTCTGGCCATTCCATTTCCCTGTTTTGTATCCTATTAATATTGCTTTCTTCAGAAAAGGCAATATTATCTGGAATCTGATTTTCCCTCAGCGAGATTATGGCTAAAATAGAATCAAATAACTTACATGCTCCGTATTCAATGCCTTAAATAGATATAAACAGTTACTGCAAAAATAACTGATCCCTGCGCCCGGTATGGTGGCCCACGCTTGTAATCCCCACGCTTGGGAGGCGGAGACAGGAGGATCGTGCAGGTTCAAAGCCAGCCGCTGGCTTAAGAGACCCTGTTTCCAAATAAAAATAATATAAAATAGGTCTGGGAGTGTAGCCCGGAGGTAGAAGGGCTTCTAGAAACCCCAGTACCACAAAAATAAATAAATAAATAAATAAATAAATAAATAAATAAATAAAATAAAATAACTGATCCCATACCCACTACTCCCAACCAACCTGTGTACATTCTAAAACACTCCCTCTCTCTCTCTCTCTCTCTCTCTCTCTCTCTCTCTCTCTCTCTCTCTCTCTCAACAGTACTTATAATTAACAGCTTAAAAACCATCCATTTATCTTTTTTTTTTCTCAGAAGTTTAAATCAAGGCACAGATAGAAAACATTCTATTTAAATGGTCTTAGGGATGCCGGGCGTGGTGGCGCACGCTTATAATCCCCGTGCTTGGGAGGTAGTGACAGGAGGATCGTCAGATTCGAATCTAGCCGCGCTGGTATATGAGACCCTGTTTCAAAATATAAAATAGGTCTGAGAGTGTAGCCCGTAGGTAGAAGGACTTCCAGGAACCCCAGTACCACACACACACACACACACACACACACACACACACACACACACACACAGGAAAACAAAATGGTCTTGGGTTGAATTTGATTCCAAACTCTTTCAAGTGAGTGACTAAAAGTAGTTCTATGAGGTACAGGACCAAATACCCATTTTCTCATTGATTGTCAGTAGTGCTCACTCTTAGCTTGAAAAGATCACTTATATTCTTTGAATCATGACCCTTCCATAGTCAAATCTAGAAATGGTGTCTTGAATCCTTTCTGTCCCTCCAATTTATCTAATACTTCTGCAACCAGCAGGAGAACATTCTCTGCTTTTAAGGATTCACATTATTGCAGTGGGCACACCCCTGGCAATCTTCTATTGTGGTAACTATACCCATTTGGCATAACATAGTCATATGAACAATGTCTCATCATATTCTCAGGTTCTGGGAACTTGATTAGGACATCTTTTGGCCATTTTAGAAGTTCAGCCCAACACATTAACCTACTGTGGTTGCTTACTTTCAAATGTTATTTGTATTATAAGCTCACCAGTAGATGCTGTTCATGTTGTTTAGCATTGATTCAAATACTTTAGTTATGGTTACTGTGGTTATCATTGTTTTGTTAATTTGTGGTCTGGGGATTAAACACAGGGCCACCTTGCCTTATCAGGTAAGCGTTCTATATCCACCTCATACCTCTCCAGAAACCTTTTGCTGTTGCTGTTGGTGGTGATGGTGATGGTGGTGGTGGTGGTGGTGGTGGTGGTGGTGGCAGCATTGTGTGTGTGTGTGTGTGTGTGCGCGCGCGCTACTGGGTATTGACCAAGACATTATACTTCTGAGGTACCAGAGCCCCATTTAATTTTTTTTTATCTCGAAACAGGGTCTTGCTAAATTGCAGAGAGTCTTGCTAAGTTACTTAGGCTGGCCTTGAAACTATGATCCTCTTGTCTCGGCCTCCAACTACTGAAATTACTGGCATGTATCATTATACCTGGTTCTCAAATACATATTTTAGAAATATCTATTTACATGTGTACATAACACATGTATATTTTAAGTATTTGTAAATATGTGAGACACAGGGGAATCTTCACAATCATACATTTATCAAAGTCATTATTAATGCTATATAATTTTCTAAGGTCCAAAATATGGAGGTGACTGAGACAGCTGATATCTGTTTATATGAATCTTGCTTACTATGGTTATAGGCTCACAGACTAATAAATACATAAAAGCAGGTGTTTTTCTTTGCTTCTGCTATACTCTAACAATGAAGATGGATTCCTGCTATTATGATTATAGGAATGTATAAACACTGGATAGATGAGATTGACAGAATTTTCTCTTTTCTGTTTTTTTTTAACTTACAAATACAATCAAGGATGAGAATTCACAGCGTGCCAATGGAGGGTGGCACCGAGATTGAACTCAGGAATAAACAACAGGTGCCCGTAGGAAACTGGCTTTGTAATATTAAAAAAGTGAGGTGTAGCATGGTCTCTGCAGGAGAATATGTCTTGTTTAGATAATATTTCAGAATGTCAAAGAGAAGTAAAAACCCTGTTTTCTGGGATAGGTAGCAACAGCTCATGGTCTCCTTGATGAGAAGTGCTATTTGATGACAGGGTCTTTTCCATGGGAACAAAATGGAGAGAAGAACTTGATTCTCTTGTTTTGAAAAGATATCATTGCAGCATATACTAATGAATCATAATTTTATTGCCTTGTACTGAAACCATTTATTGGAAAATTCATAGTAGTTAAATAAAATTATTGACTAAAACATAAATCAAGGAGAATGTTGACAGGATAAAGATAGTTAAGAAAGTCATGACATTTAAGCTGCGATCTAAAAGATGAGTAGGAGGCCAGACATGGTCCCACTCACTTGTAATCCCAGTATTTGAAAGGCTGAGACAGGAGGATCACAAGGTTCAAAGCCAGTATCAGCTACTTAATGAAGCTCTCAACAACTTAGTGAGACCTTGTTTTCCAATAAATTTTAAAGTAGGTCTGGGGGAGTTTTCCAGAGGTCAGAGGCCTCTGGGTTCCATCCCATAACCATAACCCTTAACCACAAATAAATAAATATATAAATAAATAAATAGCAGGAAATAGAAACCTGAAAATCAAGAAAGGCACATTTTAAAAAGGATATATATATATATATATATATATATATATATATATATATATATATATATTTGGAGGCTATAAAGGGATAAAATAATTTCCCTTGATTAAACAGGTGGGAATTTTGTTTGAGATCATCATCTCATAAGTGAGTAAATGAGTGAGGAAGATACACTACACAGGGGAAGTATTTTAATGTACGTGTTGAAATGTTTAAATCCAGAAAAAAGTATTCTGATTTTCATTCTGTGTGTGTTCAGAAATCAATTGAGGGTTTTGAGCAAGGAATCTATACAGTCTTAAACTTTCAGTTAGATAAAAAGAACCATCAACAATACTCAATAAAAGAAGGCAAAGTGGGCTCTCTCCTCCTCATTGGAAGACAGTCCTATTTTCTCTTCCATTGCCCGCTGTGTTCCTGACCAATCATGGTGAAAGTCAGAGTAAACAGGTATGTCCATATTGGGAGCCTTTTCACCAGGGCTGCTTTTAGCTCTGGCAAAGTGAGTATTGTCACTGTCAATGACCCTTTCATTGGTTTCAACTACACAGTCTACATATTTTAGTGTGATTCCAAGATGGCAAATTTAATGACATCATCAAGGCTAAGAATGTGAAGTTCATCATCAATGGAAAGTCCATCTCCATCTTCCAGGAGCAATCCCATCAACATCAAGTTGAGGGATGCTGGGGCTGAGTAAGTGACGGAGTCTACTGGAGTCTTTAGTGCTGTGGAGAAAGACGGGGCTCCTTTGAGGGGTGGAGTCAAAAGGATCATGATGGGAATGAAATATTAGAAGTATGGCAACTCCCTCAAAGTTGTCAGCAATACCTTTTGTACCACCAACTGCTGCTTTTACCCCTGGCCAAAGTCATCCACGAGAATTTTGGCATTTTGGAGGGATTCATGACAGCTGGCCATGAAATAGCTGCCACTCAGAAGACAGTGGATATCCCCTTTGGGAAACTCTGGGGAGATGGCCACGGGGCTGCCCAGAAAATCTTCCTGGTAGCATCCATCAGTGCCACCAAAGTTATGGGCAAGGCCATCCCTGAACAGAAAGCTCAGTGGCATGGCTTTCTGTATGCTCACCTCAAATCATGGGTCTGATTGGCCTCCTGGAGAAAGCTGCCAAATATGATAATATTAAGAAAGTGGTGAAACAGGCTTCCAAGGCCCCCCTGGGCTACTCTGAGGACCAGGTAATCTCCTGTGACTTTAACAATGACACTTACTCTTCCACCTTTGATCCCGGGGCTGGTATTGCCCTCAATGATCACTTTGTAAAGCTCATTTCCTGGCATGGCAATAAATGTGGCTACAGGCACAGGGTGATGGAACTCATGGTCCATATAACCTCCAAGTAGTAAGAGCCCCTGGATCACTAGCCTCAGCAAGAAGAAAAGAGGAAGAAAGGCCCACAGTTGTGAGGAGTCCCTGCACCAACTTGGTTTCTCAGTATACAGAGGATTTCTCCTCCTCCCAGCTTCCATCCAGGAACTCCTGAAGAAGGGGAGGGGCCTCGGGAGCCCTTCTGTCATGCACCATCAATAAAATCTACTGCACCTTGCAAAACAAATAAAGGAAAAATAAAAGGTAAAGAGACTTATCACTGAGTACCGAGGCTCTCTAAATTTTATCTCTCTAGCCAAGAAAGAATGGCCAGCATTGCAAAGTGTGCTCAATATATTAACATATTATAAGTTGTAAATTATTTTATTAGGAATTCAAACATGAAATATAATTTTGTACCACTTATATGCTTGATAATTAAGGGTAAAAGAAAACTATTCTATCAACTAAAGACAACCACAAATAATCTATAATTTTATAATTTCTAAAAATTCAATACATAATTTATTGTCAATGTAAAATAATTGAATGTTTATTTTAATGCTAAAATACATTTTGAAGAAGATATTTATATATTTTAGTTATTGTCATAATATTATAATATCCCAGCACTTCAAGATAAATGTATAAATAATTAAAATGTTTGTATATGCAAACACAGACGCACACATAGGATAATATAGCTTGTATTTTCATATCATCCCTCATCTTCTCCTGATCTCTAAGACTATTTTGAAAGGTTATTTTTCTTAAATATTTCATCTCGGATTTTATTCTGATAAGCTTTTATCATTACTGAATTTATGAGCATAGCATAATTTCTACCTTTTTAAACCCACTACCATATTTATTATATTTACTTAAAAACAATACAAACTTAATATTGCTAAATTAAACTTGATAATGAATGAAAATGAAAAAGCACATAATAAATCTACTTTGTGGAAAATTTACTCAAAGCCACATAGGTGATGGGTAATTGAAACCATGTTTGAAAAGCTATTTGAAATTCTTGCTATCTTAGTGTAATAAGAATTTTATGAAAATTGTGAAAGCCCAGGAAATAGCAATCTGCTTGAAAATATTATCTCTTCACAATAGTTGAGGAAATTGCATTTATAGTCCTGGTAATAGCAAATTATGTGAATACCTCCGTGGATGTGGCAGAAAAAGTGAAGAGGATAATCAAGAAAAGTTTGTGAATATAAGTTTGAAAGAATAAAATAAGATATTAAAAAAATTAAATTCCAGACTTAAGACAATTGCCTTATACTTCAGCGCACACACAAATCTTTGGGAATGCTGCTGTAAAGGGAAATGCATTCTTCAGAGACATTTATTTGTATGCTCCAGTTAAGCTTCAAAAATCTCAGTTGTAAAATTACTCATGGAGAATACTCTAGGAACATAACAGACCACCTCATCTTTGTTATATACTAACCTAAAATGTCTGAAAAAATTATATTTCAAAATGTTCAAATATAAAAAATATTGCATTTCCAAATCTTCAGTGAAAAATTAAAATATACTGTGTTCTTATTGACCACAAATATATATTATGTTTATAACAAGATGAGTACAAAGGGATTAATAAATTAATATTTTAGCCAGGCATGGTAACACACACTTGTAATCCAGCATTTGGGAGGCTGAGACAGAGGGATCTGGATTTGCAGACAGCTTTTTTACTTAGTGAAGCCCCTTGCAACTCACTGAGATCCTGTTTCAAAATATATAAAATAAAAAATAGGGCTAGGGGGGTAGCTCAGAAGTAAAATGCCCCTGGTTTTCATCCTCAATGCAAAAAAAAAATAATCATTTTAGTTTTATAAAAGAATCAGTTAAGTTTGAAATCACGTGTGTGTGTGTGTGTGTGTGTGTGTGTGTGTGTATTTGTGTGTGTTTCTCTGTGTGTGTGTAGTACTGGGGATTAAACCCAGGGGCATTCACCTTCAAGGTATACCCCAGGCCCATACTATATATTATTATTATTTTGTTGTCATCGTCGTTGTTGTTGTTTTTGTTGTTGTTGGTACTGGAGTTCCTGGAAACCCTTCTACCTTGGGCTACACTCCCAGACCTATTTTATACTTTTTTTTATTTTGGAAACAGGGTCTCTTAATCCAGCACAGCTGGCTTTGAACCTGTGTGATCCTCCTGTCTCCGCCTCCCAAGCGTGGGGATTACAAGCGTGTGCTACCACGCCAGGCTCCTTACTATATATTATATACAAATGATTTTACAAATGAAGTTTATAAAACTCAGATAAGGTGATTATGGAGTATAATATTGAGGACTTTACCCTCATTTAACTCTGCTTGTCACTCAAACTGAATCATTTCTGATTTATATATATATACAGAGCTTTGCTGATAGTTTTGGTAGTTTTCTAACCTGTGATCCTCCTGTCTCACCCTCTCAAGTATCCCAGGTACTGGGGTGACAGGTATGAGCCACCAAGCCCAGCTTGAAATCTTTAAAGTTGGGTTTGGAGCAAAAGATTAGCAAATTTTATGAATTAATAATTACCTGATGAAGGACAGGAGATATAATTAAGGATGAAATTGATAAAGAATAGAATAAACAATTGTTTTGATTGTGTGTGTGTGTGTGTATGTGTGAAAGAGAGAGAGAGAGAGAGAGAGAGAGAGAGAGAGAGAGAGAGAGAGAGAGAGAGAGAGAGAAGACTTAAAAGCAAAAAATGAGCAAAATGGGAGAAGCACTGAACATTCACTTCCAGGAGAGCTGGAATGATTCAGTTTGAGTAGAAAGCAGAATTAAATGAGGGTAAAATTTTCAGTATCATATTTTCTATTCACCTTATAATCTATGAGTTTTATAAACCTCATTTGGAGAATTGTTTGTGTATAATAATACATTCAAAAGTTTGTTGTAGCTTTTATCATAAAATTACTGAAAATGTTGTTGTTACTATTGATAGTGGTGAATGTAGTTGTGCTATTCTGAATAAGATAACATTCTCATTACTAGTCTTGTCCTACTATATTTTTGCAGTCATTTGTACTGATCCCATAGACATTGAAATAATAATAGAGAACCATTTTTATCAATCTATGCTCAAAATTTAACAAATTACATTCAATAGACCAGTTGTTTTTAGGACACATTCCAAAACTTATTCCACATTGAAAAAGTATTTGATCTTTCAGCCCCAGTCCCATGTCAATCACAATGATTTTACCTGGCAGGTATTATGGGGGAAAGCAGCTCTCCCCACTCTAGCCTTGGTGCACAGACAACATAGCCAGGACTCTTCATGAACCCTTGACCCCTGCCATGACAGGCCATGCCTTGAGCCATATCTACACTTCTAGTCACTGAGTCTGCATGCAGAGGCCTCTGCATGAGGGGAGGGGAGTCAGCTGACACACTATTTAGCAACTCAGCTGACATCTACTTATTGGGGAACCTTGAGACACTTTTCCATGCTAGCTCAGTAACTATATACCTTTCCCTTTCCCCTGGCTTCCTCCATCAGTAACATGGCAGGGACCTTTTGTTTGGGGTTCCTCAGAACTGAGACAACCCTCTGACAGAGTGGACCCATCTTGTACTTACTCAGTACTGTACCATTTGGACAAATGGAACATTTTAGGAGCTGGCAGGAGGATTTCAATTAATTTGTGTAAATACTCTTTTGTCAAAGAGGGAAAACAAAGCATATATCCCCACTCCTTAAATGTGACAAGGAGAGGAGAATGCAGTAGAGAAATTTAATTAGTACTAATTCAATCCTGAGGCCATGGTAAACATCAACAGTCAGGAATCATGTCAATAGTGTGTACCCTCCATATGATGTGATAATGGTGCTTTGAATCTCCAATCTTCCTTCTCAAAACATTTAACTCAAATCTAATCATAAGAAGAAAAAGCATCAAACAAATTATAATGCAGAAAAAGCCTACAAAATAATTGATCAGTCAGTATTCATCAAAACTGTCTAAGTACCCCCAAAAACCTAAAAAATATTTGACTACTAAGAAAAAGCAAAGGCTACATGTCTAGTAAGTGGAATGTGATGTCTTGATGGTATCACAGAAGATAACAAGTATCAGTTATTTGGTAAAATATCCTAATGAAGTAGAGACTTAATACACCAATTGTTCATTACTTATAATAAATATACCATTGTAATATAAGATGTTAAAAATTGGGAAATCTGAGAGTGGACTTAATTCAATTTATTGTGTTAATTTTGTGACTTTTCTGAAAACATATAACTATTCTAAAATTCTAAATACAAATTTTTTTATCTGGGCAGGGTGGCACAAACCTGTATTCCAGGACTTGGGAGGCCATGTGAAAGGGATCACAGGTGCATGATCAGCAGCATAGAGAGACCCTCTGCAACTTAGTGAAACCTTGTTTTCAAATAAAAAATAAAACAGGGTACAGATGTATCACAGAGGAAGACCCCTGGATTCAATCCCCAGCACCACACACTAACACACACACACACACACACACACACACACACACACACACACACACACTTTAAGTTTTTTATATAAGCACCACATTATCAGAACATAAATATAAAATTCTCTTTTAAATGTAGGTAAAATATACTGCCTTCTCCACCCACAAGCCCAGAATTTACTCTTTGAAACACCCCTTCCACACACATATGCCACGCCCATCATCAACCTAAAGCACTGCATTGTGGAAGGATGCATTGGATAACATGTTAGTCCAATGTCACATACACAA
Source organism: Muscardinus avellanarius (assembly GCF_963383645.1). NCBI lineage: Eukaryota > Metazoa > Chordata > Mammalia > Rodentia > Gliridae > Muscardinus > Muscardinus avellanarius. Next base: position 21,016,654 of record NC_137786.1, on the reverse strand, counting down.
AATAACTTCTTTGTTTGAATGGAAGTTGGAACTAAAGCAAAAGCTACAAAGAATATGGAAAATCCTGCTAACCAGAGAGGCAGAGAAGACTGGCACTGTGGAAGGATGCATTGGATAACATGTTAGTCCAATGTCACATACACAAGATAAATTCTTTGTTTGAATGGAAGTTGGAAATAAAGCAAAAGCTACAAAGACTATGGACAATCCTGCTAACCAGAGAGGCAGAGAAGACTGGCAAGGTAAAAGATAAAGCCAAAATGTAGGAGGTGACATACAAGAGTCAGAGAATAGACAGATACATTTTCTTTTCATTTTTCATTTTCCAACAGGTATAACATGCAATAGCTGGTTTAACAGGAAGATTGGGTTTTTTCTTGTATAGAAGTATGATTAAAATCCATAAAAATGTGCTTAAGAGAAAACTGTCATTCATTTAGATAGAGATATTTTAGATATGGTTCTTATAAAAATATTTTGAATGCCTTTTTTAGGATTCCTGGTCTAGGGCTTCTAGTGGACTTTATACTTCTTATTTTATGGAGATTTCTTCTGCCTCTGATCTATGTGGTTTGTAGAAGAATATTTTATTATACTCAAACCCAAAATCTGTATGTTATCGTGAAGTTAATTTTGGAAAATGACTATGTCATTCACTTTATTTATCTTAAGGTAGAAGCATTTGTCTTACTACATAAGATTTTTTTTTAGCATTGCTACAAAATCAAGTTAGAACCTTTCAAAATCTTATCAGAATTGCCACTCCCTAGGCTTCCCAGCTTTGTATACTTGTTTCTCTTGCTTCCACATAATAGAATGATGCAGCTTTTCCTTTATGTGTGTCAGTGTGCCATTGCTTCTGTGAGCTGCCCTTTTCAAACACTGTTCCTTTTCTAAGATTTGCATTAATTCCTCTTTACCCCTAAAGTTCATAGACTCCATTCCTTAAGAGATCACTTACAGAGAAAACACTAATTACTCTGGGCTTATAATATTCAGAGGCCACCCCTAGTTCAATTCTTATAACTGCAGATCCAGATGCCAGTTACTTATGCCTATGGATATGCTGTGTAGTAATATCTAATTCCACAGCTCCAAAATTATATTCTTCTTCAACTCAGTGACCTTTATGCTTGTTATTATTAACTTGCACGATACTACTGACCACAAGCCCCAAACCCAGCTATCATCACTATCATCATCACTATCTTTCTTTTTGTTTTGCATTTTAAAAATATGATGTTACCCAAAACTGAAGTGGCATTCATATACCTGTTTTTACTGTTTTAATCAACTACTACCTTAAATAATTCTTTTTTTATTGGTGCATTGTAGTCATGCAACTTACTGGAGTACAAGATGGTAGAGGCATACATGCACACATCACTCATTTAGCCATTCTGTTTTCCACATATCACATATTAACAAAGAGCCTTGAGTCTTCAGGGAAAAGAGACTTTCTTTTTTTTTAATTTTATTTATTTATTTTTTTATTGGTGCATTATATTCATACAACTTATTGGGGTAAAAAACTTGTGTGTACAAACATGTACTCATCGCTGATTTAACCCCTACCCAAATACCACCCCATTCCCTCCCCGTCCCTCCCTCCCTTGCTTGGCTTAGTGATTGACTTCGATATGTTTAAGTACATTGTGTGCTTTAGAGATTTTTCTCTTCCCCCTCCTTTCTCTTCCTTTAGGTTGTCTTGTTTGCTCCTCGAAAAGAGACTTTCTATTAGCCTACTTCCTCATATTTACCTCCTATCCTCTCTTGGTAAGTAATGCTGATAAAGAACAGTAACCACATTCAATTGGGATTTCGAAGAGAATTAAATGAAGCGACTAGAGTCAAATTTAATGTGAAGCTAATGAGGTTTAAACTGCAGGCCCTGGTTTTCAGGAGTATCTGGGAGGTTTGGGAGCTGCTGAGCACTGGAGTGTTCTGAATGGAAAGGGACAACCTGCTTGCAATCAGGAATCATTGTGGTAAGCATGTCTGATAAAGGGCCCACCAGAATTTTAGAAGAAAGGAATTTCCATTTCTAAGTCTACGGTAATTTCAAACCTAAATATATATTTTCTCATACATAAATTGGATGTTTCTAATTTTGTGCTGTTTTTCTAAAAGCAAAATCTCCAACTTGTACAAGTTTCAGGCTCCATAGAGCCTATGTCTACCCATGAAAAAGAGTAATTCAAGATGTGTGGACAAATTTAGAGAATCCAAGATGTGGAACTGTAGCAAATAGATAAATAGCATTAGAAAATCATCATAGTTTTATCAAAACTGTGTGAAGGGAAGGTTCCTGGATGGAACAACTGAAATATAATTTAAAATAATTTACTAGTGGGGTGTGGTGGCACATGCCTTTAATCCCAGTATTTGGGAGTCTTAGACAGTAGGATTACAGTACTTTAGTGACACTTATTTTTTAAATAAAAAGTAAAATAGGCTGAAGGTGTGGCTCATAGAGTGTTATAACACAGCCTGTACCACAAAATAAAATAAAATAAAATAAAATAAAGTACAAAAAAGCCATTTATGTGAATTGCAACCTCTGCAAGTCTCTAAATATTTCTCATTTTCTACAATGCTTTTAAATAAACTTTTATTTCAAGACACTTTATAATTACAAAATCATGATAAGTGTACTAATGTTTTCCACATAACTCAGTTTTCTCATTTTCAGTATTTATGAGTAGAGTACTTTTGTTATCATTAATAAACCAGTGTTGACACCTTATGGTCTATACTTCATTCAGATTTCCCTAATGTCCTTTTGTTTTGTTTTTTTTACATCCTTTTCAGGATTTCTCATTATATTTAGGAGTGATGTATCTTTAGAGACATTGTTGGCTGAACAGTTTTTCACATTTGCTTTGTCTCTGATGGTGTTTATATTTTTGAAAAACATTTGTCAAGTATTTCGTAAAATGTTCCTGTATTTTTTTTATTTTTTATCAATTATTTTAGTAAACTTTATTCCTGAGAAGAAAACCACAGTGGTGATACACCATCATAATCACAAAACATAAATGATTCATATTATCAATATGGTTTATATTTGTTGATGCTGACCTGGATCACTTGGCTGAAATAGAGTTGGACAGAGTTTTCCATTGTGAAGTTATTATTTTTCTCTTTGTTTAAATGTGGTCAATACAGTGCTATTTAGAATAAACTCACTATGTATGATTTATACTTCTGGGATGAATGAAATATGAGCCCTATCCTTAAAGGTGAAGTATATACAAAAAGGACTTAAAAATATATACTCAGGGAAAAATTTACCTATTCATATAACACATAAATATATACATATATATGTTTGTTCTCATGAATATTTATTTGATATTTTGAGTTGTTAGCCTATACAATACTATTTGTTGCTTAAATTTTTATAAGTTTATTTATAAGGGGTTCTTACTTAATTCCTATTCATTGTGATGTATACCCCTGTATACCCCTAATTGTGGTTTTCTTTCATCTGATTTTTTCTAGTTTTGTTTTTCTTGTTCTTGATACATATATTTTTATTTTTATAGAGAACTGATTACACACACATGCACACACATATATAAATAAGATATTATATAAATATGTATATATATAATGTTTTTTGTCCCAGTACTAGAATCATCTGTATCTACAGGAAGACTTGTTTCATTTTAAAGAATTGAATTAAATTGTAAATCAAGATATGAAAGTTAAGTTTGCTCATTGGTGTGGGAAAGGAAGAATATATATATATATATATATATATATATATATATATATATATATGCCAACCTATGTACACACACATACTTAGTATTTATTTATTCTATGTCTATATTAAGCTAAATATCACTTTATATTGATATCTCTATTTCTACTTCATTGGTACATAGGTCCTTAGAGCCTCTTCCTCCTGAGTGTATATACTTTCCCACTATAGAGTCAGGAAAGTTTTTTTCAACTATTCACCATCCATTTGCATGATAATGCAGTTCCAGCATTGTCAGCAATACTGACTTGTTTTCTCCTGAACGCTTGCATTCATTGTGGCATAATTAACAATAGCCAAGTTAAGGAATCTGTCTATATGTCCATCAGCACATGAGCAAATCAAGATGATGTAATACACACACACACACACACACACACACACACACACACACATACATACCATGCACACGACAAACACAATAGAGTATTATTACAGTATAAAGAAGAGTAAAATCATGTTATTTTTAGAAAAATGGATGGAACTAAAAATTAGAATGTTAATTAAAATAAGTGAAACATAGATAAGTATAGCACATTTCCCTTATATGTCATATGCTTTATTTTATCTATGGAACAGGCATAAGTTATCAACAATTCATTGATATTAGATAATTCGGGAATGAAGAAATTATGTAGAAAAAAATGAACACAGAAATATAAAGGAAGAAATACATGCAATAAAATAACAAGGTATAATGTATAATGGAAAACATAATTGTTATTATTTATCTAATGCTTACCATATGCCTGCACAGTTGTAAATGCTTGTATATATGATGGAGAAAATTATATGCTGATTATTGTTTTCATGCATATCTATTTTACATTCGATTACTCTTGTCATGTTTATATGAAAGTTTTGATGGTCATCACCTTCACATAATAATTTTATTTTTAACATTTATATGACAAATTTTTTCTTTCTACTTGCTGTTTAACTCATTTATACTTACTTTAATTATATATATGTATTATATATGTGTGTATTAAATGTACTGTGATGTTTTATGATCTTCTCTTTCTGTTCTTTCACTCTTAAATTTATTGTGCCTTTTTAGTTTTTTCATATTTCTTTGTTAGGTACTCTTTTGCATTTAGTTAATTACTAATCTACAACTTATAAGCTGTACCTACATTCATTAAAAGTAAATAAGACATTAGAATGTTTCCATTAAAAACAATAGAACCTTAAAATTCTGTCTCCTTTTATTTCCATATACTTCTTGTTTCGTTGTATATATGTGCTCAAATAACATGTGTGCATAAATATTAAGACATAAATATTAAATATAAATCTCCGCAAAACATGATACATTTCTGAAAAGATTCATTTGATGCTCCTCATGTTTTTATACCACATTTCTCCTCATGCTCCCTTATCCCTATGGGTCTGTCTTTGGTTGCCAATGAGAGAAAATCTCCCTGCAAGATTTTCTCTAATCATATCCTTACCCAACTGACTTCTTCCAGACTTCGTTTTTCTAAAAAAATTATTGTCTTTATTTATGAATAGTATTTTTACTGAGTATTGAATTCTAGGTTGGCACTGCGAAAATATCATTATATTATTTTTTGGCTTCTATTGTTTCTTTGGGGAAGATTTTCTTTGAAGGCAATATGCCTTTTGTCTATCTCTTTTTATTTTATGTCCTGGCTGTCTTTATAGTTTTCCTCTTTGTTTCTGGCAGTTTTATTATGATATTTCTTCCTTTCATTTATGTCCGTGTTGTGTGCCTGATTATTTTTGCATGAGGGCCAAAAATGATGTATGAAACATGGCAGAACAATTTGAAACTGGATGTATCCAAAAATTTTGTTTCAAGAAATCAATTAAGCAGTGGGAAGATATTCTTAATACAAACCAAGACTGACTTGGTTTGAAGCTGGCTTCAGATACTATGAGTTTCAGCCAATTTTCTATTCATTAAATGTAAGGCATACATCCCTTCAGGTCTCAACCAAAATTTCAGTGTGTAATCCCAGACTTGTCTCACATGCAGGCACCAAACTCCAACATATGTCTTCTCATTAGCCCTTTGCAAATATCCAACACTCTGTTAAATTTCTCAGTTACCATGGCTCAGGTAAATATTTAGCTAAATATTTAATAAAACGTGTAAAGAATGCAATATTAAATATTTAAGTATACCCCATATTAATATTTATTAGTAATACTGGTAAATTTTCTAGTACTGAAACTTATTTTGATCAGTGAGTGAGGTCTTTTTAATGCTTTTCTAATGAAAGTTGCAGTCTATCAAACGTCTTCATAGCAAAAATGTTATTCTCCCCAAATTAATATTATGTAGTTTTGTACAGAATACAATTCTGTAACATAGATTGGTCAAAGAGAAAGTTGATTCTTAATAAAGTTTACATATCATGCCTTGTTATTTCTATTTTTAATCGTTTTTTTTGGTGGTACTGGGGTTCCTGGAAACCCTACTACTTCCGGGCTACACCCCAAGACCTATTTTTTATATTTTTTAATTTGGAAACAGGGTCTCTTAAGCCGGCGAGTCTGGCTTTGAACCTGCGCGAATCTATCCTCCGGTCTCCACCTCCCAAGCGCGGGGATTACAAGTGTGCGCCACCATGCCCGGCTCTATTTTTACTGGTTTGACTATGCTTTCTGATGCTACTCAGAATCAGCAATTGATAAGCATTTACATTGCATTTTTGTTTTGTTTTGTTTTAAATTTTTAATGGTGCATCATAGTCATACATCTTAATGGTATACATGTCTGCCTTATTTTGTTTTTGATAGATTCATAGATTCAGTACAGAATTAAACCTACATAAATGGTTGAACAAATAAAACTAAATTAACTAATAAATATAAAGAGTAATTGTTCCTATAATAGTCAATGCTTAGGGAAAAACACAGACATCAGCCTTAAAGAAAAGATCCACAAAGAAGGATCTAAATGCCAGTAACTCACTGAATCAACAGAATTATTTAATATGTGACAATTTTAAGGTGGTTTTAAAACACAGGAAATTGAAACATTCAATTTTCTGTTTACTGAAATCCATATATAGTTATAACAATCCACCAAAGGAAATTTCAAAGGAGTTGTTATAGTTCACAATCTTTCTACATGGGAATATAAGGAAAAGCTTTTGTTGTTGCTAATTGTGTTTATGCAGAAAAATATGTGTAGATATTGTCTGCAATCTCAGTGCTTGGCAGGCTGAGACAGGAGAATCTCAGGTTTGGGGCTAGCACACAGTAACATATTAAAATCCTGTTTCAAAATTAATAGTAAAAAGGGATGTTGGTATAGATCAGTAGTAGAATGCTCCTGTGTTCAGTTCCCAGCACCAAAATAATAAATAAAGAAGAAGAAGAAGAAGAAGAAGAAGAAGAAGAAGGAGGAGGAGGAGGAGGAGGAGGAGGAGGAGGAGGAGGAGGAGGAGGAGGAGGAAGAAGAAAGACTTTGAAACCATAATGTTCTAAGAGCATTTAGAAGAAGATTTGGAAAAATAATCCATGAAATCCAAATTCATTTTATAATAGTTCATTCAATAATACAGATGATCTTAAATGAATGTTATGTTTGAGAAAATTATTTTTCCTCCTCTTTTGCACGCCTTGATATGAGTTTTAATTTTTCTCTGTAAATTAACACCAGTGAGAAAAACAACATTTTGTAAAGGTACCTGCAAATATGTTCCTTACAATCTTAGGAATAGAACCACTGTAGAACCCAGCTATAGCACTCCTCAGTATATTTCCCACAAATTAAAGTAAAAATACTATGATGATACATACATATTCATGTTTATAGGATCACAATTTACAACAGCCAAATTATAAAACCAAGCTAGGTGCCCATCAACAGATGAATAAATAATGAAACTGTGGCATATACACAATGGATTTTACTGAGTCAAAAGAGCAACAGAATTATGTAATTTGCAGAAAAATAGAACTAGAAAATACGCTAAGTGAGATCACCCAGTCTCATAAAGCCAAGGGATGAACGTTTTCTCTCCTGTATGAAAGATAGAAAAAAAAATAAAAAATAAAGTGAAATTTACATAATTGAAGAGACTGACAAGGGGAATAATGGAAAGCAAGGGGAAAGGAGGCAAAGAAAAGCAAATGAAGAGCTGCTGAAAGAAGCAATTAAATTTACGCTATACTCATGAAGGTATTACTGCATTTTCATTATGTAGCTGGGTGTGAACCAGTGAAAGACACACCAAGACTTGGGTATATGATTTTTTATATGACTTGAACCTCACTAAGTTCTATAACTGCAATGTTCCAAACAAAAGTATAAGAAAGAGAATACTTTTATATATCCATGGACAATTTTAAGAAAAGTACATTATCCTGATGTGGTGGTACACACCTTTAATCCATAGTTCTGAGACAAGAGGATTACAGGATTTAAGCCAACACACAGTAATTTAGTTTTTCAAAATATTTTTTTTAATCTGGTGGTGCAACTCAATAGTAGAACAATCCTAGGTTTAATCCTCAGTAATTTAATTTTAAGTAATTATAATATCCATACTATCATCAGTATCTTACTAAATGAATAATTTATAGTGAACCTTTATATATTTAATAATAGAAATTAAATAATTTTATTTTATATTAATGACAAAGAAAAATATCCACCATATTGCATAACCTATAGTTAACAAAACTTCAGTGAACATTACTAGATTCTTTTATAAATCATGACTAAAATTAAGAATACTCTTCAACTCAATGGATTGTCAAAATATTTTTAAATGTTTTTCTCCTATCATTCTATTGTTTCTTTCTTCCCATTAGGATTTGGATGTCAATGATTAATTTTTATTTTATTAATTTATTTTTAATTAATTCATGGTTAATCATGATCAGCATAAAAACAAACTAATAGCCAGGCATGGTGGCGCACACTTGCAATCACCGCACTTGGGAGAAGGAGACAGGAAGATTGCGCAGGTTCGAAGCCAGCCTCGCTGGCTTAAGAGACCCTGTTTCCAAATAAAAATATAAAATAGTTCTGGGAGTGTAGCCCAGAGGTAGAAGGGTTTCCAAGAACCCTAGTACCACCAAAAAAAACAAAAAACAAAAAACAAAAAACTAATAAATTTTGTTGTTTGTTTTCAGGATGCATAGTACTTAGGAGTACTAATAATGTTGAGTAATTGCCACCAATCTTTTTTTTCTGAGATAAAGTCTTTAAATTGACAAAGAGAGAGAGAGAGAGAGAGAGAGAGAGAGAGAGAGAGAGAGACTACTTTCAGAAAATGTTTTGAAAAGTAGAATAACAAATTAATATCAGCAATTATTATTCCAAATACTATCAAAAGTCAGTAAATGACTTAAAGTTATAATGAACAAAGTATGCAGCTTGCTAAAAAATATGTATTTTATTTAAAAAAATATTATTTGAAACAGTCACTTCTTATAATAAAGATTTTAGACTATTTTTATTATTCACACCTTTAAAACCCAAAATAAAGCATGCATCTTTGTAAGAGAAAATGGAAAATATTACCTCATAGTCTGCAATATGTCTCTGAATATTAATTTAAGACTGAATCTTTAATAAGAAGAAATCATTTACAAGCAATAAACACTTTTTGTAGAAGAAAAATCACAATTTTAAAAATTAAAAGACTAAAGTAGCATCACTAAAAATTGTAAAGTAAATAAAAATTTAAAGCAGATGTTTTTTTATGAATATAGGACAGAAAAAATAGTAGATAGGAAGGAGACAAACTAGAAAGGAAGGAAAAACTATAATTTTAAAATCTAGAAACTTTAGAATCCTTATTGTCACCCTACAGGGCTAGTTTATTTTTAGGCAAAAATTCTCAATAGACTCACAAATTAATCATAATGATCCATCTCACCACTGGAGATTCTTGAGATGCTTTATAAGACCCATAAACAGGTCTGACACTTGGTCAAGCTCTGGTGCCACCCAGCTGCCATCTACTGAGGATTCCAAGGAAGTCCAGACCTCCAAACTTGAGGGTGTCGCTTATAAAAAAAGAATGTGAGAGCCAAGATGCTTTCACTCTCTTTAGATGGCGCGTGGCCTCCCTTGAATATGTATCCCACACTTTCCTAAATAAACCTCTATCTTTGTCTCTGAGAACAATCCAGAAATTTTAAAAATAAAATAGTTTTATATCAATGAACATTTTGCAAACGTTTATATTTTTTTCAAGTAATTACATTTTAAAATATCTTAAAGCCAGTAAATAGACTTCTTGTAAAAGTGTTTTGTCAATTTTTGATCACTATCAAATGTTTTTGCAGCCACTGAAAGCATGTGCTTAATGTCTCAAGTATAAATATGTATTATTTAAAATAAATGGATGGGTTAGTATTAAAGAAGGAGATACACCGGAAGAGTGCGTAGTCCAGCCCAAACACAGAGAAACCCGATTATCATAAAATACTCTGCTTGTATGGAGCACAGTCATGGGGCAAGGAGCACTTACGGTCTCTGAAAATATCCACCTGAACATTTGAGAATAGCCTGTGGATCTGGCAGAGAAGGCAATAAAAAACTTTGAACATAGGGTCAGAGAGAGATTTTTTCAAAGGTTAGAAAGGAAGCAAGAAAATATAGAAAAGGTTTTTTTAAAATGCAATCTTTATTTAAAGAGATGATCACAAGTTTGACAAAGCTGTCAAATTTACAAGAAGTGTGATTATGATAAGAAAAAAAGAGTTTCCCACATGATTAGCATTCCTCAGATCTTTAGACATCTACATTGCAAAGTCAGGGTAGATTGGTTTACAGAGTCTAAGAGGTGGAAGCTTACACATTCTATTGATACAGACTATTATTACAAGAGGTGATGTGTTTTTCTCATAGTATAAATTTGGACTTTCTAATTCAGAGTTGCTTCTTGCACACAAAACCACCCACAAAAGCAGTAGATAAAGTTTTCTGATTTGCTTCTACTCAGCTCTTCTTTACTTTGGTCTTTCAGTAGAATTCACAGCATAGAAATGTTTGATTGTTTTTTAATAATCTTGTTCTTTTTCAGTTTCTATAACATGCACTTCAGTTTGTCTCATATATTTCTGGCCCCTTTTATTTTTCTTGTTCTCCTATTTCTACTTGACCTTTGAATATTTTTTTGTTTTTTATTGTTATTATTTTTCTTTTTAAAAATTGTGTTGTTTGCTTTTGGCTTCAATGCCCATTCCTCTCGATTTCCCCCTCCAATCTCTTTTACAAATTACCTTACCCAAGCCCAAAGTGGAAACCAAACATGAATGCTCATGTTTGGTAGGCAACTTTTGTACCTTTGAGCTAAATCCTCAAGGATACGCTCAGATCTTAATGTGTTTACTTCCAAATATACATCTAACTCTAATCTTTTAGTGAGTGTTGGTCTTTACACTCCATGTATATATCCAACTTTATATTTTATATATTTTTTCAGATATCTAACAAGGTGTCTGAAATTGCTTAGAGTCTCTAGCTGTGGTGATAAGTGCTATTGTATTATATTTTTGACTGCCTATGCCACAGCTGTTTCTTCCTCAGTATTTTCTTACTAATTATTTCTGCATTTCATGAGCTTGCATTTCCTCATCCTCTATTAACATCACTAATTTCTATTCATTCTACTTCAAAATATATATACAATATACATATATTTAAGAACATATGGAAGACATACATGTTTCTTTCAATCCACATGAACAAAGTTAATAACATTAGCTATTGATTGTACAACTGCAATATTTTCTGACTTATACTCCATTATTTTGCATGAAATCTATTTTCCATGTAGCATTCTGAGACGCCTTTTAAAATGGCAAATATTGCCAGGCGTGGTGGCACCCACTTGTAATCCCCATGCTTGGGAGCCGGAGACAGGAAGATCATGCAGCTTTGAAGCCAGGCTTGCTGACTTAAGAGACCCTGTTTCCAAATAAAAACATAAAATAGGTCTGGGAGTGTAGCCCAGAGGTAGAAGGGTTCCATCTCCAGTACCACCAAAAAAAAAAAAATAAATAAATAAATAAAAGGCAAACATTAAAAACATAAATAATAAATCCTGGTAAGAACATGAGGATGTGGAGAAGTAGGAACTCTGATACATTGTTGGTGGCTTTGCTAATTAATGCAACCACTTTGGAAAACATTATGGAGAATCTTTAGAAAAATGAAAATGTAGCTACTATATGACTCAATTATGCCACTCCTGGGCATCTACCCAAAAGAACTGAACCAGACTATCAGAGGTATGCATATAATTATTTGAAACGTAATAATTGCCTGATAAGAGAAACATATCTATATTTATAGCTGCACAATTCATAATTGTCAAACTATGGACCCAGCTGAGATGTTCAACAACAGATGGACTACAAAATTATGGGATGTATACTCAATGGGATTCTACTTAGCTATAAAGAAGAACAAAATTATGTCATTTGCAGGGAAATAGAGGCAGCTGGAGAATATTATGCTAAGTAAGATTAGTCAGCCAAAAAAAGTTTAGAATTGGATGTTATCCCTCATATGTGGAAGCGAGGAAGAAATTGGTGACACAGGATGGACTCCAAACACAAGAGAAACCTTAGTGGAGCGAAGGTAAGGATATAACTGAGGAAGAAAGGTTGGAGGGAGGAGGAAGACTTGATGAGGAAAATACCTCAATGGACATGATGTACACACAAACGTTTCAAAGCCAATCACTGTGCTGAACAGGGAAAGGTGAGGAGGGAGAGGAGTGGGGTAGGAACTGAGGGAGAATTAATGATGCACAGTGTGTAAGTATGATTCTTTCACCTTGACCTTCTTCAGGATATATGATTACAATGCACCAAGAAAAATAAATAAAATAAAATGTCATCACATACGTCATTAGTTTTCTTGAAATCGTGTGCTCTTCAATTACAAGTTAGATTCTTCAATGATATGTACACGTTTTATTGCTTCTGCCTTGGACCACCTTTCATAACTGGGCCTCTGGGTAATTTTCTTCTCTTGTCACACTTGACCTACAAAGTATCTTTAACTAGATGTTCCTGATCCTGTCATTTTTCTCTTATCAGGCAATTATTAAGATTCAAAATATAGTTTCAATGCTTTTTTAACAACTCTTTCTTGGCAATACACCAACATATATTATCTCAGCAGTCACTCTTTATATACCAAGCTTTTCTTTTTAATGCTAATCTGAAATTTTCAATAAATTTGGACACTATAGCATAAACTCTATTTACTCTGCAAGTGTCCATTGTTTTTTTGTCTATGTGATCATAGTAAAGACCATGCTAAAAAAATGTTCAGTCTTTAGAGCCCATGCCTGATTCAGTGTCTACTTATTATGTAACCAAAATCATACATTGTTTTATTTTTTGTGTTAAAATTTGGATTATATTCAGGATATTCAAACAGAATGTTATATGTTATAAAGATCATTTATGGTAATTATTTCATAGTAATCCATTCTGAAAAATTCATATATATGTATATATGTATTTTACGTTTTCTGCTACCAACTGTTCATTTTGAAGTTACTACTATAAATAATAATTCTATAAGAATTTTAATATATGTTATGATTAGCATACATTTTTGGTGGTATGAAATGTCTATTGTTCACCTGTTCTACTTTAGCATATCAAGCCATAAAGAGTCCTAATATCATTATACTCATATTTACTTCCTCTACCATGAGTATTCAAGATTTTCTACATACTCAAGAAAGTTGGCATCACCTTTTTTCCCTTTTATTTTTACTTTCCTGACAAATATATAGTAATATATAATTCTCTTTTTAACTTTTCTTCAAACTACACTACGTCTTCTGCCTTTTGAACATATTCCTGTTGGATTTTATTTATTGTGTTATAATTTATTATATAATCTAGATATACCCTGTGGATGATATTTACAATGAAATTGTTTCTGATGCTGTATCTTGCCCTTTGCTCTTTCAATTTTGCTTTTCTTTTAGAAAGGGTATTGACACTGTACAGTCTGGCCTTTAGCCTGTGATGCGTATGTCTCAGTTTCCTGAGAAGCTTGATTACAGGCATGGGCCACAGCACCTGGTAATTGTATCCTTTTATGAATAGAAATTCTCATCTTTAACAAATATAATCTGTAAGTAATTTTTATCTTCAGGCAGGTAATAGTATTTTTTGTTGTCAAGAACACATATTGATTTTTGGTCAGAAATATTTTAAAAATGCTTCTAGATCAAATGATGTATCTCTTGCAGATGACTATCGAAGATTTGAGATTGAAAGAAATTCTAAACTTAGATAATATAGAGAGTAGAGCAAGAATATTAATATAACCATCACCCTTGTGATAATCCATTTTTTTACAAATACTAATTAGTGAAGCTAAGTTTTATGATTATAAATATGTTAATAGGTATGATTTTACTTTCTAGTTCATGCTTTAAAATATTTAATTATTTATATATTACCGTGTATAATTATGTAAAGAAGGTGTTCTATTGACAAATATACTAAAATATTAATTTTTATTTAATTCTATTTATTAAAAATTCAGCAGTAAAAATACCACCAATATTAACAAAAAAGGTTTTGTTCTAACCTTTTAGAAGACATAGCAAGAAAAATGTTCCCATTCTTTGAGTAACTTGTGGCGGATGGGATTGATTTATGCATAATTAGAGCAAGCAGCTGCTCTATTAATGTGATCTGAGGAACTCTATTTAAATCCCCTTTGAATATATTAATTCCCAGTTGGACCTTTTTAAATTTCCGGCATTAGTTCTTTTCCCCATAGACTTCTTATAGAAGATATATATAGAGAGAGATTTAGGCATTACAGTTCCTTTGAGATATAACACATTAGCTAATGAATTAACAGAGAATAATTGGCTGAATTTACCACAACTGTCCATATTTGTACTTTAGATCACTCTATTCTGAAGGGAATAGAAAAGAAGAAATTTGCAGATAATTATCAGGAAAGTAGTGAAAAAAGGCAACAGAATAAAAAACAGGGATTTCAGGTTGTAACAATAAAGACCCTGAAAAGATAAATAAAATGGTAGAGTATATACACAAGCACAGGTGTGCACATGCATATTTAATTATATGTGTATGTGAATGCTAGTAGTATAATAAAATTTGGTCTACTCCTTCAACATACTACAAATGTGTTCATTAATACCTATCTAAAATAGTTTTTCTAGTTTGCAATCAGATATGATGAGAAATAAAGCAGCCTAAATTTGCAGCTATAAAAAAGATCAAGTCTTACCCAAAGTCAGTTAAATAATTAATTGAAAATGTCTTTGAGACTTTTAATCAAGCACTGTGGCAGACACTGTATATTCTCTGGGAAGCATGCCCTTTTATAAACTGTTTAGATGAATTGGTTATTCTTGGTAAATACTACCTGTTAGGCAAAATAACTCATGAAAAATAAAGTACGGTTGTGGTTTTCCAAACAACACTGACTAAGTATGGGTGAAAAATATAAAAAAGAACATTGACACATGTAGTTTACCAAATCCTTGAGTGATTTGTATTGTGAAAGAATCAATCTGAAATCATTTGGCAAACTCTGTGTTTCACCTATATTCCTCTTGCCATTACTACTTTCATACACACTGGCACCTGTTTTTAACTGCTAACACATTGCTAAGGAACTTTCATTAGTCAGGACACCACTTAGCAACTATTTTAGTCAGACAACAGGTGCAGGAATCAATATCCTCTGACAGCAACTCACATTAAACAGCAGATAGAGGTTTTGTACACAAATGTCCCATAGTTTTTGCTCATTAGGAGGAATAACTGAAGGGCAGGTTCTACCATTTCTTAAGTTTCTTCAGTGAGATTAAGTTTCAGCTCTTACTTTACCCATAATGTAACTTATACAGGCTTGTTGCTCTGCATATCTTACGTTCATTCCCCTATTAGTGTTTCTTGGAAAACTCTTTACAATTAATGGCTGCAATTATTTGTGAATGTCTTCTTCTGGAAAAATCCAGATTATTATTATTGGTGCAGAAAGGAGTCATAAATAACAGAATTCTATGATGGGACTTTAAAGTGAGTATCTTGCTAGGCAGATAGCAATAAAAGCCACATTGTTGGTAATCAGTGAGGTGGCAAATTCTTTAGCATTATAATTAAAAAAAAACACTTCCACGTTAAAATTTACATATGGCAAGTTGACTCATAGAGATATCAATGTTCTAGTTTATGTAAAATATTCCATACTTGAAAAATGGGAATACTTTGAATAATGAGGATCTACTGAGTTTTAATCAAACTCTGGAAATATGTGTATACAAAGATAAAACCCTAAGCCCAGCGTGGTGGCACATGCTTGTAATTCCAGAATTTGGGAAGCTGAGACAGGAGGATCCATTTTCTCAGACAACCTCAGCTACTTAGTGAGGCCCTCTGCAACTCAGTGAGACCCTGTTTCAAAATACAGACTAAAAAATAGGGCTGGAGTTGTAGATCGGAGGTAGAATGTCTCTGGGTTCCATCCCTACTAACACACACACACACACACACACACACACACACACACACACACAAATATAAAACACTATTGAGACCTCTAATGGTGATATATTCTTCAAAAAAAATTTTGTCTTTTTTTCTGCCAGAAAATTTAGGATAAAAGTGAAGAAGTGAAGAATAAATTATCAAAGTACATCAAACCAGCCACTGATATAATTTGGATCTACGTTTCATTTTATATGTGAGCGTGTCTATTTCTTATTTGCTTAGAATATATACATTTAGTTGTTTACCCAGGCACAGTATTCTTTGTGTTTTGAACTTTACTGTTTTTTTTCCCAGCCTGGTATGTCCCCTAAAAGCTTTTATAATAATATTATCATTATATAAAAAATGATATTATTATTATGATAACTATTATTGATAGTACTGTTATTATTATTTATTATTTTTATTATTATTTTTAGTAATTAAGTCATCCTATATACTTCTTTGGGCAAGTGGTAACAACAAAAATGAAATTTATTTTTTTTCTTCTTTTAGGTGTCTTATTTCTTAAAACCTTCATTATCTTGGAAGCCTCAAGGATTCCAGAGAGATATTGACTTAATTTATGCAAATTTTATAGTTGTTCACTTTTGTATGGTTGGTCTATAAAAAACTATCACTGTACAATATAAAGAAAATGGTATATGTGTTTATAATTTAAAATAAACATATATTATTATTTGAGACAACACCTTGCTAAAGGTAAATATCATTGATTCTATCTTTCCTCAGGAACTGCATGATTACTTTTCCCAAGTACATAATCACACCAAGTTACACTATTTTATAAGTGTCTGCTAAACTCAGTAATTCTCTCTAGAAGTATAATATTGGCAAATAGAATAAGCTTTTTAGTCACACTTCTTGGGTTCAAATCCTAGCACTAATTTTTTCTAGCCCTATTACCTATAGAAAATTAGTAAGTTTTCCATTATATCAGGTTCTTCATTTATAAAATGAAGACTATAAAGTTTGGTGGAGCTTGAAAAAGAACTAAATAGGGTAACAAAGAACAGTGTTTTGAGTAGTAGATGGCACATGGTGAGAACACAATTGCAAGTTAGTTGGAGTGTTAAAATTTTCCAATATTATTTTATTTGGGTATATTGAGATGTCATGTCCTGAAGAGTTTGGTTTACAAATATGGGGACACCAACATTTCAGGCTGTAAATGTTTACTATTATTATATCTTCTTGCTGAAGTATTTCCTTTATTGATTATAAGTGCCCTGCTTTGTCTCTTCTGGTATGTTTTAAATTAAAGTCTGTTTTATTAAATATCAACGTTGCTAACTCTACTCATTTTTGGTCTACATTGGCATAATATATATTTTTATCTTTTCACTTTTAGCCTATAATATCTTTGGCTATAAGGTGAGTTATCTGTAAGCAGCATATATTTTGATTGTGTATTTTAATCCACATTGCCAGTTTATATCTTTTAATTGTTGAATTAAGTCCTTTGATATTCAGTGTTATTATTGAGATATGATTTTTTCTGTAATTTTGTGTTCTATATTCTGATTGATGTAGTGTTATTTCTTATTTGCTTAGTTGTTCCTTTGGTTGAATTTTGTCTTCTCTCTGGTTCTGAAATTTGTCTAATTTTTCCTTTTTTATGATTTATTTAAGTATTTTCTCTAGTACTTGCATAGTATTAATGATTTTTTTTAAGATTCTGCTTATTTTGAAACAATTTTTTACATCAATTTAAAATAATAAACTTGCTGGATATAGCAGTTTTGGTTGGAAGTAACAGTTTATATCTAAGTTCATCAATGATATAGGCTCATAGAATTATTTTCTTGAGCTGTCTTTATTTGGTTTGGGTATTAGTGTGATGTTTGCTTCACAGAATGTATTTGGGAGAGTACTATTTCTCTCTGTTTTATTAAAAATATTGGAGATAATTGGATTTATCTCTTCTATAAAGGATCTATAAAAATCACTTTGGAAACCATCTGGTATTGGGCTTTTGTTTGATGGTAGGCTCTTTATTGCTGCATCAATCTCTTTGAGTAATAGTGTTCAGATTACATTTTCTATATCTTCTTTAATCAGCTTAGAAAGCTTGTATTATCTAGAATTTTTTCAATTTCTTCTTAATTTTCTATTTTGTTGGAATATAGTTCTTCAAAATTGTTTCTAATATTTCTCTGGATTTTCTGCTGTTGTTGGTAATATCTTCTTTTTCATTTCTAGTTTTGGTAATTTAGATTGATTCTTTATTGGTTAGATTGGCTAGTGTTTATCCATCTTGTTTATTTATTTTTTAGGAAACCAACTTTTGGTTTTGTTGATTCTCTGTATTGTTTTCTTATTCTCTATTTCATTGATTTCTGTATAGATTTTAATAATTTTCTGTCTTTTAATGGCTTTGGAGGTTAGACTGTTTCTGCTTTTCAAGGGATTTTTAGGTTGTTATTAGGTACTTTCTTCAGTGACTTTATATTCTTCTTACATGGGAACTCAGTGCTATGGATTTTACTCTTAATTCTGCCCTCAAGGTATCCCAGAGATTAATACTTCTGTTTGTCTTCAGGTTCAATTGTCATAAAATACTTCGCACCAGTCCTTCACCTTTGGTTTTTGGCTTTACTTGTAAGGTGTTTGTTCTCATTTTTTGTTGTTGTTTGTTCTGGTTTTTAATTCATTTTGCCACTTTTTTTAAATTAAGAAGTTTGAGGCCATTTATATTCAGCATTATTATTGAGAGATGATTTTTAATTTCTAAGCTTTTGAGTTTTAACTTTTGCTTGAGGCAGTATTTGTACTTTTTTGTTTAGTGGTTTGGGCATTTATTGCTTATTTTTTTCTTTGTAATATCTGAGTGTTTTATATTGCTTGTTTGGAAGACATAAATACCTTCAGCTTCTGTTTGTTTTAGAAACTTTTATTTTTCCATTAATTTGAGATATATTTTTGCTGGGTAGAAAATTTCTGACTGCATGTTTGTTTGTTTTCTGAGTTTGAAATGTGTTGTTCCAGGTTCTGCTGGCTTTTATAATTTGGTTTGGGGTTTCTAGAGTAATTCTAATTGGCTTGCCTCTGAATGTCACTTTGCCTTTTCTTTTTGTTGCCTTTAATATTTTCTCCTTTACCTCTTTGCTAGCTTGGTTATTATGTGGCATGGTTAATCTTTTCTCTGATCTTGTTTATAGGGGGTTCTATATGATTTTCTTTACCTGTGTATCCACTATTTTTCTCTTTGAAAAATTTTCTGATATTGCTTATTTAAAAGATTGTTGATTTCTTTGGTATTACCTTCTATTTTCTCCTCTATGCCAATTATTTTAAGTTAGCTCTCTTAAAATTGTCTTATATCATTTCAAAGTCCAATTCATGCTATTTTTTTCTAAATTATATACTATATCTTTATGTTTGGAGTGGTCATCTTCTAAGAGTATGATTACATTTTCTTTGTGGTTTGGTCTACTGATTATATTTTATATTGATGTCTTCACTTCAATGATTGCATCCTTCACTTCCTTCAGAACTTCTTTTTGATTCCTGTTTAGGGTGTCAGATTCTTTGTTTATTTGTTCCTTTATATCTTTTAGGTTTTTTCTAAATTATTTTCAATGAGGTTCAAATAATTTATAGAGGATATAAAATATTCTCCTATATGGATTACAAGTTCTATATCTAAATATAAACAAAGCTCCCAGTACAAATATCATTTCATATTAGATTTATTGACCAAAAGGCAGGTATTTTAATTATAATTTATCTTCCATTCTCAATATTTAAATATCAAGTTATTTGTGTCTTATTAATATTTATTCTTTTAATTAATGTTTTACTATTTATTATAAATTTTAAATTCAGTGGAAGACAAAGGAAATAAAGTCATGCTTTTTTCCCTCACTTTTTTAACTTACTTCTCTTAACATCTAGATAATATTTTGCATTACAATATGTAAACTGATAGGGTTTTCTCTTTTTTTTCTATATCAACTTAATTATGGGTGAACTTTGCTTAATGATTTTTAATGCTCTCTGAACTGATTTCTCATCATATTAGAATTTAGTATTTGTTTCTCCCCTCATTTTTTAGACTCCTATTATACTCTATATGTAAGATATAAGGCAAAGTTCCCTTCTAAGTGTGATACATATTTCACAGTTTTTCTGTCCATGTCAATTGTCAGATGGCTATATGTACAGATATTTCCAACAATCCTGAGTAAGAAAGGCAGGGACAAGGGTGGAGTGCAGAAGGAGAACAATGAGAAATGTGAAAAAAGTGAAAAATGGAGAAAATGATCACAAGATATTCCTCAGTGTGTAACCCACTGATATCCTGCATCAGAGACACCATGAATCTATTCTTCAAAAAAAAAAATTGTGGTTGGTTCTTGAATATCCACAAGTAACTTGGCTCTATAGGGCTCTGGTTGGTAGTTCTACTTACTGAATTTTAGAACAACCATTTGGAAAGTACTTTATTGACTTCATCTCAAAGTTTGTTAAGGTTTAATCCATCAGGCTGTATTAAAATCAACTTGCTTCATTTGCTTCATTGAATAAATGCTATATTCTGTTGAAGATTCCAACTTTCCATTTAATTTTCATATGACTTGCTATTGACAGTGATGAAACTGTTGAAGTCTAAAATGATGAATAAGCATCTTCAAAATTAGAGGCTTACAACTTTACACTCAGATCTCATTCTGTAATCCATTAGCTCAGTCTGGAACTTGACAATCACTCAGTTTTCTGAAAGAATATTCATTTCTGGGTCTGTCAACCCTTTTGTTATAAATGTGCTGTGCTTAGGTAGGAATTTTTGGAGAAATCTTTTAGATTAATTATGCTAATGCAAATCTTGGCCAACAAATAGGGATTTTATCATTCTGTCTCTGCTCATCTTCATTAGACTTTCTAAGTAATAAAATTTACAACTACTAACAAAATTGTACTCACTGTGATTCATGGTTGTGTTTTTCTTTAGAAATAGTGTTTTATTTGAAAATCTAATATTTCTTCAATTCAATACCACCATAATAATGACATATTAATGACAATACTTTCACCCCTAAAATTATAATTCCTATAATATATAGATAAGTTTCTGTGAGAAATAAAGAAGTTACTATTTTAAGTTTCTATTAAAATTTCTATAAAATTATCATAGAGTGATAACCTAAAAATTGCTTATACAACTACGTTAAATAATTTATATTAGTTTATTATTTATGATACTTTTAAATAAAATATTAATATAAAGTGCACAATTTAATACACTTTGATACTTCATAATTTTACATCATAGTGGGATTCAAAAGTTATAAAAACATAAATCCATACTGCACTAGATATGTTTCTTCCATATCTCATCATGCTCCCTTTCTTCCTTATATCTATTATTGTTATTGATATTCATTACTTGGTATATGTGCATAACATTACTTAAATTGTTACTTTTATTCAGTATAAGCCGTACTTTCCTTCTATAATTCTCTTCTACTACTTTACTAATATATCTTCTCATTTATTTGGCCATTTTATTTCCAATGTTTTTTCTAGTTTTTGTATATTAGAGAAAATATATAACTCTTCACTTTCTGAAACTGGCAAATCTCAGCATATATTCTCTAGTTCCTTCCATTTCCTTCCATATTGCATATTTTTTTTAATAAGGCTAGTTAAAATTGCATTACTAAATGTATTCTTACCTATAAATGTGGAGTTAAAAATAAAAATAAATGTATAAAATACTTTCAATTAAACCAATAACACTGTATGAAATGCTTATAGATTACAAATTAAATTATATTGTATAATCACTTATAATATTAAAAGAACACAAAAAGTCTTACCTAGTATTGTTTTATCAGCACATTGCATAGTAAAATTAAAAATTATAAAAATGTTTGTTTTTATTTTGCAGAACTTATTTTTTTCTTTTCTTTTTTTTTATAAGAACACTGTACTCAATTTGTAAACCAGTATCTTGATGCTGATTCATATAAAATTCCTTCTGAAAAGTACATCAAGACTATTATTCATTGATTTCAATTGGTTGCTGCTTTAGAATAAGAACTCAAAGTATTTCTATTTTATTAAATTTCAGGTAAAATGATAAGCACAATAAAATGTATTACATGTATCTTTTAGTTTAATTATTATAAGATAATATAAACATAATATTTTATTTTATGCTTTGTGGGTGGTAAACTATAACTCACTAAATTAAATAAATAAATACTATCACTATTTGGACTATATTTATTGAATAAATATTAAGATCAAGACAAAGTAGCTATATTTAAGCTATGACTTTTAATACTTAATTTTTTCATATCAGTAAATTATTTTATATCTTTCTTGTGATTAAATACAAGTTCTCTTGATTTCTAAGCCATGCCAATAATTAATTCTTAAACTGATAGTATAGTTTAAAAAATTGAAATTCTCTAATACTTATTGGAGAGAGACAATGTATCTGCATCATGGACTACTATTTAAAATTTTTGACATTAAGAAATATTGCATATAGCCATAATATAAAATATTGAAAAAATAAAGACAAAACCCAAATTGTCTTCAGAAAATATTGTTATTTCTGAAAAATAAATATAGGCTAATAATAAAAATAATGTACAATTATAAAATATCTAACCATATTTTATATCTAATACTTTATCATATAGTACATAAAAGTTAGAACTGACAAATTTAGCAGTTAGCCAGATACAAAAATCAAACTATATAAATTAGTAGCTTTCCTGTGTACCAACCATGAATCCACTAGGCTTTTTCTATTATATAATACTACCTTGAGGAGCTACCACACCATGGGCCCAACACCAAGTGGGTCAATAGACCATGGACTGAAACCTTCAAAAATTAGAGCCTAGAAAGTGTTTTCTCTATGATAGCTAATTATCTCAAATATTTTGTTTCAGTATAAAAAAAGAAGCTGACAAATGCACATTATGGAACTTTGAAAATGGAAATCTGAAAAGTTCTTCACAAGTCTCAATTCACTGACAAGTGTTCATATTAATCCATATAAGAAATATGATGATTTAGGTTATGCATATACTTATCAAAAAGAATTTCTATGTTGCCTCAAATGAAGCAATATGGCAGTATTCTAATAATGACCTGTGCCAATTATGGTCTCTTGGTAATATAATGCTAAATATCATTTTTTTTACCATAACAATGTAGATTTAGTGATCAATTTAGAAAATCTTTAGGAAATTACTGTATTTCCACAACATGCCTTAAAATAGAGTCATCTTTAAACCAGTATAAAACTTATTCCTACCATTATACCTTGAGTTTTGAAACATGTTTTTATTTAAAAGCAAATGTGATTTCATATACCAAGTTTGTAACTTGAATCACATTATCTTTTAAATAAGATGTTTATTTTTCTCTAATGAGTGTAAGTTTTTAAATTTTGAAGTGTATTACATTTTAATATGAACTGTTTTTGTGAAAAAAATCAATGCAATAATAGGTAAATATTATACTTTGAGGCCAGAGAGATAATAAGGGAATGTAAGTCATAAAATACTATTCTTTGAGTTTAACAATATTTACATATTAAATTATTTAAGCATCATTTGTTTTTCAACCTTTGTCTTAAATCTATGTATAAACTCTGAAAGTCTTATCCAGGAAAACCTCATGCTTTGTACAGATCTATCAAAAGAGCAGCTCAGTATTTGACATATCTTCCTTTCCTGAATGGAGAAAATATGACTCCATTACATTACAGACTTTCTGAAACCTTCCTGTCATCATCATGGTGATGATAGCTCATCTCATTATTCTGGAATGTTTGGTTTGACCAATTAATTCCTGAGATAAAATTGTGAAAACTTTGAATTCTATCACCTTTTCCTAATAAGTTTGTATATACTTTAATAATAAAATACTTTTGGAGAAAATGCAGATGATCTTACCTTTAAACAAATTCACTTTCATGCAAATGTGATTCTTTATAAATAATCAAGAGTCAATAAGTGAAAAACAAAAGTAAAGACACAACTTCTACATAAAATGGTTCACCTTTTATTTGAACTAAAATCAAATGAATCTGAAAATATTTCAAAAATTGGTAAAATAATTGATAAAAATAAAAACAGATTAAAAACAAACCTCATTATTAAGGTGTCAGAAAATGTGTGTAGGTTAGATTAGAATTGAAAGTAACTGAAAGAGTCTTGATATAAGTCCCAATGCATAGTGTGAAAAGGGAAATTAATATTTTCTCATAACCTTTAGACATAAGAAAAATAAAAACAAAATAGTCCAGTGATTCAGTGAGATCATTTAACATGAACTTTTAAGAATTTAAATTTTTTTTCTATAATTTGTGGACTCAGAAGGTTGTCTCCAAAATAACAAGGATTATTCACAGTGGGGACCTAGTATCTGTTGCCAATTACCATGCAGTAGTAGCAGCTTGTCCTGATGTAACACAGCATGAATTTTTCTCAGTAGATAATAAAGTTGATTTTTCCTGCCTTTGTTTTGGTGGTATATACAATATTAACCCAGGATTAAGGTTGTTAAAATGAAACATGCTTTCATTGTTTGCAAACCCAATTTCTCTATAAACTACTTTTGTTCCCATTTTATTTCAAGACTCTCAAACACCTAGAATAAACATTTAAATCACTTTCTTCTAATTTGTTACTGCCTTTTTGTAAATCAAGATACTAATTCAAAGTGGTTTTTACCTTAATATAATTATATTTATTTTTATGAACTATTGAAAATTATTTGCTAGTATTAGCTAATTATATAATAGATTAAAAATAAGTATTACACAGTTATTTAAAATATTTGAGTAAGCTCAATGTTCTTAATTTTATCATAATAATATCTCTGTATTGATTTTGTTCAGAAAAATTAAATTTCTTGGATATAAAGTAATAGAATTTCTATTGACCAACAAATTTTTGTGTGTTTTCATAAATTAATAAAAACAACTTAATCACTAAGCTAATATTATTTTATCTTCACTGAGAAGAAAAGGTTAGTGTAATAATAATAAATAATGACAAAGCAACAAGTGTATTATCTACATCAGTGACCTCAAATTTTAGCATTCACCAGAATCACTGGGATAATTTGTTAAAACACAGATAGGTAGCTGGACATGATAATATATATTATTTACACAAGTAATTTGGAGGCTGAAACAGGAGAATGAAGGTTTGAGAAAATCTGGGTAACTTTGTGAGACCTTGTTTAAAACTAATAATCATAGTAGAGCTGAGAGTATAGCTCAGGGGTTGCATGTTTTTGAGTTCAACCCCTAGTACTATAGAATTAACAAAAAAGAATTAAAACAGGTTGATAGGCTCCATCTTTTATTTCTTTTTTATTCAGAGTCTAGAGTAGTGCTTCAGAATTTGTATTTTCAATAAGATATTAAATGATGCTGATGATACCCACACCCCTAGAATATTGAATGAAATAGCAGTAAGAATAACATTATAAAATGCTATGCATTTTTTGCAGTTCCATCTGCAAAAAAATTCTAAAAAATGTTAAAATAAAAATAAATGTTCCTATGGTGATTACATAGGTCCCATTGTGCAAACCTTCTATTCCACCCTTTTTGAGAAAAAGAAATGAAGAGAAATTGGTTGACAGAAAGAAACAAATAAATAGCAAGAATTGAGGCTTATTTGTTACAATCATATCACACATATATGTACCTATATTATAGATTTTAAGAGAATAAAATATTGAGAACAAAAGATAGGCTAGTAGATTATCTTCTTCTTTGTAATATTTTTCCCAGTTGGTCTTATTGGCTTTCCTAGAAGCAGAGAGAATGAGTATGCAGCAAGCCTCTGTGGAGGCTCTGTGTTCTTTATATCACCACCTATGTGTTTAGGACAAAAAACAGAAAAATTAGAAAAGCTAAAGTTCTATCCTGCAATGGTTAAATTTATGTGTTAACTTGACATGGGCACTGTATTTGGGGAAATTGTTCAAAGATAAGTCTTGCTGTGCAATTGAGGGTGTTACTGTGTAAGAAAATATTGGAATCAGTAGACTGAATAAAGCCAGTTTTTTTTTTTCCTAAAATGGATAATAGTCACCCAATCAGGTGAATAAAAGAATGACACAAGGCTAAGTTAGAAATTTTTTTTTTCCCTGATTGTCTTCACTTGACCACTAGTGGACTCTAACTGAAACATTGATTCTTCTGGGTCTTCATCTTGCATTTGGCATATCTTAGGAGTTCTAGCCACTGTAATAATGTGAGCTACTTCCTTATATTTAATGTCTCCCCAGATAATATATGATACATAAATACATACATACATACATACATACATACATACATACATACATTCATGATAGATAGATAAACAATAGATAGATGATGGATAGATGACAGATAGATACCAAATTGTTTCATTTCTCTGGAGAACCTTAATAAAATTTACTTAATAAAAAACATCCGAAATGGTGGTTGTTCTATAAAATTATTTAATATAGACATTGAGACTAACTTTTATATTCCTCTCAGTGGTCATTGATCAGATGCCAGTTGGCTCTTTCTGGCTATGTGCTTTCCATGGAAAGGTCTGAAAGGTAAAAACTGTCAGCTGCAGCATTGCCAGCACTCTCCAGAGCACCCCCTGGCATCCAAAAATACTTTTGATAAGACTTGCAAGGCTGCATTGTTTTTACTTTTATTTGACCATATATATGACTTTCTTCCAAATTTTGTTAACCCAGTCATCTAATATTTAAATCGCCAATCTCTTGGCCAACTGCCTGATTATTTGTCACTGCCTACAGGACTGCTGTTTTCAGCAATACATTTAACTGTAGGTGTTAAAGAGCAGAAGTCTATTTTTCTCTAGCAACCACATACTAAACCAAATCATTATTAACCAAGATCAGCAATTCAATAAGGTCAGCAGATCCCCATGGACCCTTTCCTAACCATAAGCTGAGAAAGGCCACAATGAAATGGAGGGTTGATCCACTAGCTGTGTCCGCAGGACCTGTTTATGTCCTGTTTTGTTATTATATACCCTCCATCTATGGTGTCTTGCTTATGTGTAACTGACCTTTTCATTTGTTAGGTTTGAAGCAGCTCATCTCAAAATGGGTGAATCACTGCATGTTGTCACTGGATGACCCAGAAACATATGTTCCAATTTTGACAGGGCTCTGTGACATAGTTTGTCAGAACCCAGAACACACAGACATTTGAAATGGATAAATACTGTAGCCTTACTCAGCAGTGTAGGTTCCTGTATTTTACTTATTCTAAATAGGATTCTGTAGGTCCCACACAGCATATTTTATCACTACTGATAGATCTAATATCATTTTTCTTTAACCCAATCAAGACTCACAGTCTTTTCCTACTCTGAACCTTATTTAAATGTGGCAGATTTTATTCTACCTTATGTACAGATTAGAGCTCCTGCCCAAGAAAATGGTCTGATATTCCACTGAGGAGCAACTGAGGGAATTATTATTTCCTGTGAATCTGTATGTCCACTCTTTTATGGGACATAAATGAGGCTGGCTCATTTATGGATACTTGGAGAGAGAAAAATGAATTTTTAGTGGTATGGCTCTATGAAATCTTCATCACCAATACCATTAGTGTTATTGATTGACCAGTCTCCTTCTCATCTGGTTCCTCTCCTCTAGATGTGTTGCTCTTTAATTAACTTTCCCCTTTGGTTTTCTAAAGGTCAGATCTTTTGGCTACCTTGTCAATTGTGCTCACTGTGTCCTTCTTGACTACATAATTTAAGTGTTATCACTTGGATTTTGTTATTTAAATATTATTTCATCTTTCTTACTATTGGTAAACTAAGTTTTGAAGTGGTTCCTTCTAACTCTGTCTCTTAACGAACACCATGTGATGATAAGATTCAGGAGAACTAGCATAAATGAAAGTTTTAACCCAAAGAAAATAAAACATAAAATTGATTAACAGTAAGATGTAGATATAAATATAGATATATACATATGTAATTTACAGATTGCACCATACAGGCAAGAACCCAGTTACAAATTGAGCACTGAACTTCCAAATGATGCTTGGAAACTTCTCAATATTTCTTTAACTATGTCTTGACTCTCCTTCAGTAATTATTCAACTGGAAGTAGTTATATGCTATAATCTACCTGTCAGGTTCTCTTTTCTGAATATTTTCATGCATACAGCTAATCTTTGCAGTGGAATATTTTGTTTCTACTTTAATTTCTCTAGACCATTCTTCTCCAAATATTTTAAAAATTAAATTTATTTTTCCAGGCGTGGTGGCACACACTTGTAATCCCAGTACTTGGGATGCTGAGATAGGAGAATGACGCAGGTTCGAAGCAAGCCTCAGCTATTTAGTGAGACTGTCAGCAATTTAGTAAGAACTTGTTTCCAAATAAAATACAAAATATGTCTGGGAGTGTAGCCCAAATATAGAAAGCCTCTGGGTTCCATTCTCAGCATCACAAAAATTATTTTAAATAGCACCTAAAAACAAAAAAATGTGCATATTTATGGGTATAATGCAATATTTTGGCACATATGTATATTTTATAATTATTAAATTAGATAAAACAGTTTTATCAGCTCAAACACTACCTCATTTAGTGAAAACATTCAAAATTATTTCTCATAGCTTTTTTAAATATTCTCAAAATTTTAAAGACATATAATTATGATTGCAGTGCATCCTAAGGCTCTGCAGTAGGTGACATATTAAATAAAGTCTATATCCATATTTATTTAATATCAATAGTCCTCCATACTCTTAATAAACTTAATACTTCACCATGTAAGATATGTTCTGGCTTAACCCTAATTAGAGGGCTTATATCCAGGAGGTTACATGGTTGTATATCTTGAGAAATTTGTATTGTTTCTTTTTATTCTTTAGGTTTAGAAATTAAACTTCTTTGAAACCTAGATTCTCTTATGATTCAGTTGTGTTTCTGGTTCTAAATGTTGATCTCTTCCTGAATAACATGAGTATCCCTTATAAGCTGCCAACTTTGATATCATTTTAATAAATATGATGTAAATATTGAATGATGCAAATTCATAATGTTATCTCTGAAATCAATGATTAAATATCTTAGGCCTTTTATGGTCTTTGTAAATTCTTTTTATTACTCTTATTATAATTACTGATTTTCCTACATTTCTAAAATAATTCATTTAGTACATTGCCAGTGCATATCTTTCTTGTCACTAATGAAACTTTAAACAATGTGTTACTAACTCATGCCAAGCACAAGTACTATCCATGCTGACATACCAACAACCAACCCTTTATTACTGAGCCTTAGATAGTAATTCAGCACCAATATCTCATCTTTCTGCTTTCTCAGATATCAGTTATGGAATCATTGCTGAATGTCATACTTACAAATAAGCATATACTATGAAGTAAAGATGAACAATATCTGTTTAAAATGAAGAAAGTGTGATTGTGCAGAGGGAGAAGATGCAATTCAGTAAGTTTCAGATAACTATATAGGGATACTGAAAACGAAATAGCCCCTTCAGGGATGTGTTATGATTAAAGAAGAAACATAATCTTTTTAAATTCACTAGATACAGAAATAGGTAAAAAGTTGAAAAAATGATTTTCTGAAACAAGAGGCAATTCTAAACTCTGTGGAAGCCTTAGGCATGTTATCCAGCTTTACTTCTTGCAGCCAGGAGAATAGTCACTTCACAAGGAGAGAAAATCTGGATGTTACATTATTTTCTTCCTTATATTGGCAGAGGTATTCCTGTTTCCATTTTATGGAGAAAGTTATCATGAATTAAAATTTTTTTTTCTAAACTGTATGTAATATTTACTTTGATTCTTGCTATTATTCTGTAGCTCATATTAGTTGATTCAGTTCTAAAGGTTACTGCAAATATCTCTGAAGTTATTTCAAAAAGTTTTTTTTATTTTATATTATTTTTTCTATGTTAAATATCAAGTAGTCAATGACAATGTATTCACTTTGGCTCCTCTTATTTATTTAATATTTGGGGGATTATTATTTTCTCTAAAGTAAATGTTTCCCCTGAGCACTGAATTGTTTCCTATTTTTTCCCAGGAAATTTGTCATGTAATTATCTATTATCTCTAAAATTTTTCTCAGTTTATGAGACCCCTGGAGAAACCGGACCCAGTAAGACGCTGGGTTCTGGGCAGGGGTCGCGGGCTGGGCACGCCAGATGGGGCCCGGGTTGCGGGACTCTGGGCCCCAGGCAGAACTGCGAGTAGCACGCCAGACCCCTGGAGAAACCAGGCCCAGTAAGACGCTGGGTTCTGGGCAGGGGTCGCGGGCGGGGCACGCCAGATGGGGCCCGGGTCGCGGGACTCTGGGCCCCGGCCGAACTGCGCGTAGCACGCCAGACCCCTGGAGAAACCGGACGCAGTAAGACACTGGGTTCTGGGCGGGGGTCGCGGGCTGGGCACGCCAGATGGGGCCCGGGTCGCGGGACTCTGGGCTCCGGCCGAACTGCGCATAGCACGCCAGACCCCTGGAGAAACCAGACCCAGTAAGACGCTGGGTTCTGGGCGGGGGTCACGGGCTGGGCACGCCAGATGGGGCCCGGGTCGCGGGACTCTGGGCCCCAGGCAGAACTGCGAGTAGCACGCCAGACCCCTGGAGAAACCAGGCCCAGTAAGATGCTGGGTTCTGGGCGGGGGTCGAGCACAGGGCACGCCAGCTGGGGCCCGGATTGCGGGACTCTGGGTCCCGGCTGAACTGCGAGTAGCACGTCAGACCCCTGGAGAAACCGGGCCCAGAACAGAAAAAGATAAAGAAAAACATCGGAGAGGTGGTAAGAAAGCCGTCATGGATGCCAGGACACTGGAGATGCAGAAAAAACTTATCTAAATGCACTGGAACTTATGGAAAAATTCGCCGTGAAAGAGGACTGCTATTTCTCTATATTGTTAAGAATCTCAGACATCACATATAAGGAGAGAGTTTAGCGGAGACCAAGGAGAAATGCGGTGTTGAAAGAGTTCTTCGCTATGGTGGTGGAGACTTGTATTCAGGAGAAGCAGAAACCGGATCTTACCAACTTTATTTTTTTGGAGAAATTACACCAAATGTCGAATGCTACCATCACGCATGCTTCGGAACACTGGACAACATTCAGAGTGGAAAAAGAGCCTGAGAAGGATTTGAAACGGTGGAGGCAGTGGCAATGCCAGTGGCCAATATTCGGGGGAGGCAGAGATCTGATACATTACAACTGGAACCTTTGAAATAATAACCACAGAGACAGTGATCGGAACCTGCTGAGGGGTTAGGCGGGCGCCGGGGCCAGTGGCCGACATCGGAGCTTACTGTGAGGCAAGGCCACTACTGAGGCCTCCGTGGCCGGGATTGGAACCTGCAGAGGGGTTAGACCGATGCTGGGGCCAGCGAGGCCGGCATTGGAGCCTGCCATGATGCAAGGCTTGTGCTAGGGCCTCCGAGGTCGGGTCCGGAACTTGCTGAGGGGTTAGGCCGGTGCTGGGGTCAGCGAGGCCGGCATCGGAGCCTGCCGTGAGGCAAGGCCAGTGTTGGGGTCCCCGAGGATGGGACCGGAGCCTGCTGAGGGGTTAGGCCGGTGCTGGGGCCAGCGAGGCTGGCATCAGAGCCTGCCATGAGGCAAGGCCGGTACTTGGGCCTCCGAGGCCAGGATAAGAGCCTGCCGAGGGGTTAGGCCGGTGCTGGGGCCAGCGAGGCCTGCATCGGAGCCTGCCGAGGGGTTAGGCCGGTGCTGGGGCCAGCGAGGCCGGCATCGGAGTCTGCCGTGAGGCAAGGCCGGTACTGGGGCCTCCGAGGCCAGGATAAGAGCCTGCTGAGGGGTTAGGCCGGTGCTGGGGCCAGCGAGGCCGGCATCGGAGCCTGCCTTGATGCAAAGCCAGTGCTGGGGCCTTCAAATCCGGAATCTGAGCCTGCCAAGGGGTTAGGCCGGTGCTGGGGCCAGCGAGGCCGGCATCGGAGCCTGCCTTGAGGCAAGGCCGTACTGGGGCCCTCGAGGCCGGGATCGGAGCCTGCTGAGGGGTTAGGCCGCTGCTGGGGCCAGTGAGGCCGGCATCGGAGCCTGCCTTGAGGCAAGGCCGGTACTGGGGCCTCCGAGGCCAGGATAAGAGCCTGCCGAGGGGTTAGGCCGGTGCTGGGGCCAGCGAGGCCGGCATCGGAGCCTGCCTTGAGGCAAGGCCGGTACTGGGGCCTCGAGGCCAGGATAAGAGCCTGCCGAGGGGTTAGACCGGTGCTGGGGCCAGCGAGGCCGGCATCGGAGCCTGCCTTGAGGCAAGGCCGGTACTGGGGCCTCGAGGCCAGGATAAGAGCCTGCCGAGGGGTTAGACCGGTGCTGGGGCCAGCGAGGCCGGCATCAGAGCCTGCCTTGAGGCAAGGCCGGTACTGGGGCCTCCGAGGCCAGGATAAGAGCCTGCCGAGGGGTTAGGCCAGTGCTGGGGCCAGCGAGGCCGGCATCGGAGCCTGCCTTGAGGCAAGGCCGGTACTGGGGCCTCGAGGCCAGGATAAGAGCCTGCCGAGGGGTTAGGCCGGTGCTGGGGCCAACGAGGCCGGCAGCGGAGCCTGCCGTGAGGCATGACCAGTGCTGGGGCCTCCGAGGCCAGGATCGGAGCCTGCCGTGAGGCAAGGCCGGTACTGGGGCCTCCGAGGCCAGGATAAGAGCCTGCTGAGGGGTTAGGCCGGTGCTGGTGCCAGCGAGGCCGGCATCGGAGCCTACCTTGAGGCATGACCAGTGCTGGGGCCTCCGAGGCCGGGATCGGAGCCTGCCGAGGGGTTAGGCTGGTGCTGGGGCCAGCGAGGCCGGCATCGGAGCCTGCCTTGAGGCAAGGCCGGTACTGGGGCCTCAGAAGCCGGGATCGGAGCCTGCCGAGGGGTTAGGCCGCTGCTGGGGCCAGCGAGGCCGGCATCGGAGCCTGCCTTGAGGCAAGGCCGGTACTGGGGCCTCCGAGGCCAGGATAAGAGCCTGCCGAGGGGTTAGGCCGGTGCTGGGGCCAGCGAGGCCGGCATCGGAGCCTGCCTTGAGGCAAGGCCGGTACTGGGGCCTCGAGGCCAGGATAAGAGCCTGCCGAGGGGTTAGGCCGGTGCTGGGGCCAGCGAGGCCGGCATCGGAGCCTGCCGTGAGGCAAGGCCGGTACTGGGGCCTCCAAGGCCAGGATAAGAGCTTGCCGAGGGGTTAGGCCGGTGCTGGGGCCAACGAGGCCGGCAGCGGAGCCTGCCGTGAGGCATGACCAGTGCTGGGGCCTCCGAGGCCAGGATCGGAGCCTGCCGTGAGGCAAGGCCGGTACTGGGGCCTCCAAGGCCAGGATAAGAGCTTGCCGAGGGGTTAGGCCGGTGCTGGGGCCAGCGAGGCCGGCATCGGAGCCTGCCTTGAGGCATGACCAGTGCTGGGGCCTCCGAGGCCGGGATCGGAGCCTGCCGAGGGGTTAGGCCGGTGCTGGGGCCAGCGAGGCCGGCATCGGAGTCTGCCGTGAGGCAAGGCCGGTACTGGGGCCTCCGAGGCCAGGATAAGAGCCTGCTGAGGGGTTAGGCCGCTGCTGGGGCCAGTGAGGCCGGCATCGGAGCCTGCCGTGAGGCAAGGCCGGTACTGGGGCCTCCGAGGCCAGGATAAGAGCCTGCCGAGGGGTTAGGCCGGTGCTGGGGCCAGAGAGGCCGGCATCGGAGCCTGCCTTGAGGCATGACCAGTGCTGGGGCCTCCGAGGCCGGGATTGGAGCCTGCCGAGGGGTTAGGCCGGTGCTGGGGCCAGCGAGGCCGGCATCGGAGCCTGCCTTGAGGCAAGGCCGGTACTGGCGCCTCGAGGCCAGGATAAGAGCCTGCCGAGGGGTTAGGCCGGTGCTGGGGCCAGCGAGGCCGGCAGCAGAGCCTGCCGTGAGGCAAGGCCGTTACTGGGGCCTCCAAGGCCAGGATAAGAGCTTGCCGAGGGGTTAGGCCAGTGCTGGGGCCAGCGAGGCCGGCATCGGAGCCTGCCGTGAGGCAAGGCCGGTACTGGGGCCTCGAGGCCAGGATAAGAGCCTGCCGAGGGGTTAGGCCGGTGCTGGGGCCAGCGAGGCCGGCATCGGAGCCTGCCGTGAGGCAAGGCCGGTACTGGGGCCTCCAAGGCCAGGATAAGAGCTTGCCGAGGGGTTAGGCCGGTGCTGGGGCCAACGAGGCCTGCAGCGGAGCCTGCCTTGAGGCATGACCAGTGCTGGGGCCTCCGAGGCCGGGATCGGAGCCTGCCAAGGGGTTAGGCCGGTGCTGGGGCCAGCGAGGCCGGCATCGGAGCCTGCCGTGAGGCAAGGCCGGTACAGGGTCCTCCGAGGCCAGGATAAGAGCCTGCCGAGGGGTTAGGCCAGTGCTGGGGCCAGTGAGGCCGGCATCGGAGCCTGCCTTGAGGCAAGGCCGGTACTGGGGCCTCTAGGCCAGGATAAGAGCCTGCCGAGGGGTTAGGCCGGTGCTGGGGCCAGCGAGGCTGGCAGCGGAGCCTGCCGTGAGGCATGACCAGTGCTGGGGCCTCCGAGGCCGGGATCGGAGCATGCCGAGGGGTTAGGCCGGTGCTGGGGCCAGCGAGGCCGGCATCGGAGCCTGCCGTGAGGCAAGGCCGGTACAGGGTCCTCGAGGCCAGGATAAGAGCCTGCCGAGGGGTTAGACCGGTGCTGGGGCCAGCGAGGCCGGCATCAGAGCCTGCCTTGAGGCAAGGCCGGTACTGGGGCCTCCGAGGCCAGGATAAGAGCCTGCCGAGGGGTTAGGCCAGTGCTGGGGCCAGCGAGGCCGGCATCGGAGCCTGCCTTGAGGCAAGGCCGGTACTGGGGCCTCGAGGCCAGGATAAGAGCCTGCCGAGGGGTTAGGCCGGTGCTGGGGCCAACGAGGCCGGCAGCGGAGCCTGCCGTGAGGCATGACCAGTGCTGGGGCCTCCGAGGCCAGGATCGGAGCCTGCCGTGAGGCAAGGCCGGTACTGGGGCC
Source organism: Muscardinus avellanarius (assembly GCF_963383645.1). NCBI lineage: Eukaryota > Metazoa > Chordata > Mammalia > Rodentia > Gliridae > Muscardinus > Muscardinus avellanarius. The sequence goes on along the minus strand of NC_137786.1, from coordinate 20,981,441 downwards.
TCCGAGGCCAGGATAAGAGCCTGCTGAGGGGTTAGGCCGGTGCTGGTGCCAGCGAGGCCGGCATCGGAGCCTACCTTGAGGCATGACCAGTGCTGGGGCCTCCGAGGCCGGGATCGGAGCCTGCCGAGGGGTTAGGCTGGTGCTGGGGCCAGCGAGGCCGGCATCGGAGCCTGCCTTGAGGCAAGGCCGGTACTGGGGCCTCAGAAGCCGGGATCGGAGCCTGCCGAGGGGTTAGGCCGCTGCTGGGGCCAGCGAGGCCGGCATCGGAGCCTGCCTTGAGGCAAGGCCGGTACTGGGGCCTCCGAGGCCAGGATAAGAGCCTGCCGAGGGGTTAGGCCGGTGCTGGGGCCAGCGAGGCCGGCATCGGAGCCTGCCTTGAGGCAAGGCCGGTACTGGGGCCTCGAGGCCAGGATAAGAGCCTGCCGAGGGGTTAGGCCGGTGCTGGGGCCAGCGAGGCCGGCATCGGAGCCTGCCGTGAGGCAAGGCCGGTACTGGGGCCTCCAAGGCCAGGATAAGAGCTTGCCGAGGGGTTAGGCCGGTGCTGGGGCCAACGAGGCCGGCAGCGGAGCCTGCCGTGAGGCATGACCATTGCTGGGGCCTCCGAGGCCAGGATCGGAGCCTGCCGTGAGGCAAGGCCGGTACTGGGGCCTCCAAGGCCAGGATAAGAGCTTGCCGAGGGGTTAGGCCGGTGCTGGGGCCAGCGAGGCCGGCATCGGAGCCTGCCTTGAGGCATGACCAGTGCTGGGGCCTCCGAGGCCGGGATCGGAGCCTGCCGAGGGGTTAGGCCGGTGCTGGGGCCAGCGAGGCCGGCATCGGAGTCTGCCGTGAGGCAAGGCCGGTACTGGGGCCTCCGAGGCCAGGATAAGAGCCTGCTGAGGGGTTAGGCCGCTGCTGGGGCCAGTGAGGCCGGCATCGGAGCCTGCCGTGAGGCAAGGCCGGTACTGGGGCCTCCGAGGCCAGGATAAGAGCCTGCCGAGGGGTTAGGCCGGTGCTGGGGCCAGAGAGGCCCCCATCGGAGCCTGCCTTGAGGCATGACCAGTGCTGGGGCCTCCGAGGCCGGGATTGGAGCCTGCCGAGGGGTTAGGCCGGTGCTGGGGCCAGCGAGGCCGGCATCGGAGCCTGCCTTGAGGCAAGGCCGGTACTGGCGCCTCGAGGCCAGGATAAGAGCCTGCCGAGGGGTTAGGCCGGTGCTGGGGCCAGCGAGGCCGGCAGCAGAGCCTGCCGTGAGGCAAGGCCGTTACTGGGGCCTCCAAGGCCAGGATAAGAGCTTGCCGAGGGGTTAGGCCAGTGCTGGGGCCAGCGAGGCCGGCATCGGAGCCTGCCGTGAGGCAAGGCCGGTACTGGGGCCTCGAGGCCAGGATAAGAGCCTGCCGAGGGGTTAGGCCGGTGCTGGGGCCAGCGAGGCCGGCATCGGAGCCTGCCGTGAGGCAAGGCCGGTACTGGGGCCTCCAAGGCCAGGATAAGAGCTTGCCGAGGGGTTAGGCCGGTGCTGGGGCCAACGAGGCCTGCAGCGGAGCCTGCCTTGAGGCATGACCAGTGCTGGGGCCTCCGAGGCCGGGATCGGAGCCTGCCAAGGGGTTAGGCCGGTGCTGGGGCCAGCGAGGCCGGCATCGGAGCCTGCCGTGAGGCAAGGCCGGTACAGGGTCCTCCGAGGCCAGGATAAGAGCCTGCCGAGGGGTTAGGCCAGTGCTGGGGCCAGTGAGGCCGGCATCGGAGCCTGCCTTGAGGCAAGGCCGGTACTGGGGCCTCTAGGCCAGGATAAGAGCCTGCCGAGGGGTTAGGCCGGTGCTGGGGCCAGCGAGGCTGGCAGCGGAGCCTGCCGTGAGGCATGACCAGTGCTGGGGCCTCCGAGGCCGGGATCGGAGCATGCCGAGGGGTTAGGCCGGTGCTGGGGCCAGCGAGGCCGGCATCGGAGCCTGCCGTGAGGCAAGGCCGGTACAGGGTCCTCCGAGGCCAGGATAAGAGCCTGCCAAGGGGTTAAGCCGGTTTTGGGGCCAGTGAGGCCGTCATCGGAGCCTGCTGTGAGACATTACCAGTGTTGGGGCCTCCAAGGTCGGGACCAAAGCCAGCTTAGGGGTTTGACCGGTTCAGGGGCCAGCGAGACCAGAACTGGGTCCTCCCATGAGGCAAGGCCGCTGCTTGAGCCAGCGAGGTCTGGATCAGTCCACTGAGTAGCCAGGCCACTACTGGGACCATCAAGAGTGGGATTGGTACTTGCAACGCAGCATGCACAGAGAAATATCGCAGAAAATATAAATCAGACGCTTCTCTTAATCAGCAATAACTAGGAGGAAAAGGGCAACAGGAAGAGGTTGAGCTATAGAAAGGGCCCTATAGTGAAGCAACTAATGTGACCAATCAGAGGGTATGTAATACTGGAGGACGGAGCCTCTTTAAAACGCAGGAGGTACATAAACAAATGTATCAAAGTAAATCACCAAAGAAGTGTGGGACGAAGGGAGGGGGAGGGAATGGGACGGGGGCTGGAGGAGGGCTAATTGGATGATGTGTGCTTGTATATCCTCTCAAGTCTTGTACTCCAATGTGATTGATATATGACTACAATGCACCAATTTAAAAAATAAATTAATTAAAAAAAAAAATAAATAAAGACATTACTTTAAAAAAAATAAATTGCTAAGACTGAAAAAAAAAATAAATAAATCATCAAACGCTTGGTATCAGACAAAAAAAAATAAAATTTTTCTCAGTTTATAATTTCTATATAATGAAATATTATAGTGTTAGTCACTTACAAAGGCATTGACTCACTATCTCTTGATTTCTATTGTTCTAGAATTCAAGCATGACTTATCTGGATTAAAACATCTTTGACTGGAGTTCTAAGTTCATGTGCTTCTTTGGCAGAATTAAGTATTTGGTATAGGACTAAAGTCATTTTTTTTTAAGTTTTAGCTGGTGGCCTCTACTATAAATTATAATAGCATAAGTTCCAAGTCTTATTTTGCTTACCTCCCCTTTTTCAGGAAAAAAATACTCAGCATTTTCTTGCAAAATCTACCTCCTTTTAGTAAATAAAAAAGGATTTACCTTCTTTATATCTATATTTTTCCAAGGCCTGATGGTGTCACACACTTTGTGAAATACTTTAATTTTATATTATTCTTTAGCTAACTCTACACCATTTGCATTCAAACATTTATATTTATACATTGCATAAATTTCAATAAGTGAATGTATTGCAACTACTATTATAGAAATTAAAATTTATATCAACAACCAAATTCACCAAGAGTAAAATTAGCTAAATTATCTAGTATTTTAATTACAGCAAGCATATATAATTATAAAAAGAGTCTAAAAAAGAAGACCTTTGAATCAATCTCTCATATAAAATATTTATGTATATTTTATAATTGCATTGCTAGAATAAAAGTATAAATCATACCTACTTTTATAAGCATATATATGGAAGAATTTTTTATCAAAAGAGAGGTAAATGTAATTTATTACTTTTTTACATTTTTGTAACAATTTAATAACTTTGGACAGAAGAACATGAATCTATCTATTATTAATTAAAGTTATTTTCTTGTATTTAGCCTTTGAAATTATCACAGATCACCAGAAAACTCATGGGAGGATTTTATACTCTGAGATTTCAGTCAGTGATGCTTATCTGTAATTAATGGCATATGTATTTTTTTTCTATTCAGGCTATTGCTTCTTTAAATTTTGATACTTTTTTAGTATACAAGAATTCCCATGATGTGAAAGTAACATTGAAATTGAGTTGGGGGTCATAAAGGAGGAAAACACCAGCCAAGTTATTAAAGGACTCTTTAATTAAACTGGTATCTTCAGGTGAGGTCTGCCGATCATGGGGGAAGGTACTGATGATGGAGCAGCAGAGCAATGCATTCAGCAGAATTATGGTTGGTCTGCAGAATCACGTGGCAGAGATGCATTGAGATTTATGTAGTCAGGGTTTTGAGGTGGAGATAGCAGCATGAGAATGCTGGTCCTCTCACGACATCTGGAATCTCACGCCCTCTGGAGTCTACCCTGCGATATTGGGAGTCCTGCAGCATCTCTACTTCTGGCTTCCGGGGTTCCACCTTTTGTCCCTGCTGCGGGGTCTTTTGTTGGGAAGGGAAGACATATCATACCAGCCTTTTGGTTATATTGGATGATGACTGAGTCCATAACAACTTTCTTCTGACAAGGGGCATCATAGGGTCCCCCCTAGGCCAGGAGGGCTCAGTTCCTTCAAAACTATGCTCGGTATGGCTGCAGCAGAAATTAATTGGTGGTTACCCTGGACTGCTTGATAATGTGTGTTCAAATGTAAACAAGTGGACCTGCTGAAATAAAAGCATTAAAGATAATTATGCCAAGAAAAATGGAGCTTAGTGGGCCCCAACATTGTAAAGAAAAGTTTGTCAGGAGGTTGCTATAATGGAGCCCTTTTTTATCTGAGTAAGGAGGTGCCTTTCCTGATGACTGCAGTCTATATGGTATGTGGAGCTTCCAAGAAATACCAAGGGCTTGTGTCACCTGTTGAGTAATGTTAGGAATAAAAGCTGGTACATTATCAGACTATAAGGAATTGGGGAATCCAAACCAAGGGATAATATACAAGCATAGAACATTAACCACGGTGCTGGCTGTCTCATCCTTTGAAGGGGTGAAATCAAGAAATTTCTAAAACAAACAAAAATAGAGATACAACATATCAACCTCTATGACACTTTGAAGGAAGTATTAAGAGAAAAATTTATAGCATTGAGTGCTCACTTAAGATAAACAGAAAATCATCAAATAAATAATCTAATGATGCATCTCAAAGTCCTTGAAAAATAGGCATAATCTAACCCTAAAACCAGTAGATAACAGAATATTATTAAAGTCAGAGCAGAAATAAATGAAGTAGAGAATAAAATACAATACAGAAAATTAACAAAACCAAAAGTTGGTTTCTTGAAAAAAAAATTAACAAGATAGCTTAAACACCAGCAATGCTAACTAAAAAAAGAGAATCAACCCAAATTATAATCATAAGAGATGAAAAAGGAAGTATCATTGTTGATAGTGTAGAAATCCATAGGATTATCAGAAACTACTTTAAAAAACTATACTTTAACAAAATGGAAAATTTGGAGGAAATTGACAACTTTCTAGATAAAATCTGCCTAAACTGAGTCAAGAAGATATAGAAAATTTAAACTGACCAATAACAATCAAAGAGATTGAAATAGCAATAAATAGCTTAATATCAAAGAAAAGCCCAGAACAAGATGGTTTCCCAAGTGAAGAGCCAATACTCCTCAATCTATTTCATGAAATAAAATCCAACCTTCATTTATGATAGAAGCCCTGAAGAAAATTGAAATAGAAGGAACATGCCTCAACATCAGAAATGCTATTTACAATAAGCACACAGCCAATGTCATATTAAATGGGGAAAAACTTTGAGAATTCCCCCTAAAAAACATGAATAAGACAAGGATGTCCAATATTACCACTTCTCTTCAATATAGTACTTGAGACTTAAGCCAAAGCAATAGGGCAAGAAAAGAAAAAGAAGTAAAAATAGGAAAAAAAGAACTCAAACTTTCACTATTTGCAGAGGCATGATACCATACCTAGAAGACCCAACAAACTTAACCAAAAGGCTTATAGAAATGATCAACAAAATCAGCAAAATGTCTGGATACTAAATCAATTTAAAAAATTCAGAAGATTTTCTGTATACCAAACATAAATCCACTGGAAAAGAATTTCAGAAAACACTTTCACTCAGGATTTTCCACAAAAAAATAAGATACTTAGGAATAAACTTAACCAAGGAGGTAAAAGACATCTATAAAAAGTAATAAAACATTGAAAAAGAAATCAAAGAAGATCTTAGAAGATGGAAAGATCTTCCATGTTCATGGATAGGCAGAATAAATATCATCAAAATGGCCATCCTTCCAAAAGTGATCTACAGATCCAAAGTAATGCCCATTAAATTACCAAGATCTTTACTCACAGAAAAATCAGTCCTTAACTTCATTTTGAACAACAAAAAAGCCAGAATAGCCAAGGTAGTTCTCAGCAACAAAAACCATGCAGGAGGAATTACAATACCAGACTTTAAACTATACTACAAAGCCATTGTAATAAAAACAGCATGGTAATGGCACAAAAACAGATACAAAGACCAATGGAGCAGAATAAAAGACTTAGGAACAAATCTTCACACTTACAGGTAATTGATTTTTGACAAAAGAGACAAAAAAAAACATACACTGGAAAAAAGATAGCCTGTTCAATAAATGGTGTTGGCAAAACTGGTTAAGCATATGCAGAAAATTGGATATTAATCCCACTTTCTCAACCTCCACAAGAGTCAATTCAAGATGGATAACAAACTTGGAAATTAAACCAGAGAGCCTGAGGCTCCTTGAAGAGAGTCCAGGTCCAACACTGCAGCACATAGGCACAGATAAAACTTTATCAACAAGACCTCGAGATCAAAAGAACCTAAAAGGCAAATCAATACATGGGATTGCATGAAACCGAACAGTTTCTGTGTAGCAAAGAAAACTGCCAAGAACCTCAATCAACATCCAAGAAAATGGGAGAAGATTTTATAAAATATACAGAAAACTCAAGAAACTCAGCACTAAGAAAACAAATACCCCAATCAAAAAAGGACAAGGGAATTAAATAAAAACATCATAAATAAAGAAATTCAAATGGCCAAGAAATGCATGAAAAATGGTAAACATCATTGGCAATCAGAGAGATGCAAATAAAAACTACCTCGAGATTTCACCGAACTCCAACTAGAATAGCAATCATTCAAAACACAACAACAAATGCTGGCGAGGATGTGGAGAAATGGGAACTCTGAAACATTGTTGGTGGGATTGCAAATTAGTGCAACCACTTTGGAAAACAGTATGGCGAATCCTTAGAAAAATGGAAACAAACTTACCAATTGATCCAGAGCAATACCATTGCTGGATATCTACCCAAAAGAAAGAAAACCAAACTAACACATGCATACCTATCAACATTCATAGCTGCACAATTCATCATTGCCAAACTATGAAACCAGCCAAGATGTCCATCAAGAGACGAATGGATTACAAAATTGTGGGATATGTACAGAATGAAATATTACTTAGCCATAAAGAAAAACACAATTACATCATTTACAGGGAAATGGATGGAACTGGAGGACATTATGCTAAGTGAGATTAGTCAGTTACAAAAGAGAAATCAGATCCTTTCCCTCATATGTAAAAGCTAAGGAGAAATGGGTAACAGGAGAAACTCTAGATGAAGAAGCAGATCCTATAGAGGAGCAAATAAGGTGACCTAACTAAGGATAATGGAGGGGGAAAGAGGAAAACTCTCTAACTCACATGATGTACTTAAACAAACAGGGGTATTTTTATTTTTTATTTTTTTATTCTTAATTATTTTTATTGGTGCACTGTATTCATACATCATAATGGTATAAAGAAAATAATTTTGTAGACATACATGCACACATCTCCCAGTTAGCCCCTACCTGATCCCCACTCCGTTCCCTCCCCATCCCTCCTTCCCATGCTTGACTTAGTGGCTGACATCTAGTTTTATAGCAATTTATCCAATATTAACAATGATAATCTCACATAACAGTTTCATTTGTCTGATACCAAGCTTTTGATGACTTAAAGATAACATTTCAATATTTTTTTGCTTTCTTTCTTACCAGAGAATATTTTTTTCTTTCTTTATTTTTAGGTGAAACTATCATGCATTTATTTATATATTTTTCAGAAAATATCTATCCTGATTTGGTGATGGGGTGTGTCCATACAGCACCTAATGAGATGCAGCCTCCCTCAGCCTGAGTGGCCTGCAGCCTAAGGCAAAACTTTTAGTAAAGTGATTCAGCAGAAAAGGGGCTAAGATGGCGCCTGGAAGAAGCTACGAAGGCGTGGTTTCCCCATTCATTATGGGTGGGGAGACTGAGCAGTTATTCCCTTTTTTACCTTTAAAGGAGCTTTCCACACACATGAATGGCTCATGTACTGGCCTGGGATTGGCTGTGAACTACGTGCCAGTGATCTTTATTTCGATAGGCTAGGCTATTCCTTATGGGACTTCCCCTTGTGGTTTGGTGCTATATATATGATTGCTTGGAGAGAAATAAACGAGATCTTGCGTGACTTGACTCCGAGCTCGTGGATGTGTGTGTTCGAGTCATTGGTACTCATAATTTCGCCAATCCCCGCCACTGTCAGGCTGGATCCCGACAATATGGAATATGGACTCTAGATACCCAAAACAATCTTGAAGAGGAACAAAGCTAGAAGATGTATATTTTCTGATTTTAAACCACATAAAGCTACAATAATTGAAACAGTGTAGTACTATTCTAAAGGCAGATATATAAACCATTGGAGTTAAATAAAAGCCTAAAGATAAATTCTTCCATATATTGTCAAGTTATTTTTGACAAGGTTTCCATGAACATTTGGTGGGGGAAATAATAATCTTTTAACTAAATATTGTTGAAAAATAATAATTACATGAAAAAGAATAAAATTGGACCCTCACATAACACCATATACAAATATTTACTCAAAATAAATAAAAGACCTAAATATAAATCTTAAGACTATAAACTTTTAGAAGAAAATCTGGGTCATAAAGCCTCACAACATTGAAATTGGCAGTGATTTCTTGCTTATGATTTCAATGGCACAGGCAACAAAAGGGTAAACAAACTCCTTAAAAAAATGTATACACAAAGACAATGTAAACAGAGTTAAAAGTTACTGATAGAATTTGATAATATATTTCCAAATGATATATCTGAAGGTATATTAATATTCCAGCTAGAAATCCTAAAAATTAGCAACAATAAAAGCAAACAATGCAATTTAGAGATAGGTAAAAGACTAACATAAATAATGAATCTCCACAGATAACCCATCTTAGTTGTCTGTTGGATGGAAAATCTTGTTTCTCTGGTTCTGGTGTGTGTTACCTATTTCTTCTTTGTTGTAGTTAATCTCTTTGAGTATTTTCTCTAGCGCTGGTTTTGAAGACATAAATTCCTTCAGTTTCTGTTTGTCGTGGAAGCTTCTTATTTCTCCATCTAATTTGATAGAAAGTTTTTCTGGGTAGGAAATTTTTGGCTGGAAGTTGTTTTCTTTCAGAGTTTGGAATATGTTACTCCAAGCCCTTCTGGCTCTCATGACTTGGTTTGGGAAGTCTGGAGTGATTCTAATTGGTTTGCCTCTGAATGTCAATTGGCCCTTTGTTTTTGTTGCCTTTAAGATTCTCTGCTTGGCTTCCACATTGGTCATTTTGACAATTATGTGGCATTGGGATCCTCTTCACTGATCCTCTCTAAAGGGAGTTCTATAAGTTTCCTGGACCTGTGTATCGACCTCTTGATCTATGTTTGGGCAATTTTCTGCTATTACTTCCTTGAAGAGATTGTTGATACCTTTCGTTTCACCTTCTTTTCCCTCCTCTATTCCAATTATTATTAGGTTAGCTCTCTTAAAATGGGCCCATATTTGTTCAATGTCAGATTCCTGCTGTCGTATTTTTTTTTCTAAATTAGAAACTATGCATTCATTTTTTGAATGATCATCTTCTAAGAGCTAGATTCTATTCTCCATGTCCGTTGTTTGTACTTGGAATTGATGCCTTTACTTCATTAATTGCATTCTTTATCTCTTTTTGGCTCTCTCTGAATTCTTTTAAAAACACCTCTATTATTTCTACAGTTATTTTCCTGATTTGATCTTCTAGAAATCTCTGAATTTTTGTTTTATCAGGTTCTGAAGTTGTGGGGTTGTGGGCATTCATTGCTCCATTTTTATTCCTCTTTCCTATGATTTAGGAAGTTTGTGCCTTTTCTGGGTTCTTCCTTTGGGTCACTACGATTTCACTTAAGGTGCTCTGGAATGCGAGTCTGTGGTATCTCGGTCCCCACTACTCCTTTACTGGATTGTATCGCAGAGTCTCAGAACCTGGGAGTCAATCGAGGCTGCTTTAGACCATTGGGGGTGCCAGGTTGGGCATTCTCCTATGGTGTGATATCTCTGCCACCACCACTCCCCCACTGGGTCAAGTCCCTGGGAGTACAGTACTGGGATTTCTCCTCTAGGGGCCACAATTTGACTCACTGTTGTTGAGTGCACAGATGGAGCTGTGCTGGACTCGGTGAATTCATTGCTGCTGCTGCCAGCAATATGGTGCTGCTGTCACGCCCTTGGCAGTGAGGCTGGCGTATTTCTTCTCTAGTTTTGAGCTCCGCTCTGAGTCCCTGCAGGGTGTGCTGAGCCCAACCTCTGGGAGCTTTAGATGCTCCCTGCGCTGAGAAATCTGATGAATTCTGCAGAATTCGGCTGATCCGCAGTGGCTCACCTCGGCTCGCTGTCCACCGCTCCTCTCTGGAGCCTGGTGGGCTGTTGAGTGCGTTGGTCTGGTGCCGTTCGGTGAGTTCGCAGCTGCCGCCAGCAGTAAGGTGCTGCTGCTGCGTCCTGGGGCATGAGGCCAGCTTATCTCCTCTCTGGTTCTGAGCTCCGTTATGAGTTCCCCTCCTCTCTAGAGCCTGGTGCTGCAAGGGAAAATGGTGCCCACAGCTCCATGCCGCAGCTCTGGCTGCAGCACTGCGGTCTGGTTTCTTTCTGGTGTCTCGTTTTTCCAGCCCTCTTTTTCTCTGTCCCTTGTAATTACATTTTTTGTTTCTCTGATGATGGTGTTTTCTGGCTATGAAAGGCGCTGATTTTGTGGTAATAGAGATTGGTTGTTAGCGGGGCTCGTAAGCCCCGCTTTTCTCCGTCGCCATCTTCCTGGAAGTCCAAAAAGGTGTATTTTTCTATGAAAAACCACTTTAATGCATTACAAATGCCATCTTTTTCTTCTTTTTATCAAGTCCCCTGCCTATGAGAATCGTGCTACCTACATTCACCTTTCCTACAATTTGCCATTCCATATGCCAATCCTCTCAACACACCCAAAATCACATAATCTTAGATGTTTCATAATACAGTCAAGTAAACAATTCAGATTTAGCATGTACATACACATATAGTATATATTTTAATTATATATTTTGCAAGTACATATTATGCATATAATTGTTTTAGTTATAAAACAATTGGTCACAGGAATATTCAATAATATTCCTGTGGACTGTGAAGATCAAACAAATACCTTTTGGCCTAAAATTATAAGCATCAGTCACTAATCTTTCTATCTCTTCATTGTAAATTTGAGTTGACAAAAGTCAACTCAAAAAGAATAAAAAATTCACATGTACACGAAAATCTTTGCAATTACCCAAAGAACAAAGAGAAATAATTGTCCAGTATAAAGGCTCAGGCAAAGACTTCCTTGATAAGACCTCCAAAGCGCACAAAGTAAAACCAAGAACCAATCAATGAGAATGATGACAAATTGAAAAGCTTCTGAAGAGCAAAATCAATCAAGACTGTCAAGAAGAGCTTACACAATGGGAAGAAATCTTTGCCAGCTACCACTCTGAGAGAGGAAGAATATATAAAGGACTCAAAAAATCATATCCTAAAAAAATGTATGAGTAAATGGGCAACTGGACTGACTAAACATTTCTCAACAACATAAAACACAAATGGCCAACAAATATATGAAAAACTTGTTCAAAATCTGTAGGCATCAGGGAACTGCAAATCAAAACTACACCAATATTCTATCTCACTCAGAATGCCAATCATCAAAAACTGCAAATATTAAAAAATTCTGGTAAGGAAGTGGAGAAAACAAAATGTTTATTCACTGTTGGTTGGATTAAAATTAGTCCAGCCACTATGAATATAAGTATGAAGATTATTAAAAAGACTAGGAAAGGGAATACCATATGGCCCTGTTACACCATTCCTCAGTATTTTTTCAAAATATTATAGTGATACATGCTTACCCAGGTAGCAGCACAATTCATATTAGCCAAGTTATGGAATCAATTTAGGTGTACATCAAAAGAAGAATTCACAATGAAGACTCAGCACAATGAAGATGCATTCACTCAGAAAGAAGAATAAAATCATGTCATTTGCAGAAAAATAAATGGAACTGGAGGATATCATGCTGAGATCATGCAGACTTAGAGCCACAGGTTTTTCTGTCATCCGTGGAAGCTAGAGAGAAAAGCTGGAATAAAAACTTACCTTGAGAAAATTAGGAAAGAGGCTAGTAGTTTAGTGGAAGGGGTTTGGGAGAGTGGAGGGAGGAGGAAGGCCTGGGGAAGGAAACCAATGAATGATGTTCTGTACATATATGAAGAAATCATTACCAATCTCAAAATCATGTATGGTGATGGAGGAGGTGCAGAGAGAAAAGTGGAACAAATAATGTTGTATGTACAAATGAATGTAATACTATGAGTTTCACAGTGATGTATAACTACAATATTACAAATATAATTAAATTGAAAAATATTGCCTTTCTTTTTCTGATATCTGTACCCATACATTTATATTAATTATTACTTTATGATTTACTTGTTTATATGTTATATACTCATTTTAATTTAGAATGAATTGAAGATACCATTTATTTTCATTTTAATAATTCAATAAAATTAAGTTCTCTTTTTGGTAATATCAATATTCAGTTACGTTGTCTGAGTAAATGTTCAAATCTAAAACACAAAGTATGCTATGATTACATTGTCTTATTGATTTTATTGTCCTCATTATAGAGTATAATTGCCTCATTTCTTTCATCTGTTAATTTTATGTAGTTAGAAATTAATTTCCAACACTGACAGAGATGAAAATTCTGTAATTATTTTCATAGACATCAATATATTAGTATTGTTTAAACTTTTCATTTTTTCTTTCTTCTTACCTCTTCTTTTTCTTTCTTCCTTTTTTTATTTTTATTTTTTGTCTGTCCTGAGAGACATTTATTGCTTACAGCCTTGTCAAAGTATGTTCTTTCCCTGTATTCCAATATAAACATACTGCATTCTACAGTATAAACATACTGTATTCCACAGTATGGATTCCTTATTTTCCCTTCTTTCCTCTTTCTTCATTTTCTATCTTAATTTGGTAGAGTATATCCTTCTGTAGCTTCTTAAGAAAGCCCAGGTTAGTTTTTGTGAAGTTTTTAATTAGAGAAATTTAAATGATAAAATGTATTTGACACCTTAGCATGCATGGTGGCCTCATCACATAAATAATCCTTAGTTGTGAAATAATATTTCATCTGGGTTGTAAATGTTTTTTTTTTTTTTTTTTTTGGTGGTGGTGGTACTGGGGTTCCTGGAAGCCCTTTTACCTCCAGGCTACACTCCCAGACCTATTTTTACATTTTTTTCTATTTGGAAACAGGGTCTCCTAAGCCAGCACACATGGCTGGCTTCGAACCTGTGCCATCCTCCTGTCTCTGCCTCCCAAGCGCAGGGCTTACAAGCAGGCCCCATCACGCCCGGCTAAATGTTTACATTTTCTTGCCATCCAAGTATCCGTTATGGTCTTAAAAAGTATGAAACCATTTTGTTCCTTATTCATTTATAAACAATTTCCTGGCTCTCAAATTTTCAACTGATGTGGCTTGGGATACAATTATAAACCTATTTTCCCTTATTCTTCTGGATTTTTTTGGAATATTAATTTTACATCAAAGTAGAATTTTGTACAGTTTATTTGGCAATATAGGTTTATTTTACTTATTTTACTTTCTAGTTTGTATTACACTGTGCAACTCATAAGGATGTTGAAGAAATTGTTTTGTGCTAAATTCTTTTTTTATGGTTCTTTTTTTAACGTTTACTGGTGCATTGTAGTCACACATCTTAATGGAGTACAAGATGGTGGAGGCATATATGCAAACATCACCCAATTAGGCCTGACCCAATTCCCTCCCCATTGCCTCCCCTTCCCTCCTTACCATGTTTGGCTTAGGGATTGACTTTGATATGTTTGTTAAAGTACATCACAAATATTAGAGAATTTCCCTCTTCCCCCCCTCATGCCCTCAGGTTGCCTTATTTGCTCATCTATAGTATTGTCTTTTTAATTTAGAGTTCCTCTTATGACCCATAACTGACTAATCTCACTTAACATAATGTTCACCAGTTACTAAGCCATAAAAATATAATTATATCATTTACAGGGAAATGAATGGAATTGGAGAACATTTCTTTTGCTATATTAAGGATTGAACCCAGTGGCATTCTACCTTCAAGCTACACTCCCCAGCCCTATTTTTTCTTCTTTAAGTTTTAAAGCTATAATTTTATTTTATTTTATATATTTTTACATGAATCATCTTGAAAATGGCATACATTGAGCCGTGCTTGGTTCCCCCCCTCCCCGGACTTCCCATTTTCCCCTCCCAACAATGAGTGTCCAGGTTAATCATGCTACATTCATACTTTTACACATATTCAATTGTAGCTCCTCCATTAACCAACTCATTAACAGTGACACCCAATGCCCTGTCACCTAAACCTGTTTTATTTTAAAACAAGTTCTCACTAAGTTGCAGAGGGCCTCACTAAATAGCTGAGGCTGGCTGAGAACCTGTAATCCTCCTGTCTCAACCTCCCAAGTACTGGGATTATAAGCATCTACAGCTTAAATGTAGAATATTGTCTCAAAGTATATATGCATATTTTTCTCTAAATTTTTTTTATGTGTTTCATATATGTTTTTTATTGAGGATTTTTTACAAAGGCCTTGAAATTTTCCCTTTTTATATCAGTAAGAATAACTGTATTGTGCTTTAATTTAAAAAGTCCTCCAAAAACAGCAATAAGGCAATGGTTATTCTTTTTTTTATCTTCTGTTGTCTGTTCATGGGATTGGAGTATATTTTCATGTTCCCTCTATGCCCCAGGCTGATGGAGTGGAGGTTATGGATCATTTCCAATGGCAGAAAGAAGCATTTGTTTGTGTCCAAAAGTAAAAATGTCCACTTCTCAAGTTTTATTAACCAAAATGACATAGACAGGCTTAAACTCAAAACATCTCCAAAATAAAATTCTATTATATGGTAGAAGAAAAAAAAGATTTTATGACAAAAACAATGAATTTTGTCTCTATACCTTCCTAATTACTAAGGAGGTACTAAAAGACTTAATATACACTTTGGGAGACTGTGTGGGTATACTTAGGAATTATTTTATTATTAAACTAAACTTCATACCTGCAATCCTTTTCTCTTGCAAATAAGTTTCACAGAACAAATTTCTCTAATCTTTTCCCGTGAAAAATGCATTTGGACATAAGTCCACTTGCAGACACTGTGAGAACTTGGTTAGAACAAGTTATAGAATTTTCGTCTTCAATCTTTAAATCCTGTTTGCAAGATGGCATTTTAATAAATGTCACGCAGATGAATTCAGACACTGAGTCGGCAACATAAGCTCTAAGTTTCTATTGATTTCTGTAGAATCCATACCCATCAAATATATGTTTGGGGCATTGCTACTGAGATGGGGAGAAGCATCTCTTTTACTTATTTATTCCTTTTTAAAAACCTTTAAAAGATATTTTCTTCAGCTCCTTAGCCTGTGCCAAAAAGTATCATATAATGAAATCCATCAAAATTTATTTTTATCAATTTCTTCCACTATATATTGATGTATGATTACAGATAAATTGAAATATAATTT
Source organism: Muscardinus avellanarius (assembly GCF_963383645.1). Taxonomy (NCBI): domain Eukaryota; kingdom Metazoa; phylum Chordata; class Mammalia; order Rodentia; family Gliridae; genus Muscardinus; species Muscardinus avellanarius. Next base: position 20,965,810 of record NC_137786.1, on the reverse strand, counting down.
TTACCTTGGTTCATACACTTAGATTTGGGAAAATATCCCAAATTTGGAAGTGATTGTTTTATGATAGCCAAAGGAAAGAGAATAAAATTATGGCATTGCCTAGTTTGCTACAGGATGATTAAATGACCTTGCTACAGCAGAAATGCCAAATGGAGGCATTTAATCCTCTCATTAAAACATTACTATAATTTTATTGCCTAAAATGATCTAATACTTATCTTAAACTATATATTCCCTAAGGCCACATACTCCTGATGGGCTTAAAAATGCTGACTACATGTTGATACATAATAAAAAATGCTGAGTGTAGTTTAGATAGCAAATGAAGGACAAACAGAATAAATTAATTGATTAAATCATGCCACTATATTGATTTTTTTAAATTGAAAACAATTTTAAACATGACATCACAATTCAGACTTATAATAATAATTAACATATACATAGTATTATATAACACAGTTAAATTAAGAGGGGATTGGGCATCACCTTGTACAAAATAGCATGAAGGATGTAATCTGGTATTAAGTCAATTTGTAAATCAGTTTAACATAGAATAATATTTTATTAATGATTTTTAGCTTTATAAACTTTTACAAATACAAAGGTTTAATCATAATTATATATATGACATTGATTAATTTCTAAGCAAGAATATGATATAAAATAGATAGGCAATATAATCTATCATAAATTTTTCTGGTATATTTAAACCTTAAATATGATTCTTAATAGCTACTTTCTCTTAGATGCAAAATTTTCATTCTTACTGCATTATGATTCTAGGCCTGAAACCCTCTATATCACATTTTCCTATGCAGCTGACCCAATCAAATGTTCTTCTTATAGGAGGAGATAATAGAAAATAGAAAGCTCTTTGCCCTCTATTTCTTTTATTATTACCAAATTACAGAGCTTTACATTGTACATGACAGCTGTTCCAATTATAGTTATATTCATTGTTGTTTCTTTGTTCCAAACATGCAACACCAATCTCATTAAACTGTACTAGAACCAGGTGATGGTAGAAGGTCATATAGGTCCCACCTCTCCTCAATTTTTAATAATTCCAAAAACATTTCAGTTTTTCCCATCCATATCAGGATTATACCTATTTTGTTCCTACGGTTATTATATCTCAGATAACTCTGGTTCAAATTTTCTTACTTTTCATACCTCTAAAACATAGTTCAAAATTGTTTGTAGAGAATCCCTTTTTGAGCAGGGGGTGGTGGCGCACGCTTGTAATCCCAGCATTCCGGAGGCTGAGACTGGATGATCGCGGTTCACAAACAGCCTCAGCTACTTAGTGAGGTCCTTCGCAACTCAGTGAAACTCTCTTTCAAAATAAAGAATAATAAAAAAAACTAGGGCAGGATGGGGGTAGCTCAGAGGTCGAATTCCCCTGGGTTCCATTTCCAGACCCGCAAAAACAAACAAACAAACAAACAAACAAACAAAAAAAAAAACCACACACACACACACACACACACACACACACACACACAAAGAATCCTTTTTTGTTCAGAAGCCAGTAGTATGCTTTTTCGAAGGTTGTGGAGCAGTCAGATAAAGTTTAATAAAGACATTAAGATTTATGTGCCTTTGAAAGGTGTTAAAGGATTGAGAGTCACAGAAAAATGTGCCATGACAAAAATATAGAATTGACTATGAACAGAACATTTATGGCTGAGAAAAAAAGAAAACCAGACTAATTAAAACAGCAGATGTAATATATAAAATATAAAAAGGTGTGTTGATAATTCATTATAGGATGTAAACATCTTTATATGATGAGAAAGTTAAGTGACAAATATAACACAGATACAGAAATCCTTGCAACCCAATAAGATATTTTTAAGTGAGCTAATATTACCGTTAATATTTGCTCACTTAACAAGAATTCTTTACATTTGAATAAACCTTTTAGTTTTGAGTTTCACTGTGACTATGGATCTGTTTAAGTTGAAAAAGTATAATCATAGTAGATGTGCAAATCTGGCATAAAAAGATATTTGAGCTATATTACCTATTGAGATTGAAAGAAATGCTAGTGTCAAAGTGCCTTTATGGCTTTAGCCTGAAACTGGAATTGCAGTACAATTCACAGAGATGAGATATTACTTTGAAACGTGCTTCCAGAAAGACAAGAGGTGGGAGCCATAAGAAGGTTAGGATTTGAATTTTGATTGTACTGAGTTAGCAGAAATAGCAGGGTCTTTAGTAGGAGATAGATCATCTAGGTGGATAGAAATATATACTTCTTTTATTGTAGGAAAGAAAAAGGGAGAAACAGCTGAGTAAGAATATTAAAATAGAAAATGAGTGTGTAATTTCAGTGCATTAAAATGAAAATCACTTTGAAGTGAACCATTTTCAGGCAAATCTTAGAATGTACATATTTTACCTAGAGTTGAAAACTTAGCAAAATCTAACATTTATTAATATACATAAGTATATGTTGCAATATTGCAAAACAATGGTTTTGTGTGATACTCTTTATAAATACTTATATCATTTTGTATTCTACTGGTGTATCTCAACTTATACGAAATTATATCAGGTTTATTTTTCAAAGGTCACAAATATTAATTTGATTGATAATGGTAAGATGAATGTTGGAGAAATATAATTAAACAGTAAGAAACATTTAAATATTTGATAATCATTAGGCAAAATTGATATACATTATAGGTCATCTACAATTGCAAAGATAGAAATCTCACTTGCTTACATGCCCAAGCATATACCAGTGGTGAAGATAAATCATAATTGTCTTTAAGTAAGATGATTTGACAGCTCCATTTGTCACACGTATTTCTAAAATCACTTGGTAGTGTTAGTCACCAACTGCATTAGTTAATTTACTTTTCAAAAGAAAACCAAACTTCTTATATCTTTATAACAGGGGGTAGTTTTGTAACTTGAAACAAGATGTCCACAACATGAGACCCTCACTTCCCACAGAAACATAGAGATTGGAGTGTTCTTTTCCTTATTATTACATTTCAAAGAAATTCTATTGTGTCCCTTAGACAGAAACGTCTGGGGCCTGAAGCTAACAAAGACTTATTTAGCGTTAAAAAAGGTTTACTAATATTTTAAAGACTAGGAATAAGGACAATAAAATAAATGCTGTAAGAAAGGGAAGTGACATTTTCTCATTTATTTTAAATAGATAAATTACCTTTGCATTTTTTGTGATTACTGTTACACGAGTATCAAGCTTTGGATGTGCATTTTACTTGTGAAACCTCCTCTTTTCCTCTTTTGCTTGCTTAATTTCTATTTCCTCTGGGAAGCAAAAGAAAATTTCAGCTATTCTCTCGAGAATATTTAGTACCCAGAACTTTTGTTCTCATTTTTTTTTACAAACCACAGAAAAGAAGAATGATCCCACATAACATATTTATACATATTAAAGATAAGTTTTTACTCAAACACTGGCTGTATCCTTTTGTGAATTGTTGACTTTATGTGATTGTCTTCACTCATTTTTTTAAAATCTCTCTTCTTAAGCATTTTATTCATTCCTTCTCTTGTGTAGAAATAACAAGAATATAAAAGCCCTTGTAACAAAAAAAACAAGGACAATAGGAAAATATGACTGATAAAACTGATTATACTTATTTTATCCATTCTGATGACATCTACAGGTTTTTAAACCAGTTCTCAGATGAAGAGGATTAAGGACAAAAAATTAAAAAAAAAATCAAAACTAGTATAGAACAGTATGGGCTATCAGGTGAGTAGAAGGGAAGATGGGAGAAGACTGAAAGATTGAGAGCAATTGAGTTTATTTGATAAAGAAGATAGGGACAAGCTTCTGAGGATAGTTGCAGTTTTCTAGAACAACTTTTACTTGTGCTTCTCATTAGACAGTCATCCTTTATGGCTCAAGAAATACCCTTGAAAGGAACAAATCTTGGCCTCAGAGAATAAGGGTTTCTTTCCCTTTCCTCAGTCACAATTACTTTATAGATAATCCTGTTATGAGTGCATTTGATTTCAGAATTATTTTTAGGATTTGTTTTCATATTAATCTTCTTAGCTCTCATTCTTGAAGAGCCAAGACTGATTCTTCTTGTTACTATTTCTCTTTGTGAGGTTTCTTTTTTCTCACAATAGCTTAAATTCATTGTATTGATTTATTTTATGAAAATTTGATATTTAGAAAGGAAAGTCACTAATATAACACATACTTTAAGCAAATTGTTAATATTATAAAAATAAGGATGTATTTAATGTATTTTATGTATTGGAATCTCAAAAATAAAGAATAGTTGTTTTAAGATATTTATGTGTATAGTTTTGTATATCTTATATGCTACTTTTAGTTTATGTCAAATTACTATATTCTGCAATAAATAAATATTTAATTTCACATTCCGAAGTTGATTCCTAATTAGTTTATGTTGGCTCAAAACATCTGTATAATTCATGATTTAAAAAATTGAAATTTTTTTACATATATAAATTAAATCAATATTTCTAACTCCGATATTATATAATTATAATAGCTAAACTGTAGTCAAATATTATTTAGGGGATTCATTCATTTGAGATCATTTGAAGATTGTGATGGAGTTAATTTAGTAATTTTATTTTATATAGTAGTAACATGAATATTGAGGAAATTAAGTGGCTTGAATAAAATGAAGTGAACAAAAGGTGGAACAATAGTAAACTCCAAATTTCCCATCTCTAGATCAGTGCTTACTCTCTAACATAAAAATCCAGTCACATAATGAAATTAGTGAAACAAGTACATGAGAAGGCCTTTTACTGATGGTTCAGTTACTGAGAAAATAAAGTTGGTATTTGCTCCCTAAAATTAAGTACAGATAATTAAAATAATCAAATACACAAAACTAATACTGAAGGTAAGTATGATAGGCACAAAGAACTTTGATATGGGTATTATTATTTGAGTGATATAACTTAAGCGAGCTACAAAGAGACTCACTGTGCACTTGTTACCAGCAGATGTGAGTCCAGTGAAAAAGAACACACCCCCACACAAATTATACCAACCGGGATTATTAGTCACAGCTAGGCAGCAAGGGACACAAGGAGTGTCAGATCCATTATGAGCTCATCCTCTGAGGCTCAAGAAAGCTTCCCAGGTTGGATGGAGTGTTAACTGCATGTGCTCCACTTGCATTTTAGCTGAGGGACCACAAAAGACAGCACTGGGTTCTATACATCAAGAAAATGAGACCCGCTTGGCAAAACTCTGAAAGATATAACCTGTTTCTGGGGAAGGCCACACAGTCCCAGGCAGTTTTCTCCTGTCTCTCAATGTTGCATTGCCTCAGAATAACAGGAACAAAGCCAAACTGCTTCAGGCAGTTTCTCCCTATCTCAAGCTATTACATTCCTAACATATTCTACAGTTATTCTTGAAGAAATACAGACCATGAATGAGGGAAGAAGGCTGAACCAGTGCTCAAATGAATACTGTCTTGCATTAATTTTTAAAATAAAAAGAAATGTACTCTCCTATGAAGCAAATACAATTATTTACAATGAATATTAGCTGATAGAATAATTTTTCATAACAATTTTAATTTTCAAATATATGGAATAGGTAAAGTTTCATCATCTTCATTATAAACATGAGAAACCCTAAATGTTAGTCTTAACAGGCATTAATAATAGTTAATTACAACAGTCTATTTCCTGGTACATAAAACATAATTGGAGTTACCTCTTTCATCATCCATTCATTTCATATTTTTCTTCTCTTTGGTCAGTACCATAGAGGGTTGTGTAAACCTTATTACTTCAGGTACCCAGTGCTTGTTTGTTTGTTTGTTTGTTTTGTGGTACAGGAAATTGTGGTATAGGGCATTCTACTTCAAAGTGACACCCCCAGCCCTATTTTTTATATTCTTTATTTTGAAATAGGGTTTTCCTAAATTGCGGAGGGCTTCATCTGGGGCTGACTGCGAACCTGTGATCCTCTTGTCTCAGCCTCCCAAGTACTGGGATTACAAGTTTGCACCACTACACCCAGCCTGGTACCCAGTGTTTGATGATTTTCTCTTAGTTGGGTTGCTATGGCTTCTACTGAGTAGGGCTACTGTATGATAAGATTACCAAGAAAAACCTCAGCCTCTTTTGTTCCAGATTGTTCTTTATAATTTGTAACATACATCATAACCAATGTACCCTAAGTGATTTGGATTGAGAGTTCTAAAACCGACAATGATCTTTTATGGTTCAGAAAGCAAAGAACTATAAACTGCCATGAAAAGGCCTCTACTTTAATTTATAATAGTGACTTGAATTCCTGTTGGAAATAGTCCTATCTACAGCACCCGGACTTATTAGTTGACTAGCCACAAGCCTTAACAATTATAAGGAGATATTTTTAAACTTTTTTGTGATAAGAGAGCAGCCACTTCTAATTCTACTTCTTGGTTCCCTGATTCATGCATTCTTGCTGTGGGAGATGGGACAGCATTAGACATTCAGAGCATAGTTTACATACTATAGAACTCAACTCCACTGCAGAATGTGTCTCCTATGGTAGAATAAATATGCTTTCTGCAGTCAGCTGGTGCATTTGTTTATTTCAATAAATAATCATTGTTTCCTCCCATGTGTTCTCTCTCTCTGCCCAAACTCATCCCTTTCCGCCAGTCTGATTTTATGCTTAATTCAGTGATTTGCTTTATAGACAAAATATGAGCAAAATGACTGTACCAATTCTGATCATACTGAAAACTTTAAGCGACATTACACTTTCCCTCTCACTCTCTTACATTCCCACATAAGATGACCATAAACAAATTACCTGAAGTTCCTTCAGTTTGGGTCTTTATGTAAAGTACATGGTGGACAGTCTTACAGTGAAGCTATGTTAAGCCTAGAAAATCTCAACACAGATTTTGAGATTCATAGCTGGCTATCCAGACTCTCATAAGGAAATAATGTTTGTTTTGTTAAGTCGCTTGAGAAATTGTGACCATTTAATTCTGTCATAACCTTCTCAACTCCATCAAGGCAGCTGCTTCTGGTTGATGGGGCATGTGACAGTATATCACTGTTTATTCTGGGATCATAAGGGAATTGTTTCACTGGCTTTCCTCTAAATTGGTAATTGTTAAACATGATTTTGAGAGAAATACCACAGCAATGCCACATGGTGACATAAATCCACACATGGAAGGGTTGGCAGAAGCAGTGCATAGAGAAGAGAAAAACCCATACCAGACTTAGCTGTCTGCCCTCCCAAGGAAAGCAAAGCCTCAACAATGGTAGGAAGACATGATGTAATCAGCTTTTCACCAAATTGTTGAGTCATAACAATTTATAACAGGGTTTACAAACCATAGCACTTTGGTCAAGTAACAAAATAATGGATCCTAGTTTTATCCATTAATTTTTATATTGCCTATGGCTCTTTTGGGGTTATAGTAAGAATAGTTAAGTTTATTATCTTCACAGATATAATATGACTCACAATGTATGAGGGAGGTATCTACTATGTGATTACTTATAGAAAATATTTTGCTGATTCCTGCCCCAGCAAGGATAGGATAAGTCTATATATGAAACTTGGTTCTCATTTCTCTTACAGGAAGGCTGCTCACATAGTATTTAAGCCTATTAACATCAATTTCTCTGAAGGAAAGGATATATGTGGACCATATGTCATTTCTATCCCTGCCGACCTTAGCTGCTCTGTGTATGTGGGCCCTTTGAATAAGCACCATACTGATTAAGAAAAAATGCTTGATGACATACAAAATAAGATAGCCTTCTCCTCGGGATCTTTTGGCTATCAATTACCTAGTAATATTTTTTCAAAAATTTTATCTATTTAATGACCTCTTAGCTATTGCTAAAGGAACATGGGATGGTATAAATGGATATATCATGGAATCTGTTTTTCCACATAAGGTGGACAATTTGTTGTATCACATGAAGTTCTGACCACTTTGATGTATTTTATTTCAGCACTTTCTTGTCCACTTAAGATTGGGGTGGTATAACCACATGCAAGCCCAGAAGACTTTGAATGTTGACCTTAGCCAGCTTAGAATTTTGACAATGTAAGGATGACAAAGACAGGAAAGGAAGCAGTATAATAATGTGATTACATGTAAATTATGGCAAGTCTACTTCTTAAGAGAAAAGAAGTGAGAAACTGTTTGCTAGTGGCAATGAGTAAGCAGTATAACTATCCTGCCTCCAGACTCAGTGTTATTTGTGGCCTAGAAGAAATAAAAATGAGAGCAGTATGACAAAGCAATTACAAGTGTAACATTATGGGTGCAGTGCCTATGTTTGACACTGAGGTTCATCAACAGTTTGATGCTGTCTATGTTACCTAAAAGTAAGCTTATCAGGCTCATATTTCCTATATGTAACTTGGAGGTAATAGTGCTTATCTCATACATTTGTTATGAAAATAAATTAATCAATGTAAGATTCTTGGAATAATGTGTGGAATATACTATCCATGTAAGTATTTCAGAAAGCAGAAGAGGACAATAACCCATTAGCTATCTGTGCTAGAAATAAAGGGACTTTCAGAGATGAGTTTGGAATTATAAAAGATTCCTATAAATGGCAGTAGTGGGATCCAGAAAATATGTTGAAAGATTCACAGAGAAGATCTTTGGGAAATAAGTGAGTCTCCTCCAAGAAGAAATGAGAGTATGAGTCTGTCTGAGAGTGAATGACCTACATTACTAAGACTTCAAAGGCATGGACGATGGCGTGCTTAGACCTCTGTATCAGAGGCTGGCAATTTTTATTTATAAAGGAACAAATAAATATATTAAGTTTTCTGTGCAACATGGTCTCCTTGTACAACTGAACTGTTGGTCTATTTCTTGCTCAAAGTGTCATGGATAAAATACAAACAAATGGCAGTTGTTGTTTTCCATTGAAGCGTTATTTACAAATACAGATGATGGGCAAGATTTTGCTTATAGGCTGGAAGTCACTGTTTTAGATTGTTAGGGATACGGCCATAAATTACCAAAATCTAGGTGGCCTCCTAGAAAATTCAGCACAAATGAATTTTCTCATCATTGTGTCAGATAGAAAACTAAGGTCAATGGCACAGCCAGATGAGTTCCTCCTCAGATATGTAAGGAAAGGATGTGTTGTAGGTCTCTTCATTTTGGATTACGGCTGCTGTCTTCTTCCCATGACTCTTTATACAGTATTCTCCGTGTGTGTATTTCTGGCTCCAATTTTCCCTTTATATAAGAATCCTCATTATATTGTATTAGAGCTTCCCCTAATGATCTTATTTCAGCTTGATTACAGTTATGAATTTTTTACATCCAAATGAGATTGCATTCCAAGGTACTGGGGATTACAAATGCAACATACAAATTTTGAGAGACATAATTCAATCCATTAACATTGCCAAATGGTGTTCTGAGATGAAGATATATATTCAGGCCTATCACATACTTTCTGCAGTTGGTCTTACAGGCCATGTTAGAAACAATTAGTCATTTCTTTATAGCTTTATATAATTTTTAAACATTTGATACAAAAAAGAAATTTGATACAAAAAAGAAATTGGTAGTTCACTGATATTCTGATATTTTTGGATTGTTACTTTACCTAAGCAAAAATGAAACTCTGGCTCTTTATTATTGTTGATATTACCCAAAAACCATGGTTAATTAAAAAAATTATATCCTGAAATCATAGTCAGTGGCTGGTCAAGAAATTCAGGGATTCAACATGGCTAAGGAGAAAGGTTGCACACCTTCAATAAGCTATCTAAGGGAGGCCCAAGGAGCACATATGTTTGTTCTTGGATTGAAAGCCCCCAATGTTCTTCTGAAGATAGTCCCTTGCCCACAATGACACCTTCAGCATGATGTAAGTGCAGCCCACAGAGCTCTAGATGACCCACCCACTCAACTCGCCCCCTCCAATTATGTAACCCCAGCCATCTCCCTCCTGCACATGGTCTAACAGACCAATCACAAGAAGCTTGGGAACTTTTAGGTGCAGAAAGTGGACTTTAAAGGTAGAACATCAACAATAGATATGAAGGTGGCAGAAAAGTCTTTCCAGAAATTTCATTTATTAAGAAAAACCAAGTACGTGTTTATGTCTATGCATACATTTATATTCATAATATACATATGTAATTGTATTTTTAATAAAATATATGATACACCTAGTTGGAACATATTTGTGAGACCATTACAAGACATGTATCTGTGTGTGTGTGTGTGTGTGTGTGTGTGTGTGTGTGTGCGCGCACGAATGCATGCTTATTTCTAGGAGGATGCACATTGTTTTACCAATGCTTGTAAGGGTCACTTAGGTGAGCTATCAAAGTGATAGAAAATGAAAGGCTAAGCCTAAAATTCACAGCGTTAAGTTAGATTGCAATAAAAATACCCATATATTTGTCACATTTGTGCATGTATTTAAAATTATGCAAATGTGTGGGAATATAGCTATATAAAAAGCCTAAAAATTCAGTGATGTGAAAGCGGAGGTCTGGAAACTAAAGGAGCAGCTTTGCCTACTTCACAGTTTGCATCGGGCCATGTTCAGCATGTGCTTGCTTAGGAGGGTTCCAGGAAGCTTGGAAGAAGCAAAAATAGTTTTTCCATTTAACATTTTTCATGTAGTCAAACGTCTTCAGAGTATATTATAAATGACTTAAGGAAGTTATGATTATTTTCTTTTACAAGTAAGAAACTGATGCAGCCTGGTTCCCCCAAATTAGAATTATTGAGATATAAAAGCAAACGTTAGCAAGCTTAAAGCAATCATATATAATCAAAAGACTACGTATGCATTTAGCTCTTAGTATGGGCAAGGAACTTTCGATATAATTTTAATGTCTATTTACTCCTTTGGTCCCCGAAGGCAATTTATGAGGCAAATTTTTAAGTTATAAGAAAACCACACTTGTATTCTATGTTCTTCTAGAAACTACAACAAATATAGCAGCTTAGAATTTTTCCCCTCTGCTGTACTGAGTTGGAACCCAGGCGCATTCTACATCCAAGCTACATCCACAGCCCTATTGCTTATTCTTTATTTTTGAAACAGGGTCTCCCTGAAGTACAAAGGGCCTCCCTGAGTAGCTGAGGTTGTCTGAGAATGGCGAGCCTCCTGTCTCAACCTCTCAAGTACTGGGATTATGAGCTTGCACCAACATTCCCAACGCAGTTTAGAATTTTAAATGCACTATTTCTCAGTTTCTGCACGCCAGGAGATAAGGAATGGCTTAGACAGATGCACTGCTCAATCAGGGTGCTGGCCCTGCTGTGGTTCTCATGTCAAATTCAGCATCTCATTTAACTGTTGAAAGAACAGTGGGCTTTGCATTTCTAGGGTAGGACCTACAGCTCCTACAGCCGTTTTCTCTCCCTTTCTAGCTTACAATGCTTGGTTCTTTGCTCTTCCACTTTTATCCTTAAATTAAAAACAAGTGCTACTCTTCTAAATGCATATGGTTTACTTTCTAACCTCTAGATCATCTCCAAAATGCTCACCTGTGTAGGTCAGGTCAACCCAGGGTTGTCTTTTTATATTTACTTGAAAGAAAACTTAATAAGGACTATAGTATATGAATAGTAGTGTTAGAATGTTCTGTTTTATGTGTAAAGTGTTTTATATGATGAAAAATGAGGGTGTGATTTTACTCTGTTACTTGTGGACGTCCATGTATTGAAGAGATGTTCCCATTGGGTATTGTTGGCATCTTTGTCATAAATTAACTGACCCTAAATGAGTGGACTCATTTCTCAGCTTCCTACAATGTCGCACTAGTTTACTTTTTTCCCCCCATCGGTTCCATGGTGTTTGATTACTAGAACACTGAGGTCAATTTTGATAGTAGGTAGATGACAAAAAGGGGCAAATTCCATAATACGGAACTCACCACTGAAATTCTGTTTGGACATGACTTCAAAACAAATTGGCAACTGAAGAAAACAAAAGACAAATGGGATGAGAATAACTTAAAAATCTTCTGAACGACAAGTGAGGGAACAGAATAAAGACAACCTACGTTATTGTAGAAATTATTTACAAACTAAACATCTGCTAATGGCTTAATATACCAAACATGTAAGGAACTAAAACAATGCAAGTGTAAGTTAAAAAATAACTCAACTGCCTGGAGAGGTGGAGCATGCTTGTAATCCCTGTGCTTGGGAGGCGGAGACAGGAGGATCACGCTTATTTGAAGGCAGCCTCGACATAAAATAGGTCTGGGAGTGTAGCCCGAAAGTAGAAGGGTTTCTAGGAACCCCAGTACCACCAAAAAAAAAAAAAAAAAAAAAAAGTAAAAACAGAAACGCGACTAAAAAAATGAGCAAATGCCCTGAAGAGAAATTTTTAGAATAAATACATATATATATATATATATATATATATATATATATATACATACATACATATATGTATATATATTCATATATAGTTCCATATATATAGTTGCATATATATAGTTGCATATATATGCAAATTCTCAGCACTCCTATTCAACATGGAATGCAAGTCAAAACTACAATGAGATATCATTGCATATCTGTCATATTTTGTTATTATCAAAAGATTTGTTGGTGAAAGTTAAATAAAACTAAAATCCTTGTCCACTATTTGAGGAGGTAAATTAGTGTTGCCATTAAAGAAAACAGCATATAAATTCCACAAATATAAGATAAAAAATAACATGTAGAATTATAGATTAATATCCTTATAACATATTTGCATTTCCATAATCATTAAAGAATTATTAACTCTAGTCAGTTTATAAGATTAACCTGAATTTTCACAAACACATAAAATATGGAAGTGTGGTATACACATACACACACATAAAATAAAATAGAACAATATTTGGCCACAACATAAGAAAATCCTGTTATACTTGTGGCAATATGAATGAACTTGGGTAATATTTTTTATGAAAATAAGCCAGATGCAAATAGATAAATATCATAATATCCTAATTCTACAGTGAGGGTTATAATAATTTAATGCTTATGTTTTAAAATCCCTACCACACATAAAGAGGGGATTGAATACACATATCAAGTGTTAGAAATCATAGGGGGCATCATATATTTCTGTTTCCTTCAAATCTAAAGAAAAAAATGAGGAGGAAACTTGCTCCACATTACAAAGTAAATAAATACACTGAAATTCATTGTATTTTAATTGCATGTCAATAACCACCGTGCTATATTTTCAAGAAAAGAGTTTCAGCTCACATGTTTTAGACATTCTATTTTGTTGTGATAGGTGGGAAATTTCTCTTTTTTACCAGCTAACCAAGAAGTCTTCTTCAGTTTTATGGGAGCTTGGCAGAAGATACAGGACTTCTGAGTCATTGAAAAAAGATAATATGTTATTCCCAGAAATAGCATAAGCCAAAGTGTCAGCATTTGCACTTTTTTTTTTCTTTAGAGCATCTATTCCTAGGGTAAAACAAAGAGAAAGAAGTAATATCTACACATGTATTAGATTGTGCTATGGTAGAAACTGTCCCTCATTTAAAGAAAAGTATTATCTTATTTCAGACACTTTTATTTGATGTTTACTCCAAAATGAGATATATTTTTATTATAATAGATGATAAAGAAAGCCTGTCAGTTGATCTGTGAAGAAATTCTGCCTCTATTTTTCAAGACAGTATACTACACACCAGTCTTTGAAAATAAAACCTTGAGCATAAAAAGTCAATGCTTCCATTTGCAGTTTTGCAGGAAAGGCTCATGCAGAATCATTTATCCTCCTTCTGCTTCTATACCATCTTGATTTCTAGTAAATTTGTCCACAATTGTGTTGGCCTCTATGATTAATTCTATAGAGTTCAGGACCAAACCTATTCTATTTGTCACATAAAGTCTTTAATTAAATTTACTACCTATAACACCCCAAAGGGGAAGTGAAATCAATCTGTAATTTTGACCTCACATATGTCCATTTTAGGACCTCTAACCAAAGAAACACTTATCACAAACCATGAGGAGAACTTGAGAAAACCACGTGGGTTCTTCTTTAAAATGTTTACTAACATTTTTATTCTTCATCAGGAGTGCCAGTTAACTGATTCTAAGTGGAACAGGGTGTATTTCTGATCATGCTGACTATATCTTGCATAATAGGACATTTTGTTTCAACCATAATGACATTGGTCACAGAGTTAATAATGACCTAATGCCCTCAGTTGAAAAACAGTAATATTTTTGATCACTTAAGGTAGCCATAAACAAATTTAGTATGAATATTTCTAATTGAATAAATTGCTTATAAAGAGAAATGTCCACAGGATGTATTTTAATGAGTCAGTTATCCCTATGGGAAGCACCCTTGAATAGGCAAATGTAGTCTGATCTGGGGTACCAGCACTTACTTCTGACCTACCCACTGAGAGGAAACAGCAAGCAAGAATATTTAGAAAATATTTTAAATATATATTCTCCAAAGCCCTTTTATGCATGAGGTTCTTCCTTAGTAAGAAAATTCCTTCTGAGCTTTCTGAGCATTTATATTTTAAACATGTACAATTCCCATCATAATTCAGCAATGAAAGCCAAAGTTACATTGATTCTTCTAAAACTACCCACTTACAAGGTCATGATAATTTCCCTTCCTCACTTTGAACGTTGTTCTCCAAACTCTATCCTTTGAATTTGAGTACCTCTGTGCCCAGTAGAAACCCCAGAAAGACAAGGACTTGGTTATTTGTGTACAAAAGAATAAGATTTGTGTTTCTACCCTCCCTGAATTTACCCCAAATAAACAAACTAGTTATATGGATTTGATACTATTTACAGACAGAACACTTTGAGTTCATCCTTGTCTAAATATTTATAGCAGCTTTGTTCAGGTGAAAGAGGCAATTGACACCATTATGTAAAAATAAGTATAATTTTGCTGGGCCCAACTAAACTATTGGTTGCCTTAGGCTGGCCTTGCATAGCAGTAATTTTGTGTGTGTGTGTGTAGTACTGGGGATGGAACCCAGACTAATTCTACCTCCAAGCTATACCCCATCCCTATTTTTTATCCTTTATTTTGAAACATGGTCTCACTTAGTTGCAAAGACCCTCACTAAGTAGCTGAGGTTGTCTGTGAACTACGATTCTCCTGTCAGTCCCCCAAATGCTGGGATTATAAGCACGTGCCACCATGCCTGCCAATTATTTTAAAGTAATCCTTAATACATTATATCTGCTGTTTCATATTTGTGATAATATCTCTTGAATTTTTGGCTAGTTTCAATATAAGAACTCAAGATTTTTTCAAGGCTAAGGACAGATCACTGGAGTATTAATTTTAAGTCAATATATTGGACTAAATATTTATATCCTCCCAAAATTTATATGATAGTCCAATTCTTAATGTGGCTGTGCTTATAATTAGAAAGCCAAAGGAAACAATATATAAAATAAGATCATAAGGACTGGCTTCTCCTCCTATTACTGTTAACTATTGATTGAAAGAGGGAGAGTATATCTGATCCTCAGGGGAAAAAAAAATTCCTTCCTTCTATTCTCTTGCTGTGGATCTGACACTCCTATCAGGTTTGCACAAATTTTCCATATTTTCAAAAGCAATAACCATAACCAGGGTCTGTTGTGGTGTCTTTGAATCAATAGCTGTCTTTGAATCTAGTTACTGGTCATGGCCTACAAACACCTCTCCAGTTCTTCCTCATTATCAGGCAAGAAGGAAGAACCACTCATTGTACAGCAGTTTAATAGAGATTTTGGTTCCAAGCCCCTGATTTTTCCTCTTCCAGAAATGCATATTTCTATTAATTATGCTATCCAGATTGCCACAATATTTGAAGGCCATGAGATTATATCTACTTAAAATCTAAGAAGTTGGTCTGCTATGGTTTCATGGATAATGATAAAAGACATGAGCTTATTTGGGTCAGAAACAAAGTATAATTTGTTATGCCCAGAAATAACAGTAGCCAGAAAAATATCATTTATGCCAATTCCCTAGCTCTAAAGAGCAGTAAATTGCATTTCAGAAGATGAACTACAAAAAGAGAGAATTTTTTTTAATTAGGCTGAGGGCCTCTCTACCACTGAGCTATGCACCAGTTTACTTTATTTTGAGACATAATTTGCTAAGTTGTCCAGTTTGGACTCAAGCTTGTGTGTACCACCACATTTGAATAGGAAATGCTGGACAATGAGTCTACTAATTTAGAAGAAAACACTACCTTTTCACAGTAGATAGCAAATAAATGTATTTTTTGTTTAGGCGGAGATATTATGTTACAAGGATATTTTCAATGCTAAATCCTTTAAATATAGGTATAAAGAAAACCAGTGGAAATAAGCTCATACACGTTATAAATGGCATTACCTCTTTTATCCCAATAGCAACACACACCATGTTCTTCAAGAAAATATGGTTGAACATGCTATATTTTGTAATCATAAAAGTTGAAAATATTTACTGTTTATTAGGTAAGCACTGATTAACATATATTTACACATATGAGTTCCTTTAATCATCACTAAAAGATGGATGTTATTTCTATCTCTCTTCAGAAGGTGAGTGTACTAATAAACAGAGTAAATTAAGAAGTTCAAGCTCACTACCAACAGGTATGAAGAGCAGAAACTAAGGAATTTTAATTCTCAGAGCCTTTGACTTGGGATCTTATCCTCAGTAACAAAGGAGAATTGCATGAATTTACAACAGACACTGGATCAAATGAAGTTGAATACACAATAATTTCTTAATAGATGATGGTTAATATTAGATACTCTTATTATATATTTTTATCTTTAAGAGAATATAAATAGGGTGACCAAATGCCTTCAAATAAACAGTAACAAAATAATATCATTTAATTACAGTTTATTAGAGTCTCATGATAGATTATGCTGTGGGTTTGCTCTTAAGAAGATATAAAGGCAGCCAGACATGATGGTGCACACCTGTAATCCCAGCATTCAGGAGGTGGAGACTGGAGGATCACAGACAGCCTCAGCTACTTAGTGAGGTCCTTTGCAACTCAGTGAGACCTTGTTTCAAAAAATAAAAGACTACAAAATAGGGGTGGGGATGTAGCTCAGACATAGAATTCCCTTGGGTTCCATCCTGAGTAACACACACACACACACACACACACACACACACACACACTAATATATATATGTATATATATGCATATATGCATATATGAATATAATATACCTTAGAACCAAAGATGAACCTATTTTACATGAGAGAGAACAACACAAAATCAAATGATATCTACCCAATATTATGGATACAGAAGAATTTCAAAATAAATAGCTCAGCATATGACTTGGTTTATTCTGGAAAACAGAACCTATTGTAAAACTCATGAATTGAGGAAAACTATGCTAGTAAAACTAGTGGATGTTCTGGTTTAATATTTTAGGCATATACAAATCTCTTGTAGAAACACAATCCTTGCAAAGGACACTCTCTCTGATCTTTCCATATGTGGAATTTTCTAAATGTGAAAATGAATTGGAAAATGTTGAAATATCTTGCTTAAATTTTGTAATAAAAATGTCCATTTTTAAAAAATAGGAAAAAATGAATAGAGAAATGGAAAAGCATAGTGTTTGTGGAGAACTATATCAAATTTTGTAAAGTGTGACACATGAAAAAAAGTGGCAGGTAAGGAAATGGGCTTTTAACATCATTCAAATAAATTAAATTGCATTTTTAAAATTAGTATTACTCAGAACTTTCAGAAAACAACTTAAGTTCCATTCTAACCCATAGAATCAGAAGTATGGATTAAGTAAGAATCCTTTCTGCTGTAATTAAATCCCCAGGTGTTTGCAAACAGAGAATAAGATATTGAACTCAAGGGAGGTGGATGCATTCCCTGAACAATTCCTTTTTTTTTTTTTTTTGGTGGTGGTACTGGGAATGGAACCCAGAGACATTCTACCTCTGAGCTGTACCCTCAACATTATTTTTTATCCTTTACTTTGAAACAGGGTCTAAGTTTTGGAGGGCCTCATTAAGTAGCTGAGGCTAGCCACAAACCTGTATCCTCCTGTCTCAGCCTCCCAAGTACTGAAATTTCAAGTAAATACCACCATGCATGACTAACAATTACCATTTTTCATAGGTAATTTTACTGGCAACTAGAGAAAAAATACTAAGGCAACATATTGGAAAATAAGAAGACAAACTATGAGACTATTTATATATTTATATATTCATATGAAACAGAAAGGAAGAAAAATTGCTACAAGATGATAGGTATATGCAGTATAAGAAGAGCAAGTAAGGTCTTTGGACTTTTTATGCATATATTCTTCCAGAAAAGCAGATGTGTTACAAATAATTCCATGTGTATTTTAAAAGAGAAATTAAGGTGCTTAAAAACAAGTACATCCGGATCCAACCGAGGAATGCTTGAAGGAAGTGGTAGTGGTATTTGCTCTTTGATGAAATTAGTGGAAATCCCTTGGGTAAAGTGAAAGAGCAGGATAAAGGAGAGTCTCAAAGCAGAAGGCATATAATCACTGAAAACCGCAAGGCAGGAAGGAATAGGATTCGTACAGAACTGATTATCAATAGAATAATTCAATACATATTTTTGGCTGGAGGATATCCTTAATAATACAGTATAAATATATAAATCCTCTTAGGCATTTATGAATACCTATCATTTTAGGTGGTACATTATAAATTAAAAGGATATAAAATTAAGATTTGTATTGAGAACACATTTCAGTAAAATCTTTTACAGCAATATAAAAACCATTTAAGCATATTTTAGGCAGACAACATTGTGACTGAACTTCAACAGCAAACAAAAGCACTCTTTTGGCTTTTTTTTTCTTTATTTTTTACTGGGAATTGAACATGGGGACATTTTACATTTGAGCTACATCTTCAGATCCTTTGTGTTATTTTTTATTTTGAAATATGGTTCAATTACTTAGAGTGTTGTACTTTAAGAGTATTGCAATTACTAAGAGTATTGTAAATTGCTGAGGCTGGCCTTGAACCTTCAATCTTCCTCCCTCAGCCTCACAAGAACTAGATTATAGGTGTGAATCACTGTACCTGCCTTGAATTTAAGTAATTATCTATGAAAAATGTACAAATTATAGAGCAATGAACAATGTATTATATAGAAAATATTTTGAATGAGTAAATGCCTACAAATAAAAGTATATATTGAAACAATTATATGTATTTTATCTAATATAGATGAAATATTTTCATTAACTATTTTGATTTCTTAAAATTTCTGGCTAAACGATTAGATATTTTATTTTAATAATGATTATATTTTGCTTTGAACTAATGAAATAGTAGAGATGATGTAAGATTGCTATTTAAAAGCACAAATAGTACACTGACATTTTATGGTTTTGCAAGTTTTATGCTTAAGAAATATAAAAGCAATTTAAAGTAATAACTACTGAGTTTTCTTTGTCACCAAAAGAATTTCTTTTTAAAGTTGAAACATCATGATGTTATCTGTATGTCTTTAATATGAATGCAACTTTTAAATGCGATGAGGATCATCTTGTCCATTTGCAGATTTACACTAACATATTTTAATCCAGTGTAATCATTGTTAATGCTTCCTCTCTTGAATGAATAATACAGCTATAAATAAATTGAATGCATTCAGAAGTAAAGTTATAAAAACAATATGGTAAAAGCTGATGCAGATAGCTAAGTTGTTAGCAAATTTATATTAGTTCAACAAACCATCATGCAAACTCAGTTAATAAATAGTCACACATTTCATAATATATTTTAAAGTGGAAGTGTGTGGCATTTATTTCATTATTAAAATAAATTAAAGTTTAATTATTACCCTAAGTAATGGGGATGCAATGGAAGGTCTTAGCAAGAATCCAAGTGTGAATTTAGAACCCTGAAACACTAGGATGTGGAGAATTGAATTGAAACCAGTGAAAGAAAGAGATAGGTAATGAGAGAGATGGAGAAAGAGAGAGAGAGAGAGAGAGAGAGAGAGAGAGAGAGAGAGAGAGAGAGAGAGAGAGAGAGTGAGTTTTGGAGAAGTATATATTCTTAACCTTCCAGTAGAAATTTTTGAGGACTCGACTTTGTGTGTGTGTGTGTGTGTGTGTGTGTGTGTGTGTGTGTGTGGTACTGGGGACTGAACCCAGAGGCATTCTACCTCCAAGCTACATCCCCAGCCCTAATTTTTTTTTTTTTTTATTTTGAAACAGGGTCTCACTGAGTTGCAAAGTGCCTCACTAAATACCTGAGGCTGTCTGTGAATCAAGATCCTCCCATCTCAGCCTCCCGCATGCTGGGATTACAAGTGTGTGCCACTAAACCTGGTGAAATCTATTTCTTTATATAAACATCATAAAATAATGTAAGTCTATTAACTAGAAACCAGCATGTTATTAGAGTGGATTAAGTACACTATTGTATTATAGATTATTCTGTTAGGATAATCTACTTGTAGATTCAAAATAAATATTAATTTAAATATTAATTTAAATATTGATATACGTATTAATTTTTATTTCTATTTTTTGTGGTATTGGGGATAGAATCAAGTGGCATTCTACCCCAAAATCACACCCCAGCCCTAATTTTTATTGTTGACTTTGAAACAGGGTCTCACTAAGTTGGAGAGGGCCTCACTAAGGAGTTGAGGCTGGTTTAGAACACAGATTCTCCTATCTCGGCCTCCCAAATGCTGGGATTACAAGCATATGCCACCAGACCTGGCTTTCATTATTTTTAAATGAATATAACATTTGTCACATAAAGCAGTTTTTAAGGATAAATCAATGAGTCTGGCAAATTACCAAAAGATAAAAATATGTTATGAATCAAAACTTCTATGTCTTGTACTATTCTAGCAACAAGTCTAACAATTTTTTTTTTGGTATAAGGTCTACCTAGTTCTGTGACAACTCCTCATCTTGGTCACTGTAATGCAAACATTTTCATAGACAAAATATGAATAAAATAAATTAAAATTTTATTGAACAACTCTTAATGAAGTATTCCAAAATCAGTAACACATACACATTATTCTGGCCACAAAAGTCCGAACAAAAAAAACATTAGATACTGAAGGCCATTGCTATGGTCTTAATGTGACCATTTCCTCCCAAATGCATAGATTGGTATTTAATAACCAGTGTGCTAGCATTATGAGATGAACCTGTTAGCAAGGGACAGATGTGTGAGGGGTTCAACCTCATGAATGGGATTATCGCTCTTAATAAATATGGTATCCTTCTGTCACTTAAGGATACAGAGGAAACCACAATTATGAAGAACAGGTCTTCCTTAGACACTGATTATCTAGTGTCTTCATCTTGGACTTTCCAATCACCCAAACTCTGAGACATACATTTACTTTGTTCCTAAGTTATCCAGTATAAAGTAATATTTGATAACAATGGGAACAAAATAAGGTGAAAATTTAGAATTTTGTTAGACTGAAAATAATGCGAAGCCATGCTTACCTATGAACCAGCACGAGTAGTTCAAAGGAGGGTAAAGAAAGACCAGCATCGTGTTCTATCTAAAAGCAGCAGGCAAATTAGTGTGTGGCAGAAAATAAGGTGAAATGGAGTTGATTAAGAGGTGATCACCAGTCTTATAAGAGATGAGGTATTCTCTCAATAAAAGAAGTTGCAAAGGGACAGTAAAATTTAAAAATATTATAAAGCAATATTGATAATTTTGACGTGATGCATTGGTAGAGTATGGTCATTGGACAGAAAATAAGTTTGCCTTCTTAGATTATTTCATCTAATAAAGCCTACAACTATATTTAAATTATTTAAGGAAAATATTAATCTTGAGAAGGAGATTGTTGAACTTCAAATTATAAAATTAGGAAAAAATAAAACTGAGTTTACATGAAAGAAATAGTACCAAAACAAGAAAACGGATTTGAAAGCCCACAAAATTTCAATAGACTATAGTCAATACTCTCAAAAAAATTCTAAGATAATAGATAAAATAAGGGTTATTAAAAATTTGCATTTCAACTAGACAGCACTCTGTGCATGAAATAGGAGGAAGCCATATCTTAAAGATGTATGAAAATTTTTGTAATTAAATTTATATTTATACTTTTATCTTGCCTGTGAACATTTTTGAAAAATCTTTCTGAGCTTCAAGTTTACATAGAGGATCTAAGTGGTAACAATGACTTTTTAGAAGTTGTGACTCCAGATCCAATAATTTACTAATATTGAGTCAACTTAATAGCTTTATTTTATGAAGACTATTTTTACTCTGATGAGTTGAAACCTAAGCAAGAGTTAGAGTGCTACATGAAAGAGAAGCCAATGAAGATTATAAATGTACAAGCATATTTCAGGAAGTCTGACATTTATGGGAAGGAACAAAATCTATTTAAGTTAAGTGGGGCAGGTTTTTGCTTTGGGTTCCAATAGTTACAAGTGACTGTGGAAGGCAAGTATTTAAGGCAATGGGAAACTTCTTTGCATAAATCCCAAGACCACAAAGTGCTGCATGCCATTTATATTTGTTAATCAGTACACACTCAGTGTTTAAACTACCATTTGTAATACAGCATGCAAAATAGCTAACATACCGCTACCTAAGTCCTCTACTCTGAGTTTAATCATGCTATTTAATTGCCAAGCTTAATTTGAAAATAATTGTTCACAGCAATTAAGTAAATGCCCCAATTTCATTAACAGACTTTCTAATTAGAACCTACAACATAAAAGTGCTAATGTTGCTTCATTAGCTTTGATTTACTGTTTCTAATACTAACAATTTTTATGATTCTTCTCTTCAAACCTGAGACTGTATTTTAGGGTTAATTGTGTTTGGTTCTTGCAAATATCAAGGGATAATTATCCCTGGATTAAAGTATAGATGTATCTTATATTAAAATTTCATTTTAACTTTTCACATTAAACATATATTGGAACTAGCATTTTAAAGCCTTCTTATTGTAGTTTGAAGCAATTAGTGAGAATTGCATTTGGCTTGAATTGTAAGCAGACAGGTTTTTCAGAATTGAATATGCTCCTTCACATATGGTATCCAATTGTAAAACAGAACAGTAAAACAACAAAAAAAAGTTTAATTGTAACATAAGCCCACTACTGATTTTTTTTAAATTGACAAAGAAAATATAGATGATTTGGGTTAATGGTAATATTATAATCTACGACAGCACTATTAACACCCTGGATACATAAACTATTGTTTACTAATGAAAAACATAAGGAATTAATTTTTCTATTACAGTTTCTGTTTTTGTCAAAGAAAAATAACTTGCCTATGTTTTTCAGCACATATCGTGGCATACCTGTTAATAGTATAATTATACAGAATATGGAAAATATACTGATTACTTAAATTAGCAATAACATAAGGCTCTGATAAGATGATCAACTAATCTTATTGGTAGGATTTCAGCTTAAAAGTGAGGAAGGTAGAGCCCAGAAATTTTTCTGGTCAAACTGTGTGTGTGTGTGTGTGTGTGTGTGTGTGTGTGTGTGTGTGTGTGTTTTCTACTATATTATGGTATCTCTTATGTCACACATTTTCATAAATATTACCAATATTGCAACAAATTTCCTTTGTACAGTTATCTCACACTTTATAGATATGCATGCAATGCATCACTAAAATAACAAATACCTTAAGTAGATTAAGTGACAACATGTCATACAGCTATTTAATAAAATATACATAATTATAACTCTTATCTTTGGTTAATATTATTTGAATTGTCACTAGTACCTCTAAAAACACACAAAAAAGAAATACAAAACACACGAAAATTATTTTGTTCCTTTTTTATTTATCAGTAATAGACAGCTTAAACCAATGTTATCCTTATAAAAGACAAAAACATACAAGTTATTATTGTTGAGTACAGTATATGAAAAAGAGAACATAGGCTACAAAAAATTGTTATGTAAATTACATATACACATTTACATTCACACTGAAATATATTTTATGGAAGCCAATATTTATGAAAATACATTCATGACACATTCTGGTGGTTATCTAAGGAGGTTGTACAGTAGAGATTAACAAGAGAAAATAAAGCATGAGAGTTCTCATATGGATCAATCAGGTTTTAAAGAAAGCTTCTTATTGCCACTAATTCCACTTTTCATATAAATATTTAAAAATTTAAAAAATAATGTAAAAATATTTACTAATTGCTTTGAGCTGAAAACTTTAAATTTTTAACATTGTAGGGTCACAGATGAATTGAGTAGAAAGCACAGAGAGTTTCCATATGTTACCTGTCTTCACACACCTACAAACTTCCCCATTATGATAATTAACTTCCTTCCTTCCTTCCTTCCTTCCTTCCTTCCTTCCTTCCTTCCTTCTGTTCTTCCTTTCCTTTCTTTCTTTCTTTCTTTCTTTCTTTCTTTCTTTCTTTCTTTCTTTCTTTCTTTCTTTCTTTCTTCTTGGTACTGGAGATTGAACTCACAGGAATTAAATCTGAGTTAAATTCTCAGTCATATTTTATTTTATTTTTTTTTGGAACAGCATTTTACTAAGCTGCTAATGGTCTCACTAAATTCCCTAGATTAGACTTGAACCTGTGATTCTCCTGTACCTGCTTCTAAAATACTGAGAAAAATATAGTATATAGCCTTTCCAAATTGACTTTCTTCATATCTTTCCAAAACTTGGGCACTCATTTCTGTTTACATTGACTAATATTTTATTATTTTCATGTACCATGGCTTATTTATATACTGCTCTTCAGAAGAGCATCTAGTTACTTCCAGGTTTAAAAAATTATGAATAAATCTGCCATTAACATTCATGTACAGATTTTTGTGTGGACATTAAGTGTTGGACTCACTTATTAGTTTTTAGCACCTGATGATAAATATCAAAAGAGTATATTTGCTAAATAATGTGGCAAGAATATGTTTAGTTTTATAAAAACTACCAAACTGCCATTCAAAGGGGCTGTGACATTTTGCATTCTCACCAGTAATAGATAAGTATTCCTGTTGCTCCATATCCTCATCAGCATTTGGTGTTTTATTTTGACCATTCTAGCAGTTATCTTTTGTAGTTGTTTTATTTGAAATTCCCTAATGGCATATGATGTGGAATATCTTATATGTTTATTTTTCCATTTGTACATATTCTACGGTGACATATATGTGCATTTATTTGCCTATTTTTCAATTGGTTTGCTCATTTTGTTACTGTTGAATTTTACAATTTATTGTGTATTCTAGATAACAGTACTTTATCAGATGTGATATTTTTTACAAATTTTCTTCCAGTCTGTAACTTGTCTTTTTTTTTTTCTCTTGATGTTGTCTTTTATAGAGCAGACATTTTTAAATTTAATTAAGTCCTGTTTTCCATTTTTTCTTCATGAATTATGCCTTTGGTGTTTTATTTAAAAAGTCATTGCCATACCTAAGATCATCTAAGGTTTCTTCTATGTAATCTTCTAGAAGTTTTACAGTTTTTCATTTTACCTTTTGGATGCCAAAATTACATCCATGAGTTAAGTTTTTGAAGAGAGAAAGATCTTTGTCTATATTTATTTTTTTATATTTATATAGTCCTTCTAGAAAGTTTTGTTGAAAAGTTTATTTCTTCCTCACTGCATTGTCTTTGATTTTTTTTTCTTGTCTTAAAGCATTAATAAGGAATTTCAGATTGAGCTAGTATATTCATTGTGAACATCCTAACTGGAAGAAATTATGTACAATTTCTAAAACATATATTCAGATGTATAGTATATTTCACTAGTGGAGCCAAGTCCTCTCTTCTGCTTTGAACACTTTTTAATAATATATTCAGCTTTTTAATAGATATGAGCCTAAATAATTATTTATTTTTCTTGTTTGTATTTTGTGAGATAGTATTTTTAAATAAATAGTCAATATTCATAAATCACCAACTTTGTGAGTATAGATTTGTTCATACTACTTTGTTAACTATATTTTTAAGGTCCATGGGCATGGTAGTGATGTCTATTTATAATGTAAGTAATGTGTCTTTTTTATCTTGAAATATTATTTAGCCTGGATAGAGATTTACATTTTTTTTAAGAAGGAGCATTTATTTTTGTTAATTGTCTTGACTGATTAACTGCAATTAAGTTTTGTTTATTTCTGCTTCCACTTCCTTTTCTTTTTCATTCTGCTTTCTTTGAATTTAATTTACTCCTTTTTTAAGTTCCTAGGATGGAAAATTTAGTGATGGTTTTTATATTTTTTCTAACATATGTTTTCAATGCTATAAATTTCTAAGCACTGCTTTCACTACTATATGCTATGAATTTTAATGTTGCATTTTAATTATTATTTACTTCAAATTTTAAAATATCTTGACATTTCATTATCAACCCATGCATCATTTGGGTTATTTGGAAGTTTGTTGTTTCTTATCCAAATACTTTAGAGTTTTCTGCTTCTTATTTTTCATTAGCAAATTTTAGTTTAATTCCACTGTAATATGGAAGAATAAATCCTATGAATCCCATGCCTTTAAATTTGGTAGTGTTTGATGCTTAGAATGTAATCTATCTTTGTAAACGTTCCACATGAACTTGAAAAGAATACACAATAATCTGTTTTTGGATGAAGTTTTTCATAGATGTTAATTTTATTCCATTTATTGATATCATTCTTATTTTTTATAAACTATATATATTTATTTCTGATATAAGGGTGATAAATTATCCAAGGACAATACTAAGTTCACTGATTACTCCTTGTAGTTCTGTCAGATTTTTTATAATTTATTGTTATTTTCATTATTATTATGATCATTCAGCATTAGAGATTAAGCCCATGTATACACTCTACACTTAACTACATCACATCCCAAGCCCTATATATATTTTTTCTTTACTTGATTTTACTTATTTATTGTTTGATACAGGGTCTTAATAAATTTCACAGGCCAGTTGAATTCTCCTGCCTCAGCTCCCAAAGTCACTGATTTTAGGCATGTCCCATGACACCTGATCCCCCAGAAATTTTATGCTGTTTTTACAATCACATGCATTTTTATTCATATAGATTCATATAAATTTTTATTTTCTTTGATTATTGAAATATATTTTACGTAATGATTCTATTTTTTTTCATTTTCTGAAGTTTCCTCTATCTGATATTAATATAGTTTCTACAAAGTTATTTAGACCAGTATTAGAGTTTTATATTTTTCTTCAAAGTTTTACATGTAATCTATATGTCTTTATATTTAATGTAGCTTTCTTACAGATAACATATAATTATGCTTTATTTCTTGATATGATATAAAATTGCTCAAAGTTAGAGCATTTACAAAATCTATACTTATATTTATTACTAATATACTTGAATTAATATGTTCCATGTTATGAGACTTTTTTCTCCGTCACCTTTGTTCTTTGTTCCTGCATTTGCAATTTATTCTTTTACACATTTTGTTCTTGAGTATTTATATTACATTTTATCTCCTTCTGTAGCACCATGGTCATATTTAATCTCTTTAAAATTCTTATATAGCCCGGCGTGGTGGCGCACGCTTGTAATCTCCGCGCTTGGGAGGTGGAGACAGGAGGATCCATAGGTTCAAAGCCAGCCGCGCTGGCATAAAAGACCCTGATTCAAAAATATAAAATAGGTCTGGGAGTGTAGCCCTGAGGTAGAAGGGCTTCCAGGAACCCCAGTACCACCAATAAATAAATAAATAAATAAATAAATAAATAAATAAATAAATAAAATTCTTATATATTCTTTAATTTGAAATCAGGTCTCACTGAGTTGCAGAGGGCCTCACCAAGTAGCTTAGGCTGTCCTCAAACCACGATCCTCCAGGTCTCAGCTTCCCGAATGCTGGGATTACAAGTGTGCGCCACCATGCCTGGCTTAAAATTCTTATATATGAGTTAGTGTTTGAAATATACATTTACAACTAAATCCAGTCTGTATTAATATAGCATTACACTAAAATTTATATGTAAAATGACTTAAAATGAATACAGAGCAATTTTTAATAAAAGCAAAGCAAGAGAAACTACACTATGGAGTTTAAATAACATCAAAATATAGTACAAAACTATCATAATCAAAACAGGATAGTATTGGTATAAGAACATATACATGATACAAAGGAACCCAATAGAAAACCTAGAAGTAAAACACAGATTTATAGACAACAGTGTTTTACAGGGAAGCCAAGAATATATATTGGAGAAAGTATCTTTCTCAATAAGTATGTCTGGTAAACTCGAATATCTATATGCAAGAAAGACTCCTATGTTTTTCCAGTTACAAATATGAACTCAAAATGGATTCAACACTTAAATGTAAGACAATTGTGGACGTTTTAGAAAAAATTACAGGAAAAACACCTCAAGACACTGAAATTTAAGAAAATTTTGACAAGATACCCAAAACACACACACACACACACACACACACAGAGTAAATATAGATAAAAACAGATTATATCAATTAGAAAGTTTCTGTATAGAAAAAAGAAAAATGACCAAAGTGAAGACAACCTACAAAGTGAGATGATTGCAAAGGATGCTTCTGGCAGGGGGTTAATATTTAAACAATATAGGGAACCACATAAATTTAATGGCAAGGCCATGAAAAACTAATACAAATGAATAAAAATCTAAATAGATATTTTTAAAAAATAACACAACTTAGTGAACAACAAGTAGATTTAAAAAAAAGAGCTTACCAGCTGGGCATGGTGGTACACTCTTGAATTCTAGTACTTGAAAGACTAGGACAGAAGGATTGTAGGTTTCAGAACAGTCTCAAGTTACTTAATGAGGCCCTCTGCAACATAGTGAGATGCTGTTTTAAAATAAGTAATAAAAAATGGGCCTGGGAGTGTAGCTTGGAGATAGAATGTCCCTGGGTCTAATTTCTATTACAACATATAAAATAAAATAAAGGCTAAACATTACTAAAACTCAGGAAAATGCAAAGAAAAAACACAATGAAGTATGACTCCACCTCAGAAATAATAATGACTAGCAAAAAGACTAAAGATAAATGCTGATCAGGATGTATAAATAAGAATCTGCATAAACTGTTTTGGGGAATGTAAATTAGTATAGGCAGAATAGAAAACATTATAATGCTTCTCAAAATAATAAAATAGAATTTCTATAGTATTTATCATTCCCATTTCTGTGAATACATCCAAAGAAAATGAAATTAGAATGTAAAAACATGTATTTCTTCCCATGTTTACTGCATCAAAGTACACAACAGGAAAAAAAAAACATAAACAATATCTAAATGTCCTTGATTGATGGTGGATAAAGAAATTGTTATACAAAAGTATAAAAAAAATCGGTATGGGAGTGTAGCCTGGAGTTAAAAGGGTTTCCAGGAACCCCAGTACCACTAAAATAAATAAATAAATCAATAAAAGAATATTAATGGTAGAAGACAGTTCATTCAAAACTAAAAGCACAGTCAACAGTATACAAAAGACATTGCATGAACAGAACCGAAACATCTAACAACTATGGGATAATAGAAAATATCATAACTTATGGATAAATGACATTGAAGAAGAGACAGAGGCACAGACCAAGGGTATTCATAATCTCTTCAGAGAAATAACTTTAGAGAGAACTACCAAACATGGAAAGAGACTTGAACATCAATGTACTGGAAATATACAGAGCACCATTAAGAGAATATCAAAAAAGAACCTCCTCATGTAATAATCAAAATGAATAATACACAGGCTAAGGAAAGAATCTTTTTGTTTTTGGTGGTGGTACTGGGGTTCCTGGAAGCCCCTCTCACTCCAGGCTACACTCCCAGACCTATTTTATGTCTTTTATTTGGAAACAGGGTCTCTTAAGCCAGCGCGGCTGACTTTGAACCTGCATGATCCTCCTGTCTCTGCCTCACAAGCGCGGGGATTACAAGCGTGCACCACCACGCCCGGCATCAGGAAAGAATCTTAAAAGCAGTGAGAACAAAAATGTGTGACATTTAATGGCAAAACAATAAAAATCACTCCAGACTTTACAACCCAAGTCATGAATGCCAAGAGAGACTGGTAGGATGTAATTCAGACCCTGGAAGAAAATAACTTCCAACCCAAACTGCTATCTCCAGCAAAACTGATGGAAAAGTATAAGTGCTTCAAGATAAGCAAAATTTCAAATTATCCATTAATACTAAGTCAGCACTGGAGAAAATTATTTAAAAAATAAATCATTCCGGGCGTGGTGGTGCACGCTTGCAATCCCCGCACTTGGGAGGTTGAGACAGGAGGATGGTGCTGGTTCAAAGCCAGCCTCACTGGCTTAAGAGACCTTGTTTCCAAATAAAAATATAAAATAAGTCTGGGAGTGTAGCCCAGAGGTAGAAGGGTTTCCAGGAACCCCAGTACTACTAAAAGAATAAATAAATAAATAAATCATAAAGAAAGAAAAAACAAATTTCAGAACTAACAAGAGATATATTTGATTAGCAGGGCAACTAAGCAAAGAAAAACTATCATATCAAACACAGTATAGAACACAAAATGACAAAAAAGTCATGTCTCAATAATGTCACTCAATGTCAAAACATTTAACTCACCAATTAAAAGATATAAGCTGGCAAAGTAGATTTAAAAAAGATAATTCAAATATATGCTGCTTGCAAGAAACTCACATTACAGCCAAAGATATTCATAGGCTGAAAATTAAAGGATGGAAAAAGATATATCATACCAATGGATACAAAAAATAAGCAGGAATAGAAACACTTATATCCAATAAAACAGACTTTATGTTAAAACATATCAGAAGATACAAATCAGGAAACTTTCCATCATTAGAGGGAACAATTCAGCAAAGAGCTATAATGATAGCAAACGTTTATGCCCAAGTATATGTGTACTCAACATTTGTATAACAAATCCTTCAGGACATCAGATATCAAATAGACCCAAATGCAGTAATATTGCGAGACTTAAACACACCACTTTATGCCAATAGAGCAATCTTCAAGCCAATAAAATGAAAAAAGGCTCTTCAGAACTAAAGAAAACTATAAACCAAATGGACTCAATAGACACATTAACAATATTTCACCTAGAAACAGCAGAATAAACATTTTCCTCAGCTGCCCATAGAACCTTCTTCAAAATAAATCATATCTTGGACTTCAAAGCTAGCACCAACAAATTCCAAAGATAAAACATAGTTTCCTGAACCTTTTCAGATCACAATGAAATAAATGTATAAGTCACCAAAAGGAAGACTAAAATAAAATATTTAAATACATGAAGATTGAATGATACACTATTGAACAAGGAGAGGATAAGATCAGAAGTAAAGGGAGAAATAAAAAAAATTATAAAATTAAATGAAAATAGAAACACAAACTACCAAAACCTATAGGAAACTTTTAATGTGGTGTTAAAAAAAAATTTATAGCATTGAGTGTCCACATGAGAACAGAGAGTCATCAACTTAAAAAACTAATGACACAGCTTAAGGACCTAGAAAAACAACAACAGTCTAAACCCAAAGCCAGCAGCAAGCAGAAAATAATTAAAATCAGAGCAGAAATAAATGAGATAGAAAACAAAAATAATACAAAGAATCAAGAAAACAAAAAGCTGAATCTTTGTAAATATTAACAAAATTTAAAAAACCCTGGCCAAGCTAACCAAGAAAAAAAAAATCAACCCAAATCATTAAAATGAGAAATAAAAAAGAAGATATCACCATAGGCAGTTGGGAAATTCAAAGGATTATCAGAAATTATTTTGAAAATGTATACTGTAATAGACTGGAAAACCTGGAAGAATTCAACAGATTTCTAAACATACACAACCTACCTAAACTGAACAAATAGGACATTGCAAACCTAAATCAACCAATAGCAAGTAAGGAATTAGAAACAGCAATAAAAATGTTGACATCAAGAAAATCCCAGGCAAAAACAGGTTTCCAGATGAAATCTACAAAACTTTTAGAGAATCACAAATCTCAATATTTCACAATATGTTCTGGGAAATTGAAAGAGATGAAATTCTTCCAAACTCCTTCTGTGAGGTGAGTATCACATCAATACCAAAATCAAATAAAGAAATCTCAAGAAAAGAGAATTAATGAGCAATATCCCTGATGAACATAGATGTAAAAATTCTAAAAAAAAAAAAATACTAGCTATATGCATTCAAACCATATCAAGAGAATTGTATACCATAATCGTGTTGGTTTTATCCCAGGAAAGCAAGCCTGGCTCAACATATGCAAATCAATGCACATTATTCACCATATAAATAGAACTGAGTACAAAAACACATAATCATATTAATAGATGCTAAAAAAAAAGCATTTGACAAAACCATCACCTATTAATGTTAAAAAACACTGCAGAAAATTGAAACAGAAGAAACATATTTCAACATCATTAAGGCAATATACAATAAATTCAAAGCCAACAAGAAATTAAATGATGAAAAACTGCAAGAATTTCCTTTAAAATCAGAAACAAGACATTGATGCCCACTATCACCACTCCTTTTCAATATCATTCTCAAGACTCTTGCCAGAGCAATAAAACAAGAGGATATCAAAAGATTTTAAATAAGAAAAGAGGAATTAAAATTTTTCTTGTTTGCAGATGGCATGATCCTATAACTGAAAGACCCAAAAAACTTAACCAAAAGATTATTGGAGTTGATTACCCATTTCAGCAAAGTAGCATAATACAAAATCAACCTAAAGAAATTATTTGCTTTTCTATATGCTAACAATAAATCCACAAAGAAAGAAATAAAAGCATTCTATTAACAATAATCTCAAAACCAATAAAATAACTAGGAATAAAACTAACCAAAGACATAAAAGACCTCTACAATACAAACCATAAAACATTAAAGAAGTAAATCGAAGAACTCTTTTACACTCCTGGTGAAAGTACAGACTTGATTAGTGTGGAAATTCCTTAGGAAACTGGGAATGTATCTATCATACAATCCCTTCCTCAATTTCAACCCCATTTCCTCCCCCCTTCCTCCTTCTCATAATTGGCTTAGTGATTGACTTTGAAATCAGTTTTATTCTCAATTTTTTTTGGAAAATTTTTATTGTTATATTCTCAATCACAGTGATTATTTTTTTTCTTTAGCTATGTCTATTCTAACAATTGGTCCACGAATGATCTTCTTTGTAGTGAGATTAGTCAGTCACAAAAAGACAAGAAATCAGATGCTTTCCCTAATATGCTAAAGCTAGGGAGAAATGGGCAACAGGAGGAACTCAAGATGAAGAAGCAGATCCTAGAGTAGAAAATAAGGTGACATAATTCATTAAGCCAAGCATGGGAAGGAGGGATGGGGAGGAAATGGGGTAGGAGTTGGGTATGGACTAATTGGGTGATGTGTGTATGTATATTTCCACAAGTCTTTTATCTCATTAAGATGCATGACTACAGTGCACCAAAAAAAATTAAAAATCAAAACGAAAAACACAATCTTTGTTCTCTAGTATTAGTCTTGTAATCTGTTAGAATACCTGGATTTTTGTTTGTTTATTTGTTTTTTTTTTTCATATTTGGGGTTAAACAAAGGGCCATTGTAACTCTCAACTACATTTCCAGCACCCTATTTAATTTTATATTATGAAACATACTCTCTTGAGCTGTCTTTATTTGGTTTTGATATTAATGTGATGTTGGCTTTTTAAAATGTATTTTTGTAGAGTCCTATTTCTTTCTATTTTATAGAATAGATTGAGGAGTATTGGGATTAGGAAAAACATATCTCAACATAATAAAAGCAATATACAGTAGGCCCTTAGCCAATGTCATATTAAAAGCAGAAAAAAACTGCAAGAATTTTCTTAAAAACAGAAATAAGACAAGGATGTCAATTATCACCACTTCTTTTCAATATAGTACTTGAGACTTTAGCCAGAGTAATAAGGCAAGAGAAGAAAATCAAAGGAGTACAAGTAGAAAAGAAGAACTAAAATTATCTATATTTTCAGATGACATAATACTACACCTAGAAGACCCAAAAAACTCAAACAAAAAGCTTATATATCTGACCAACAAATTCAGCAAAGTATGTGAATACATAAATCAATCTTAACAAATCACATGCTTTTCTGTATGCCAACCATAAATCCACTGAAAAAGAAATCAAGAAAACATTTGCACTCAGGGTATCACACAGAAAAAAAAAAAAAAAAAAAACAAAAAAACCTAAAATATCTAGAAATAAAACTAACCAAGAAGCTAAATATCTCAAATTAAAGCAGCAATAAAGAGCCTACTATTAAACAAAAGCGTAGGATCAAATGGTTTCCCAAGTGAATTTTATAAAACCTTTTGAAGAGCTAATTTAAATACTTCTCAATCTATTCCACAAAATAGAAACAGAACTCTTCCAAATACATTCTACAAAGCCAGCATCACATTAATAACAAAAAATTACAAATAAAACATTCTGAAACAGTGAAAAAGAAATTGAAGAACACTTAAAGAGATGGAATGATTCTTATGTTCATGCATAGGCAAAATAAATATCAAAATTGTCATTTTTTTCCAAAAGTGATCTACAGATTCTATGCAATACTCTTTAAATTACCAAGGTCATTCATCACAAAGAAAAATCAGTTCTTCAATTCATTTAAATAAAAAACAACAACAACAACAAAAATCCAGAATAGCCAAAATAGTTCTCAGCAATAAGAACCATGCAGAAGATATCACAATACTTGAATTCAAACTATACTACAAAGCCACAGTAATAAAAATAGTATTGTGTTGGCACAAAAAGAGACAAAAAGACCAAAAGAACAGAAGACTCAGAAACAAATTGGTGCATTTGTAGCCAATTTATTTTTGACAAAGGGGCCACAAACATACAGTGAAAAGAAGAAAGCCTCTTCAACAAATGATGTTGGCAAAGCTGGTTAACTATATGCAGAAAAATTTAAATAAACCCCACTTTTTCATGCCACATGAGTTAATTTAAGATAGAAGACTTGAAAAAAATCAAAACAGAGACCTTGCAACTCCTTGAAGATCCAGTACTTCAGCACATAGGGACAAGTAAAAATCTTTCTCAAAAAGACTCAAAGGTACAAGAAATTAAAAGGCGAATCACTATGTGGGATTGAATTAAAGTAAAGAGTTTCTGTACAGCAAAGGTAACTATCAAGAACCTCAACAGAAAGTTGACAGAATGGGAGAAAAAAAATGCCAACTATTCCTGTCATAGAGGACTAATTTCTAGAATATACAAAGACCTCAAGAAACTTACCACTAAGAACACAAATAAAAAATGTTCAAGTGAACTATACACTTTATAAAAGATGAAATTCAAATGGCCAATAAATGTATAAAAAATGTTCATCATCATTAGCAATAATAGAAATGTATGTCAAAACTACACTGAGATTTCACCTAACAACAATTAGAATGTCAATCATAAAAAACACAAACAAACAAGTGCTGGCAAGGATGAGAAGAAATAGTAACTTCAATACATTGCTGGTGGGATTGCAAATTAGTGCAACCACTTTGGAAAACTGTATGGAAGTCCTCAGAAGAATGGGAATGAACCTACCATATGATCCAACAATACCACTTCTGGGTATCTACCCAAAAGAACAGAGAACAAACTACCAAACTAATACATGCATATCTATGTTCATAGCCTCACAATTCACAACTGCCAAACTATAGAACCAGCCAAGATTTCTATCAACAGATGTATGGATTACAAAACTATAGGCTATGTACACAATGGAATTTTACTCAGTCTTAAAGAAGAAAAATTACATCATTTGCAAGGAAATGGATGGAACTGGAGAACATTATGCTAACTGAGATTTGTCAGTAACAAAAATTAAGAAACGGCATGTTCTCCCTAATATGCAAAGCTATGGGAAAAAATGTCATAGGAGAAACTCTAGACAATAATGGAGAAATCATAGATGAGCAAATAAGGCAACCTAACTGAGGGTGATTGGAGTGAGGAAGAGGAAAATTTCCAAATGTACATAAGGTACATTAATAAACATATCAAAGTCAATCAGTAAATGAAAATGAGAAGGAGGGATGAGAGAATGGAGTGTGAATTGGGAAAGAGTTAAGTGAGTAATGTATATATGTATGTCTCTACCATTTTTTACCACGTTAAGATGTATAACTATAATGCACTAATAAAAAATTATATATACATATATAATTTTTATTGGTGCATTCATATATATATAATCTCACAAAGTTGTAGAAGGTCTCACTAAGTTACTGAGGCTACCTATGAATCAGCAATCCTCTTGTCAGCCTCGCAAGTACTAGGATTGCATGCGTGCATCACCACATCCAGCTGGATTTTTGCCTTTTTGCTTACATTATTCTTTTGTTCCTACATAACATTTTTACATCCAAACTCTTAGTGTATTAATTATACTTTGCTTTTTATTCCTTCATCTAAAAATTATAAAATATTTCCTTGTCTGACTCCATGAGAAAGTTGTGTTCAGGCTATTCAACCTTTTTTGACAACTATTATATCTTGTACATTTTATTGACAGGTAGATATAATGTGTTGAATAAAAGGAATTACAGCTAATAGGCCCTCACCAATGTGATGCTAAATTGTGAGAGAGTGGAAATGGTTTATTGTCCTGTGAGTCGGTGTCAAGTTTTCAGTAATCCTGTGGCTCTGGACTGTTAACTTCACTCTTTTAAGTTATACGGGTAGTATGTAGAGGTCTAAGATTATGTATTTTTCTTTCTTCATATGGAAGAGTAGAGGTACATAAAGTTGAGTATGTTTTTCCCTGAGTTAATTAAGAGTTTAATAAAATACTAGCAGGTAGGATTTGTTAAAATAGTGCAGCCCGAGAGTAGGCTACCTTGTGAAGATTAGAATGCTATGGCATATTTTAAATCTCACTTTTTGTTTCCCCTTGCCAATAACTTTGAAAAATTTCTCAGTATCTACTATGAGGACATAGTAGTATTTTTGAAAGCAAAACAAACAAAAAATAATATGGCCCTCCTTATGATCAAGACCTCCAGAAATTTTTATCTCTCAGAATTATTCATGTTGTGTCGACATCAGTTCATTATTTACAGTTCAGACTTTCTTTATTGTTACTGGTTCTTGCAGAGATCCCTGTTGCTGGGATTCTGCTTAGATAAGTTGTAATTGCTTGCATCTGCCTGTCTGTCTATCCAATTTGGGTAGAGTGATATTTTGTCCTGTGAAGCTAATTCTCTGCCAGATCAAACAAAGCTTGTTGATTTTCATTTTTCTCATTTTTATGATAATATGATACAGTGGCAAAGTCTGTGCTTTTTATATACCAGGCTGTAAACAAGAGTTCCCCTATTAAATTTTTGAAATGCTACATAAATACTAAGAGAATTCAAGATGTCATAAATAAATCAGGATAATATTTGTTTTATACACCAAGAATGACTTGTATTGACTTTCAATAATTAATCTTATTCTTCTTTTCTCAATTCTTTCTTCATCCTGAGAATAACCTGAGATTGGCCATGATATGAATGTTCACTATTTATAGAAATGAGCTAATACATAAGTCACTATCTCCCAGTGCACACATATACAATTGTTTTCGCAGTATAATGCTTAAGGAATTTTCAGTGGCCTTCCAGCAAGAAAGCAAAAGTTATCCTTTAAAACCTGCCTTATATATTTTCCTATTTCAAATGATATTTAACTCAGTTTTAAGAGGTTTAATTAGGAAAATCCTACTCTTCAAAAACTCAAAAAAATCTATAGTCCTAGTTTCAAACACCATTATACTCTGGAAGGACCCAAGCTATGTCATCAGGTTATAATTTATATGATTTCTTAATCTCTCCCACCTGTGGCATTTACTTTCTCTCACTTTATATGGTAGCCTATAGTAGTTCAATACTCATAATTTCTCAAGTTTGATCAACATATAAAAAAAGTCATTGTCCTGATAAATTATAGCCTTCTGCATCACTATAAATGGACCAGTTTAGGACAACACTTCATTCTGAAACCAATCATTACAGCCACCGTGTGTGTGTGTGTGTGTGTGTGTGTGTGTGTGTGTGTGTGTGCATGCACGTGTAGAGATTGCAAAGCACCAGATGTTTCACTTTTGGGGTGAAAGACAGAGCTTAGCTTTCAGGACCCTACTGTATAGAAGAGAATGGACTTACTTGTAAGACACTTTATGTCACCTGCTACATCATGGGGTATCATATTAGAGGAAAAAACACAATTGATATTCAATTAATCTTACAATAAACATGAAAGAATAACATCTTTTTAATGGAGAACAATTTTTCTAAACTTTTTGAAAATTTTATTTGAATGTTTTAAACTTTCCATGTTTCAATTGAATTATTTTTCAATTTGACCCTAAATAGAACTTCCCTTAAAATCTTGAGTTGGACATGTCCTTCAATTCAGGATTCTCTTATAAAGGACTGGAGAGTGGATGGTTTATAAATATAGGCATTCATTTTGCACAGTTTCAAAGACTGGAATCACTGATCATCAGATTGCCATCCCGGTAAGGCTCTGGTGAGGGTCTTCTTGCGTTTGAGACATTGCCTTTTTCTGTGACCTCACATATCACAGAGTGTGAGGTGCTCCCTGGGGTCTCGACACACCTGAATTTATCACTTCCTAAAATGCCCCAATCTTACATACCATCACATCAGGGCTTTACATGTCCACATATGAATTTTGAGGTAACGTAAAATTCAGTTTCTAACAAAAGAAGTTATGAAAAGTGAGAGTTAGACCAAAAGTAAAATTGCTGGAAGTAATAAAGCAACAGCTCTTAGCAGCCTAGTCAGAAATGTGGACATCTGGTGGGAGAAGGTCATCTCCACGAACAGAAACAACAGTATTGACAACAGTAGGGAACACTGGCTTATCTTTGGGGGCTCAAGACAGCAAAAAGCACTGAAGTCTGTAGCAAGACCATCTGCTACCATCTGTGTACACTTCAGTGGCAGCAGAGGTGGTCATAACACAACAAATAGGGAAGCCGGAGGTCACTGTCTATAAATGAGAACTTGTCCTCCAGGGTATAATGTGAGCCCTGGCCTGAAGTACTGTCTGTGAAGGTGATCACATCCAGAGAAGAGCACCGAGTCTCACAGAACACTGCCTCTGCCCCACTCCTCGTCTGTGTTTCCCGTCAGGCTGCCAGACAAATAGCAGAGAAAGACACAAAATCTGTGCTTGGGATTTTGGCTCCAGCCCAGAACAAGTAAAAACAACAAACACTTCACTAAATCTCAGTTCCGTTTTTAATTTTATGATGAAGGATAAACACATGTAAAATTAAGTGCGCTCCTAGTCACTTAATATAGGCACCGGGACCAGATTCAGCTGTTTACTATGTGAAATAAATTATGCTTTTTATTGAGTTATCAACTGGGCTAGATATAATATGTGAGGAATTCAGACACCTTATTTGGGTAATGAGTTGGATACCTGCCATTTATTTGGCATCCCAATGTATTCTCTGTTTTTTTTCCACCATCTAGTTCCTCTCTTTCATTTTGCTTCCTTAAACAAACTATAATTAAAGTGACTCTTTTATTGTCTGCATGCGATGGTTTCTGCATTGCAGATATCCCAGAAATGTTTGTGGACTAAAATTAAAAAGTGAAATCAGCAAGAGTTTTTATTACAATCATTAGAAGTTTATTTCACAATATATAATTTGCTTATAATTTCCAAAAGAATCCCTCCTAGTAAAATTCAAAATTCATAAACATATTATTTAGCTAGAACTTTTTGATAATACCTCCCCATTCCTCTAATGGTCAAAAAATCACCACTTTTCGATGTATGTTCATATGAATAAATTAATTATAATTTAACAGATATTTAAAATACAACAATTTTACTATTAATTTTATGTTTGTAGTGATAAGTGTATAGTGAACAAAATAGTTACTAGGTTAAGAGTAATTACTTTTAAAACTTGTATGTATACAAATATGTATAAATTATATATTGATACACAATACTATATAGAATTTTAATCTGAAGACTTAAGTTTATATTGTGGCATTAACTTCCATTAGCTGTGAAAACAAATATAATTTTACTACAATATGAACTATTCTTAGATATTTTTGGGGGGTTCATATTTTTGGGAGTCCTATGTCAGTTAATGTGCATTAAACCTACCTGATATAAAAAATAAATTTATAAAAGAATACCTGGCAATTAAGCTATTCATCATACTTAAAAAGTAATCTGATTTGAAAAGATCAAATATTTGGGGGGATAAAAATTTTTTCCTTATATGAAATAGAAACTTATCTTTATAGAATATGTGTACGACTGGTTTTGTGAACATATAAAGGTCATATAGTTGTTTCTGTAACTCTCATTTACTATTATTTTCATATGACATAAAATGTAAATGGGATTCTTCTTGTAGGACATGGTGGAACACACCTGTAATCCCAGTCTTGGGAGGCTGAGATAGGCTCAATTAGCCTCAGTTACTAAGTGAGGTTTTTTGCAAATTAGTGAAAATTGTTTCTTAATAAGTAAATATATAATAAATATAAAATAGGGCTGGGCATATCTCAGAATTAGAATTTCCATTAACACACACACACACATACACTCAAACATATACCCACATACACTCAAACACCTACATACACAGTAAATTAAGCTTCTCTAGTAATATATATTTTAAATAAATAAAATCTATATAATGGTGACAAACAAGAATCCCCGTATTTATATTGTAAGCCTACAAACTTTTTCTACCAATTAGCAAATATTTTAGGTGTAGTGAGCTGTAGTCACTGTCATATCTATTAACATTTTTATATTA
Organism: Muscardinus avellanarius; assembly: GCF_963383645.1. Lineage (NCBI taxonomy): Eukaryota > Metazoa > Chordata > Mammalia > Rodentia > Gliridae > Muscardinus > Muscardinus avellanarius. The sequence continues at coordinate 20,925,006 of NC_137786.1, read as the reverse complement.
AGCAAAATTGACTAGAGATGGTACTTAAATTATGGAAAGTGACTATTTTAATAAATCTTTATTTATAAATACATGACATATTTGGTTCATGGACTGACCATAGTTTGTCAACCTTTATATCTATGTCAACTTAAAAATTTCTATGGAAAAAAATATCTAAAGTATACTTAAAAATAAAATACTACTTACTTTTATGAACTAGATTTAAATGACATCATTTTTCACCATTTAAAGTAATTATTGTTTATCTGAAAATAAAATTAGCCTTTCTTTTCCTAAAATTTTTAAAAATATATTTACTAGTACATTGTAATTATATATAATAATGAGGTTCAGAGTGATAGAAGTATACACTCACATAGCACTTGATCTATTTCCCTCTGGATTTCACCCCACTCTATTCCCTTTCTAGTGCATGCTATTGATACTGATATTGAGGATTTTCTATATTTAAATAAACTGTTTGAATTGTTTATTTCATCAAGTCTCCTTTCCTCTTTCTTTCCTAAACTCCCTGTATTGCTCCACTGAATTCTCTATGTGAATTCCTTTTTGTTACACAAATTCTAGTTTCTACATATGAAAGAATACACATTAACTTTCTGAGACTACCTTATTTCACTTAGCATTATATTGCTTAGTTCTATCCATTTTCATGCAAGTGACATAATTTTGTTTTTTATAGCTGAGTAAAAGTCCATTGTGTGCATATATCATAGTTTTATAATCCATTCATCTGTTAATGGATACCTAAGTTCTTTCATATTTTGGCTATTGTGAAATGTGCTGCTAGAAACACTGGTATGCATTTATCTCTATAATCCTCTGAATTCAATTCTTTTGGAAAAATATCCATGAGTGGAATAGCTGGGTCATATGGTGGTATATCAAATAAAAAATATAACTCAAAGTGTAAAGAAATAAAAGTCACCTCTCTAGAATAACACTGAATGCCAATTGTATCTACTCCTCAATTAAAAATGTCTGTGCAGCAAAGAATCATTGAAATTCAAATACACCTATATGCTTTCTATGAATTATATTCACAATGTGATACTACATTTTATCAGTTTAAGGCCAACTAAACACAGATGGAAGAAGATAATATGTGAATAATGTGGATCTCTTTTTATGAAAATATTTGCTAAAAATATTGGCTTATCTTCAGAAAGAAAATAAAAATATAATTTGATTTAAAATGTTTTAGGTATAACACAAAGAAATAATTCAGCATTTCACCAATGAGCAAATTCAGCCTTTTTGAGTTTTGGTCTTTTGATTTCTTTTTTTTTTGTTATGTTCTTTACCACAAAATAAGGAGATATTTTGAAACTTTTGACAGCTGTTTGTTGCTAAGTTTGGCCAAATATACTAGGATTAACTATTTGATTTTTGCTTTTATTAGGTAAAATTGGATGGTTATAACATCTCTTCCATGTAGTTTTTCATTTAACAGTAATTGATAATGATATTTACATTAACACCCTATCTTCTGTGTGGCTTAGATCTTACATGATCAGAGCAACAAAATTACCTACATTAACTTTTTACAATTTTGATACTTTTTCTGTTTTCTGTTTTCTTAGCTGGTGACTGTTTCATATAAGCAAAAAGAGGGAAAAACTCTAGTCATCTGACTTACCCAAATTGGGTTATCTTGTGATTTTGTTGAATGTTTTAATTATCAGTTATGCTTTAGAAATGTTTATTTCTCTACTGTTATCACTGTTAGTGGGGTTCACACGACTTAAACTCTGGTTCTTAAATGAAAAAAAATTGGAGACAAGACACCAGAGCAGTATGTTGTGTAGAAACAGGATTTATTGCAAGTAACAATACCTGTGAAAGGACAGCAAGAATGAGTCTCAACCAAATGGTTCCAGATATTAGAAAAAAAAAAATACTGCACTTTCTTATATCTGATTTTAGTTGTGATTCTTTCATGGGGTCCAAGGCCTCCTGATTGACAGGGCTGGAAATGGCAGATAGGCTTCTATGCCTATTTTGGCCATTGTGCATGTCTTACCCATCACCACCCAAGTGAAGCCCAAAGGGTTTGGGGAGCAAAACTATCTATCAAAAACATTATAACTAGATGGGGTTACTTTGTGTTAATATGGTTCTTTCTCTGCTAATTTTTCAAAAAAGGGAGTTCTAAGTCTTAGGAAAAGAAATTTTAAACAAAAACAAAGGGCCAAGTGACATTTAGAGGCAAACCAATTAGAATCACTCCAGACTTCCCAAACCAAGTCATGAGAGCCAGAAGGGCTTGGAGTAACATATTCCAAACTCTGAAAGAAAACAACTTCCAGCCAAAAATTTTCTACCCAGCAAAACTTTCTATCAAATTAGATGGAAAAATAAGAAGCTTCCATGACAAACAGAAACTGAAGGAATTTATGTCTTCAAAACCAGCACTAGAGAAAATACTCAAAGAGATTAACTACAAAGAAGAAATAGGTATCACACACCAGAACCAGAGAAACAAGAGTTTCCATCCAACAGACAACTAAGATTGGTTATCTGTGGAGACTTATTATTTATGTTAGTCTTTTACCTATCTCTAAATGGTATTGTTTGCCTTTATTGTTGTTAATTTTTAGGATTTCTAGTTGGAATATTAATATACCTTCAGATATAGCATTTGGAAATATTTTATCCCATTCTATTAGTAACTGTTAACTCTGTTTACATTGTCTTTGGATATACAATTTTTTTTTTTTTAGGGAGTTTGTATACTCTTCTGTTGCCTGTGCCATTGAAATCATAACCAAGAAATCACTGCCAATTTCAATGTTGTGAGGTTTTATGGCCCAGATTTTCTCCTAAAAGTTTATAGTCTTAAGATTTATATTTAGGTCTACTATCTATTTTGAGTTAATATTTGTATATGGGATTAGGTAAGGGTCCAACTTTATTCTTTTCCATGTAATTATTATGTTTCAACAATATTTAGTTAAAAGATTATTATTTCCACCACCAAATGTTCGTGGAAACCTTGTCAAAAATAACTTGACAATATAGGGAAGAATTTAGCTCTAGGCTTTTATTTAACTCCAATGGTTTATATATCTGCCTTTAGAATAGTACTACAATGTTTCAATTATTGTAGCTTTATATGGTTTGAAATCAGAAAATATATATCTTCTAGCTTTGTTCTTTTTCAAGATTGTTTTGGGTATCTAGAGTCCATTTTCCTTATTAGGATAGATTTTTTTTCTGAAAAATAAATATATAAATATATGATAGTTTCACCTAAAAAATAGAAAAAAAAATTCTCTGGTAAGAAAGAAAGCAAAAAGAAATATTGAAATGTTATCTTTAAGTCATCAAAAGCTTGGTATCAGACAAATGAAACTGTTATGTGAGATTATCATTTTTAATTTTGGATAAATTGCTATAATACTAGATGTCAACCACTAAGCAAGCATGGGAAGGAGAGATGGGGAGAGAATGGGGTGGGGATCGGGTGGGGCTGACTGGGCGATGTGTGCATGTATGTCTACAAAAGTTTGTATCTCACTATGATGTATGAATACAGTGCACCAATAAAAAATAAAAAATAAAAAAAAATTAAAAAAGAAATTTTAAGCACAATTTAATGACGTTTGGAAAGATTTAAAAGAGGGTCTGGTGGATCTAATGGGGAAAGTTTTGTGGACATTTTAATTTTGGGGTTGAGTGTGCCTATTCATGAAATCTCTTGAGACAATCCTTGAAAGTGAGAGGTCCTCAAGGGGTGGAGATTCTTCAGAGTATCTTCAGCAACATATTTCTCAGTACTCATGCCCAGGGTGGAAAGTGTTGTGGGAAGTTCTAGCAGCTTGTCTTTGGGTGCCCATCCCTTTTAAACTATTTCATCCAACACTTGGATTTAATTTCTGACTGTATATATTATAAGCAATTTTGAAAGTATGATGAATCAGTAAATGTTTCCTTGAAACAGAATTATACTTAAAGTTCATAAAATAATTACTCTTTAGTAATTCTTGTTTAATAAAAATAGTATTCAAAAATAAACATAGATTAATTGATTTAAGAACTATAATGTAGTCTTATTGTTATATACTTTGATATAAAAACAATATTATGATCAACTACTTTACTAAATAGATATATGTTATATCATTATCATCCTATGTTGCATTTAAGGCACTCAAACCAAACTGGCATTATGAACCAAAAGGAGCCCTCTTGTAGCATACATAAATTAATCAATCTCTTTGTCATTGATATGTTGCATTGTAAATATAAATGACAGGTTGCTATAAGAATTAAATAAAATGTTAATTATGGAGCACAAAGTTTGGTACTTAATAGGTCTTGGCTTTGTTTTTTTATCACAGATTAATCTGGTGATGGTAATTCTTAGCTAGAAATGACAAAACTCTAAAATTGAATATTATGCATCACTTTACTAAAAAAATTGCTTTTTTTCCCTTCTTTTACCTAAAATAAATTTGTTAGGAAAATCATAATATTCATTTTGTAAATAAAACAAGTAAATTTAAGGACTTATTTTTCTATGTCTGTGAGAAATGATCTTGGTTCTTTAATGGGCATTGCGTTGAATCTGTAGATCACTTTTGGAAGGATGGCCATTTTAATGATATTTCTTCTGCCAATCCATGAACATGGAAGATCTTTCCATCTTCTCAGATCTTCTTTGGTCGAGTGGGGCACGCCTGCCCCCCAGAAGGACCAGGACCAGGCTGCAGGGCCCTGGGCCCCTGTGGGGGGATCGAGCAGAGCATGCCTGCCCCCCACCCCAAGGACCAGGGCTGGGGCACAGGGCCCTGGGCCCCCCGAGTGGGGGTCAAGTGAGGCTTGCCTAACCCAGGAAGATTCATAGGTCTGGATCGCAAGGACCTGGGCCCCACTCGCAGGGTGGGTGTCCAGCGAGGCACCCCCCCCCCCAGAAGGACTGGGGCAGGTGGCAAGGTCCTGGGCCCCTGGGCAGGGGTTTGAGCAGGGCACTCCTGTCCACAGGAAGGACCTGACCAGGCCGCAGGGTCCTGGGCCTCTGAACAAGGGTCAAGCGGGGCACACCTGCCCCCCAGAAGAACTGGGGTGGGCCACAAGGCCCTGGGCCCCAGGGCAGGGGTAGAGCAGGCCACGCATGCCCCCCAAAAGGTCCAGAGGTCCCGGCTGCAAGGCCCCGGGCACCAGGTAGGGGGCCATTGGCCCAGCCTACACCTGGGAAGGCATAGTGTCCGGCAGAAGGCTGAGCCCAAGTTCTGGGAGGCCCGGTACCAAACAGGAGGCCTGGCTGCAGGTACAGAGGAAGACAGCACTGCTGTACTACACCAGGCCGTGGTGCACTTAGAACAGCAGAATCTGCTCTGCACAGTGAAACTGTTGAACTCTGCTTTTGGAAGCAAAGAAAGAAAAAAATTCATTGCTACCGAGTGCCTGATAGCCACGACTACCTCAAACCACACACCACACATACTGTCTTCTCTTATTTAAAAAATAAAAAAGGGAAAAGAAAAATATTGGAGAGGGCTCAAGATGGCTGTGGTGGCAGCCAGGATACTGGAGATTCAGACAAAACATATTCAACTGAACTGGAACTTTTGGAAAAATTCCCCACAAAAGAGGACTGCTTCTCCTCTACATCCTTAAGAATCCTGGACATCACCTGTAAGAAGAGGGTTTAGCGGAGATCTAGGAGAAAGGTGGTATGGGCAGCGGTGGCTGCGATGGTGGTGAGAGGCTTGTATTTGGGAGAGGCATAGATCGAATCCAACCCACCCTGATCTTCTGAAGAAATTACCCCAAAGGTGGAATGCTACTGTCACGCATGCTTAGGAACACTGGACAACATGCAGTGTGGTAAAATAGCTTGGGTAAGAACTGAAATGGTGGAGGCAGCACCAACGGCAGCAGCCAGTACTCAGGGGAGGCAGAGTTCTGATGCAATACACCTGGAACTTTTGAAGAAATAACCCCAGAGGCAGAATGCTACCACCATGCACCCTTGGGAAAGTGGGACAATCTGCTGGGCGAAGAGGGTGCTCAGATTGGAGCCTGCCGAGGGATGAGGCTGGTGATGGGGACAGCAAAGCTGGGAACAGAGCCTGCCGTGAGGTAAAGCCAGTGCTGGGGCCTCCGAGGCTGGGATCGGAGCCTGCTGAGGGGAAAGGCCAGTGCTGGGGCCAGCGAGGCCGGGACTGGAGCCGGCCGTGAGGCAAGGCTGGTATTGGGGCCTCCGTGGTCAGCATAGGAGCCTGCCGAGGTGTTAGGCCAGTGCCAGAGTCAGTGAGGCCGGGATCGGAGCCTGCCATGAGGCAAAGCTGGTGCTGGGCCTCTGAGGCCAGGATCAGAGCCTGCTGAGGGGTTCATCTGGTGCTGGGGCCAGCGAGGCCAGGATTGGAGCCAGCCATGAGGCCAGGCTTGTGCTGGGGCCTTCGAGGTCTGGATTGGAGCCTGCCGATAGGTTAGGCCAGTGCCGGGGCCAGTGAGGCCAGGATGGAGCCTGCCACGAGGCAGGGCCAGTGCTGAGGCCTCCAAGGCCTGGATCAGAGCCTGCTGAGGGGTTAGGCTGGTGCCTGGGCAGCAAGGCCGGGATCAGAGCCTGCCATGAGGCAAGGGTAGTGCTGGGGGCTGGGATCAGAGCCTGTGGAGGGGTAAGGCTGGTGCTGAGGCCAGCAAGGCCAGGATCAGAGCCTGTCATAAGGCAAGTATGCTACTGAGGCCTGTGAGGCTGGGATCGGAGCCTGCTGATGTGTTAGGCTGGTGCCGGGGCCATCAAGGCCAGGATTGGAGCCTGCAGTGAGGCCAGGCCAGTGCTGGGGCCTTTGAGGTCTGGATAGGAGACTGCCAATCGGTTAGGCTTGTGCCGGGAACAGTGAGGCCAGGATTGAAGCCTGCCACAAGGCAAGGCTGGTTCTGGGGCCTCCGTAGCTGAGATCGGAGCCTGCTGTTGATTTAGGCAGGTGCCAGGCCAGTGAGGCTGAGATCAGAGCCTGCCATGAGGCAAGGCCAGTGCTGGGGGCCAGGATCGGAGCCTGTGAAGGGGTAAGGGCGGTGCCAGGGCAAGTAAGACCGGGATTGGAGCCTGCCATGAGGCGAGGCTGCTACTGAAGCCTCCGAGGCCAGGATTGGAGCCTGACAAAAGTTTAGGCCGGTGCCGGGGCTGGTGAGGCTGTGATCAGAGCCTGTGATAAGGCAAGGCCGGTGGTGGGGCCGGCAAGGCTGGGATTGGAGCCTGCCGATGGGTTAGGCTAGTGCAGGGGCCAGTAAGGCTGAGATCGGAGCCTTCCGTGAGGCAAGGCTGGTACTGGGGCCTCCAAGGCTGGGATCGGAGCCAGCCGAGGGGTTTGGCTGGTTCCAGGGCCAGTGAGGCTGGGATTGGAGCCTGCTGTAAAGCAAGGCCGGTGCTGGGGCCTCTGAGGCCAGGATAGAAGCCTGTCGAGGGGTTAGGCCAGTGCCAGGGTCAGCAAGGCCAGGATCAGAGCCAGCCGTGAGGCAAGGCCGGTGCTGAGGCCTCCGAGGCCAGGATCGGAGACAGCCGAGGGGTTAAGCTGGTGTGGGGGCCAGCAAGGCCAGGATCGGGGCCTCCACTGAGGCAAGGCCTGTGCTGAGGCCCGCAAGGTAGGGATCAGAGAATCCTACTGGTGGCCAGGCCTATACTGGGGCCGTCAAGAGTGGGATTGGAACTTGCCGTGGGGTATGCACATAGAAACATCAAAGAAAATCAAAATCAGATGCTTCCACTAATTAGCAAAAACTAGGAGGAAAGGGGTAAAAGGAGGAGTTTGAGTTGTAGAAAGGGCCCTATAGAGAAGCAGTTAAGGTGACCAATCAGAGGAAATGGGATGGGGGAGGATGGAACCTCTTTAAATGAGGTACATTGCTGGGCGTGGTGGCGCACGCTTGTAATCCCCGCTCTTGGGAGGCAGAGACAGGAGGATCGCGCAGGTTCGAAGCCAGCCGTGCGTGCTGGCTTAGGAGACCCTCTTTCCAAATAAAAATGTAAAAATAGGTCTGGGAGTGTAGCCCGGAGGTAGAAGGGCTTCCAGGAACCCCAGTACCACCAAAAAAAAAAAATGAGGTACATAAACAAATGTATCAAAGATAATCAACAATCAAGTATGGGATCGAGGGAGGGGGAGGGAATGGGATGGGGATTGGATGAGGGTAATTGGATGATGTGTGTTTGTATATCCTCTCAAATCTTGTATTCCAATGTCATGTATAATTACAATACACCAATAAAAAAATAAATAAATAAATAAAAGATCTTTTATTTCTTTTTTCAATGTTTTATAATTTTCTTTGTAGAGATCTTTTACCTCCTTGTTTAAGTTTCTTCATAAGTATTTTATTTTTCTGTGGGAGATCCTGAGTGGAAGTGTTTTCTGAATTTCTTTTTCAGTGAATTTTTGGTTGGTGTACAGAAAAGCTTCTGAATTTTTAAGATTGATTTTGTATCCAGACACTTTGCTGAATTTGTGATCAGTTCCATAAGCCTTTTGGTTGAGTTTGTTTGGTTTTCTAAATATAGTATCATGTCATCTGCAAATAGTGAAAATTTGGGTTCTTCTTTTCCTATTTTTATTCCTTTGATTTCCTTTTCTTGCCTTATTGCTCTGGTTAAAGTCTCTAGTACTATATTGAAGAGAAGTGGTGATAATGGACATCCTTGTCTTATAAATAAAACAATAAGGAGAAGTGTTACCTTTTTTCTTTAATTACGGTTATTTTTATTTAATTGTGAAATTCATTTCCTTAACTTGGGAGAAAATATATGTCAAGTATTAATCAGGTAGCACATAGTCAGAAATGAGAAATAAATAAGTAATAAAATATTTTATCTGACATGTATTTCACAGAAATACTATATTGATATAATATAAAGCATACTAAAGAAATGTGTTAATAGCATATAGACATTTTTCTCTGCAATGCATATTAACTAGACATAAAATACATCAAGTTGATAGATTTCAATTAAATCTGTGCAAGTCACAATAGTTACTCTAAGAAGGAAGAAAGACAATATAATAAAGTGCCATTACATTCTTGCTGTTTCATCACTGAGGTGACCACACAACCGAGTTGAATTTCAACCAACTGGAACACGGCCTAGTGAGATCTTTGCTGCACAAATGCATCCTTGCACATAGTGCCCCTGGAGTCAGAGTAGGAAGCCTGTAGTCTAACTAGGGATAAGTCAAAACCATTCTCAGGGGAGAAGCAGCCCACATGCAGTCTCAACAATGGACCCTGGGAAAGCTGGAATGGGGCAGTCTGGTTTATTACAAGGTTGCTTAGCTTTCTGGCTTGGCCCTAATAGGGAAAAGCAAACTGCTGGAGAAACTTATTTTTTTTTCCTTTCTTTTTATCACAATAAGCATCAGCTTATGGAAGGAAGATATCACTAAGGAATAGCAATACTTTTAGATTTCAGCATGGATCACTTGGCCCTAGCCAGAGACTCGGCAGTTTTCTGTTTTGCGTTGTAAATTGTTTAAAGAATTTTTTTTAAATGTCAGCAGTGTCAAAGTATGAAGTGTTTGAATTAAAACAAAATTTTGAAAGAACATCAGTGTTGTCTCTTTAAGAGAGGTCCTTTAATTCCCTATACATCTTTTCATTTTTTCATTTTTTTATTTTTATTTTTATTTATTTATTTTTTATTGGTGCATTATATTCATACATCTTATTGGGGTAAAGAACTTGTGTGTACATACATGCACACATCACTCATTTAGCCCTTCCCCAATTCCCACCCCATCCGCTCCCCTCTCCCTCCTTCTTATGTTTGTTTTAATGATTAGCTTTGATATGTTTGTGAATGTACATCATGTACATTAAAAATGTCCCTCTTCAACCCTCTCTGATGAAGGAATCCTTTCATCATTACTCATTCACAGCCCACCTCTCTGTTCCTCACACACCCTCCACATATGCTTTATGTAGTTGCTAGAGGGCTCATCACTCACTGTAGTAACTTGCTCAGCACAGAGCAAACAGGCTTGTTTCCTGTCATAGCAAGAGGGGATGTCTCAGTTAATTGAGAATGCAGCCTGCCTGTGTTCTGATTAAAATTATAGTTATTTTATTTCTTCTTTATGTTAGACATTATGGCAAACATTTAATGTATTATGTTACAAAACTGTGTAACTAGTCCAATGTAGTAGTCATGCTATTATCATCTGAACTCTATTCATGTAAAATACTGAAGGCATATAAGGTTAAAGGAATATGCCAACATTTAAAGTGAGACATAAACTCCCATAGTGACACTTGAAGCAGTTATGGGCAGAAACAGTGAACTGGTGTGACTACACACATTGGACTACAGGTGATTAATGCCTTTAGAGTGAGCTTCTAGAAAAAAATAGTCATTTTTCTAAATGAGTGGACGTATTAACTTTGTTCTCAGTTGAGTATAATTCCTGTGCTGGCCCAAGTGTGCCTTAGCAATACATATTTTGTTACATTCAATCATTATAATAAGAACACAAAACATGATATATTATTTGTACAATGACCTTTTTTCTTAATATTTAACTCTGCTGCAGGGATGAAAATGTGATAAATCATAGCCAAATCAAAAGAAAGGATATAGCGGTGATCATAAAAGCAATCACAGGAATGAATATTGTATTTATAAATTATACTTTTTTAACAATGCTATCACTAATCCATTTACTACAATATCCAATCATTTCCTCACATTCTGTAGTCATCATAGCAGAATAGAAATAATGCCAGTAAAAAATTGTTTTCCAGGTCATATATACTTTAATAAGTTTATATTAGTAGGCAGTTTATATTGTTAATTTTTCAATTTCTGTTTATCTTTTAGAGCAGATATTACACTAAACTGTAATTATTGTAAGACACATTTTAGACAATTTCTTGTGCTCATAATATAGTCTTAGTTTTTGTTAAAAAAAACGTTCGATAACTTTTTATTGGTGTATCATAACACTTTTGACTTTAAGGAAATACTTTCTAAAACTTATTCAACCTGTATATATTTACCTGGTAAGGATTCAGGCAAGAAAGTAGTATATGTTCCCTAACTATATGAAAAAAATCTAGCAATAGATCAAATTTTATATTGTCACTCCATCGGATTTTTATATTTGAAAGGTTGTTTTTTTTATTTAGACTCAATTACTGCACATTTGTCTTCTAAATTCTTCAAGGTAGGTATTATTACAAGGTGCAGAAAAAATGAGGGACAGGACATAAAATTTTTCTCATGGCATGTTGATTGTAAGCAATACATCTAGTATTTAACCCCAGTTTCCAAACTGTTACTATGGGAAAGATTAATGAACAACAATAGCAAAACTTCGAAGCAACACTATGCCATATTTTTTATGTTCTTGATCCTTATCCTAAATGAACTAAACTGAATCTCGGAAGTGTCTGTTTTTAGTTAACAGTCAGGCTTTGCTGGCTTTTAACAGATTCAAACTGGGCACATTGCATTTGGACTCGTACCTTCATGTCTCAATTCAAATGATTCTACTGTTTTTCTTATCCTGATAGTGAAACCAGGCACGAATGGCAAAAAAAACACGCTGAAGAACAGGCCATGTAGAAAGCCAGGGCATCAGTACCTTACACCGAGGTTCTTGTCTCTTTTGAGTTTACCACCTGAGATAAACTTAGTGGAAGGAATGAATACAGTGGAAGAATAAGAAAACTTTTAAGAACTTTACATTAGAATGGGAAGAGACAAGAGGAAAGAAACAGAGGATTCAGACCAGAGAGATGTTTACTGGAAAAAGAACAAGAGAAGCCAAATCAAGGAAAGAAGCAGATCCAGGAGAGTTGGCGCACGCTTGTAATCACAGCATTTGGGAGGCTGAGACAGGAGGATATCATGGTCTGCAGACAGCCTCAGCTACTTAGTGAGGCCCTCTGCAACTTAGTGAGACCTTATTTTCAAAATTAACAATAAGAAATCGGACTGGCAGTGTAGCTAGGAGGTAGAGTACCCCCTGGGTTCCATTCCCAGTAATGCAAAAAATAAATAAGTAAGTAAATAAATAAATAAATAAATAGCAAAAAGAGTTGTAAGAAGAAACCAATGAAAATGGGTAGAGATGAAGCCAGGAAGGTAGACGTGAAAGGATGCCTTTCTGATAAGGATTCTCTTCCATATGATAAAATCTGTCACTGCATCAGCTTCAGGCCCCTCCACACATGGGCAGCACCTGGTGTCTGGGGTACAATGAATTGCATCTAAATCACAGCTTTGACAATTATTGCTACTTCCATAAATTTTATAAACTGACTTAAATCCTCCTTACCTAAACTTCCTTGTATTAAAAATGATCACAACTAAAACTTTTGAAGGAGGCTTGAAGATGTTAAATGGGGTAGAGGAGTTTCTGTCACTTAAGTGAGGCTTATGGATGCTAAATGAGGTATAAGAGCTCCTGTCACATTAGCGCCCAATAAAGATTAGCTCTTCCTAAGACATCACCAATCTTGCCTGTCCTAAGTTCTTCCTCTTTATAAGAGTGATCTATCTAAATCACACTCAAGCCTCCCTCTTTTCTGCTCCATCTACACTCTTCGATGACAAAGTGATTAAAAGCCCTGGTCCCCTGAAATGATGTACAACTTCTCCTGGGTGACTGCTGCTTCCTTACTTTCCACTTCAAACTTTCCTGGACTCGCTGCTCCTGAAGCCTAAGCCACTTACAGTTCGGTGCCCAGCGCCACTGTGTCTCATCTGCTTGCCTTGATATTCTCTGCGTGGTACTTAGGCTTCACCACACACTGACCCCAACAATGAATTCAGCCACTTACTTAACATCTCAATTGATATTGCAGTTATATAGAATTCTCTGTTAGTTAGCTCTTGATGTATAACAAGCTAGCAAGAATTTAGCAACTTAAAAACACGTATTTTCTTATATCCCTTTCTTGATCTTTGCCTTCAGCTCAATATATTAGTCATGCCAGAGTCTCTTATAAAAGGGTGACATATTCTAATATCTGTTGGTGAGCCTAAGCAATGTTTCAACTTACTTTTTAAAAGTCAGTAAGGGAGTCTATAAGCAAGGTAAAGATTATAATCTCCCTGAGTCTCCTTTCCCAGAAAGTCATATTGCCTCTCTAGAGCTGACAAAAAACAGTCAAATGTATCACATTGTTTTATAGATATTTAACTTTTGCCTTTCTGATATTAGTCTTTGGCTTCCATGATGTCTTGGTCTGTATTTTAATCTTTTTTTTTTTTTGAAGTTCAGTGTCAAGCATAAAACAACTACTACTAATATATGTTTAATCAATTTTGTAATTAAATATATAGATTTGTCTTCAGTTGGTTTCTGATGGGTGAGAATTATTTCCCTGTCACATTAATTCTCATCAGTATAGAGAAAACATAGTTTCATTATCTTATAGGCAGCAGATATGAAGGGCAGCAGACAACAAATAGAAGAAAATAGTAATGTCTAAGGTGAGAAATCTTCAATTTTAAGAATTGTTGCCTTAAATAATTTAAAGGAGCTAAATTAATGTTTTGTGGTAGAAATCATATCAGTAAAAGTCATTGTTCAAGAAGCCAATTCTACACAATTTACCCCTTGATAATGTGATATTTAAATTATCACACAAAACATGCTTATTAAATCCTTTAAAAAATACAGTATGAGATCCAGGCGTGGTAGTGCACACTTGTAATCCCAGCACTTGGGAGGCTGAGGCAGGAGGATCACACAGGTTTAAAGCCAGCCTCAGCTATTTTGTGAGGCTCTCTGCAACTTAGTGAGACCCTGTTTCCAAATAAAGTACAAAATAGGTCTGGGAGTGTAGCCCTGAGGTAGAAAACCCCCTGGGTTCCACACCCAGTACCACCAAAAATAAATTTATATATATGAAATATGCTATATATTTATATATATGAAATATGCTACTAAATGGATTTTAAGAATAGTGAAACAAAATGTAGAAGCACTTTATCAGAATATACATGAGGAAAAAGTTGTATTGATTGTCCCTTTGATTGGTTCATTTCTAAATAAGCACTAACAGTTAAATATTGCCTTATAACAGAATTGTTAAATTGGATTACATTATACAGTTTGTCACTGAGATATTTTAGTGCAAGAGTAAACATTCATTTCTGAATGAGGTATAAATTGTTGTACTGTGCAGAGAAGATAATTATAATATTAAGTAAAAATACTCATGAATTCTTATATAGTTAAAAATAAAAGAATCCATTTTCGTGAAAGAACATGAATGCTCATGTTCTCATTGTAATTTTGATCCTTCGTGAAAAGTTCTGTTTGGCATTGAGTTAGATCTGAGTCCCTGAGAAGGAAAAGCCAGTACCTTTCCCAAGTTATATTGCAAGAGCGCTTGTTACGGACGCACCCTGGAGGTGTTCTTTTTTTGAAGAAGGCTCATGTCTTTCTACTACTTGATGTTTTGCTGTGGTTTCTGTTCTTCAGTTTTGTTATCATTTCTCAATGTAGCTCCCTCTACTCAGAATTCTATAAATACACTTTCATTCTTATCTTTAAAAATGTTTTTGGAAGCTGCCTTTATTTTGAATTTTAGTTTAAAAACAGGGAACACAGTGAAATTTTATGCAGCCATGATGTAGAACAAAATTCTGTCATTTGCGGAAGAATGAATGGAATTAGAAAATATGCTAATCAAAATTAGCCAGTCTCACAAAGTGAATGGTCATATTTTCGCTCTTGTATGTGGACGATGGAGAAATTAAAAAACAAAAAGGGATTTCCAGTAAATAAGTAGAAATTATAGCAGAATAGTGGAAAGAAATTCTGAAAGAGAGGTGGGATGCAAAAAGGAAGACTTGATGAAGAAAACTCTATGGGTAATACTATGATCATATATGAAGTTATCAAAACACATGAATTGTCATTGATGCTGCATACGGGGAGGAGGAGGGAGAAGGGTGAGATCGGGAAGGAAACACAGGGCCCTGTGCATGTGTGATTTTATAACTCTGATCCTTCTTGTGATTTATATGTTATGATTGTACACACCAATTTTTAAGTTTTATTTATTTATTTATTTTTATATTTTTTATTTTTTACAATACTGGGGATGGAACCCAGGGACATTCTACCTCCGAGCTACACCCCCAGTACTATTTTTTAGTCTTTTATTTATTTTTTTGAAACAATATCTCACTGATGTGCAAAGTGCATCACTAAGTAACTGGGCTCTTTGGGAACCTAGATGCAGTCTCCATCTCCCAAATGCTGGGATTACAAGTGTGTACCACAACGCCCAGCCCCAATTTTTTTTAAAAAAAGATAACGCTACCTTGGATGGTGGCACTCACTTGTAGAGTTGATATTATTTTAACTACTATTAAAATTGTAAATTTAACTTATTAGTGGTTCTAAAATAACAGAGAATAAATGGTTATTCGCATTTTTGGGGTTCATGATTTTAATTCTGAATTAGCTGGTGAACAGTAAAAATTAAAAACACATTTTATTACTAATCTGATGAATAAATTTCATAATCCTATGTAATAAGAAAATGTGGCCAGCCGTGGTGGTGGACACTTGTAATCCCTGCGCTTGGGAGGCGGAGACAGAAGGATTGCGCTGGTTTGAAGCCAGCCATGCTGGCTTAAGAGACCCTGTTTCCAAATAAAAAAATATAAAATAAGTCTGGGAGTGTAGCCCAGAGGTAGAAGGGTTCCATCCCAAATACCACCAAAAAAAAAATGTGAATAGTTTTTAAATGTGTTTTTTTTAATTTATTTTTATTGGTTCATTGTAATCATATATCACATTGGAATATAAGACTTGAGAGGATATACAAGCACACATCATCCAATTAGCCCTCATCCAGTCCCCATCCTATTCCCTCCCCCTCCCTAGATCCCATGCTTGTTTGGTGATTAACTTTGATACATTTGTTTATGTACCTCCTGAGTTTTAAAGAGGCTCCATCCTCCCCTATTCCATACCCTCTGATTGGTCACCTTAATTGCTTCACTATAGGGCCCTTTCTATAACTCAACCTCTTCCTGTTGCCCCTTTCCTCCTAGTTATTGCTGATTAGGGGAAACATCTGGTTTTTATTTTCTGCAATATTTCTCTGTGCAAGCCGCGTTGCAAGTACCGATCCTACTCTTGATGGCTCCAGTAGTGGCCTGGCTACCCGGTGGACTGATCCAGATCTTGCTGGCTCAAACAGCGGCCTTGCCTCATGGGAGGTCCTGATTCTGGCCTTGCTGGCCCCTACACTGACCTAACCCCTCGGCTGATTCCGATCCTGACCTCGAGGCCT
Source organism: Muscardinus avellanarius (assembly GCF_963383645.1). NCBI lineage: Eukaryota > Metazoa > Chordata > Mammalia > Rodentia > Gliridae > Muscardinus > Muscardinus avellanarius. The sequence continues at coordinate 20,908,740 of NC_137786.1, read as the reverse complement.
CAGTAGCAGCATTGCCTCACAGAAGGCTCCGATGCCGGCTGCTGGCCCGGAACCGGCCTAAACCCTCAGCAGGCTCCCATCCCGGCCTTGGAGGCCCCAGCACCGACCTTGCCTCATGGCAGGCTCTAAATCCCAGTCTCACTGGCCCTGGCACCGGGGTAACCCCTTGGCAGGCTCCAATCCCGACCTCGGAGGCCCCAGCACTGGCCTTGCCTCACGGCAGGCTCCGATCCCGGCCGCGCTGGCCCTGGCACCGGCCTAACCCTTTGGCAGGCTCTAATCCCAGCCTCGGAGGCCCCAGTACCGGCCTTGCCTCACGGAAGGCTCCGATGCCAGCCACTGGCCCTGGCACCGGCCTAACCCCTTGGCAGGCTCTGATCCTGGATTCAGAGGCCCCAGTACTGGCCTTGCCTCATGGCAGGCCCCGATCCCAGCCTTGCTGGCCCTGGTATCGGCCTAACCCCTCGGCAGGCTCCAATCCTGGCCTTGAAGGCCCCAGTAGTAGCCTTGTCTCATGGCTGGCTCCGATGCCGGCCGTTGGCCCCTGCACTAGCCTTACCCCTCGGCAGGCTCCGATTCCGGCCTCGAAGGCCTTTAAATGTGTTTTCAACTATAAATTCATAAATTCTCCAGGGACATTCCCATAAGAATACATTTTCAATTATTTTTCAGAATTTTATTTCTACTTATTTTTGGTCATATGTTAAAAAATAAAAGCAGGGATTGTGGTATAGCTCAACAGCAGTGTGCATGCATGGTGTGCAAGCAGCCCTAGGTTCAATTCCCAACAACACACACACACACACACACACACACACACACACACACAAGTAATTTTTTCATGTACTTGGTTTACCTATAGTGAATAATACAACCATATTGTTAGAGTAAAATGCAAATAGTAATATAGTCAAGAATTGTAACAATCAAATATAGAAAATTTTATATTCTTCTCATATACTAAGCCAGAGTGCATCCAGAACTTTCAATAAATTTTTAGAGGTTAAACAAATTTGTAGATATTGTCAGCATTCTAGAGAACATTGATAACTATTCAATTGTACAAACTAAACCTTACTAAGTTATTAGTACATCTAAAACTCTTACAAGGAATATTTTTAAAAGGAAGGAAGGATTTGCATGCTGGCTTGTTGAAGAGAGAAAAGGAAGTACAGTACATATATATTAATGTGATAAATATAAACTCTAAATTCAATACTATGTAAAATCTACACTTAATCCATATTGTTATACAAATATGAAGTATAACAGTAATATATATTGGAAGGATATTTTGAAGGGAGATTAGTTTCAGAATGTATTTAAATGTAAAAGTATTTTAAATTTTCTGTAACTCAATGACAAAACAAAAATTATTATCAAATATACCATCAGCTTACTATTTGTTATATTATTTGTTCTGGAGTTCATGACATTTTGGCCACTTTTCCATGCCTGGTTTTCTTCTTTGTCTCTAAATCTCTCCCACTCACAAATCTAATCCAAGAAGTTCTCTATATCTTTTTTTTATATATTTTATTTCAAAACAGGGTCTCACTAAGTTGCTGAGAGCCTCAGTAGCTGAGACTGGCTTCAAACCTGTGCAATCCTCCTGTCTCAGCCTCCCAAGTGTGGGGATTACAAGCATGTGCCATCATACCTAGCCTCTCTCTATCTTTTTTAATTCTCATTTTCATTTGTGATTCTTTTACTTTAAGTGCTAATGATATCACAAAGTTTTATGAGATAATTTTTCTAATCTGCTTCCACATTTAAAAAATAGTTTTATTAATTGTTCTGTCTTCCAAAATAATTTTTAGCAACGGGCATAGTGACACACGCTTGTAATCCCCACAAGGCAAGACAGGAGCATTGTGCAGGTTCGAATCAAGCCGCCTTGGCTTAAGAGACCCTGTATCCAAATAAAAAATTATAAAAAAATAGGTCTGGGAGTGTAGCCCGGAGGTAGAGGGGTTTCCAGGAACCCCAGTACCACCAAAAAATAAAAAATAAAAAATAATTTATGTGCATTTTCTCCATTTAAAGTATTATGATTATAAAACAAAATATCTTTCTTCAGTCTGCTGCACTCAAAAAACTAAAAGAAACAAAAATAAAACAGAACACAATAAAACAGATAAACTTCCTTTGTTTCATACAACTACAGCTATACTTATCATCCACCTTAAATATATTAACAATTAAAAATAAGCAAAATTATTGAAACTCAAATTATTGCTTGGTATGGAAAATAAGGAGGTATATTAGTGATCAGAATTTAATAAAATGTTTTAACTCTTGCTTTATGTGCATTTATTTTAAATTCCAGCATTTAAAAATTATTTTTGATTAACATTTTCATGATGTGTGTTACTTCTTAGTTGCCTGGTTTTAATTTCCACCTGAAATATGATACTGTTCAATGATGTCATTTTAAAGAGATTAAGTATCCTGAAGTGTGACAAAGTGAACTCAACTTTAAATTATGCAGAGTTAAATACCAAAAACAAAATGAAATGAAAACCCTATTTGTCAGAGGCCTGCTATCTAGTATGTAAATCATTTACAGCACATGTCTTTTTTTCTTACTGCTCATTTTTTCATACTCACATGATTTCTTTAGAACATTTAATTATTTTTAACTTCTCTATTTGGATCTTTTGTGGAAAGAAAAAATACAGTTAAATAATTCTTAAAATTTTAGTTACATTTCACTTAGATACATATTTGTTTTACTTGTCTCAAGTAACAACTAATTTTAAAAAATGGAGATGTCAAGGTAGAAATAGCCAGAAACATATTTCAGTTTCTTTGGATTTTATTTGTATTTACTTTATAGTACTAAACTTAAGTCACATATAATTTCCCTGTAGGTCTTTCCAAAAAAGGAGTTATTTTATTGTTAATGGTGATTGTACTTTAGAGTTATACTTGAATAAAAGTAATAACTGAATTTGTATTAATAATTTGGTAATGATACATATGAATTGACCTAGTTTTGCAGTCAGCATTCTCATTGCCATAATACACACAAACTGACCCTCAAACTTAGAGGCAAAAAGATTTCATTTGTTCATAGTTCTGGAGATTTCAGGAATCAGTTCATGTCATGCCAGTATATGGAGCTCAGGGCAAGTGGTAGGAGTAGAGAAAAGGAGAAACAAGCTCTTCTCTCATATTATAAAGGCCAGAAACAAACTCTAAAAGCATATGCCTAGGGACCCACCTTCTTTTTTTGTATTATAATAAATTTTATTTATTTTATTTTATTTTATTGAAAGTAAATGTTATACATTTAATCTGTATTTAGTGCCCCCCCCTCATTTCCCTTCCCCCCTTCTGATACTTAATACCCAGGATAACCTTGCTGTATTCGTACTTTTACACCTATTTGGAAATAGCCGCTCATCAATCAAGTTCAGCCTCCTTCTTCTCTTAGTTTTCCATTCAAACTTTGCTGAGATTTCCCTTCCATTATCTGGAGTCCCTCTGGTATCCCCAATGCTCACTCGTTTGGGCATATTAGAGGAAACATATGTCCCTTCTCTTTCTGTGTTTGGCTGATCTCACTTAACATAATGTTTTCCAGCCCTTTCCATCTTCTTACGAATGACGTGATTTTGTTCTTTATAGCTGAATAGAATTCCATTGTGTGTATTTCCCATAAATTTGCAAACCATTCATCTGTTGATGGGGGCCTAGGTTGTTTCCTAATTTTGGCTATTACAAATTGTGCTGCTATGAACATAGGTATGTATTTGTTGCTGTAGTTCTCTATTTTCAACCCCTTTGGAAAAATACCCAGGAGTGGTAAAGCTGGATCGTATGGTGGATCTATTCCCAGTTTTCTAAGGAATCTCCACACAGATCTCCATAGTGGCTGAACTAGTTTGCACTCCCACCAACAATGTAAAAGAGTTCCTCTTTCCCCACATCCTCGCCAGCATTTATTATTGTTTGATTTCTTTATGCTTGCCAATCTGACTGGGGTTAGATGGAATCTCAGCGTAGTTCTGATTTGCATCTCCCTGATGGCTAATGATGAAGAACATCTTTTCATGAATCTATTGGCCATTTGTATCTCCTCTTTTGTAAAGTGTCTATTCATTTCAGTTGCCCATTTCTTGATTGGGTTGTTTGTTTTGCTAGTGCAGAGTCTTTTGAGCTCTTTGTATATACTGAATATTAGCCTCCTATCAGAGTGGTGACTGGTAAAGAACTTCTCCCATTCTGTCGGCTTCCTCTTTAGGTTCCTGGTGGTTTCCTTTGACAAGAAGACGCTTTTTAGTTTGATGCTATCCCACTTGTTGATTCTTGCTTTAATTTCCTGAGCTTTGGAAGTTTTGTTGAGAAAGTTGCTGCCTGTGCCTATATGTTGTAGTGATGAGCCTATGTTCTCCTCTAATAACTTCACAGTCTCTGGTCTGATTTCTAAGTCTTTGATCCATCTCGAGTTGATTCCTGTACATGGTGAGATATAGGGGTTTAGTTCCATCTTTCTACAAATGGATAGCCAGTTCTCCCAGCACCATTTGTTGAAAAGGCTGTCTTTTCTCCAATGTATGAGTTTGGCCCCTTTGTCAAAGATTAATTGACTGTAGGTGTGTGGATTTGTTTCTGTATCTTCTATTCTGTTCCACTGGTCAGTGTACCTGTTATTGTGCCAGTATCATGCTGTTTTTACTACTATTTATCTAGAGTATAGTTTGAAGTCTGGGATTGTGATGCCTCCTGCATGATTCTTGTTGCTGAGAATTGCTTTGGCTATTCTGGGTCTTTTCTTCTCCATATAAAGATCATGATTGCTTTTTCTAGGTCTGTGAAGAATGTAGTTGGTATTTTGATGAAAATTGCATTGAATCTATAAATCATTTTTGGCAGAATGGCCATTTTGATGATATTTATTCTGCCTATCCACGAGCACATGAGGTCTTTCCATCTTCCAAGGTCTTCTTCAATTTCTTTCTTTAATGTTTTATAGTTTTTGTTGTAGAGGTCTTTTACATTTTGTGTTAAGTTTATTCCTAGGTATTTTATTGGTTTTGAGGTTATAGTGAATGGAATTGAATGTTTTATTTCTTTCATTGTGGATTCATTGTTGGTATAAAGAAAAGCCTCTGATTTCTTTAGGTTGGTTTTGTATACTGCAACTTTGCTGAATTTTTAAATTATGTCCAGAAGTCTTTTGGTTGAGTTCTTAGGGTCTTCTAGGTAAAGGATCATGTCATCTGCAAATGAGGAAAATTTTAATTCCTCTCTTCCTATTTGAATCCCTTTGATTTTCTTCTCTTGTTTTATTGCTGTGGCAAGAGTCTCAAGGACTATATTGAAGAGGAGTGGTGATAGTGGACATCCTTGTCTTGTTCCTAATTTTAGGGGGAATTCTTGCAGTTTTTCCCATTCAGTATAATGTTGGCTTTGGGTTTGTTGTATATTGCCTTAATGATGTTGAGGTACGTTCCTTTTATTGCAATTTTCTGTAGTGTTTTTAACATAAATGGGTGTTGGATTTTGTCGAAGGCTTTTTCAGCATCTATTGCTATGATTATGTGGTTTTTATTCTTGTTTCTATTTATGTGGTGGATGACATGTATTGATTTGCATATGTTGAACCAACCTTGATTTTCCAGGATGAAACCAACTTGGTCATGGTGAATTATTCCCTTGATATGGGTTTGAATGCGTATGGCTAGTATTTTGTTTAGAATTTTTGCATCTATGTTTATTAAATATATTGGTCTATAGTTTTTCTTTCTTGAGGTATCTTTATTTGGTTTGGGGATTAATGTGATACTGGGCTTGTAGAAGGAATTTGGGAGAGTTCCTTCTCTTTCAATTTCCTGGAATAAGTTATGAAGTATTGGTATTAGTTCTTTACTGAAGGCTTTGTAGAATTCAGCTGGAAACCCATCTGGGCCTGGGCTTTTCTTTGATGGAAGAATTTTTATTGCAATTTCTATTTCATTGGTTGGTTTAGGCTTGCTATGTACTCTTGGTTCAGTTTAGGTAGGTTAACTGTGTTTAGGAATCTATCAATTTCTTCCATGTTTTCTTGTCTATTGGAGTATAAATTTTTAAAGTAGTTTCTTCACTATCTGTGGTGATGTCTCCTTTTGCATTTCTGATTTTAGTAATTTGCATTGATTCTCTCTTTCTTTTGGTTAGGTTGGCCAGGGGTTATCAATTCTATTAGCCTTTTCAAAGAACCAGATTTTTGTTTTGTTGATTCTTTGAATTGTTTTTTTTTTTGTTCTCTATTTAATTTATTTCTGCTTGAATTTTAATAATTTCCTGTCTTCTTCTGGCTTTGGGGTTGGACTGTTGCAGTCTTTGTAGGTCCTTGAGTGGTGCCAATAGGGTCTGAACTTGGTGATTCTGAGTCCTTCTTATGTGGGCACTCAATGCAATGAACTTTCCTCTTAATACTGTCTTCATAGTATCCCAGAGATTTTGGTAAGTTGTGTCTCTGTTTTCATTTATTTCCAAAAATTTCTTTATTTCTTTCCTAATTTCTGCTCTTACCCATTCATCATTCATAGTGTATCATTCAGTCTCCACGTATTTGCATAGTTTCTTTTGAGTTTCTTGTTGTTGATTTCTACTTTAATTGCATTATGATCTGAAAAGATGCAAGGAATTATATTACATCTTTTGAATTTGCTGGTGCTTTCTTTGTGTACCAGGATGTGATCTATTTTGGAGAAGATTCCATTGGCTGATGAGAAGAATGTGTATTCTGTAGTTTCTGGATGAAATGTTCTGTATATGTCTATTAGGTCCATTTGTTTTATAGTTTTCTTTAGTTCTAAAAAGTCTTTATTCAACTTTTGCATTGAAGATCGATCCAGTGGTGTGAGAGGTGTATTGAAGTCTCCCAGAATTATTGAATTTGGGTCTATTTTAGATCTGATGTCCTGAAGGGTTTGTTTTACAAACATGGTTACATTCACATTTGGAGCATAAACATTTACTATCATTATATCATCTTGGTGTATTGTTCCTTTTAATAAAAGGAAGTGCCCTGATTTGTCTCTTCTGATGTGTCTTAGTTTAAAGTCTGTTTTGTTGGATATCAGGATTGCTACCCCTGCCCTTTTTTGTTCTCCAGTAGCATGGTATATCTTTTTCCATCCTTTCACTTTCAGTATGTGAGTGTCTTTGGCTGTTAGGTGAGTTTCTTGCAAACAGCATATATTTGGGTTAAGTTTTTTTTATCTACATTGCCAATCTATGTCTTTTGATTGGTGAGTTAAGTCCTCTGATGTTAAGAGTTATTATTGAAATATGATTTTTGTTTTCTGTCATTTTGTGTTCTGTCATCTGTTTGGTAGCTTTTTCTTTCTTCCTTACTTAGAAGCCCCTCTAATCACTTTCCTCTCTTCTCTGGTCCTGAAGTCTGCTTCTTTGTTCTTCTTTATGGTTTATTTCTTTAAGTATTTTCTCTAGTGTTGGCTTTTAATTCATAAATTTTTTGAGATTTTGTTTATCTTTAAACACTTTAATTTCACCTTTGACTTTGAATAGTAGTTTTGTTGGATAGAACAGCTTTGGTTGGAAGTTATTTTCCTCCGAGGTCTGGATCACGTCATACCGTCTCTTCTGGCATTCATGACCTGGGTTGTATAGTCTGGGTGATTCTTATTGTTTTGCCTCTGTGTGTCACCTGACCTTTTGTTCTCACTGCTTTTAAGATCTTTTCCTTGGCCTCTATGTCAGTCATTTTGACTATTATGTTGCGTGGGGAGGTTCTTCTTCGATCTTGTCTTAATGGTGTTCTGTATGTCTCTTGAACATGAATATCTATCTCTCATTCCACATTTGGTAAATTCTCCAAAATTATTTATGTGAAGAGATTATGGATGCCCCTGGTATGTACCTTTATCCCTTCTTCAATGCCTTTTATCCGTAAATTAGGGCATTTCATGTTGTCCCAAATTTGCTGTATGTTTAGGTTTTGTTGCTGTAATGACTTCTGCATACTATTGACTATGTTTTTAGTGTTGGATGAACTGTCTTCTAACAGTGATATTCTACTTTCCATTTCATCTAATCTTCCAGAATTTCTTTCTATTGCTGACTTCATTTCCTTTATTGACTCTTTCATTGAATTCAAAACCTCTTTCTGATTCTTTTTTAGTATTTCTAACTCACCTTTCATCCCCTCTAACCTTGTTTTAAATCCTTTCATCATATTGTAGATGAAGATTCAGAACTCCCCTTCTTGCATTTTTTGTAGGTCAGTATTCTTGATTTCTGTCATTTCTCCATTATTCCTAGTTCTCATATTTTCAAAGTTCTCAGGTCTGCTTTTCTGCTGTCTTCCCATCATTAGTAGGTATTATTTTTAGCCCAGTCTTTGTATTAGGACTTTAGAAAAGACTTATCCCCCCAGAAAAAAAAAAAAAAAACTTTTTCCCCCCAGAAAACCAAAACCCAAAACAAACCCAAAGACCCAAAAATAAAATTATACAATAGCAAACCACAATAGTAAAAAATAAAATATAAAAGGATAGAAAAATAGTAAAGGAGACAGACAGAGAGAGAGAGAGAGAGAGAGAGAGAGAGAGAGAGAGATAACAGTCCTACTATGTTGCTGATATATGATGAATCTTGTATTTGCTTGGAGTGTCCCCTTGTGGCCTCGTGCAGGTTTCATGCCTTAAGTGCTCTTATTTGGTCCTGGAGTTGAATTGACCCACTTTGTACACACTGGCACTCACATATATTGTACTCACTGTGTGCTCGCCGGGTATGTGGCTCCTCTGAATTCACACTGGCAATTCGATCTGTGGCTCTGAAGCTCTGGCAGCTCTCCCGTATCCTGCTGACTTTTTGCTCCCGTGGTAAGCAGGTCCACTTCCTGGTCCCTGCCAATCTCCGGGCGTGTCTGCAGGGCCGCCTTTGTTGGGTGAACAGAGCAGCTCAGGAGCTCCAGTTTGCTAGTAACTTCAGGTATTGGAACTCTCTGGTCACTTTCAGACTTTAGAGCTTCTCTGGGAAGGTTAAAGACTCAAAAGTCCCATTTGGGCCAGTGGCGCTGAGGCCGACTCCACCTGTGCCTGCACTCTGCAGGCCGCCGAGTCTTCAGCTATCTCGGACCCACCTTCTCTAGGAACACCCTATATGCTTAGGATACCAGCCAGTAAATCCAATAGAAAGAATAGATCCAATGATGGAATCACAACTTTCATGACTTAATTGTATCAACGTTCAACATTAATACATAAGCTTTACTGGGAATCTTTTATATCCAAACCATGATATTTGGGTTTTTTTATTTATTGATGGATTATTTTTAACATATAACTATGGTCCCAAGTTTGCTCATAAAAGAGTGCTATCTCTGATGGCTAATGTAACAAACAACTTAGAGTACTCCTAAGCAAATATATATATATATATATATATATATATATATATATATATATATAAATAAAGAATACAAAAAACTTAAAATTTTGTTATTACATGTTATTATCATTTTAAGAGTCCTTTGATGAGAAAAGGAAAAGGATGATTTTTCTATTTGTCCACAAGAATATTACAGAAATACATTAGGCAAATTCTATCCATCTCATCTAAGTAGAATAATACATAAAATCATCCAAGGCCTTTTATTCCAATTTCTTTTTGCCTTTTTCATTAAAAAATATTTTGACAGTTGAACTCCCCCATATAACACCAGACAACTTGTTAATACAACAATTTGCATTTGTTAGAATTCATTGTCATAACAGAGAATACCATCTTAACAGAATTTTAGCAGTCTCTCAGAAGGAAACTTGAAAAGAAAATCATGATAAGATTTTGAAGTATAGGTTCCGTGGTTTACTATATTTCTAACAAGGTGATGAGTGGGCTTGTATTATGAAATGTTCACTGCATACATGTTCAGGATTGATGGAATTAGGTGATATTTTGGAGAAAATCTGAGTAAGTGAATGTTTGATAAGGTAATTGCCCAATGGAACAGAATCTTTCTCAAAAAATAATTGGGATGCAGTATTCTTAATGATCCTGACAAGTGTATCATAAACTAAAATATTAAGGCAGTTACTGTCTATTCTCAGTTCCTTCTTGTGGTCATTCATCATTGAAGCTGGAAGAAACATCATGGGAACTTTGACTTTATAGATAGATATACACTGCTCTGTAAAGTCATTATTGCATATGATATTTCTGATGGTGGTAATAACATCAGCCATGATATGACACGGGATTTTCTGTCCTTTTTGGATGATCTTTCATTGGCTCATTTGATAAGAGAACACTGTGAAACATTTCAAACTATGAAAGTCATGCATTTAACATGTTAAAAAGTCAGAGTACCTAAAGAGAACACATTTTTTTTTACTTGTATGAAGAGCTAACAGATAAGGTAAATTAACAAAATTTGATGGTTTATCTCCATATTTTCTAAATGATCTTAAAGATAAGATGTTCCCTGAAAAATATATACAATGTGCTTCCTAAAGGAGTGCACATAATTTGTTTGGAAGCCAATATTACATTTAGAGCCACTTAATTTGAATCATTATGAATTTTTAAATAAATCAAATTTGTCAGTTAAGGAATTGAATGATTTTATTAACATTTATTTAAAACTTACTCAACTATAAATTGTATTAAGTGGGATATTTTTCTCCCTCCTTATTGTAAAATATGGACATTTGAGGATTGAAGATTTTATATAAAGCCTTTTCATGTTGCTTAGGTTTTGTATATCAAGTGTTTAATTTTTCTACTTCTGTAATAAAAATTATGTAGTAATAACTTTACTAAGTAGCAGAAATAACAAACCAAAAGAGGTCAGTGTTTTGTCAGAGAGTATATAAAAGATAGTCATCAGTTTGGTATAATAAGAAGTTCTCTTCCTGTTTGCAGAATATAGTTATGAGTCTTTCATAAAACGGTAATGTGGTCAGAAAACGGATAGTTTTAAGTAATGTATTGGTATAATTCAGATACAATCTCAAGAGAAAAACTAAGTAAAGACATTATTGGGTAGAGGGATAGTTGTATATGACAAAGAATCAGAATATTCACCTCTTTAACAAGCTTAAATATGAGAAAGACTTTGAAAACATTTTATCTCTTTTGTGTTTGTATGTAGACACCTATCTTTTTGAAATCTGAATAGAGATTTCGATGAATTGTTTTGGAAGCTTTTTTAATAAGAGCAGAAACTTCCTTTACTAAGTGGAGAACAAATGACTATAAATTGATTAATGGTTTGTTGTTCTATCTGCCACATAAAATGTCATTATTTGATCCCATTCCTGATGAGAACAAATACTTAATTTACATAAGATCAATATTTATTTATTTATTTATTTATTTTTGTGGTACTGGGGTTCCTGGAAGCCCTTCTACCTCCGGGCTACACTCCCAGACCTATTTTTACATTTTTATTTGGAAACAGGGTCTCCTAAGCCAGCGCACGCGGCTGGCTTCGAACCTGCGCCATCCTCCTGTCTCTGCTCCCAAGCGCGGGATTACAAGCGTGCACCACCACGCCCGGCAAGATCAATATTTAAAGGATCCAGTTGGCACATAGAAGAAAATATGTTCAAATCTCGTAGTTGACTTATCTTTTCACCAAATTAAGAACAAATTACATTTATTTTGTTTGAACTTATGTTAAAAAAGGTACTAAGTTTTGCATAACTAATATTAAGGACAGTCTTTTTACACATCATGGTAAAAATATTGATTTTTAAAATATGGAATGAGTCTGCATTGATGATAAAAGTGAAAAATAAATATACACACAGTGTCATTCCATGTTTGACATTCCATGGCTCAGATGCTCTGTGTCTTGATAAATACTTCTAAATGGAAGCTATCTGTATTGTGTAATCACCTTAATCAACCATCCTTTGTGGAAGTTGTCTTTTTTTTTTTTTTTTTTTGCGGGGCTGGAGATGGAACCCAGGGGCATTTGACCTCCAAGCTACATCCTCTGCCCTATTTTTTATTATTCTTTATTTTGAAACAGGGTTTCACAAGTTGTGGAGGACCTCACTAAGTAGCTAAGGCTGTCCATGAACTGCAATCCTCTGGTCTCAGCCTCCCAACTTCTGGGATTAAAAGCATGTGCCACTATGTCCGGCAAAGCTGTCTTTCTTAAAGACAATCTGCTTCTAAAGTATTCCTAAAAATATTTATTTATAAATATTCTAGTAGTATGAGATAATATAAATCTAGAGATTCATAATATAAAATTAGCAGTGTAACAATAGTGAAACATACCTGATATATAGGTTGTATTTCTGACCCAAGGAGTTTTCTTTTTCAAGTAATTTTCATAAGAAAAAGACTCTTTGTAGAGATGGTTGGAAATCCTGTTGGGGGCAGAAACAGCCAGTATTGTTGGTCATTAACACAATGTATTTAAAAAGTTCCTTTACTAAAGTTTATTTATTCTTGCCTGAAGTGATATAAAATAAAAAAATAGATAACCCAATAGTGATGTGCATATATATATCCAAAGGATTTATGAGCACTGAACGATATGAACCTCATGAATATGAAAGTCATAAACGACTTCTCTTGGGCAAGAAATTGTGAGAGGTTCAGATTTTTTTTATTCTTCATCTTTAAAATTTTTATTTTTGCATTATATTAATACATCATATTGGGGTAAAAAACTTGTGTGGACATAAATGTACACATCACCCATTTAGCCTCCATCCAATTCCCACCCCATCCCTCTCCACACCTCCTTCCTTTGCTTGGTTTAGTGGTTGACTTTCATATGTTTAAGTACATTGTGTTTTTTAGAGAATTTCCTTCTTCCTCCCTTCCATCCCCTCATTTAGGTAGTCTTGTTTGCTCCTCTATAGGATTTCCCTTTTCATCTAGAGTTCCTCCTATGACTCATTTCTCCTTAGCTTTCACATATTAGGGAAAACATCCAATTTCTTAATTTTTTGTGACTGACTAATCTCACTTAGCATAATGTCCTCCAGTTCCATCTATTTCCCTGAAAATGATGTAACTGAGTTTCTAATATCTAGAATATACAGAGAATTCAAGAAACTAAACACTAAAAAACAAATCATCCAATCAAAAAATGAGCAAGTGAACTAAATAGACATTTCATGAAAGAAGAAATTAAAATGGCCAATAAATGCATGAAAAAATGCTCAATATCATTGGCAATCAGAGAGATGCAAATAAAAACTACCCTGAGATTTCACCTAACTCTGAATAGAATGGCAATAATTCAAACACAAACTACAACAAATGCTGGCAAGGATTTGGAGAAGTGGAAACCCTAAAACATAGTTGGTGGGATTGCAAATTAGTGCAACCACTTTTGAAAACAATATGGAGAATCCTCAGAAGAATGGGAACAAATTTACCATTTGATCCAGCAATACCACTTCTGGGTATCTACCCAAAAGAAAGTAAACCAAACTACCAAACTAATGCATGTGTATCTGTGTTCATGGCTGCACAATTCACCATAGCCAAACTATTGAAACAGCCAAGATGTCCATCAACTGATGAATGGATTACAAAACTGTGGGATATGCACACAAGATTTTTTTTAAATTTGTGTTTTTAAAAAATTTTTGGAGCCAGGCATGATGGTGCATAATTATAATTACAGCATTTGGGAGGCTGAGACCAGAGAATAGTGGTTCATGAACAGCCTCAGATACTTAATGAGGTCCTCCGCAACTTAGTGAAACCCTGTTTCAGAATGAATAAAAAATATGGCAGGGGATGTAGATCAGAGGTTGAACGCCCATGGGTTCCATCCCCAGACCCGTAAAAAAAAAAAAAAAAAAGGTTTTTGTATTTTAAAAATGTTTATATTTTAGATGTCACCAAAGCCCTCAAATACCAAAAGTCTTTAACTCTTCAAGTTTGCATTAATTTAGACAAAAACACCAAAAAGTCAATGTAGGAAATAACTGTTATCTTAGTACAATTAGGAGAGTCTTTGAGAATCAAGATCAAGGACATTAGAAATTTATTTCATTTGAAATTTCAATTTATTTCACTTATATATACATATTACTTATTAGATGAAATTTCAAAATAAGATAGTAATATTCCTCAGTTCAGCAACCAAATGTAATAGTTACTGACTGAACCTTCATGAGTGTCCGTAGATTATCAGACATATTTAACTCTCTCTCTCTCTCTCTCTCTCTCTCTCTCTCTCTCTCTCTCTCTCTTTCTTTTTTTCTTTTTTTTTCTTTCTCTCTCGATTTTGGTGGTGCTGGTGTTCCTGGAAACCCTTCTACTTCCGGGCTACACTCCCAGACCTATTTTATACTTTTTTTTTTTTTTTTTAATTTGGAAACAGGGTCTCTTAAGCCAGTGAGGCTGGCTTCAAACCTGCTAGATCCTCCTGTCTCCTCCTCCCAACCGTGGGGATTACAAGCGTGTGCCACCATGCCCAGTGACACATTTAACTTTATATTTGAAGGAGAGCTTACACAAATAGCCCTCTGAGACTATTTTGTATTAAATAATCCTGGTTGCAGTAACTTAGACTCTTTTTTCAAAATAAAAAATACAAAGCACTGTGGATGTAGCTCTGAAGTTAGACAGCCCTGGCTTTAATCTACATAACCACAAAAAATAGGAAGGAAGGAAGGAAGGAAGGAGAGAAAGAGAGAGAAAAAATGAAAAAGAAAGAAAGAAAGGATAGAAGAAAGAGAAAATCTTCCATATTTAAAAATTATAATTATGTGCATATTTTAAAATTATCTCCTTGTAAAAAAGTAATGGAAAAATATGATCTGAATTACATGCATAGCTGATTTTTTCAGCTAAAAAATTTCTGATTATATTTTAATTTTTTTATCTCTTTGTTGAGTTTCCCTGCTTTAGTATTTAATGTTTTTCTTGTACTTTCTTGCAGCTCTTATAATTTCCTTAAAATCACTGTTTTATTTTATTTTATTTTTATTCGTACATTTTAGTCATAGATCTTAAAGGGGTACACAATGGTAGAGGTATATATACACAGATCACTCATTTACCCCTTTCCTATGTACATTCACAAACACATCAAAGTCAATCACTAAGCCATACATGAAAATCACTTTTTTATTTTTTTAATCTGAGATCTTGTCCATAAGTATTCAATCTGATCAAATTTTGGTAACCAATTTCATTTTTAAGTGAAGTCATCATTTCTTGAAATAATTTTGATCTTTTTTAGCAATTTATATCATCTGATAATTGAAAGATTAGTTTTCTATTCCAGTCTTCTTAATGATAATTTGTGTCTTTTTTCTCCTAAGTTTTAAACAGGGTACTTATATTTGCTCTTACTCTGTAAACATTCCATTATTTCATCACTGGATGGTTCCCAGGTCCAAGTTTGTTGGGTATTTGCTATCAGTGTTTTACAACTATTTCAGAACTAAAGAACCATCCAAGCCCAGGTCTATCTGCTGTCCCTAGTTGGTTAGTTCTTTATAAAACATGAGGATACTCAGAAAGACAATAGTTCAACCCTACAGTCCTGCCACAGCAATGGGATAAGTTTGATGCTGTATTCATAGTCATAGCTTATTGGACACTAGGATTCTGTCCAGCTCTGGATAGAGTCATCATTGATGGACCAGCCTCAGGCTCTAATGCCAAACTACCAATGAAACCAACCATGATCCATGCCAGCCATGATCCATAACCCAACAAGACCAGCATAGCCCTGGGTAAGAACCTGAGTCTACACTGAAGTTGACTGCCAGTTGTTGGGGTATAATCAAGGACTGTGACTGTTTTAAGAGGCTCAAGTAATGCTTGGCAAAACAAAGCTCACTATATGTGGGTACTTCCCCTGACTCTGTCTATTCCAGAAACTCACTCTATTTTGGACTAGGGATAGGGCAACTAGGAATCTTCCAGTCTTAATTTTCATTAGCACAGCAGCAAGCTCCATAGCAAAGTTCTAATCTTAGTAGACTATTGTATCCTCAGTGAATAAAGTCTTGTTCCTCACTATGCTGCCAAAAGATGGGGCAATGCTGGTGAGGGAAGTCCCTTGGCTACCTAGGATGACACTAACCTGTGTTACACCTTAATCTTATAGCCAGAAAGATCTGTGCAATCTCATCTGTGCATTGAGGCGCACACCACTGCTGTCAGTGATGCAAGCTGAATCACAAGACTTTCCTATAGGGATCCCTTGGACGTTCTAGAACTTTATTTGAAATAATTGCCTTGTCAAGAGCTGTGCTACCTGAGTTAGGAGACAGGTGGTGTAAGATAGCCCTTGACGATCTGAGGCTAATCCTAAATCAATTGTGTCATTCCTGAGTCTCACTGCCACAAATACCTCACATTCTCTCCACAGCAGGCATAGTACTGGGTTAGGTTAGAGTAACTCAAAGCCCCATGCTAAGTGTCATATCTTGCTCCTGAACAGTACGGTCTTTTACTCTTCATTAGAGGTTGGGAGAGGGATGGAAGAGGCAGACTGTTTGCTATCTAACACAGTTCCAGAAGCTCAGTCTACTAGCCTTGACATTGTGGTAGTTTTCATGGATCTCTGCCCAGCGAAGGTCTCACTGCATCAGGGTGATACTGTATTTCAAATATACAACCCAGACTTATTTTTCTCTTTTTTCTTAAGCAGGAGCTAACCTTCTCCATGATAGGCTGCTTGGAGTGGGTGCCTTCTTTAATGTGTCTATTATTTTGAAATAATAAAAGAAGACACAGTGGTCTCTCTATCTGGTTTCCTTAGCTCTTGTGAAGTTAACTTGGTGATTCTTAAGATGTTCATGTTGGCATGTCTGTGAGAGAGATACCAAAGGATCTTAACTACCATTTAGCTCTCACCCTAGATTCCGAGTTTTCTTCAGAGCTTCCTTTTATTATTTTCTCTATTAGATTCATGACATTAAACATTTAGATTTATTTTCTTTGATCTCTAAGATACTTCGTACATGAACAATTTTGTTCATAACAAAAGATGTTCAAGATGACTATTGTAATTCTAAATCATAACTCACAAAGTTGTGAGAGTTAAATGACATTTCTATAAGTCAGAATCATAGTAGAATCCAGAAAAGGCATCTGGCACAGAGGAAGCATAAACATAGATTTATACTAATAACAAATTATTAGAAATAATAGTTGTCCAACTTTATGTCTCTGAAAATCTAGTCAGTGA
The DNA here is from genome assembly GCF_963383645.1 of Muscardinus avellanarius. Lineage (NCBI taxonomy): Eukaryota > Metazoa > Chordata > Mammalia > Rodentia > Gliridae > Muscardinus > Muscardinus avellanarius. Next base: position 20,891,591 of record NC_137786.1, on the reverse strand, counting down.
CCTAGTGATCAGAATTCAAAATTCTGACAAAATAGTTCCTGACAGGTAAGAGTAATCTAATAATCTAACATGGATATAAAATAAGGCTGATGAAACTATGTCCAAGTGATGCCTTCTCAAATTAATTGAAGGGTAGATATTTTGGCCCCTTTGTAAAGACTCTTAAGAGACAGGACATAAACAAGGAAACATAGGAACAAGGTATGCTTTCTCTGAGAATGAGAATTATCAAATCTGATCACACTACCACAAGGTAATTAAAAACTAGCCTATTTCCTAAGAAACAAATTAATTTAGTATAAGGAATATTGAAGACAACAATGACAATTCAGAAATTAGATGAAACTTATTTCACTGTCATTGCCAGAGTTTCCCTCAGTTTGGAGAGTCAAGGGTTATTAGGTGAGCCTGCTGTTTTAAAATTTAAGAATTTAAGCCAGAACTACAAATGTCTCATAAATGTTTATGAATGCTACATTTTGCAGAACTATCTAAAATGTAAGCAGAAAACCTATCAATGAAGCAAAAATAAGCATAATCCAACATACTTCACTGAGCCAGGGAAATCACCACTATAGTCTTAGTCTTAGACTGTTGATTGAGTTTTATTACAATTTTAGATGTAGGCTATTTTAGTTTTTTGAAAATACTTAGCTCAAGTGTTTTAAGGATGATCTTTGAAGACAAAGAGCTGATTAGGAGTAGGAATAAAGGCATAAGCAGTCAGAAATTGTATTAAGAAGAACTTCAAGTGAAATTTTAAGTAAACTGATTATTGTATTAACTAGTGATGGCTACTATAACAAAGTACAATAGAATATGTTAAACAACAGAAATTTATTTTATCTCATCCTGAGATCAAGATTTCACAGGATTGGTTTTCTCAGATCTCTCTCTTATTGGCTTGTAGGTATCACATTCTGTCGGTAATTTCACAAAGTTCACATGCCCTTTTATTAGGGCATCGTAATTAAACATCACAATGGGGCTCCATGTGTTAAAAGCAAACCTGCACACGACTCTATATGTCACCTAGTTTCCCTTCCTCTTTTCCCACCTGAGTTAGTGAGATTGATAATAATTCTTTTATTCAAGATTTAGAATTCCACATGAATTCTTGAAGTAGCACAATAATAATGATTAGTAAGCATTAGCTCAGGTGAGTAGATTGCTGTTTTATATGCATTGACTTGCTGGAATGGTCTGAACCAAATAGGCACACTTGACAGTCTTTCCTGTCCTGGAAAATGATCATGTGACATTGGTATGCACACTCATAATCATTTATTATTTTAATGCTTTCCTGTTAGTGAGTTGATCATAGGGTTACCAAGAAAGGATTCTATCTCTGCCATTACACACTGAGGATTTGGAAAAAAAAAATGAACATTTTTATTTTTGGTGGTACTGGGGTTCCTGGAAGCCCTTCTACCACTGGGCTACACTCCCAGACCTATTTTTTTATACATTTTTTTTTTTAATTTGGAAACAGGGTCTCTTAAGCCAGCGTGGCTGGCTTCGAATATGTGCGATCCTCCTGTCTCCGCCTCCCAAGCGTTTGAATTACAAGCATGTGCCACCACGCCCGGCTTAAAATAATAAACATTTATTAAGTTCCTTCAGGATAGTAGCAGTATGAGAATAATTTTATATAAAAATTTAACAGAATGTCAATTAAAGGTGAGGTATAACGGTAATGATGATAATGTTAACAGTGAAGATGAAACAATAGCCATCATGATTTAGCTATTGGTGTTGCAATGAGTATAGAATCACATAAGTTCAACACTAACTACAGTACTGAGAAATTTTGAGAGCAGGGCTTCCTCTTTTAGTAAAAGAAATGGAATACTAACCAAGACTTTCTATACTATAATTTAATATATTGAAATTTAAAATTTTAAACTATTAAATAAGTATTTATTACATAAAGCCACCAATGCTTTTTCAAGTCTTAAATAAATCAGTAAAAGTTTATATTTCTTCTGTTTTAGCCATGAATAAAATAAAGGATCAATGATGCTATTTAATCTAGTCCAAGTCATTCAAGTACCAAGTGAAAGAATCAGGAATTGAACTAAGACTTATCTGTTTACAAGCTTCATGCTCTTAGGTAGTATTATATTTAATCATCCATTTAACAAATATTAGAAAAGACATAGTAGTAAACTCCTTTTATCCCTTGAATTTATACCTTCCTTTTCTTTAAAGGATATTTGGACTTATTTTAACTATATTCATAGCCACAAGAGAATCAACTAGCTAAAAGTTTGACTGCCTGGTTATGCATGCAATGCAACATGCTCTAAGTCTGGAACTTTGGTCACCATTTCAAAGATGAGATTTGACATGGCCTAGTTGTCAAGGGAATAAAAATCCTTAACATTATGGAATAAACTCCCATCCTTTTTAGGTGCCTGAGGGAGATCCATCTATAATTGATTACTCAAGTTCCAGCTGTTCTCAGAACTGTGTCATCAAACTCATAAATTATTTGCTGAATCTAATATGTGGATTACAGTTAAATAAGAACAGTGAATTTATTTATCTCCCGCATAATTTGTTTATAAATATGCTTGTCCAAACAGAAGATATATATTTATCAAATAAATTAGTCTAAAATTATTGAAAAACCTAGATAGTACAAAATCAATATACATTCACACAAATACATACGCACAGAGTAATTTATTGTGAAATGGATGTCAAGACTGCTTCACAAAATTTTCAGAGACATTTGCTTGGAAGATATCTACAGACATTTTAGTGAGTACTTTCCTAAAATGGTTCGCTTATTTCCTTAGGCATTGTTATTTTGAATTTATCACCTTAAATTTAAAAAATGAGACTTTCTTGTGCCCACCTGACTAGAGCAATATTTGCCACCTTTCCCTGATTAAAAAGAAAATTCTGAGAATTTCTTACATGCTCTTTTTGAAGTGTACTTTTACTTATAATATTTCTAGGAACCAACTCAAGGGTATTTCTCCATCTTTCATGTTTGGTTCAGAGCAAAGATTCTGATTTTCTCACAAGCTCCGAACTGAGCCTGATGCTACTGGTCCAAGAACCATTATTTGAGAAGCAAAGATGTGAACTAGGACTCTGAAGTAACATAGGCACTAGTCATATATGGCTATAAAATATGGCTACACAAAAAGCAGATGTGACATAATTATAATATAAATCATAGTTCTTCAAACCTTGGTATGAAAACAAGAATCCAAACATATATCAGTAAATATTTTTAAAATGATTACAAATCAAATAGATACTGCTTTTGATATGTCAGGTTAGCCAAAATGTATTGTTAAAACTAACATCATCTTTCTTTTTACCTACTTAAGTGGCTATTAATTTTAATTAAATATTTTCCTTGCATTGAGTCTTTATTGTACTGTCTGGTAGAGAATAAAGACTGGAATGTGATTGAGTAGTGAGAAGAAGGGATCTGGGTACTGCTGCACTTTGGCACTCATGCATTTTAGTTATGCTAGCATATGACTCTTCCCCACAGGATTGTGTTCTTTCTGAATTCAAAGATTCATCACCTTTGTCTGACCAACAATTATTAGGATGACTGAAAAGTTACAATTTTGAAGGACAGTTCACCAAGTAATATAGGAATGGACACCATTTTACTTGCTTTCTTGTAGATAGTTCTTAAGAATAATTGTAGAATATATTAGTAGTGTAACATTTTGAAACAGGCAGAAATGTATTGGAACAGGCCGAATGGGTCACATGCAGACAAAAAGTATTCACCCTGTTCAGTTTTTCTTAGCCTTCGGGGACTGGCTCACAATGGATTCTAAATTACTGTTTTCCTCTGTTGCCTACCAATAGTTATAACTCAGTTGAATGTAATTTGTTATATGTGCAGTCATTCTGCCTTACTGAACTCAAGTTAATAAACAGTATACACCAAATTTGTGTTACAAAGTCCTCATGTTGCTTATACATTTACAATATGTTACGTTGTAGGCACAACCATCTTTTGGACATTTTTAAAATTTCCAATATATACAAAAATATGTTGGAATATCAGAATTTTAAATTTTATATCGGCCTACAAGAACTTTGTAAAAACCGAATCCTGCTTTTTTTATTCCCAGTGTTATTGTAGGAAATGTTAGGAATCATGTTATAACCTCTTCTCAAATATATGTTTATCTTATTTCAAAGTTAAAGAAAGATAAAATGTAGCTCATAGAAATTTTGTACAGGGAATCTCAAGTTGATAAAACATCTTGTAAGTCTTAGTTATGAATGGCTCCACTGAAATGGAAAAATTTACTTTCAACAAAGTAATACCCTGCAAACAGACAGGAAATGTTTTGTTACTGTAATCTGTCAACATACATTGTATTCTCAGGCACTATATTGCAACAATGGAGTAGTATTTTATTTGAGCACATGTACTGAAAAAGGAGTTCCCTGAAATAACATGTATTGACTTGTTTCATTATCAGATATAAACTGGACTCAAAACTCAAGTTAAAATTGGCAATAAAATGGTACCATAGTTTGGCCTATATGTTATGCAACTGAATATAATAAAGATCAAGGTCTCTAGAAACAAAATGTCCATCAGAGCATACTATTTTCTCTGCTTCTCAGTTTCTCATCTCTAAAATGGGGATAATAATTGTAAAACCTGTAGATTTTGTGGAATAGTGTGTAGTACTAATACTTGATAATTATAGCCATGCTTACATACAGAAATGTGCCTCATGTTGTGAACTAGTAAATGATATAAAAGTTCAAAAAGTTTTATATTTCACTTTTATACTTTTACTTGCAAATAAAATAACAGGAAATTTGGAAATTTTATTGTCATTAAACAATAGCATCATGATGTTTTGAAAGTACATTTGCTCATTTCTCTTTTAAATGAGATAAAATCCTAGTGTTTTTATTGTCTGAGATAAAGCATAGAACATTATATTTCTCATAAAATAATAAATGTTTATGTGAAACACTTATTTTATTCAAATCTATTAATATATAAGTTTTCATTTTGAAAATATACTTTTTTCGGTTTGAGTTTCACTATCATTCTTGAATACAGAGGTCATGTGTATATCAGCCCTTTGATAAGCCATTTGCATCATGTAATCTGGTTGTTTGTTTCTTCACATTTAGCATTCCCAATGTACAATACATTCTGTAGTCGTATACATTTAAAAATTACAAAAAGATACTTTGAAATGAAGTAGACATGAAATTAAATGCAATGTTGATACCTTAAATGGAACCCTAAAACAGGAGGAAGACACTAAATAAAAACTAAGAAAATCCTATTAACATTATGAGCTTAAGTATCAATATAGAGTCATTATATATTAATTCATTATGACCATGGGCCAGGTCAAGTATAACACATTAGTAATAGAAAGCTTGGGTGGTAAAATAGAAACTAATTTTTAATATTACTGCAATTTTTATTCCAGTCTAAAAATAATATTTTAAAAGTTTATCAACTTTCAAATTATACACATTCTATTCATTAAATTTCTAATACTAAATTTTCTTTCTGCAGCCCTCTTTCAGCTTTAGTCTTTCACTCTCAACCAGTATGGTATTCTTTAAAAAAATATAATTATAAATCTTAATAAAGTCTACATTGCATAAATATTTATATTTATTAGTTAACATACAAAAATTTAAGAACATTTTTTCTATAAATATGCAAACATATTTTAACTAAAACTTATATCTGCTTATTTACACTATTCTAAAATATAGATGATGTGTATAATATTAAAAAAACTTTGCAATAGAACTATGTATGTCTTTACAGATATCTCTGATATCTCTGTTGCTGAGAGTTTTGCTAAATTGCTGACACTGATACTGATTATTTATTTATTTATTTATTTATTTATTTATTTATTTATTTATTTTGCAGGTCTGGGGATGGAACCCAGAGACATTTGATCTCTGAGCTACACCACCTGCCCAATTGTTTATTCTTTAGTTTGAAACAGGGTCTCACTGAGTTGCAAAGAGCCTCACTAAGTAGCTGAGGCTGTCTGCGAACTGCAATCCTCCGTCTCAGCCTCCCAAATTCTGGGATTAAAAGCGTGCACCACCATCCCCAGCTCTGATTTCTAACCTGTGATTTCCCCTTTCTCAGCCTCCCAAATAATAGGATTATGTACATCTACTTCCATGCCTGAATACTTACTGAAATTTAATAGGAAAATACATTGTAATTCATTGTCAAAATAATAAAAACAGATATTTTAGAGTAACTAAAATTTACAACTAATTTTAAGCTTTGTAATGGCGTTAGTGTCAGAAGTGACACATTTTTAAAAAATTTTCTGTGATTTTTATTTTTTACCATCTTGAAATATAAAATTTTTCTAAATGAAATAAAAAAATGTTATCTAAGTTTAGAACTCATGTAAATACATGAGCTGTAAGTCTAAATCATGAAAGTTAACATTTACTTTTGAAAATTAATATTAGACTCTGTATTGAAGGAGTCATATGGTTGTCAATAGCTGTAGACAGGAAAGACCAAGGAAGTAAAAAACAGATGGCTACAATTGAAGGCAGGAGTGCAATGGACAGAGTTTTGACTTTAGAGTATTTTCTGTTTTGACTGAGTTATTACATATAGCAAGATTCATGCTCCAAATCATATATGTTTTATGAAGTCAGATTGACACCTCCAATCCTAATTATGGCTCCAGTTTTGCATTGAGTTTTCCTTATTTTTCCATTGTTTTACTTTAAAAATATATTAGTTCTGTTTTTTCCAGAATTTCTACATGACGATGACCTATACAGTCATATCCTCATAAATTAAAAAATTTTGCCACTGAAAAATTCATCTTTATTTTGGCACCACAAACATAAAGCAAATCCAAAGTAGAAGTTCTAAAAGACCATATATATATATATATATATATACATTATTATGATATTTTAAATGATATTTTGGTCATTTATGTACATGCTATTTTAAAATTAATCATCAGGCATAGTGGTGCATAGTTGTAATCCCAGTATTTGGGAGGCTGAGACAGGAGGATCTGGTTTTGCAGATAACCTCAGCTACTTAGTGTGGCCCTTTGCAACTCAGTGAGACCCTGTTTCAAAATAAAGAATAAAAGGGCTGGGGGAGTCTCTCAGAGGTAGAATGCCCCTGGGTTCTATCCTTAGTACCAAAAACAAAAATAAAATAAAATAAAATATTAAATTACATCAATCAATTGCATTTAAAACTGACTCAATCCATTTTTAACTAAGATTTGTGTGTAAAATAATGCATTTTCATCTAAATTAGATTAGAAATCACAGCTAAAACCATGGATTCCATAAAAGCCCTGGATCCTGAGACTCACTGGGCAGTTCTCTGGACAAAAACATTTCCTCCACGCCCCAGTCATTAACTGGTAGAAACAGAACATTCATTAGAGTCTCTGGTAGGGAAATCCCAGCAGCCTGTGCTAGACTTCTCCAGGGCCCTTTGGGATCATATAATTTTCCACTGCTTTTGCTCTGTATTTTTTGCTGTGATAAATCTTAGTGAAGATTACCTAAAATCAGAAAGAAAAAACATAACTTTTGCAAATATCTAACATAAATATACTTCAAGTGAAAAAGATGTTAAATAATGATTAAGAGCTGTTCTTTGCTTTTTTTCACTATTCAATGTAACTAGAGTTATCTCAACCAACAAATTAACACAGCATATACACTACCCATAATTACCCTGAATTAGAGTTTAAAAAATTATAAAAGTTACAATGTCTTTCACTGTGTTCATTTTCTAAACATATCCTCATCTCCTGTGTGTGACTCCTGTGTGTGAATTTTAGAGACATTCCCCTGCAGATAAAATTGACCAAACTCAAACCTGGTGTTTTCATAATTATTTTCCCTTATAGCGATCACTAAACAATACATCTAGAGAAAATATGAAACATAAGTATATGCATGAAGATATTTATATTCATCTCTGAGAAGTGCATACCTTCTTAACTGCTTTGAAACACAGTATTAAATGTCTAATTAATTAGAGCATTATTTGTTTTGCATTAAAGGCTTTTAGTCAATTCAGGAGGTCAGTCATTTACTCACAATCATGTGTAGTATATAAAATAATAAATACAAGAAAATATAAGATAGGGATCTTCCTCAAAGAAATTTTAAATTGTTGGTAGTATTGGCTGTTTATGCCTCATGATTATATCCAGAACGATCTACAATTAAAGAAAAACAGACTTAATTAAGTTCAACTACTACGATATAAGCTCAGAAAGGTCAGGATCCAATGCTATATTTTATGATCAAATATTCCCTTATAAGTAAGTATTTTCTTCAGAGAACAAGTTTAATATAAAAATTTTCTGAAAAATTAAGTTACTACAGTCTTATCGTTCTGCAGAAGAATTTTTCTGGAATAGACACTTAAGTCATATTGTCATAGGAGGCATAAGTTCTTAGTAGAGCAATACAAGTCAAAGATATAAATCATTTGTTACAGTAGAAAGTCTTGGGACACTTCAACTGAGATTCAATCACCCACCGATATTTATTGACCTTCTGCTATATGGCACATGCTGTGTTCAGTGATGTCTTCAATAGTGAGCATTGGACAGATGGTATATCAGTTCACAGTCCTTATAGTCTCATAGAAGATGCAGGCAAAAAAAAAAAAAAAAGGCAATTGCAGTGTCCTGTAATAAGTGTTTGACAGCACAAGAACGGGGATGGGAAAGAAGCATATGGGGACAGCGTACAGCCCAGGCTAGGAGCTATTGCAGAAGGCTTCTTGGGGAAAACAGAGGCTTAAAACAGATTTTTAATGGAAGCTAAGAAAATTGATTTGATGAATGAGGATATAAACAATAAGAAGACACACCTCTAAAAACAACTTTTAGAACAGCTGGACTTAACCATAGCTTGATTAAAAATTGCTTTAAAATTCTACAGAAAGATAACCATCCCAATACATAGAATATTTATTTAAATATACCTCTACTTCCTAACTGTTGTTTTTTCCCCAAATTTTATCTCTTAAATTGTCGGGAATCCAGCCCGACAGCTGGCAGGGCTTGGCGAGATAATGAGTACGACGACTCGAACACAAACCCAGGAGCCGGGAGTCAAGTCAAGCAAGATCTCATTTATTTCTCTCCAAGCAGTCCTTTATATAGTACCAAGCCACGAGGGAAATTTTCATGAGAAATAGCCTAGTCTATCCGGGATAAAGATCACTAGCACGTAGTTTACAGCCAATCCCAGGCCAGTACATGAGCCATCCATGTGTGCGGAAAGCTCCTTTAAAGGTAGAAAGGGAAAAACCACTCAGTCTCCCCACCCATAATGAATGGGGAAAGCACGACTTCCTAGCTTCCTCCAGGCGCCATCTTTGCCCCTTTTCTGCTGAATCACTTAAAGTTTTGCCTTGGGCTGTAGCTGCTCAGGCCGAAGGCTGCATCCCTTTAGGCGCTATATGGACACACCCCATCATTAAATTCCTAATGTTCAACGTAATGGTATTAGAAAGGTAGCCTATAGGTGGTAATAGGATGAAGATGGTGGAGACCTCATGCTGGAGTTAGTAAAGTGGGAATTGGGTAAGGGTTAAATGAGTAATGTGTGGATGGATGCCTCTATGATACTGTATTCAGATGTGTGACTAAAATGCACCAATTTAAAAAAATTATAAAAAAGAAGATAATCCAAGTGTGATGACACACACTTGTAATCCCAGCACTTGGGAGGCTGAGACAGGAAGATCGCACAGGTTCGAAGTCAGCCTCAGCTACTGAGTGAGGCTCTCAGCAACTTAGTGAGTCCCTGTTTCTAAATAAAGTATAAAATAGGTCCAGGAGTATAGCCTAGAGGTAGAAAGCCTCTAGGTTCCACCCCTAGTACCACGAAAAAAAAAAAAAAAAAAAAAGAAGAAGAAGAAGGCAGGATCTCACCAGAACTTAACCCTGCTGGCACTTTAATCCCCAACTCCCAGCCTCCAGGAGTATGAAGTATAAACACTTACTGTTTTAGCCACCTTGTCTGCAGAATTTTTTCTATTGCAGACTGAACTCAGACATAAACAGACAAACTAAGAAAATGTTTTTGTTACTTTCACATGTTATAACATCTAGTGCAATACTATTTTTAGCATTGTATTTTTTAAATTTTACCAAGGGTCACTTTATGAGATGTAGAACTAAATAAAAACATAAAAACACATAAAAACACATAAAAATAAGTTGAATTCTGTTCAGAGTCATTTTTTGAAATGTAGCCCGCTCTTCAAAATTAGTTTAGACTAATTTTCAAGTTGAAGTTTTTAAGAGGTAATTGATGTGACAATATGTATGTCACCTTTCAAGCCAATTAATATCTTTTTAATAGTTTATTCATACTAAAAATATAAAAAATACAAGAGAGTTTCCTGTAATCCGGTGGGCCAGATTAAAATTTAGGAACATCAGAATTCTCTAAGACATTTTGAATTGAATTCAGAGTAAATTTCTTTTTTCGTCCTCAATTCATTTGAGCCAGATTTAGAATGAGTTACAGTTCTTATACTGTTTGTGTCAGCATGAAAAACATTAAGAACATTTTATTCTAATAATTTTGTTTTAATGAGAAATAATTCTTAATAAGATTTTTTTATTTTTCAATTTTGCCTGGTAATTGTAGTCTAGGTTTTTTTATTTGAAAGTGAGATTAGTCAGTCACAAAAAATAAGAAGTCAGATTGCCCTCCAAGAGAATAGGTCATAGGAGGAACTCTAAATGAAGAAGGAAATACTATAGATCAGCAAATAAGATGACCTGACTGAAGGAATGGGAGGAGGGAAGAGGGTAATTCTTTAATGCACATGATGTACTTTAACAAACATCAATGTCAATCACTAATGGAAGGGGAGAGAATGGGGTGGGAATTGGGTAAGTGCTGTTGGGTGATGTGTGCATGTATGCCTATATCATCTGTACCCCATTAATATGTATGACCACAATGTACCAATAAAAAATTTTAAAAATGAAAAATGATCATTACTCTTCTTCCAAATATACAGGGATTCTTCTAATATAATTGATGATTATCACCTGTTTTCTACTTATATTTTGATTGTTTGCTGAAAATTCTTATTTTTGAACAGTTTTTCATATTATGAGTTCAAAGACTTCAACTAATCAAAATTTTTCCTCATTCACTTGGTTATAGTATACCTATCTCCTTCAGTCAAACAATAAATATTATTGTCTAATTAGACTAAATGTGAGTTTTAGTTTTATCTCACTAAAAAATACTAATTCAAAAAAGTGAATAGTCTATAATTTTACCTCAGGTTCAATTAAGTACTAGAAGACATTATATCTAAAGTAATATCTCTATTGTATAAAATATTAATTATACTATTTAATATTTTTTGTGGTGCTGTGAGGGGATTGAACCCTGGGGCATTTTACCTCTGAGCTATACCCCCAGCCTGATTTTTTATTCTTTATTTTGAAACAAGGCCTCACTAAGAAGCTGAGCCTGGCCACAAACTCTAATTCTATTTCAGCTTCCCAAGTACTGGAATTACATGCATGCACCACCACACCCGGCTCTCTACTACTTTTCTATCTTAAAAAATATGTTTAAATATTATTCTTTATTGTAGATGGAGATTTTCACAACAGAAGATAAAATTTCTTTGGGAGTCATCATAATTTCTCAGGTGTGGGATCAATGAGTTACGTTTAGAGCTTTTAGCAACAAGAATGTTCTGTGAAGAGAATGCCAATATTTTCTTTATTATTATTCACACACTTTTTTTTGTTTTTTTGATTTTCTTAGCAGAGTAAGGTGCCACCATATCAAGAGACATCTATGGTCTTTCAAGTATTTAAAAGGAACTTTAAAATTGAGTTATTTCTTTGAATATGTCAACATACTCACATTGGATGACAAGTTTCTAGCTACAATGAGGAATAACAAAACTTCCACCTAAATGCATGTTTTTTAGAAATGGTAGGAATTCTGGCAGCTGATTGCTAAGAACCTGTTTCAAACACTAATGAAAAGAGTAAAGTTTATGAAGTGGGACCCATCCTTTCATTGTGGAATTTACGTTTCTAATTTTTTTCTCTTTGTACTGAAAACAAGAACACATACCTTTAAATTGTGATCATTTATGTTGTTATCAACAATATTAGGTAATTTTGGGTTACTTTATAAAAAGGATTTTAGGAAGAACTACAATGAAATTTTATTCATAGTAAATTTATGTATTGCATAGCATAAAGTATAGAGCATTAAGTCAAATATAAGGGATAAATCATATCATGAGTTCAAAACCACAAAGGAAGCATGACCAACAAATAATGACCTATCTTAAAAGCTTGGATTTATCTGTATGGTGGATATATGAGATCTTATAAACAACTTCTATGGTCTAAATGTCTGGAAAGGACATGTTATAAATAAAGCATGCATGTATAGATAGAAGAAAACAATATTCATGGAAGATAGAATATAGGAAGTACCTAAAAACCACAAAGAAAGATACAAGAATCATTATTTGGTGAAGGAAATAAGAAGATAAAAAGTTTAAACTTTGAAGTGGAGGAAGAGTTAACTATATTTACCTTAGAGAAGGAGCTGGTTAAGAGACAGATAGAAAAATTTATAGTTAGAGGTTTAAGATCCCTATGATGAGATTGAGATTAATCATCTGGTGAGTGAACATGGTTTAAAACAAATAATAGAGAATGAAAAAAAAAACACAACTCACCAAACAAATGTATAAGGCTTGCCAAAGTAGATCTTCTTTCTACTGAAGATCCCCAGGGGAAAAATAAGCAGAGAAAATTACATCAAATTTTAAGGCCGTATATTTCTTATTTTTTAACTAATACATAAAAATATGATTTATGTATTTATAGGATACCATATCATATTTTGGTTCACATACATATTGCATAATATTAAATAAGCTAACCATATTATCAAATCAAACATTTGCCATTTCTTTCATAGCAAAACCTTCAAGATATTATTTTAGTTGTTTGAAATGTACAATACTTGTTGTCTACAGTCACATTACTATGTAATAGCACACAAGAACTTCCTGTGCCCATTTACCTGTAAGTTAGGACCCATCCACTGATCAACCTTTCTACCTTCCTCCTAATATTATTGCCAGTTTCAAATAATCAATATTTTATTCTCAAATTCTAAGTGGTCAACTTCTTTAGATTCCACGTAAGGGTAGATAATGCAATACAGTTCTTCTGTGGCTGGCCATGTCACTTAACATAGGTATTTTCAGTGCTATCCATATTGCTGCAAATGATAGATTTTATTCTGTTTAAAGCTGAAAACTATTCCAGTGTGTTTATACATTATAATTTTTGTTTTTTTCATCAGCCAGTGGACATTTAGATTGTTTCCATTTCTGGGCTATTGTGAATGTGAATAGTGAGGTTTTATATTTCTATAATGATTTTTCTTTAATAGCATTTCATAGTATGAATGTCAATGGAGAAAAACACAGACAACTGTCCGTATTCAGACTATTCAATATACCAGATGAAGCAAAAAAAAGTCCTTGACCTCAACAATATTATAGTTTGACATAGTTAGGATTAACTAACATTAAGCATTTTAAAACAAAATAAATAATTTATCTCATATTGCACATCTAGAGAAAGGTAATTTTGTCATTTATTTTAATCTCTAAAATACACCCTCTTGATTCTACAGAGCTAATCACTAACTCAATATTATATGCACAATTGTATCAAGTAGCAAAGCAACCATACCTATTTAAACATTTTTAAAATGTATTCATTTTATTATCATTACTTATTAACCTCATTCACTGAAAAATGAAAAATGAAATAAAATGAAAAAATAATATTCTGTAAAAAACTATTTTGTCAAAAAAATTTGTCTATCATGTCGTAATTCATAGTTGTGAGTTACTATTTCTTTTCTGCTCTGTGTAACCATTAACAATAGTAATATCAAAGTCATTTCAGATGTATTTCTAGGTTATTAACATAAGATGGTGATGTTATAATATGCAGAGCATTTGACCCCAATCAACTTAATGAAGTCACATGAATTTGTGAAAATAACACTTCCAGGAATTAAGATGGTATCTGTAGAAAATTAGATCTCACCTTAAAAAAAAGTATTAAATACCAATTTAAATCCAGATCCTGTTAAACCTGATTACTTTCCACTGTTCTTCCTGGTAACATACATGAATTGATTTAATTTCGAACCGAAACCCAAGGCAGTCATACCCAGTTGCTCTATTAGTGCTTGTCTACTGTTCTCCCTGCTCCTGCTGACCCAGAGCTCAAGTAAAGCAAAATATCAGTCTTCCTGCTAACCTGGAGCCCTGCTTAAACTGTTTTCTTTTCCTCAGAAATGATCAAACTCTCATTATCTAAGTGACAGGGGGAACTTGTCCTTTCCTAGATTCTTGGTCAAATAATAGGTGATGGAATCAGTGTAACAGACTCTTTAGTGAAAGCGGAGTAGGTAATATCTGTGAAAATGGAACTCATGTCTCTTAACAAAAGGAGTGTAAGTATGCAGCAGACACCACACACACACACACACACACACACACACACACACACACACACAATCCTTATAAAATTGACTTAATATTTGATGTTAAAATTATATGTTAGCATTTTGTGTACATGGTCAATAAGTGCAAATACATTTGATAGTGCTCTTTTCTACAATGAAAATAAGAATGAGGATTTATTCTTTCAGAAACTATGACAGATTTAATCATTTAATTAAATTGATTTTATGATTTCATGATCACATTAAGTGGAGGGGGTAGGTTCTTTAAGACTCTACAAGTGATAAAATGAATGTTGATCATGATTATGAAGATCACATCGTCTTCACTGTATTTCAACCAATAAATGTCTTCACTGTATTTCAAACCAAGGTTAATATAGCTCCACATCTATGCTGCTATGCTTCTATTTATTTTGCTATACAAAGAAAACATAACCTTCTCCATACTTTATTTTTTCCTAACAGAGATGGTAAAGCTAAATATAACTTCAACTGACATTGAGTACAAGTTATAGTCATATAACTGAAAATATCCTGATTATAATCTTTCCTTTGTGATCAATATGAGATCAATTGCTGTCATGAATACCATCTACAAAATCTTCACATTTTACAAATTACTTTTAAATATAATTCAGAGTTTCATATCCTATAAGAGTGTGGTGAGAAAACTACTTTTTATTATTATTTTAATTCTTAAAAAGAACAAACTTCGTAAAAATCTGAAGGTTTTATTTCTTAAATTGAAAGGTAATATCTTGGTGCACAAATTATTACTAATGCTATAAGTAAATTAGGTTTTTTTTTTTTGGTACTGGGGATTAATCCCAAAGGTATTAGACCTCCAATCTACACCTTCAACCAAATTGTAGGTCTTATTTGGTCTCATAGCATTTCTGAGAGCCTCACTAAGTTGCCGATACTGGCTATGAACCTGCAATCCCCCTGTCTCAGCTTCCAAAGTACTGGGATTACAAATGTACACCAATATGCCCTGCAATTAATGTTTTAAAATGTGTATGAGGTCTATTAAAATATCATTCAAATTCACTGCTTGAATACAGGTCTTGCTTATTAGCTAATAAAATATCTCCTGATATGTGTTAAAATAAATCTTATGTTGACTTAAAGTTCTCTTAAAATTGTCTCATATAAAAATCAACAGATTTATCAAAAGCTGTGTATGCCTATGAAGCTTCAATATTTGTTAGTCTAAGCATATCTGAACTAATAACTTATAGTAATTTTCAAGTTTTATATGTTGATACACTCTCCTCTATACAATAAATATTATATGTTTTTATCTGATTCTTGAGACAAAAAGATTTTTAAGAAAGTCTAATGGAGATGACATTGAGTACTAGTATTAAGCAATATATACTGTGTTTAGGGAGGAGGCCACACAGGATTTAGATTCACTAGACATTCTAACCCATAAAGAAAAATTGGAGAAATGCAGATAGTAAAGGTTAGCATATTAGACTGAATCTTTAAGTTCAATTTAGCAGTACACATGCTAAATGTTTAGATAATACTTGGTAAACTCTGCACTTAGAATTCTAAGAAAATATCAGTGTTCTCTTTGAGCTTTGTGCAGGTATAAATATATTTTAAACTAGACATAATTTAAAAAATTTCTTGATACTGCGAATTGAACTCAGGGTTTCTTTACCTCTGAGCTATATCCCCAGTTTTCTTTTTTATATAATAGAGTTTAACTAAGAGAACACACACTGAACTCAAATATGTAATCCTCCTGTCCCAGCCTCCCATGATCTGTATTGGGATTACAGATATGTTGCCACTGTGCCTGGCCATAGTTATTAAAATTCTTCCTTATGCTCAAACATCATAACATAATTTTAGGATTACATTAATGCAGTCAATATTTATCTTGATTAGGAAATATAGCAAATTTGAACATTTACTTTCATGACTTTTCTTTTTTTGTATGGGTTTGGGGATGGAACCTAGGGGCATTTGACCTCCAAGCTACCCCCCATGCCCTATTTTATATTCTTTATTTTGAAACAGGGTCTAACTAAGTTGCAGAGGGCCTCACTAAGTAGCTGAGCCTGTCCACAAACCGTGATCCTCCAGTCTCAGCCTCCTGAATACTGAGATTACAAGTGTGCACCACCATGCCCGGTTTCATGACTTTACTTTGTTGGAAACAATATGGTACCTAATATCAAGTTAAAAATTATAAATCAATCTTAGAAAGACTGATACACATATGAATTGATATTGTTATTTTAGATATAGGTAACTTCCTCTGGCTTCAGGACTTTGAGCATATGGCCTGAATCCCCTACTTTTCTTCTCTTTCCTTTAAGGAAGCTCTTGGGACTTAAGACATTATCTTTGTGTTAATATTTAGAAGCCCTAAACCTAGATTATACTTCTAACACTGCTGTCTGAATTTAATACCTGTACAAAAATATTCCCTAATAGAAGTGTATATTTTAATCTCTACTGAAAGTGCTCAAAGACACTGTATTCTCAAGACCTCTTCTACATTCCCTGCCCTTTTTATTTTCCTGTCAATTTCTTCTGTTAGAAACCTATAGCTACTTCTAACTCAACTTTGCTTTCATCACTGCATTGCTTTACAATTAATGTTGTAATAAATTACTCAAACTTAGCTTCTTAACATAGCATAAATTAATTCTTACAGTTTGAAGGTCAGAAATTCAAAATAGTGTTATTGAATTAAAACCAAGATGTCGGGAGGCCTTTCTGGAAGTTCTAAGAAGAAATCTGTCCCCTTGCTATTTCCAGCTGCTACAAACTGTCTCCAGTTTTTTAACTGTGGCACCCTTAATCTGTCTTCAAAGTCCACAAAAATGGATTGAGTTATTCTATTGTTGGCCTCTTTCTTTTTGCTTCTTCTTCTTTTAAGAACCTGTCATTACTTTAAGCCAATAACCACTCTGCCTTGTGATGAGCTGATACTCAATCTTCATTCCATGGTTTCTATGTCATATAGTATATTCCTAGGCTCCAGGGATTAGAAACTGGACATCTCTTAGAGAAAAAGGAGCAGAGGACACCATTCTGATTACTGCCATCCTCCACCCCATCAGTAAGTAACAAAAGCTTGGAGATTCTTGTGTTTCACTTTATCTTGTGATCCAATTTTGTGTCTCCTATTTACCATCCTTTACAAAATGTGTGTTGATTTTGAAAATTACTTAATTATTTAATTTATTAATAAATTATTTACAAATTAGCTGTCTAAATAATTTAGAAACTTAGAGTCCTATTTCTAATTCTGAAATATTAATTAACACTGTATCTTTGTTATAATGAGAATTTTTATGTTCTCCACAAATTTGGATATTGAAATTCTAATTGCCAAGGTGATGGTTTTTAAAGTGTATTTTTTTGTGAATGATTATGAAAAATGCCCCATGTGAAGACATGGCAAGAAGTTGACAGTCTGCGTTGCCATTACCAGAAACTGAACATGATGGCACTCTAATTTTGGGCCTCCCAACATCCAGAACTGCCAATATAACAGATTCTGTATTTTTTTTTAGCCTAGCCATCATATTCTATTTTGTTATATTAAACCCTAGTGTATTAAATAAAGCTTTATAAGAATGACTTAAAACTCTTTACTTTCTTATAGGTAAACTATTACTATTAGGCTAAATAAATTTTAAGACCCTGCCAACTCTTGAAATAATATAACATATACTATGACATATTTCAATTAAGAAATACAATTATAATTGAATTAGATTACTAATTATCAAAATGCTGACAAGTTGAAAAGCAATATGCATATGCAGAGACTCCTTATCAACATGTTGGTCAACCAAGGCAGTGTATACAGTGGTGTTCTCCAGAAATGATACTGTCTGGTGACATAATAGCCATCTTCATTTGTTTCTGTGTACTGTGATTTTCACACCACAATGAAATGGCTTAGTGGGGCATTTTTCAGAATATATTCTCATCATGAAACAATGGATAACTATAGTTAGAAATTTATTTATATCAAACATCTCTTCATTCATATAAAAAATGAAGCATTTTCTATGAGTGTTTTCTTAAACCAGAGTATAGGGGAAAGATGACGCTACATTTACTATGGCAAAATATTTGAATCTTATGATAATACCAGAAGATATATTATATAGCTTCATTTTCAAACATATTTTATAATATTTAATATTAATTACCCCTATTATGCTTCACAATTGTATTTGCTGTAAGAGATCATAGTACTACATAAAACATTCCCTTAAGACTACACATAAAGTATAATTTGGCTACTACAATGAAGAGAATTATGACACCGTATTGTGACTGGGAGGCAGTAACATGATTGAAATTTAAAGTTTCATTTAGCAAATTTTTAACATACTGTATTTTATACCCACAAACAAAATTATATCTGAGAACTTAACTAAATATTTCATAGCAATAAATGTTTTTCTTAATTTTAAAATAGTCTGAATCAGTCAGGCATGGAGGTACACACTTGTAATCCCACTACTTGGGTGGCTGAGACTGGAGAATAGCGGGTTTCTAAGAGCCTCAGGCACTTAGTAAGGCCCTCTGCAGTTTAATAGGGCTGGGAAAGTATCTTGGAGGTAGAATGTCCCTGGGTTCCTGGGTTCCATCCCCAGTACCACACACACACACAGAATATACCCACATTATATACCATCTTTCTTTTAAGTACCTTAGACATTGACTACTTACAATTAAGAAAGAGCATGAGTTGTGTGTATTTCATCCTTTTTTTTTTTTTCTCACGAAGAATGAATGCTCAATTCTCCTTTCTTGGCTAAAATTATTGTTGATGTTTATGATATTTCCCCAAACTACAAGACTTTAGCTGCTTTTTCAAATGTTATCTTAATAAAAAAAATGTTAGATTTATGGGAAGAAGTTTTTATTATCAGATGTCATAGAAAAATTTTAATTTGTGTCTGAGGGTTAGCTCCCAAATTAGGGACAATATTTTATATTCTACAAGTTTTAAGGTAATGATAATTAGATATATTTTAATAAAGATCAAAAGCTTATTTTTATTTTGTTTTTAAAATTATCTTGCTCAATGATAATACAAAAATACTATTTCAAAGTAAATTAAATGTTTCATTTGTTCAGACATAATTTGTTCTTTATTATTCCTTCCAACACAGGAACGAACATGCTGTTTCAACTGTTTTCCAGTGTCAACAGTATTTCACAGTTCTTAGCTAATTGCTGCTAAAAGAATATGGTTGAGCCTGAAGTCTGAGTCAACTAGATTTAAACCAACTCTGATGTTTTTCAGAATTGAAACTGAACTGTACAAAATGCAATCCTATCCCATTTGTATTATAAGTACTTGAGATAATTATTCTCAGTTACCATGGTGGTTTTTATATTTGTTGAGTCATATAATAAAATTAAAAAAGAAAACAAACAAGTAGCTTTCTGGAGGCACAGTGAAAGCCCTAATTTTTCTGAGATCTAACTTACAAGATGACCCTGTTTAGTTTTCATAAAAGTTGGAGGAGAAGTGTATTTATTTTCATTTGAAATTTAAAGTTCCACTATTCTATTAAACTTAAAATGTTTTTGATTACTTCCAATCATAGATTTCATCTATTGCATTAGAAAATATTGACTAATATTCCACAATCCTTTTACGATAACATTTAGGATATGACATCAATCTTCGTATTCTAATTTGCAATCTTATTTGCAAGATACACAATAAAAAACACAAGTACATGAATGGATATATGTATATTCATTTTGAAAATTAAATAAGTTAATGTCCTAATTTAGAAACTTAGAGTCCTGTTTCCAGTTTGTAAAACACCAATTAAGTCTGTATCTTTGTTATGGTGGAGATGTTCGTGTTCTCCCTAAATCTGGATATTGAAATCTAAATAATCAAGGTAAGGGTTTTAGAAAGTGTGGCTTTTTGGGAGATGATTACAGGGAGATGTCCTATGTGGAGACATGGAGAAAAGTTAACATTCTCTCATCACAAGACTTGACTGTGCCTAATCCTGCACTTCTGTTTACAGAACTGTAACACACACACACACACACACACACACACACACACACCACTAAAATAATTTATGTATACATAAACAGTCACAATTGAAATATTATCAACAAGTAATTAGCATGCATATGTAAAAGTTATATTAGTCTACTTAGCACAAATTGATTTATTTTAATTGCTACTATGTTCATATTTGCCATGTTTAAATACTTTTTTAAAAAACATTCCAAGTTGCCACATAAATATTAAACATTGACCACATCTCAAAAGAAAAAGAGCTATGGAATATGTGATTGGAATCAAAACTGTAATCATCTGCTAATCTGTCATAGTTAGACATCTGCATGATACTTCCATGTATTGTTGGTTACAGATTAACAAGAACAAATTATTATTTAAAAACAAATGAAACATAGCTGTCTGTAAATGCAGACATAAAGTAGGATGCATTTTATTGGTGTCCTAGAGATTGTCCATCATCTGACATTTAAAACAACGTACAAAATCCATGAAGATTAAAACACCAAGTTGATGACATTTTTCAAACCATAAAATGAGAGCACTGACATTGGGAAGAAACCAACCACAGCCATTTTAAAGAAAAGACAGGGAACATAGAGGTAAACAAGAAAAAAATCTGGTAAAAAGCAAACAACAAAATTATAGTTCCCAGAAAATAGAGATGTCATGTTAGATACATGTGAGTTGTAATTATAATCTGACCAAAATAGAAATATTTCCAGTGGATGAAAATAAGTGACATTTATGTCATAGCTTGTCATGTCAAATCATCATTCCCCAAAACAAGCGAAAAGGTAATTTAAATTTTCATTTTTAGTAATTCAGTAGATTTAAACAAGTCTTTTAACTTTACTAGAACGATAACACCTTGAAAAATAAGTAATTTTAAAAATAATTTGTAATGGAATAATACCGCACCCACCATGGAAGGAATATGTTGCTATTTTAAAAGCCTCAGGCAGGAATGTCACTATTTTAAACTCCCCAAAAGGCAAAAGTGAGGTCACAGCACAGAAAGAATTAAAGGACAAACTGTCTGATACCTGCATTTTCACGGTATACAGTGTGAGCTGAATAGCCTGCAGCTATGGCAGGGGAACTAATCAAACATGTACATCTAATTAATTTTGATGTGTTGGAGCGCATTTGACTTCCTGAAAAAAGAAGTCATGAATACTGTAATAAGACCCAAAAATGGAACAAATAGAGTTACTGCCTTGAGAATATTTGCTTTAAAAAAACTTTTCTTATGGAAAAAAATAATTTTCATCACATTTTGCCACTGGTTTCATAGAATTGATAGACCACACACCACAATCTCTTGAGTTACCTAAAGAATATTCTGTTATCCCCCCAAAAAAGACCATTTTAAAGATCAATATATTACTTGTCCACTATAATTTACAAAAAGATTTTTGATATACCATTTATTCTTTTCCAATACAGAAACCACTCTTAGTATCTCTTGGATGTTTTGAATCATATAGACACATGTTTTCTAGCTTTTTCTTAGCTTTAGTTACTTAGAGGGGGAATTCAAAATGTTATATATGAGAATTGTTATTTTTATATATTAATGAGTAATCAAAAATAGTTTAAAATAATATCATATAGAAATATAGAAATATACTAAATACATGTTTGGTAATTAATAATGATCCTGACCAAAAGAGAGTTGATTTCCCATGTTTCTAATGGGATAACTTTTTTTTTTTTTTTTTTTGGTGGTGCTGGGGATTAGTTTAAAATTTCATCTTGAGAAAAGTATTGATGATTACTAAAACTTAACCACTTAAAATGTGATTTGTTACCCCAGAAATAAAGATTACTATGACTCACTGTGCTGAGATAGTGTTATTATTTTCAACAAGTTATCTTGTCCTTAAAAAAACAATTTTCAAAAAGGAGACAAAAATGGAAATAAAGTAAAAGCTGTATTAAAAGAGATAATTGCTGAAATTTTTCCATAGGTGGTGAAATGAATCAACTCATATGTATTTACCCATGATGGATTAGTATTTAACTTTGAATGTCAATAATATATAATTATAGTGCACCAACAAAAAGTATTTAAAAATCTCCCAAATTTTATATTATCAATCTATATATCTGTCTTTTTATACCAAAATTTCTAAAAGTTATAAGAAAAATAAATTGTAAAGAAGTTTAGAGAAAAATGCCAGAAATTTCTTTAGCCCCAAATGATCTCTGAATAGAAACACTGGAATGGGAGACAATACAATAATATTCTTAACATATTGAGAGACTGTAACTATTACTGGTTTTTCAAAAAATATAATTTGAAAATAAGAAACTGAGAGGTTTGGGAGAATATAAAAATATTTTATTAACATTAAAATTGTTTTTGATCCACCTGGAAGGACCCCGAGATCTGGGCCGCATGACCCCGACCCCGCGAGGGTGGGCGGGCAGGAGTGGGAAACCCTTAGGAAACCCCCCTCCCACCAGGAAGGCCCCAGAGGTCCCCGCCACATGGCCCCCGACCCAGAGAGCGTGGGCAGACCGGGCAGGCTTCTTTAGGTAACCACCCGCACACCCAGAAGGCCCAGGAGTTCCCGGCAGCATGGCCCCTACCCCGGGAGAGTGGGCGGGCGCCAGTTCAGTTGGATAAGTTTTGTCTGCATCTTCGGTATCCTGGCATCCGCCGCGGCCTTCTTGACCCTTCTCTGATATTTTTCTTTTCTTTTCTTTTTTCTTTTCCTTTTCCTTTTTTTTTTTTTTTTTAAATAAGAGAAGACAGTATGTGTGGTTTGAGGAGGTTGTGGGATCAGGCACTCCGTGCTGGGGCCGGCCGGTTCTTCTGTAGTCCGGCATGCCCCGTGCGACCCCAGCCCAGGCCCAGGGCCTTGTGACCCTGGCCCTGGTTTCTCCGGGAGTCTGGTGTGCCCCCATGACCCCAGCCCAGGGCCTTGCCGACATCTTTCTAGATTAATACAGACTTGTAATTTGTCTGATGCGACCAACTTAAAGAAAAATATTGGATTGTATAGGGGGCAAATCCAAGTATCAGAAGAAGGCCTCACTGGGACTGAAGAAGCAGACAGCTGGGCAGGTGGCTGAGCTATTTTTTTTTTATTTATATATTTATTTTCTTTGGTATTGGATATGGACCAGGGGCATTCTACCTCTGAGCTACATCTACAGCCCTTTTTTATTTTTTTTTGAAATAAGGTCTCAGCTGAGTTTGGACTAATTACCATTCTGTCTAAACCTCCTAAGTACTGATATTACAGCCATGGGTGACCACACCTGGCTAATGAGGTTTCTTATAGACAAAATATAAAATATTAAAGTATATTTTCAAATAAAAATATTCAAAAATATATCATGCGAACATTAATTAAATACAACTGGTCTAGTCTGATTATATGATGTGGATATTTCTGTTAAAAAGTTTATGTAATATTTCAAAACAACTCCAAAACCATAAGTTGCTTAGCAGAGTCTTATTTTTGTGTGTTTGCTTCATCCTCATTAATGATCCTTGAAAATAGAAGAACCCTGACAGGTTTTGTCTTGTCAATTTGAAAGCTCAATGCTGATATTTATTATTAGAGCCTTCTTGCTGTATTTATCCCAAATGCATGAAAAATGGGAAGTGGGATCGTTCAAGTACCCAGATTACTAATACCTGTGCACAAATAAATGCATACTGTATACTTCTTTTTATATATAAAGTAAAAAATCAGGCAAAATATATGATAAGAAAAGAAAATTGGATGTGCTGTCTAATATGCAGAAGCTGAGAAGAAAAAGGGTCATAGGGAGAAAATCTAGATGAAGGAGAAACCTCTTATGAGCAAATAAGGCAACATAACTGATGGGGATGGGAGGGGAGAAGAGGGATATTCCCTAATGTACATTCACAAACATAATAAGGTCAATCAGTAAGCCAAACATGAGGAGGAGAGAGAGGGAGGGAATGGGGTGGAAATTAGGAAAAGGCTAAATGAGTGATGTGTACATTTATGCCTCTACTACCTTATAACCCATTAAGAAAAATGACTACAATGCACCAACAAAAATTTGAAAATACACCACAATACTTCATGTATTAATGCTTAAAAAGAAATAAATCACTAAATAAATAATAGTCAATTAAACATTGCTCAAAAACACTATGATGTTCAAACTGTGATACATTTTTTGAGTTGTGCTTTATATTTTTTCTTTTTTATGTTTATATTTCAGTATAACTATTACAAATATAATTAAAAAAGAATAAACAAAAACAAGGTCTGGTGTATCAGAAAACAATTTAAGAAAGCATTAAATGTATTATTTTGTATTGGAGAGATTTTTCTGAACCATTTACGATTATTTGAACCATTTAAAAATTTATTCTGGCTGGGAGTGGTGGCGCATGCTTGTAATTTCCGCACTTCGGAAGCAGAGGATCACTCAGGATTGAAGCCAGCTGCGCTGGCTTAAGAGACCCTGTTTCCAAACAAAATATATATTAAAAAAAAAAAAAGGTCTGGGAGTGTAGCCTGGAGGTAGCCCTATTTTGATTACCTTTTGGTATATTGCTCTTATTTTACTTTAGACCAGGATATTTAAATTTACATGTCAAGACCTCAGAGAGAACTAGCTAGTGCAAAAATGGGAAAATGGGACATTAAGAGTGTGCTCTGGCTTCAGAAGCTCAAGTTTATGTGTAAAATAGGAAGTTCAATCATCTACTGATAATAAAGTATGTGAACTGGGATAAAGTATTGAAGAAGAGTTAGGACACTGAAAGAGTTGATAAGGAACAGACTCTATTTCGATTGGCGTGGTTAGCTTCTCTAAAGTTTCTAATTACTGGGTCCTCCTAAATCTTACAATGGTTTAGCTTTCTTTATTGATGCTTATCATTCTAAATGGAGAGGGCATGGTAGAAAGCTGAATTGATCAGACTTGAAGTGTTCAGTAGAAGAAAGAGTAGGATAAAGGACAATAGTGAAGAGGGGCACTTTAGCACATTTAGGGTTGTCTTTGAAAAGCTGAAGCTGTGAGAGAGACTGAAAAAAAAGTGGAGAGCTAGAGATTTTTAAAAAGCCAAAAATCTTTTATAATACATCTAGGGAGAAAAATAAATTAGTGTTCCCCTCTCATTTATCATTACATCTTTGAAGAAATATAAATGTACTTACCTCACCGCTTACTCTTATCCATCTTTGTTAATATATTATAGCATTGACTTATTCACATTGCAGTATACTGAGTTTGTTTTCTGAAAGTTACCTCTTCAAGTTGATAAATCTGTCTCTCAAAACTCTTCATTATTCTTGCTACACCACTAGCCCTTTTTAATTTATTTTTATTTTGAAGCAAGGGCTCACTTACTCAGTAGTACTGGCCTTGAACTTGTGATTCTCTTATCTTAGCCTCCCAAGGACTGAGATTACAGGCCTGAGACATAACTTTCTAATTCCATCTAAGTGTTGATAATAATCCCATGATACCAGGTGGCCAATCAGCAAGATTCTACCTTCACTATAGTGATTATTCGGGGGGGGGGGGATCTGTCTTAAGTTAATAAAAGCCTTTGGACTTTACACATTTCTCGGGAGTAACTTACCTTGGTAAAATTAGCTTCAGCAACATAGTAAGAACGTTAGACACTTAGCAAGACCCTCATTTAAAATAAAAAATAAAAAAGGTTAGTGGTGCAATTCAATGTAGAATTTTCCTGTATTCATTTCCAGTACTAAAACAAAAAACTTATCTTTTCAATGCATTGAGATAAATAAGGATCATACTCTCCTGTGTGCTATTTGCTGCCTACTATTGTAAGTTTTGGTATAATCTGCTATCCATAATAAAACATAAACTAACATCATATAATATAAAGAAAGTTTAAATTACTAGATTTGTTTTTTTTAAAACCCTCACACCAAATTCTGCTTCATTTTATTAATGACTATAGGTCATGTAATTCCTTGGAACAAAAAATTTCCATTTTTAATGTAAGCAAGCTTTTGCCACTTTTTAATTACTCCAACAGAGAATATTAAAGTTTTATCCAACATATCTGATGTCCTTAATTTTGCAGATTCTACCTTTCTCATGTTTTCTTATATCTGATACTATATCCCATTCAAATTTTATATGTTGAAACTTCATCGTCAAAATGATATTAAGTGTTTTAACATTGTGAGATCATCTTTGAATGAGACTAGTGACCTTATAAAAGAGACCTCTTTCACCATATATTATTATATCTGTAAGAAGACCATTTATGAACCAAGTGATCTTCCCCTGACAGACATTCAAGATGCCAACACATTGAACATGGTCCTGCCAGCATCCAGAATTATAAAGAAATAAGTTTCTTTTGTTTATAATCGACCTAGTAAGTAGTATTTTTTTTTATTATAGCCTGAATAGACTAAGACATTTCTTTCCTAAATTATGAAATTTTCTATTGTTTCATATTTTTTCTATCTGCTCATGTAAAAATCTCTGCCTGTCTTTGTCAGGTTAATAATTCCAAAATCATGAATTTAATTTTAATATCAATCTGTAAAAATATGCATTGTCTCTTAGCCTTGTGCATAATGAATAGCACAGCAGTTAGAAATATTATTTACTTATTTAATAAACATTAAATTCCTAGTAACACCATCCATTATGTTTTTCCTTCCTAAAATTCTATGTAATCTTTAAAACCATCTCAAATATTACTTTTTTTACATAAACCTTTTGAGATGTTAAATTTTTAGTAATTTTTGTGTTTAAAACTAATTGGGCTATTTTGAAATGTTTTATTTTATATCACAAATTATTTTATCTTTTTCTGGAACAGTGATAGGTTATTCAGCAGTTGTTATAATTCTTCTTTTCGTATTTGTATTATTTATAATACATTTTGAAACAGGGTTTCACTAATTTGTTCAGGATCTTGCTAAATTGTCAAGGCTGAAGTCCAACCTGGGATATCCCTGTTTCAGTCTCCCAAGTACCGAGATTACAGGCATGTGCCATTATGCCTGACAGAAATTTAGCTGTGAATTGTAAAATTTGGAGAGTATCTATAAAGATTTTACTTTCTTAAATAATGGATATTTTTTACATAAGCTTTATGTTAGGATTTTAAAAATTAAAACAGTATTTTATTATGCTTTAGCAATGGTGATCTATAAAAAGTTCACAAAACTTATTTTCTTTTATATGATCAAAATTAAATTTAATGAATAATTGAAAAATAAAATTTTATTTCTATAAATCTCTTAAAAGTGATTAAAACTATAAAAATTTATTTCAACCATATTAGAAAGCATTCATTTAATATTAAAATTTTCAGTGCATTTTTCTCAATTCATTTTCTAGTCAATAGTTATGTAAATGTAAAACAGAAAAAAAACTTTGAATGAAAGAAATTGTAGTCTATTTTTCTGCGATAATCATAAACATACAAAATGACTCAGTATTGTTTCTTTGCAATTTTAAAAACTGTATTTAGGGTTTCATACCTATAATTAAATTTAGTCTTGCTTGATAATCTAAAACATATCAATTTATTGAATTATTTTACATTATGTGTCAAAATAATTCAGAATTATTCAGGATCACTATTTTAATTTAATACATTAAATTTGGTTTAAATCTTTGCAACTAAATAACATATATATATATATATATATATATATATATATATATATATATATATATAACTTTTTTTTCTTTTGGTGGTACTGGGGTTCCTGGAAACCCTTCTACCTCCGGGCTATACTCCCAGACAACTATTTTTTCTATTTTTTCTATTTTTATTTGGAAACAGGGTCTCTTAAGCCAGTGAGGCTGGCTTCCAACCTGCATGATCCTCTTGTCTCTGCCTCCCAAGATCAGGGATTACCAGCGTGTGCCACCACGCCGGACGCTTCTCTCATGATCTTGAAAGTTATTTCTTATAATATTACATTTCTCTTTATATAAAGTTCTAAAATTATGCTAAGAATAATTTAAGGCTAAGATATTTTAAAATATTTTTACCTCCATCTATGAATCATGCCTATCTTGACACAAATTAAAGAAAGCTCTTTGACCCCAAACCTTAACACTGAACAAAAAACATCAAAATAAAATGATAAAAACAAAATTAAACAACAAAGTTTTTGACCTTGTATTCTAGCATAGTATTATAAAATATTTAACCAAATGTGTGGAAAGATGATACTATAATTTAAGTCTCTTTGAGATGAAAAACTCTGGTAAGGTGCTGAAGTTTGTTTTTGAACAGAGCCAGAGTAAAAGTAATTAATGAAAGACATTACAGCGTGCAACAGAGGGTGTGGCAGTGCGTCCCAGCACCAGCGCCAAACACTCAGAGTTGAGAGGCATGGCAGAAGCCAGAGTGAGAGGTGAAGGGATTAAAAAAGCAAGAAAATAAAAAGAGAGACAGAGACAGAGACTAGAGATACTGTTGGGTAATCTTTAAATTTTTAAGTAGAATATTGGAAGATTTATAATTATAAAACTTGAAAAACTAAATTCTTTTTATATTTTTGTACAGGTTGCCAAGAAATAGTAAAACAATGTTTTCGGTTGCCTTAGTGCTCAACTAACTAAAAGCTCTGAAACAGATGTGGTGAGAAAAAGAAATATCTCTCATTTTAAAACTCTTGTTTCTTTTCATCTTCCTGCTCTTTTATGCCATGTGTTCACTTATTCTCAGATTTCTCACCTCAAAACATAAAGTTGTCTTACATTCTAATCACCACAGTTGCACAGAAAAGCATGTGTTTAATTTATCAATTTAATTCTAAAATTTATAAGATTCAACTTGTAACAAAAAATACCAATTAAACAAGTAACATGAGAATTTATCTTATGCAATTTATCAGTTCCTCTTGTTACATTGTCATGGGTGGTTTATTTAAATATTCTCCAGATTTCAGAAATTGTAATTAAATAATATTTAAAAGAAACTTGTGATCTGTCAAATAGTATTTATGAGGGAAAAATGTAATCATTCTCAAATAGGAGAAATTTGAAAAATGCAATTTCAGTATTTTTAAATCTTTGGGTAAATGGTAAATCAGATGTGATGAGTTTGCGTTCAATGACTATAAGGAAATAAAGAGTAGATTTAGACCATTGAATCCTTCTTCATGTGATAGACAAAACTATGTCTAATTTGCCCTTCTGAGTAATGGTTAGTCATTCCTTATGAGATGAAGTTTCTTTTTTAATGAGGAATTTATATTGTAATACAGTCTTCATTTTTAAAATATTATTGGTGCATTCTAGCCATACATTTTAGTGGAGTACAAGATGTATACACATATCTACACACATCACCTAATTAGCACTTATCCAAATCCCACCCCATTTGTTCCACCCTCCCTCCTTTTAATGTTTGGCTTAGTGATTGACTTTGATATATTTGTTAACGTACATTAGGAAATTTTTCTCTTTCCCTGTCCAATACCCTAAGTTAGGTTGCCTTGTTTTTCCTTCTATAGTATATCCTTCATTGTCTATTTTCTCCTTAGCTTTCACATATTAGAAAAAGCATAAGATTTATTATTTTTTGTGATGGAATAATCTCACTTAAAATAATGTTCTCCAGTTCCATCTATTTCCCTTTAAGTGATGTAAATGTGTTTTTTTCTTTATGGCTAAGTAATATTCCACTGTGTACATAGCCTATAGTTGTATAATCCATTCATCTGTTGATGGACATTTTGGCTGGTTCCATAGTTTTGGCAGCTGTGAATTGTGCAGCTATGAATATAGATACACATGCATTATTTTGGTAGTTTGGTTTCCATTCTTTTGGGTAGATACCTAGAAGTGGTATTGCTGGATCATATGGTAAGTTCATTATCATTCTTATGAGGATCCTTCACAGTGTTTTCTAAAGTGGTTGGACTAATTTGCAATTCTATCAACAATGTATTAGAGTCTCCATTTCTCCACACCCTCAGCAGCATTTGTTTTTGTGTTTTAATGATTGCCCTTCTAGTTGGAGTTAGGTGAAATCTCAGGATAATTTTGAATTGCATCTCTCTGATTTCTAGTGATATTGCACATTTTTATACATTTATTGATAATTTGAATTTCTTTTGTGAAGTGTCTATTTAGTTCCTTTGCTTATTTTCTGGTTGATTTATTTGTTTATTTAGTGCTTAGTGTCCTGAGTTCTCTATATATTCTAGATATTAGTCATCTGTTGGAAAATGAGTTGGCAAAAATCTCCCTCCCATTCCACTGGCTCTTTATTGAGGTTCTTGATAGTTTCCTTTGCTGTACAGATGCCCTTTAGTTTAATCCAATCCCAAATGTTGATCTGCCTTTTAATTTCTTGTGTCCTTAAGGTCTTATTGAGAAAGCTTTTACCTGTGCCTCTGTACTGCAGTGTTGGATGTATGCCCTCTTCAAGGAGCCTCAAGATCTCTGGTCTAAGTTCCAAGTATTTGATCCATCTTGATTTGACTCATGAGCAGGGTGAGAAAATGGGGTTAATTTTCAGAAGATTATAAAAAACTACTTTAAAAATTGTACTCCAATGAAATGGAAAATCTGAAAGAAATTGACATCTTAGATAAATACAACCTTCCTAAACTGAATCAAGAAGATAAAAAATTTTAAACTGACCAATAGTAATAAAAGATATTGAAGCAGCAATAAAGAGCCTGCCATCAACAAAAAAACCAGAACTAGATAGTATACCAACTGAATTTAATAAAACTTTTATAGAATAGCTAATCTCGATACTCCTCAATCTATGTCATGAAAGAGAAACAGGACTCTCCCAAATACATTCTCTGAAGCCAATATCACATTAATACCAAAACCAAATAAGGATAGCTCAAAGTATAAAATATACAGGCATATATTTTGATAAACTTCTATGCAAAACTGCTAACAAAATACTAGCAACACACATTCAAAAACAGATAAAAAAATAATACACCATGAAAAAAAAATAGAGTTCATCCCAGGGATGCGAGGCTGGTTCAACATACAAAAACCAAACCATGTAATTCATCATATAAACAGAACCAAAGACAATAATCACATTATCATTTCAATAGACACTGCAAAAGCATTTGACAAAATCCAATATCCATTTATGCTAAAATCCCTGCAGAGAATCTGACTGGAAAGAACATACCTCAACATCATAAAGGCAATCTACAATAGGCCCACAGCCAACATTATATTAAATGGGGAAATACTGCAAGCATTTCCCCTAAAATCAGAAACAAGAAAAGTATGTCCATTATCACCACTTCTTTCATTATAGTACTTGAGACTCTAGCCAGAGCAATATGACAAAAAATAAAAAATCAAAGAAGTACAAATAGGGGGAAAAAAGAACTCAAACCTTAAGTATTTGCAGATGACATGATACTAAGAAGACCCAACCAACTCAACAAAAATGTTTATAGAACTGATAAATTCAGCAACATTCCTAGATACAAAATAAATCTTTAAAAAAAATCATAATCTTTTCTGTATACCAACCATAAATCCACTGTAAATAAAATTCAGAAAACACTTCCACTCAGGATATCCCCCTAAAATTAAAATACTTAGTAATAAACCTAACTAAGAGGTCCTAATCAAAGACCTCTAGAAAGAAAATTATAAACATGTATATATATATATATATATATATATATATATATATATATATATATATATATTTACTTATTTACATTTATTTATTTACATTTATTTATTAATACATTTATATATGTATTTACTTATTTACATTCCTTAAAATGTTACTCCTAATGTATTATTAATTCTTTATATCACCTAAGGGTTTTTTTAGTTCCAACAATCTAAAGTTTCAAATCTCTTCAATGAAAGTAAAAAAAAATTACTAAATGAATTATCTGTTTAAGAAATAAAAGTAAATAGATATAAATAGAAATAAATGTAAATAGGTATAAATAGAAATAAATGTAAATAGATATAAATTCTAATAAATTGTTAGATTTTTTTTCTTTCCATCAATTTTGCAAGAGCCTCATAATATTATAAGGCAGAAAATTCATTATAAATCTAAGTTTCACTACTAGCAAATTATTCTCTACTAGAAAATTATTCCAAAATGAAAGGAAAAAAAAACAGGTCTCAAATCTTATTCTGACCTTGCTGGGTTTTCTTTTATAGTATAATGAATTTTTAACCTGGTCAACAATCCTCACTATGAATTTTATGGTAATGTCTCTCTTATAAACTGAAATTATTTATATGTATTATCTTTAAAATATTTTTATCTCAACTATTTTTTTTTACAGGTTTGAAGATGGAACCCATGGGTATTTGACCTCCGAGCTACATCCCCTGCCCTATTTTTTATTCTTTATTTTGAAACCGGGTCTCACTAAGTTCCAGAGGGCCTCACTAAGTAGTTGAGGCTGTCTGCGAACCGTGATCCTCTGGTCTCAGCCTTCTGAATGCTGAGATTACAGGCATGCGCCACCACGCCCGGCTTTATCTCAATTATTTTGTCTTGAAGTCAAATATTTTAAGTACAAATTTTATTTAAGGTAAGTAAAATTTTCATTAATGTTATCTTTCTATCCACAAAAAAAGCATTGGATAAAAATTATTGATAAAATTTTACTTTAAAGAAATAGACAAGTTGTCATGTAAAGTAATTTTAATCTTTGAACTGAATTCAGAGTTTTATATATGCTTACATAGCATTATATACAACTTTCAATCAGAAAATATTCATATTATTTAATGCATTTATCTCAGTGTTATTATCTTAAAAGTTGGGTAAATATAAGACAAAATATCTTCTTAACCCTGCTTTAAATGCATATTTCCAGGCTTTCCAGACAGTATTTTGAACAGGATTCTAAACTTAAATTTTTAATGCAATCAAATTGTAGATATAAAATAAGTCTGATAGTGTGCCAACCATTCCACTTTACAATCTGCTCTAAATTTTTTCTTTCCAGATGTCTAACTACTTCCCACACCCTCTTCTTATTCTGAAGACATTGGATTAGTAAACAGTCTCCAAATAGCTTAGCAGTTTCAAACCTCACAATTCTACTTTGCTTCTTTCTCTTGGAATGTTTTCCACTTCTTTCTCCAACTGGATAAAAGCCCTTTTATTGTAGACACTTGTAAAGCATCTTGCATGTGAAAATGCAAGTTTCTTGGTATTTAAAAACATAAACACATAAAAATACTCCCCAAATATTGATTTTGCAAAATATCTGCAAAATTCTAAATGTTAGACTACTCTAAACATTGATCCTTTATTTATGCTTTTCAAACTCTCATTGGTCATTTACTAAACGATGTTGTAAAATGATAAAATTACTTAGTATAATGTGAATTGTTTTTGAGTCTATCATAAATATGTACAAAATTGTTGCAGATTTAATAAAAATCAAAGTACAAGTGAAGTTATATTTTAAAAAGTTACAGGAGAGTTACATAGAGAAGCAGGTGAATACTCCATGCCCATATACTATAATAATCTCTATACCTTACTAAGGACCATATGGTCATACAACCATATGCTTTTCCTCTCATATAGAATTGTTTTTATCAACACTTGTTTCAGAAATAAAAAAGTATATGTTCTGGAATGTATATCTTGAAATCGCCTTTTGGGGAAGTATATTTTGTTTTTGTTTTTGTTTTTTTTTTCAGACTGAAGCATTGCTTTTTCTGTAACCCACTGTACTAATGCTCTTTTTTATATTGTAATCTTTTTTATGCTGCACTTTAAATTTAAGAAAGTTGCTTTTAATTAGTTCATACATTCATAACTTAATATTTATCTATTGAAAACTGTAAAAGTATGCAAAGTTCTATGGTGGACCAAATTATAATGGAAAGTACAAAACAAAAAGGCAGCTATTTCATGTGCTGTGGCACTTTTGGTTTCCAGGCACAACAAAATACTACTGTGGTTGAGTGATGTCTTGAAGGACAATTAATATAATTTTTCTCAAACCCTCCTATAAATGTCATCATTTACCTATTAAATCATGGAGGCCTTATGTATATTTTACTTAAAGTCTGAGACTCTATGCAAAAATAGAGAAAGAATTAAAACATAAAATAAATGAATCTATTAATATGCCTGTTTCAATATCATAAATGTCAGACAAAGCAAAAAGAAAACATTGTATATTAAGAACATATTTTAGAAACACTTGTGAAATTTGGTAAAGTAATATATTATTGAACTATATTACTAGGACAAGAAATAATTTACAAAGCCAGAGGAAAAGTATAATGGGGGAGTGTCATTAATTTGGTAGATTTAGAGAAGAAAATATAAACTCTGGAGGGGAGCATGAGTTAAGATTTTTCTTCCACTCCAGCATCTCTAACCAAAGACAGGGTTAACAGTCCCAAGGACTAATCTCATAGCCAGTATAGATTATAGACTCGCCATTTTAATTTTTAAATAAGCCTACTAGAGATACTGAACCTGTCAGGGTATTACAAATCATCATTTTGTTACATATTATATATTTGTTTCTTGGCACAGTGTTGTAGTCCAATTCTATTTATTTCACATGGGAAAATTCAAGACTGGAAAATAAATATTCCCCAAATTATGGTCATAATAATGATTTTAAGAAGATGAATATGGTATTTAAGAAAATTCTAAACTTACAAATTTAGTTGTGAGGTAATTAGAGCATTTCAATATATTTTATAAAAATGGAGAAGTAGTAAAACTATACTAAAACTAAGTAATTTAACAGAACATATGAGTCAAGACATAATAGTCTAAGTTTTCCTCTTTACTATAAACAAAGATAAAAAGAACGTATGAGTAAAGCTAACCAGGTGAACAAAAAATATTGACAGGATGAGTCAACCAGTCACACTTAATCCTATTTTAGAGGATACATTAATTTGGGACATGAAATAAATTAACAGAACAATGGAAGTCTACTTCCCACAAATGTAAAAAAAAAAGTACTATAAGTGAATGCAGGAATGTATTATTTAAATTGTCCTCAAAGCAATACATCTACAAATGCATGGCTTTTCCTGTACAGAGAAGGTAAACATAGACTAAATCATATTCCTTAAACCTTAATGTAATGACTGGATATCAGGTAACCTTAATAAAGATGTATAATACTACAAAAGTGTACACAAATCTCACAAGTGTGTGTATGTGGGTTTTTTTTTTATTGTTGTTTCAGACTAACAATTTGCCTAAGAACCCCAAAACAGACAATAAGCACATGCCAATTAGATTAAATATTTAAGGGAAAAACATATACATAATACTTCTAAATGAGGTATAAGCATGGTTTTAAGAAAGACTTTTATATGACATAAAAACCAATGTTTTGACTTCACAAATTTAAAAAATTTAATTTGTAATATTATAGTCATAATAAAAATTAGTTTTATAAGTTTTAGAAACTTAATTGTCACATATATACAAGGTATATTTATTATTAATACATAAACTAATTTAGTAAATCAGTAATAAAATAACTATTCTAATAGAGAAAGTAGACAAAGATCATAAAAATTTAGTTCATCAAAAAAAAGGATGAAAATGGTAATATACAAACCAAAGCAAAAATAATAACATTGAACATATATTTATTAAACCAAAAGCCAAATAATAGAAGGTAGAAAACACTCAATATTATTGATACTTCTTAGAAAAACTTTTTAAATGTATTAAATCATCAATGATCAATTTTAAAATTTAGTTTGGCCAGACGTGGTGGTGCACGATTGTTATCCCCATGCTTGGGAGGCTGACACAGGAGGATCGTGCATATTCAAAGCCAGCCTCAGTTACTTAGTGAGGCTCTCAGCAATTGAGAGAGACCCTGTTTCCAAATAAAATACAAAATAGTAAAATAGATCTGGGAGTGTAGCCCAGAGGTAGAAAACCCCTGAGTTCATTCCCAGTACCAAAAAAAAAAAAATGGTTTGAATATTCAATCACAGGAAAAAATAATTCTAAGAATATTATTAAAGTGTTTTAGTAATAGTACAAATGTGTAGTCATAAGTAAAATATAACAGTAGAAATATGTTAAAATATCATAATTGCCTGATTATTTATGCTACTTGCTTATTCATCAACATATTTACTGAAAAATTTCTATAGAGTGCTTATTTTATGTCTAGTTCTCTAAGTACTGGATATTTATATTCATTATAAAGAGAGTTACTATGACAACAACATGCATATCCATATTTATAGCCGCATAATTTAAAATAGCCAAATTATGGAGTTAACCTAGGTATTCACCAACCTAGATATTCATAGATGGGTGGATTATGAAATTATGGGAAGTATACAAAATGGAATTCTAGTCAGAAATAAAGAACAAAATTATTTCATTTGCAGAAAAATGAATGGACCTGGAAAACATATGTGAGATTAGCCAGTCACAGAAAATAAAGGATCATATATTTTCTCTCATATGCAGAAGCTATGGAATAATTTGGATATAAAAACTACTTTTAATAATGGAGGAAAAACCCCAATGGAGTAAGAGAGGTGGTCTTAAGGAGGGTAGGAAGGGACAGAGAGAATTAGTAGTGAAGGAAACACTTCCAATGGCATTATGTACATAGGTGAGAATAGCAATGCCAATCTCATCATCTAGTACTCTCTAGAACTTCAAAAGGCTATGCTCTAGATTACTTTTAAAACTGCTATAATATTTCTGTTACCTTGTTCTTTCTCAAATTTAAAGCTCAAAACTTATCGGAGCCTGCCATGAGGCATGGCCAGGGCTGGGGCCTCTGATGCCGGGATCGGAGCCTGCCGAGTGTTTAGGTCTGTGCCCTCACCAGCGAGGCTGGGACCACAGCCTGCCTTGAGGCTAGGCTAGTGCTAGGGCCTCCAAGGCCAGGATCAGAGCCTGCCGAGGGGTTAGGCTGGTGCCGGGGCCACTGAGGCCGGGATTGCAGCCTGTTGAGGGGCCAGCGATGCCAGGTTTGGAGCCTGCTGTGAGGCAAGGCTGGTGCTGGGGCCTCTGAGGCTGGGATTGGAGCCTGTCGAGGGGTGAGGCTGGTGCCTGGGTCAGGGAGGCCGGGATCGGGGCCTGCCATGAGTGAGGCATGGCTGGTGCTGGAGCCAGCTGGGCCGGGATCAGAGTCTGCCATGTGGCAAGGCCAGTGTCAGGGCTGTCAAGAGTGGGATCAGATCTTGCAATGTGGCATACACAGAGGAATATCACAGAAAAAAAAAAAAGATTATTTCCCTAATATGCAAAAACTAGGAAGAAATGGATAATAGGAGGAGATCTAGTTGAAGAAAGGGCCTTATAGAGGAGCAATTAAGGTGACCAATCAGAGGGGATGGGATGGGGGAGGATGGGATCTCTTTAAAACTCATGATGTACATAAAAAAAGTATCCAAGTTAATCACCAATCAAGCATGGGATTGAGGGAGGGGGAGGACATGGAATGGGGATTGGATAAGAGCTAATTGGATGATGTGAACTTGTGTATCCTCACAAGTCTTGTATTTCATTGTGATGTATCACTACAATGCACCATATATATATACATATATATATATATGTATATATATATATATATGTATATATAGCAGGTATTTAATACAGTAAATAAAAAAGTTCAAAACGTAATTGGCAAAACATAGTGAATGCACTTGTATTCTTTATGTCATCATTAAAATTATGATAAAGAAATTTTATAAAGGAAAATGTATACACCATAACATATAGTATGGTTTTGTCCTAGAATACAAGCCTTCCACTTTCTTTTTTTGTGTCATGACCTAAACCTTCAAGATGAATTGTAAAATAGGAAATCAAAACCGATTTTTAAACTTTTTTGGATTATTTAACACCAGTTTATAATTGAGTTTGGACAGGTCAGCAAAAGACAGAAAAATTATAGGAGACAATGTTGAAGAGAAAAAAGATATACAATCAGCCCATTCAGAGAAAAAAGTCAATTTCTCCTGAAGAAGGGTATGGTGTACATTGGCCTTTCATATCTGACAAACCTCAGTGTGCTTCTAGTTGAGTTAATTTCAACCCAAAACAACTGAATTGAAGGTGACAAGGACTAGAAAATTTTTACATGACAAATGGGGCTAAATATCTCCATGGATCAAGTATAAGACATAATTAAAAGAGTAATTTACCATTGGGTCATTTAAACATATGTTCAAGAAGTCCACCTGGAAGAACAAAATGATGCCAATAGAGAGGTCTGTGAGGGGTAGCTTGATGGAGAAAGTTTGGAGAAAGGATATGTTTGTATGTGTAAAAGATACAAACAAAGCAGTAAAACAAAGCAGTGAAGATACATATTAATGAAAACCAAATAGTCAGAATGCAAGTTTGATAGCAATGAGCACAAGAATTTGATTGACTTGGTGTGGTGGCCAGTGTCATCTTGGGCTGCCCCTCAAGCCATGACTGTCAGCAGCCCTAAGAAATCCTGGCAAGAAAACCAAGGACTTGAAGTAAAGTAATAGGTGGCAGAACTCCAACATCTTAAGTGACCATCACCACACTTCAGGGACATAGGAAAAAATTTAAAAAAAGATCCAAAAGTCTGTGTGCTCACTAGAATCCAGCACCCATAGCAGTGCACTGTACCCTCCAGAGACCTAGGTCCACAGGACAATAAGATAACCACATATTTTACTGGATAACCACCCAGAGCAGCTACAGTAACCCTGAGAGTCTAAGATATGGCAACCCATCCATAAGATGGTTGGATTAGAACCTATGGAGACACAGGAAAGGCCCATAGTACCCAGGGTGCAGTACCCATACAGGGTCACAGGGGGTCACTCAAAGATTACAATAGACACCTTTCATCAGTGCTGATAGAATGGCTCAGTCACAGGGCCAGAAGTGCAGAGTCCTGCATTTACGCAGAAAACATTGACAGTGACATTCACAGCCCTGAAATCTGAGCACAAACATTGAGAGTTGAGAGAAGGGTGCAAACACTCAAGAAGTGGTTCCAAAACCTGACAATAGGATACTGAGCAAATTTGTAATATTTAAACATGCTCCAGAACCTACTATGGTCAACAGACATTAAACTGCTGAAAGTACCTTTGTAAATGTTAAGTGGGCCCTGTATGATTAATTTGAAAAATATTATTTTCTCTTTTCTTTCAGTGCCATTAGTTTTTATTGTTGTTGTTGTCTTAGTTTTGTCATAAATTTGCTGTAGTTAATATATTTTATTGGTTGTTTGATTTATTTTGTTATCTTCTACATGTTTGTTAGCTCCCTTCCCCATTTCTTTTACAAGCTTCCTCCCTCTATACTATTATTTTCTCTCAAAATATTTTTCTCTTTCTTTATCTCCTTGTTCTATATTCAAGCTATTTCATATCTCTATACCTAAATACTCTACACTGACTAGAAGAATCCTACTATCTCTCATCTCAGCCAGATGCAACCTTATTATACTTAAATTCTTGCTTAACTTGATCAAATCCTTTACTTTATCCTATTTCCCTCATCTAACTCTCACCATTGAAAACAACACTACTTACTACTGCATATAAAAGTTGACTAGCATTAATCATTAGTGATCTTTCAATACATTTTATTTTCAGATCATTCCTGGGAGCTGACATGTTTGTATTTTAATTACATTTAATTTATTCATTACTCTTATTGTCTTTTTACATGGTTCACATGTAAAACAAAAAGGTATGATGCCTTACATATTTTTAAAAAGAAAAAAGTATTTTTCATGATCAAAAATCATCATTATCTTCTTAGAATTAACAGGAAAACCTCAGTCTGTTCTTTTTCATCTTCTTGTGGTAACTGACTAGGATATATTGACTCAAAGTACAAAAGAATGAGTAATGTGCAGCTGGTATAATCCTCCACAAGATGAATGAAAGCTGACAACTTCAATTACAATTTGAACTGTCTCTTTGTGTATGAATGTGATTTAATGGAAATCTGATATTCAATAAATCTGACTTTCTGTGTGATTTATAATAGCTAGCCTTAGGTTACCCAGATGCATTTTATAGCATAAAACTGCACAATGTTCTGTTCTAGTGATATAAAAAATTTTCAGTAAACCAAAAATCAAAGGATCTTTATCTCTGATCAAGAAATATATGTGTGACCCTATTGAACTGAAAACTTTAACACATGATTTGAACCACAGCCTTAAAGATTTTTTTTCTTTTTTCTTTTATTTATTAAAATAACATTAAGAATCAGCTGATATGATGTTCAGTCATTCTTTCACATTCCATTTAGTTTCTCTTACCTCAAATATGTTTAAGCTAATTTGAAGAGAAATTTATCCATCCCAGAAAGACATTTTATTGAAATCTTATATAGATATACCAGGATTAACTTTAAGTTATAAGTATTTTTATTCTACATTAGAGTGCTTTTTAAATATCATCTTCTTTGAGGACAAAATTAAAGGACAGGTGTGTAACTAAGTAGTAATTGAGTGCATATTTATGATTTTTGAGGTCTTAGTTTAAGTCCCCAATCCTCAGCACTGACAATAAGAATTGAACTAAAGAAAGGACATAAAATTCTAAGCCAGCTTAAGAATTTATTTGAACTATAGTTCTAAATGTATTACAGTGATACTTTTCTCTGAAAAAATAAACTATCAGAAAACATCACAACATATGATGACTTTAGTGCATGATAACAATTTTATTCTGATTCTACATAGTAGTGTATTTTCCTGTGATTTCAGAAAATAAGAGAACAATTATGAGTCTTTCAGGAAATATATTTAGTTCTTAAAATCAATTCTCTCCTTGGCTTTTAAAAGCAACAATATTAAAATTTCATTTCTATTTTAAAACAATCATTTCTGTTTACAAAGGGTGACTTTCCTAGTTTGCTGTTAATAAATATAACCTGAAGATAAAAACTTAAGTCTATATAATATAAGGTAAGTATATACATATTCCAACTTGTGGAAAAAATGTTTACACAAAATCTTTATGTGATCCAACTTGGTTACAATTTTTTAAGATGTAAGGATCTAGCAGTCTGTATATCTCTGCTCATCACTCTATCGTCTATCTATTATTATTTATATATTATGATTGAAGGTTAGTTCTCTGGAAGCTGACTCTAATAGTAATTTAATAGTAGTTTAACATACAGAGTATTTATTAAGGTAAGTATTTATCAAGAAGAAACCTCAATGAAGACTTTGCTGAAAGTAGCCAACACTGAAACTTCAGTGGACCCACTAGATGCCCCATGTGCAAACTAGTGGAGCAGTTCTTTTTTGTCCTTCATAGACAGTCATTAGATGTAAGCTTCCTGAAGAGGCTACATAACATTTTTTTAATCAAGGTAATTCAAAAGGCTACCAACAACTAAGGATCAACCACACAAACATA
This sequence comes from Muscardinus avellanarius, assembly GCF_963383645.1. Taxonomy (NCBI): domain Eukaryota; kingdom Metazoa; phylum Chordata; class Mammalia; order Rodentia; family Gliridae; genus Muscardinus; species Muscardinus avellanarius. The sequence goes on along the minus strand of NC_137786.1, from coordinate 20,849,632 downwards.
TATAGTTAACTCTACACACTTATACACATATAATATCATGACATAATTTATTTTATGGATGCAGAAATACCAACAGCCATGCTGGAATACACATTGTTATAAAAATTTAGGTGCAAAGCTTTACAATTTATTCAGAATTCCAACATAAAATATATACTGGATTTACAAGTAAAGTTACAGAAAAATTAAAAAATATATTTTCTGTAAAAGGAATCAATAAGCTGTGGTTATTACTATCTTTAAGGCAATAGTGAAAATTTTAAACCTGTTCTAATTCCTTCAGTAAGAAAGAAATAGCCAGGCATGGTGGTGCACACTTGTAATCCCAGCTTTAGGGAAGCAGAGATCGGAGGATTGCGATTCACAGACCACCTCCTCTACTTAGCAAGGCCCTTCATAACTAAGTGAGACCTTGTTTCAAAAATTAAAAAAAAAGACTACAAAATAGGTCTGGGGGGTATAGCTTGAAAGTACAAATTCCTGGGCTCCATCTTCAGAACCATAATAAATAAATAAACATAAATAAATAAATAAATAAATAAATAAATAAGAAAGAAAGAAAGAAAAAGATTTGTGGCTTCAGTATGGATTCAGCTTTGAGGGCTAAGATAGGCTGTTCATCTGAATAAGAAAAATGTAAATTTAAAATTTACAAAAAATTAATATTCTACTGGTTGTTTTGCATGAAAAATGCAGATTAATACAGATTTGTATACTAAACATAGTTTCAAATAACTGAATTTTAAGGACAGGGTTTCTGAATTGAGCACTAAAATCTGATTAGATATAATGATTTTAATAACACTAGTTACAGTAGTAGAGGAAATACTGATAGCCTGTGGCATGATCTGGCAATAAAAATAGACAAAATTTCTACCTGTATGTTCTCAGTTAACAGTTTATAAGAAGCAAGAACCTGGTGACTCTATTTATGACACTTTTGAAAATTTTAGAGAAAATAAGTCGTTTAATAACATTGACTAGTTGTTCCTAATATTGCAGTATAAAGTAATGAAGTAAAAAGTAGATCCCAGAGATTTAAATCTTCCATTCAATTTCATGCAAATAATCTGAAAGCAACTATGGTTAGTAAAATGACTATGCTTACTGAAAATCAAGTACAATTTCATCCTGTGACTCCTAGCCTTGCAGGCTGTTTATTATTGAGTAAGAGCATTGACTAGGAAGAAATTAGATTCTAAAATTTAGATTGAGAATGTGTTGAAAGATTCCTCTTTTTTGTGTTATTGAAGATTGAACCTTAGGACTCTACAATTTAGCTACATTTTCTACCTCTTTTAGTCTTTAATATTAAAAAAAATTATCTCACTGGACAATTTCTACTATGTTCATTTGACTTTTAATGATTTTTTTTTCCAATGGAATTGGCCTCTTCAACCCTATGAAAGAAGCTTCCCTGATTCTGGTAATGTTTCTCCAACTTCATCTGAAATGATTAATAAAAAAGTAAAAAAAGCATCTGTAAAGAGAGATTTTGCAGTTAACTCTTTGTGTTTGCATATTTTGCATTAACAAATTCTAACTATATATAAATTAAAGGTATTTGAGGAAATAATAATGTCTGCCTCTGTTTTAGACTTAAACAAATTTATTTCTTGTTATTATACTCTAAAAAATATGAAATCTATTTACATGAATTTTCATTGTATTAGGTGTTATAAATAATCTAGAGATGATTTAAAGTATGTGCTAGTGTATGCATAAGTGGGACTCAAATAATATATTGTTTTATATATATATATATAGTACTTGGGCATCTATGGAATTTGTTAACAAGAGGGGATTCTGGAACTAATTCCACATGGATTATCTATAATGATTATTATGACTTCCCATGATGCAGCTTTTATACAAGACAGTGCTAATTTTTTCCAGAACACACCATCATTCCTCTTTGCTTCTTCCTCTTTAAGTAGTCTAACGTCCTGGCCCTCCTTAAAAGTGAAGTAAAGAGTGAATCTGTGAGAATCTGCCACACTTTGGAAGAACTAGTAAAATTTTACAATTTGAAGAAGCACAAATCTATGGAATATGTGTGGAAATTAGTATTGAGGGTGGTGTATAATGGTGGATGGAACATAAGATTAAATTAAGCCAAATTTATTAACATGAACTCAGTAGGCAGAGTTGGCATTTAACATTTTCTCTTGGGAGTTGTAAAGTTCCCAAATTGCATAAAAGTTTATAACAGACCAAAAGATGACCAACAGTGACCTATATATGTTGCACATTTGTAATTCTAGTATTTGGGAGGCTGAGACAGGAGGATCATAGGTTCTAAGAGAGTTTCAACAGTTTAATCAGAACCATAACAACTTGGTGAGACCCTATTTTAAAGTAAAAATGGCTGGGGATTTGGTTCAGATGTAAAATTCCCCTGGGTTCATGTTCCAGTTTAAAAAAAAAATAGAGAAGGAAAAACAGATGGGGAATAAATTTAAAATTTATTTAAAATTTATTTAAATTTTATTTATTTATTTATTTGATATGGACAAAGATATTTTAAGTCTTAGAATTAAATGGTGTAGCCAGGTGTGGTGGCGCACACTTGTAATCCCCGTGCTTGGGAGGCGGAGACAGGAGGATCTCACAGGTTCGAAGACAGCTGCGCTGCCTGAAGAGACCCTGTTTCAAAAATATAAAATAGGTCTGGGAGTGTAGCCCAGAGGTAGAAGGGCTTCCAGGAACCCCAGTACCACCACCACCAAAAAAAAAAAAGAATTAAATGGTGTATTGTCATTTCATATCTACTAATCTCACAGTGGAAGAAGTAAGAATACACACTACTCAACAAAAGTTTGACAAATTTGTGAAAGGAACATGGGCATCTGTGAGAAAGTATGTGATTCCTCTTCTTTGTGGTTTAGAAATTATAGTGGAAATTATGTTAAACTATTTGGAAAACTCTAGCACAATTGAGTAACAAGATTCTAGCTAAAACTCAAACAACAAGGTAAGATAAGTATAATTACTGTACTACATAGCACCAAGTGATAAAAATTATCAGACTTATACAGACCTTTGCTTTTGGGTAGTTGACTATGCAATTCCTGGAACTGAAATAATTAGGAAGACTAAAAAATTCTTACTTGATCAATAACAGCAGCAAAGTCCTAGATTGAATGAACAAATTTTAACATTAATAAAAAATTAGTCATGGTCTTAAATAATTTCTGAGGTTTGAGCCAATTTTAGAAGCATAGCCCATTGAATAAAGGAAAAGCCAGACCCTCTTGAGAAAGGACCCTGATAATCTATTAAAAATTTACAGCATTAGACATTCTCCTAGTCTTTATCAAAAGGTTCTATAGTCTTTTACCTGGGCAAACTACATTGGAGAAAGGGGAATAGTCAGAATTTCAAAGACTACTGGACACTGGCTCTAAACTGACTTAAAACTTAAAAGAACAAAGATGTTACTATGTTACAACTTTATATAATCACTATGTGCATCATTATTGGAAAAGTAGTGATTTACAGCAACTGGTGACCAATGAAATTTTAGCTTGAGTTCATATCAGAGTAGACATACTGAGTCTGTGAAACCATTCTTTGGTTATTTTTCCTGCTCTAAAATGACTAAATGGGATAGATACATTCAGCAAATGACAGTCTTCACATTAGTTCCTTGACCTACAAATGAGAATCATTACAGTGTGAAAGGCAAAACAGAATCTATTAAGATTGTCTCCAGTCACAAAACAGGTTCTCCAGAAGGCTATATATGTTCTAAATAAATGTATAAAATATGTAGTTCTATTTCTTCCATACCTAGAATTCTTGAGTCAAGAAATCATGGGGGTAAATATGGGAGTGTCACCACTACCTGTCCTGGCTCACTAATAAAATGAATAATTATTATCTCCATTATTTTACAGTTTGCTGGGCTATTGGTCTCTTGTCCCAGAGGGAAAAACGTACCCTCAGTATGTAAAATGCTAATTCCGGTGAACTGGAAGTTAAAGCTGCTACTATGCCACTTAGGATCCTTATGCCTCTGAATCAATAGGAAAATAAGGAAGTTGTGCTGATTAGAGTGACGGATCCTGAAAACCAAAGGGAAGTTGGATTTGTCCTCCACAATGCACAGAAGAAAGAGTGTGTCTGGAATACAGATATTTCAATGAATATCTTAGTATTAGTGTGTCCTGCAATTAAGGTCAATGGGATATTTCAACAACTCAGTCCAAATAGAACTACTACCAATATCCAGAAACTTCAGAAATGAAAGTTTGGGTTATCATACTAGTTAAGTAACTAGTCAGGTGAGGTGCTTGCTGAAAGAAAAGGAAGACAGTAGAACAAAGTACGATGATTAGAAGATAATTTTAAATATAAGAGAATATAACATAAGCAGTTACAAAAACAAAATCTGAAATTATTATGAGTCTTTCTTTACAGAATGTGTGTGTGTGTGTGTGTGTGTGTGTGTGTGTGTGTGTGTGGTGTGCATATATGTGTGCATGTGTAAAGTCTCTGTTTCTTTCTCATTCCCTTATGTTTAACACAAGATATAGTCACGTTATTTGAGAATTGTGGATGTCATTGATTTGTACCTATTTATAATGACAAATTTTATATGTTAACTTGACTGAACCCAGGAGTGCCTCCGTTATGGGTTAAACATTATCCTGATTGTGTTTGTGAGGATCTTTCTGTATGTACTCATTATTTGGAAAGCAGATTTTGGGTGAACCTCATTCAATCTTTTGAAAGCCTAAATAGAACAAAAATACTAGAACTCACCTTCATGATGCAGACTGGAAGTGTGCCATAGCTCTCCTCAGTTTCCTAGTAACAAACTGCAGATCTTGGGGTTTTTTACCTCATAATCATGGGTCAACTCCTTATAATAGCTATCTGTCTATCATTTATATATCTATATACATACATATTTATCTATCCATTATTATGCATCTAACTTATTTTTATTCTGCTTTTCTGAGGAACACCAAATAATACATACTTGCATATTTAATGTTCTTATATGATTTGTTCAAGTAAAAGAGGCCAGAAACAGAAAATACCAGGTAGAGTCATTATCAAATATCCAAGATATAAAGGTAGTTAAGGTTTTAAAGTCAATTAAAATAACTTCAAAATATCAAAAGAACTTAGAGTCAGACTGAGAAAATTAAGATAGTATTTTGATGTAGAAAGCTGACACATGATACACTGTGTATGATAACAAAATTACAGCACTGGCTGAGATAGAGAAACTCTTGTCACTTCTGTGATGTTTTGTTCAGCATTTTCACGGCTGTGATCTAAGTACCTGACCAACAAAACTCAGAAGAAGAGAGATGTTTTGAGGTTTCACAGGTTTCTGTCCTTAGCACTATGTCCAAAGCATAAACTGTGGATGCAGTGACAGCAAGATTCTTAGGGGTACACTGCTCTCATATCATGGGGGTTAAACGTAGAGAAAGAGGAAGAGGAGAGGAAGAGGAACATGTATAGTCCTCATGGCTGCACATCCAGTGATGTACCTCCTCCATCCACACTTTCCCTATATTATCACCCCCAAAATCCATTCAAACTATTCATCAATTGACTTATCTACTGAGGAGTTTAGAGCCCTCATGACTCAATCATTTCATCTCTGAACATTTTTGAATTGTCAATAGCTGAGCTTGGCCGGGAAAAAATTCTCTATGCAGATCTTACCAGCTATTGATATCTACTTACCAGTTTTCTGAACACTGTGACAAGGACAAGATAACTTTAATATCACAGTTAATGACTGAACATACCTTATGGAAAAGGTTACGGTTAGAAATACCAGTAAATTGGATCTGATACCATAAAAAGGCTATAGAAAGAGCTTATTCAATAACTATAATAGGCAAGAAGATTTGGAAACTAACATGGCTTATACACACAGCAATCTAAAATGCAGTTCTAGGTAGATAAGCACGCCTCCTTGCCTTCCTTCTAACCCTAAATAAAAACCTATATGAAAAGAAATTCTTCGTAAATGTAACCTTTCTTGTCCGTTCTCCCCAGTTGCCTCTGTTTGAGTCATCACTGGCACTTCTAGTTCAGTGGTGTAATTCTTTTTTCCATTAACTTTAATAGGCATTGTACCAATGTTAAACAATGGGATCATTTTACACTGACTGGCTTGATGAGAAATACCTCCACTCAATTAGCTTCTCAATACTGGAATATTTTGAAATGAAGAAATAGGCAATCTTTAAATCCTAACCTGAAAATTAGGTTAAAGTTTCTCTATTATTGTACTTCGCAAAGTTTGAAAGCCTTGACACCATTTTGTGTGGTAACAATGAGAAAAAGGTATTCATCAAACCTCTGGCTGAGAGTAGATAATGTAATACCACAAATGGATTATTTGTAAAATTGCACACATCATTTTCGAAGTGTTTTATTTTACCAAGAATAAAGTCTTCTGTATTTGTGATGTTTGCATTTTATTATTGTTTCCATGATAATTTCAGAAAAAAAATTTATAAATTTGATATCAGATTATTATTAGAATATAATGATTTAAATGAATTTTGCTTATTCTTGATAAAATTTACCTGAGTGTAAAGTATTTCTTACCTGTAGTATATTCTAATGTTTTCTGATCTGGACATGGTGGCACCTGTTTATAATCCCAGAAGCTTGGAAGGGTAAGGCAGGAAGATCGCACTTTTGAGATCCGCCTGAGCAAATTAGTGGGACCCTGCCTCAAAAATAAAATTTAAAAATAAATAGGGATATAACTCAGTGGTAGGATACCCTTGGGTTCAATTTCCAGTTATGAAAAAAGTTGAGGTAGGCATGGTGGCACAAACCTGTAATCCCAATATTTGGGAAGCTGAGACTGGAGAATCACAGGTTCAAAGGCAATCTCAGGAATTTAAAAGACTGTCAACAACTTTGGGAGGCTCTGTTTCCAAACAAAAAGCAAAATAGAGCTGGAAATGTAGCTTGGAAGTAAAATATCCTTGGGTTTAATTCCCAGCATCAAAATTAAAAAAAAAAAATTAACCATCTGTGTTTTTAACACTTAAGAAAACTTTAGTACAATGAAAATAATTGAAAGTTAGAATATTTTAAACATATTTTGAAACTTATTTAGTAATATGTAATTTTTATATAGCTAGAGAGCTGTAAAATGACAAGAAATAATAATACACAAAATTTTTATTGAACAGAAGAGTATTAATTTTATACAAATATATTTTCTATTTCTTCATTTGAAAAACAAGTGCCTTGTATTTTATTATGTAGAATACAAACATATATATATATGTGTATATATATATATATATTTATTTATTTTCACATGCATACATGTGCATAAAAATAAAATTATAATTATGTATGCATTTAATGTCTTCAAATTTTGACTTTACGACCGTAGTTGAATATTTGTGTATTTCTCTGATAGAGTGTTGAGCCTCTGATTCAAGAAAAAAATCAAAATGCCTAAGAGTTCTTCTTGATTGCCTGGGGATAAGGGAGATTATCCTCTTTTAAGTTCAATCCCCTGTGAAGAAGGTTAGACTGTAATTGCCTCTATAGATTTTTCTGTACGTAATAGAAGCATTATTTTTAAATTTTCATTTTCCATGTTTTTTTTTTCTTCCTTTTGTGTAATTCAGGTAAGTAGATTAAAGTAGAGTAAAAATATTAACTTCTCAGTTTGTTCTTCAGAAGTTATAAGAGATATATTTATGTATCGTATCTATTAACTTACATCTTTAGTGGAAGGATGGCAGATGTGTAGGTAGGCAAAAAGTTTATCTACTGAAGTCCTCCCACTTCCCTCCCTATATATGTTATTGAGATTGATAATATCGTCATATATTGACATAGCATAATTTGAACTATACTCTTTTACTGATCTTTCTCCCCATTTATCTGAAGATTTTCTTTCTTCTTTTCTTTTTCTGATTTCCACTTATGAAAGAAAACATACAACACTTGACTTTCTGAGAAGCTGATGTCACGTATCATGTAGACTTTTCTTACTCATGCTATAGGCTACCAAGTGACTAGGGGAGGCTAGACTGAGGTGCCCATTTGTGATTAGGAAAAAAACTGTTTTGAGACACTGAAACCTAACAGATGTTTAAAATTTTTAAAGATCACATTTTGCTTCTGAAGATTTTGGAAAGATGTAGCATCCATATACTTTTTGTTTTAAATGTAGGGTTCACATTACTTGAGGGAAAAATAAAGTAAGATGCAATAATATACTGGAGTAGCAGCATAGAATGCTCTATCCACTATAGATGACTTTAAAAGCATGTACAGAAAAGACCTGATTTTCACTTTCCTGTAAAGAAACTATCAAAACGCAACAATTTTATAGTTAATCAGTCCAGTGTCATCGTCAAAGAATACATGTTAATTATTTTTAAAATATATAAGCTGATTTGTGTGTGTGTGTGTGTGTGTGTGTGTGTGTGTGTGTGTGTGTGTGGTACTGGGGTTCCTGGAAGCCCTTCTACCTCTGGGCTATACTCCCAGACCTATTTTTATTTTTGGAAACAGGGTCTCTTAAACCAGCGCGGCTGGCTTCCAACCTGCACAATCCTCCTGTCTCCGCCTCCCAAGCGCGGGGATTACAAGCGTGCGCCACCACGCCTGGCTATAAACTGATATTTTAATGTATATTATGATTATTACATTTATAGCTTACATTTTATATTCTGTCAGAAATTAAATCTAGCTCCTAGAAATATTGCATGCTACTTTTTAAAAATTAAATATAAAAGGCAAAAGTAAAGAAAACATTGTGCAAATAATACAATTAGAGTATTAATTAAAAAGTTGCATAGCCAGGCGGGTAGCACACAATTATAATTCCAGCATTTAAGAGGCTGAGAAAGGAGGATCACGGTTTAAGGACAGCCTCAGCTACTTAGTGAGGCCCTTTTCAACTCAATGAGACCCTGTTTCAAAATGAAATAATAAATAAACAGGGCTGGGGTTGTAGCTCAGAGGTAGAATACCCCTGGGTTCCATCTCTGGTACCACAAAATAAATAAATAATAAATAAATAAATAATTGCAGAAAATGTTTTTATATTAGTCATGTAAAAGTTGAAATTACTACTTTTAGTTTTTAAAACATGTAGTAACATCACAAACTTTTTATTGAGCACTAGTTCATCATTTAATTCAAATCTAAAATTTTGGAAATATTGTCTGATTTCACTTGATATCACCTTTTGCTTGTTGGGGGAGAGGTTGTTTTCAAGGATTAAAGTATATATAAAGTATGTTTGTGTTGACAAGTAGATAGAAAAATGGAAATTTTAATTCACTGCAAAACTGAATATAAACTTTCAATAAAGTTTATATTTGACATAAACTTTCAATAAAGCAATTTGAAAACTACAGTGCAAAAGTTTGAAAAAAGTTTAATCTATTAATTTTAATTCTAAGATTTATTCTAATGATATGGAGTGGCTCAGTAATGTTTTATAAGTATGCATTGTTTTAACTTAGTGATTTTCATAAAATTATAAATATAGAAACTAAAATTTAAAATATATACCTATAATTTTTTAAATCACAAGGAACGCTTATATCCTATCATGTATCCAAATCCATACTACCCTCAAAATATAAACATTTCTTTAATATTTTATTTTATGGAACAAGGTTAACAAAATAGTAATTAAAAATAAAAAGCAATGGATTTCATAGCATATACACACATGCATACACATATATACATATATAGCCCAAATTTTATCATGTATACATTTGTATAAACACATGCATTTAAATACATTTGTAATGCACATATAGGTGAAAAGAATTTCTATTAAAGAGATAGCTGTTTATCAAAGAGTCGGATCTCCTGCTCTACTTTCCCTTTCCCAGCTATCACTTATCTGCTAGTAATGATGGTTTTTCCCGCAGCTGATTAAGCCTATTATTTAGTATCATGGAAGCCTCTGGAAGAATTTTATAGCTGAGATTTCTCTCTTCTATAACTAGCATGACAAAGGAAAAATTCTCTTGTTTCTCTATGAAATTTCGGTGCTTTTTCTAGAAGGAAAAATGCAGATGGGTGGGAATACCATTACTACAGCCCTTGGGAGCTTTTTATTCTCATAATAATTAAAATCCACCCTGTAAGGAATAATCAACATTGCTAATATTCCCACAGGCTTTTCTGGTGTTTGGCAGTTCCTGCCCAAGGTAAACAGTGTTTTGTTTCTTTATTTCACTGTATTGTTGTGTATGTATCTTATTGTATGTCTTTTTATATATTGGACAATTGGCTTTTTATTGTCTCTTTTTACTTTTAGATTCTGAGAAAGTCATTGCTTTGCTCCTTGAACAAGATATTTTTTTTTCTTTTATAAGGACAAAAGCTTCTTTTCATTAGCTCATGAGAGATCTGAGATAAATCCAGAGGTAGCTAATATCCTATAGAGTAGGCAAACCCATACAATAGTCACTTGCTTGATCTTATTTTAGAGACATCTTTCATGTCGAAAAATTAATTTTAGAAAATTGAAAGTACTAATTTCCAAAGCTAAAAATGATAATGAACCATTCTAAAATAATAATTACTTACATCATTTAAATACATGTCTGCACAGCTTCTAGTTAATTGACTTTATCTCTTTCATATCTTTGACCCCATGGAAAAATTGAATTAAGAATATTAAGTATATGCAAAGAGAATTATAATCTAAATGTGGACTATCTTGCTCCAAATACAAGTGTTCTTTATCTCTCTCTGTGTGTGTGTGTGTGTGTGTGTGTGTGTGTGTGTGTGTGTATGACTGGAGAGAACACAAGAACAATATTCTACCTCTGAGGAATACCACCAACCTTTTTTATTTTTATGTTGAAATAAGGTCTCAAAAGGTGGGTGTGGTGGTACACTCTTGTAATCCCGGTACTTGGGAGGCTGAGACAGGAGGATTGCAACTTAGTGAGACCCTAGCGGCTGAGGGAGGAGGATCACACAAGTTCGAAGCCAGTCTCACCTATTTAGTGAGGCTTTCAGCAACTTAGTGAGACCCATTTTCCAAATAAAATATAAAACAGGCCTGAGAATGTAGCCCAGAGGTAGAAAGCTCCTGGGTTTTATTCTCAGTACCACAATAAAAAATACATAAATAAAAAAGAATGACAAATAGGGCTGGGATGTAGCTCAGAGGAAGAATTCCCCTGGAGGAAAAAAAATTGATTTATGTTTTAGAAAACATTCTATTAGATGTATTGGTCAATTCTAGCTGAAAGCATAAAATTGAGCCTACAGATGACAATACTGATAATGTTGAAGATGGTGGCAGTGGCAATAATTGTTATGGTGGCAATGATGATGATTTAAGTTTCAGTTATCTGAGAAGAAATAATTCAATAAGATTTTCTTGATATAGGAATTATTTCACACAATAAGTTCCTCAAATAAAAATAACAATCATCATTGAGATTTTTACTATCCATTGTACTAGAAAACGTACTTGTATTAACCTACTCAACATTGTGAAAAAAAAAGAAATATTTTAATAATTATTTCCAATTTGAAGGTATTAAATAATAGGTTATAGTTACTAGCTTTGTTTTGTGGAAGCTATACCTACAAGAAACATAAAACGGTGGCCTGTAGATTTCAAAATTCTACTGTATACCTTTTTTTCTATTGAAAATTTGCCAGAGTAGTACCAATAATGTATAATTAATGTAAACCAAATCTCATCACTTTTAATAAACATGAAATAAATTAGATCTTATTATTATCACTACCATTGTATAAAAGAACTGAATCACAGAATAGTTAAGTAACTAATCAAATATGGTACAAGTAGAATCAGTAAATTTGAATATATTCCAAGTCTTACTTCAGATAATGTGCTGTTCTGTGAAACAATATCTAGTTTAAGTGTTTATACATAATACAATAGAGTATACCATACTATAAGGCAACATATCCAATATATTAATTTTACATATAAACTATTTACATAAAATCAAGTACATTAAAATCATTATTTTGTTATTCCAAAAGTATATATATTAATGAGATGTAGTTGACATATTATGTTACTATGATTTGTGTTGCTATGACAAAATACCTGAGACAATATACTTATTAAAAAATAAGGGTCTATTTAACTCCCAGTTCTGGAAGTGCAAAGATCTAGTGACAGCCATTTCTATCTTATCTTGAAGATTTTTTCTTGAGCATATCTCCATAATGAAAGTGATGCTTAAATAACAGGTAGTAGAGAGATGTTTAGAACTGCGTGACTCAAAACACTATAACTGAAAACCCATCCACAGGCAGAGATAGTTTCTGGGCAGAAGGTATGGGCCCAACTTCTAATATTTTCTAGTGTTGACAAGGTTTCCCTGTCTGAGGGATCACCTTAACAAGAATGAGGATGTTGATGTTTGAAGAATGCAGACAAGGATATGTGCAAGGAAATGGAATAGCCTGGGTATAATTAAAAGTATTGGCACATGTTTGAGAGAGAATGAAAACGTAGAAACTAAATGTGAAGGCCTGAGGGCCTCTTTGGTGGCTTAAAGAAAAAGCCCTCACTTCTCAAGTAAGGAGAGAATTTTATGGTTACTGAATACTCAACTGAGAAAGCCTTGTTCTTTCAAAATTAGGAAACTGTATGAGAATACACAGACCTGGTCATTGCATGGGGGGCATTCTGTTCCTCAAATACCTTTGAACTCATAGAGTCCACATATAATTAGCCTGCCCTTGCTTGTTAAGAGCTAGAAATACTCATGGAAAAAGACTTTTAAGAAAGTAATTTCCTCCTCAACATCTGTGCTATCTCCACTCCTGTACAACTGTTCATCAACTGGGATTAAGTATGATATAACTCAGTTTGGGACAGATGGGGGCTGAAAAGGATAAGATATACCAGACCCACAAGGAATGATAAGATTGCACATGAGGAGCTGGTGTGTGGGAGCCGTGGGCTCACCCACAGAAAAGGAAGATTAGGGTCCCTGGTCAACAAGGCCAGAATAAAAGTTTGAGGCAGACAGCATTTATTAACATGGAGGTGTGTAGTGCAGAATTAAATTTACCAAAATATGTTCTGGCCTTTGCACCCCTGAAATGTACCACCTAGCAGAAATGCCTTTGTTTACCATGGCCTTTAGCCATAGAGCATTGTAATGATGTAAAATAAAAGGGAGGCATCAAGATATACAATATTAGCCCAGACCTACAGAGGAAGTAGAGTTTCTGTAAAGACATTAATCACACCTTTGGGTTGGGGGTTAGAGACCAAGTTCAATTGCAGAGACAGTATGTGATCTGTGATTGAGCCACTGTAATAACTGCAGACGCCAAAGATCTGGGTACGTTCTCTGGCTGGTAGTATTCTTTGAGTTGCAGAGAGAGTAACATTTCTCTGCATGATGAAAGTTGCAAGTTGGAAACGCTAGCAGATTTCGCTTTATTCATCCCTTCATTTGGATGGTTCTAATGTGGATCCTTTTCCTGTTATAAACACGACTGTGAGTATAATACCTCTCAGGGAGTTCTGAGAGTCATTGTAGTAAATTATTTAACATGAAAGAGTCCATGGAGACCAGTAAATTTGTAGCCAACTAGTTTGAAGTGAGGGTGGCCCTGGGGAACCCCCACATTATGGCTGGTTTCTGAAATGAGAGCAGTCTTGTGAGCATTAGATTCTTGTTCTCTGCAGTTTGTCTTACTCATTTGCAAGGGGATACATTCAGCACTTAGAATTTAATATCCTAGCTAGGACTCTAGGGGTGGGTGCAGAATCCCTGCCAGGTTGGCTTCTAGAAGGATAGAGAAAATAAAAACCCGGGCTGAATGAAGCTGAAAAGCTTTGTCATAGCAGATGGTAGAGGAGGAGAAAAAGGGATAAGGAGGTAGACATGCTGGAGTGGATATATTATGTGATGTCACAAGACCCATCAGATTATATATTGTCATGAGAAGGCCCACAGAGTACATCATTTATCAAAACTACTAGGAACACGCTGGTAAAAGTTTTGCTATAATTACTAAAAAGTTTAGTAGCATCTCTAGGTAGATTACTGAGAGTAAGAACGATCACAGACCTTGGTTTACCAATAGCAATGGAGAGTATGTAATATTTTAAAAGCACCAGCAAATTCAAGAAGCTATAATTTTTTATAACAATTGGTAAGATTAAAATAGGAGGCAAGATAGTTTCATCTGGAGATTGATAAAAGAACAGGATTTTTAGAAGCCAAAAAAATGGGTAGCCAACAAGAGTACTGTGTAACATAATCATAATGTGATATATGATTAAATAAAGAGAAAATATGAGCAGTAGAGGAAGAGCTGTATAAAAACCATAACTTGTTTCCTAGTTAACCCATATTTTTTTTGTCTGGAACAAATTGATGGAAGAGATGTCCTGTCCAGTGTCCAAGTCTCTAAGAAGAAAGATTCAGCAACAGAATGGAAAGAACACATGTGTTCACTTGTTGGTATTACAGTGGGACAGGATGACCAAAGGAAAGTATACAACAATACCAAACTATTAAACACAGGGTCTGTACTGGTGATGATTCTCACAAACATTAAATGTTATCATGCCCCTGTCTACTTTAAGTTGGAGTTCTTTTGGACCAAGTAAAAAACTGAAGTCCTTCTAAAAATCTAACTATAATGTAATATACCTACTTCATTAAAAATATATATTTGACAGTTACTTTGCCATCTTCTGATGATCTAACTCAACAGATTCTGTTATCAGAGCAGTTTGAATGGTGGGAGTCTGGCACATAGTATATAATGCCATCAGAATAGGAATGGGCAAGTAGAAGTTTCTAAAACTTCTTTCAACCGAGATGGTAAATCAAAACCAATATTTCATAATGAAGAATGATATAGAAATTGTTACAGTACTTATAGATCTAAGAAATGCAGAGGATTCCTATGTACATTTGATCTTCCAGATTTACCTTTTCAGAAACAAGATAGATTATAGTCACAAGAACAAAATCACAGTTAGTGGCTCCATCAGCATCTGATGAATCGGATATGAAATTTCACTTATGCAGAAATGTCAAATTCAGTATAATCAACAAATACTAGCATGACGGAGACTTGAACAAAATATATGTAGTTCAAAGTGTAGAAAAAAGTCTTCTAGATATCAGGGACCTGTGTTTTCACTAAAAATGTTAGGTGTTCAAGTGGTTAAATATATCCTGGAATATTTCCTCTGAAACAAAAGGTTGATTGTCGAATCGTGTATTCTGTACCACAAAGAAGTATGTAAACATCTGGTGAGCATCTTAAGACCCTGGATGCAATATACTTTGCTCCTAAATCATTTCACTGGACTATACAGCAGGTAATATGGAAGCCTGTTCACTCTTAGTCCTGTAAAGAAGCAGTTCTGTAATAGGTCACGGTTGTGATACTTTCAGATTTTCAGTGCAATCGAAGGCTTTGGACAAATATACAAAGAATTGTGGAGTTAATGACAGCCTTAGTTAGTAGGGTTAAAATATAAAGCCATTTAGCAAGGCAATATTCTGTGCAGAAAAATCTATATAAATAAATTGATATATATGGATTATACAGAAAATATATACACATAAATTGGTATTATACACATACAAACATATGTATAAGTATAAACAGATGTTGACATGCCCCTCTCTTTGATAGAATACTGACAGGGGTCCTGCCTGCAATCAGTGGTGCAGGGCTGAACAGGAAGGTAGAGTGCCGACGACTCGAACACACACACACACCCACGAGCCAGGAGTCAAGTCAAGCAAGTTCTCATTTATTTCTCTCCAAGCAATCGTATATAGAGCACCAAACCAGGAGGGGAATTCCCATGGGAAATAGTCTAGCCTATCAGAATAAACATCACTAGCACATAGTTTACAGCCAATCACAGGCCAGTACATGAGCCATTCATGTGTGTGGAAAGCTCCTTTAAAGGTAGAAAGGGAAAAACTGCTCAGTCTCCCCACCCATAATGAATGGGGAAACCACGCCTTTGTAGCTTCCTCCAGGCGTCATCTTAGCCCCTTTTCTGCTGAATCATTTTACTGTGTAGGTTTTTAAACTTAAAGTTTTGCCTTAGGCTGCAGGCCGCTCAGGCCGAAGGAGACTGCATCTTGTTAGGCGTTGTATGGACACACCACATCAGAATATAATGCTTATAATGTGGCAAAAGTAAATTTATATTTCATTAGGAGCTAAATCCTGTCAGAAATTCTAAGTCAGTTAATTTCAGCAGCAAATTTCTTGAAAGACGCAGTTGAGAAAGTTTGGACCAAACACAAGAAGGAGAAGTATAAAAGTGAAGTTGCATGAACAGGTCACCCTAGACTCCCACGTCACATGGGACATTTGCACAAACACTGCTCCTGTTGATTACATCAATAATGAGGTGGGAAGTCCATTAAGACCAGAAGAAATAACAAATACAGACGTTTTGTTGCCCATGGTTAACTAAACATGTTGGTTCAAGCAGATATTGGACAATAGTTACACTGAAGCCTTATTCATAAGTAGCTCATGACGGTGACCTGGTTGTCTACATTGTTTGAATAAATAGTTAAAGTTAAAATAGTGGCCAGTGACCTGGCTATCTGTTTAGAAAACCATAGAAAAGAAACTAGAAGATGAAAGGCAAGGAGGCCTGGGTCTTAGAGAATTGCAAATATATAAAAAGGAGCAAAGACAAAATGCAACAATCTTTGTGTAACATTAAGGTAAAACAAAAGTGTCCACTAAAAAGAGATGCTCTATAACCAAATAGATACAGATGACTCAGCCAATTGATGTTTCTCAGATTTTGTTAGTAAACAGTGGCTAAAACAAAAATATACTTCTGAAGATGATGATGATGATGATGATGATGATGATGATGATGATGATGATTACTATTATTATTACCATACTGGGAATCAAACCCAGGGGTGTTCTAGCTCTGAGCTACACCTCCAGCCCGAATTTTTATTCTTTATTTTGAAACAGGGTCTCAGTAAGTTGCAGAAACAGGGTCTCAGTAAGTTGCAGAGGGCCTCACTAAGTACCTGAGACTCGCTGCGAACCTGTGATCCTACTCTTTTAGCCATATAAGTACTGGGATTACCATGCCTGGCTATACAAATTATTTGTGCATGGTAACTGAGATTAAAGATTTGCAGGTGTCCTCTTTACTAAGGTTAATTGAGCTACTTCCATCTCACCGTGTAAAATAGAGAGCAAGATAGAGACCCTGTTATGGCACTAAGCCTGAAGGAAATCCAGCCACCCTGAAAACCCTGGAATGGTTATTGCTTTGTTCTCACAGGAATAGATATTTATTTCAGGCAGGCCTGTGCTTTCCCTGCTAGTTGAGTCTCAGCCAACTTGAGCTTATGGAGTCTATCTTTAGGCATGAAATCCCACCCAACGAAGCATTAGAACAGGGAGCCATGCACAAAAGAAGAAAACTAAGCAGTTCCATACTGTATATCACATTATTCTAAAATAGCTGTCCAGATAGAGTTGAAATACAAACTAAAGGTACATCAATAATGCCAGTTTGCAAACAATACTATGAAGATAAAGTTCCACTCTTACTAAATAAAAAAAATGTAGTCATTCTTTCATCCCCAGGAGAAAAACTATATGTATCCAGGAATCGTGGAATAGAAACATGACTCCCAATGGTCCATTCTACCAATAATTTATGTCTTTTCTTACAGAACTTAAGGTTTTGTTGGAATAGAGGTCATCTTCAAAAGAGAGGACACTATCTTGACAGGGGTTACCCTAGGTTAGAAGAGACATCATTATATTTGTGAGGAGACTTACCTTGACTTCTGGGAAAAAATTATAGAGTCTTTTGTATCATGAGGGTAGCAGGGAAACATACAAAATCTGGGTACTACACTTGGTTATTTATTAGCACTCTCTCATTAATATGGTTGTGAATAGGCAAGTCCAATAACCTCTGCCTGAGAAGGATTTATCAAGCAAGCACTCCTAAAATAAAAATTGGGCTACACAGCCTTATGTAAGGCAAAGGATCAGCAGCGATGATAGTGGAGGCTATGCACAGCCCAGAATGAATAGCAGAAGAGGGGATGCGATAAATTGCAGTCCCCAAATTAACTCCAGAGCTGAGAGCTGTGACTTGTTCCCACAACTTCCCTCTTTTCAGTTTGCATGTGGGAAGAGATAACCCCGGAAAGCTGGAGGAGGGACTGCCTGAACATAGGCAGAGAAGTGAAGAACATGGGTGAGCTGTGAAGAGTATAGCACTCATATCCTCTTCTGAGAAAGGACTTACAGCAAGCGTGGAAACCCGGCACTCTGCATCTACTCATTTCTTCATTTCTGCTCCCGTATTTGGGATGAGGTCATATTTCTCAACTAACAAAGTTGGATTAGTCTCCACTGAAGATGTCTTGCCATTTCTACGTGTCTAAACCGACATTCTCACTGTTGGCACAAGAAACCTGACCATGCACAACTGAGATGAAGGAGGGTTTATTTGCTCACACTTTTCCACTTTTTAGAATCTACTACAATTGGGGCATAGTAGTGAGAAGCAGAGAGAGGAAGAGAGCAAAGGTTTTTCCCATCTTAGAGCACAAAAGCAGAAAGACAACAGGAAGAGGAGAAGACTTTACATATCCCAAGGCCACATCCCAGGCCCCCCTTTTTAGCACCAAGCCCCACTTCCAATATAGCTACCTTGTTTCTGTGAGGAATAGGGGATAATTCTAAAGACAAACCATTATACCACCCAACATGGTACTCCTCCAGTAGGCAGTCTTTGCTTTTGAGCTAGGAGAAGCTTCGTCACACCTGCATCATGGCCTCTTGGCTCTCCTTGAACATTTCTACTACCTTGTTTTCCTTTCACTGCTGCTGCTCTCCAATATAAATCTTCACTTCTAATTTAGTCTCAGCACTTGCTTTCTGGGAGACCTGATACATATAGATTAGCATATTTTCTACAGCTGTAGGTGACATAGAGCAGATCATGAATGAGTAAAGGTATTTTTTTTTTTACAGAATAAAAATTCTCAAGGCTCAAAATAAAATATCAAAGTAAGGAATATATATATATATATATATATATATACGCATACACACATATAATATATATATACACATACACACATATTATATATATATATATATATATATATATATATATATATATATATACCTTTCTATATTCAATCTCCAGTGGTCACACTGCTGACTGCTGGGAACTTCTAGTGTTCCATTTGAAGATACACTCTCACCCAGGCAATGACTAAGTAAGGCCAGAGTCCTAGAGCTCTGCATTTTTCTCAGAATGCTTCTTATAATGGTTCTTCTACCAGACTCCCTCTAAAAATCTCTGTAGCTTGACCAGGAATTTTTGCAAAGGCTCCACAATGGAAAGCTTTTCCTATCCAATTAGGTTTTTGTGCCCTTTTTCTTTCACAGGTAACCAGGTCTGCATCATGGTTTGATGGCTCATTGTACCTATTCCTAGTTTTTATTCCTCATTATATTCCACAGACATTCACTTCATTAAATCTTGTGTATTCTAATTACCACTTTGTGCCTGTCACCAAAAGACTGAAATTAGCCTATCCTATTACTGTACTGAATTAAAAAAAAAATCCACATTAATCTGAAACTTCTACTCCTTTTTGAAATCTTTTTTCACCTATCTCCTCTGCAGTTTTGTTAATATATGCAAATATATACTTGTAAAGCAAGATGTTCTAAGTAAAAGTTAAAACTCTTATTTTCTTGTTCAATTTATTTATTCATATTATTTGCTTATATATTAAAGCATCCTCTAAAATTGGCCCTTTTCTTCTGAACATATTCTATTTTGGATGACATTTCTTTAAAAACCTAGCATGCAAATTGGATTTTTTTTACCCTAAATGCACTCTATGTCTGAGGTTACAATAGAGTCATCGAATTCCCCACTCTGCATTCTGTACTTATGTTAATAGAGTCTAAGATCAAATTTGCATTTTTCACAGCATGCAACAGAATCCTATAAAAGCTTCAGTCTCCTAAAACTCATATATCTTTTTCTGCATATGCTAGTGTAAAGACTAATTTTCTTCATTCCATATTTCTGCAGTTGTTTCTTCGGAACTAAGCATGATACTTTACATTTATTTCCATTCCATTTCATTTCATTTGATGTGGTCCATCTAATTTATCAATACCCTTTCATGCTCTGATTCTGTCATCTAATATACTGACTAATATATCCTAAAATAGGTTCACCTTCAAAAACCACTCATCATGCCAATTCAATTCTAGAAATAAATGTGGAACAAGACAGGCTCAGTTAATATATGTTTAAGTACCTCCCTGCAGACTAATATAGATCCTTTGTCAACATTTCTAGATTTGATTCCTTATCCATGTGTGGATATACATAAGTGCATATTTATTATTATCAAACTGATATTTTATTCTGTAATCTGCTCTCATTAGGTAAAAATCTATATGCACATGCATGGCCTAAAATGGTATACAACTTCAAACATTTTTTCTTACTTATGAGACCTAGGTATTTGCAAATTTCTGTATAGACTCCTAATGCCTTTCTGTGAACACACACACACACACACACACACACACACAAACACACACATATATGTTTGTATGCATGTCTATATAGGAATATAATATATATGTATTATAATATATAATATATGTATTTTTACTTGTTTGATAAAGATGCACCATAACTATTCATTATCTATTTGGTGTCAGTGGGAAAAGGAAGAATTTGTAAGATGAGTAGTATTGGAAAATGACGTTAAGTATCCTTGAATTGAGTTTCTAATTAATTTCCATTAGCCTCAAAATTTACTGAGGGAAATATAGATAGAACAAGACATAGAGCATACAACTAATAGTAATTACCTTTTTACTTTACCTCATAAGAATTACAGTGCATTACTCTTTGTATTGACTATGATCCATTCAAAGAATTATGTAAAGAAAAAATAGCAAGGAGGACAGTGACATAAAACAAGCTATGGATTCCCCCTGCAGGTCAAAATCTTTATTCCCTTAATAAGCATTGACCTATTCTTTAACTACACATTTCCTAGGCTGTTTTACTTCTTCATGTCTTTCATGTGCAATTGACTATGATTTTATCACATTTTTGGCACATTTAATATTTTGTCTAATAGTTAAGGTCTTTTTTATTGCAATTTACACACCACCCTATTCACAATGACTTTAAATATAAAAATACAATGCAATAATTCATTCTTTTACTCAGTGTTTTTATTTTTTTATTTTATTTTATTTTATTTGTGTGTGTGTGTGTGTGTGGGTGGGTCTGGGGATGGAACCCAGGAGTAATCGACCTCTGAGCTACACTGAGTTGCAGAGGGCTTCACTAAGTAGCTGAGGCTATCCATAAACCGCGATCCTCTGGTCTCAGCATCCGAATGCTGGGATTACAAGTGTGCGCCACCTCGCCCAGCTCAGTGTTTTTCTTGAACAAAACTTATTACTCTTTCTCCAAACATAATTATTTTTTAACAGAATTTATTGATCAAAGATTTAAAATTATTTTTTGCATTACTTTGTAAGTTACCATCAGTTAAAATACCAATTTTTTGATAGTATGTGCACTTATACAGTATATGTATAGAGCTGGGCGTGGTGGCACACGCTTGTAATCCCCTCGCTTGGAAAGCTGAGACAGGAGGATCACACAGGTTCGAGGCCAGCCTCAGCTACTTACTGAGGCTCTCAGCATCGTAGTGAGACTCTGTTTTCAAATGAAATATAAAATAGGTCTGGGAGTATAGCCCAGAGGTAAAAAGCCTCTGGGTTCCACCCCCAGTACCACCAAAAAATAAAAAATAAAATAAAAAATATAAGATATGTATATATTCTATATAAATAATATATATTATCCATGTGTGGAGAGATATATGAGTGTATATTTAATACCATTAAATCCATATTTTATTCTGTGATCTTCTCTCATTAGGTAAAATTCCATGCACACATACATGCATAAAATGATATACAACTTCAAAAATTGTATATATATATATATATACATATATCAGAGGAATTTTATAACTTTTCAATTTTTAAGTTTTGTTTCTAGAGGTCCTTAAATGAAAATATAAATATTAATCAGAATCTGTTTAACATGTTTACATTATATAACATCAGAATATATTCTAAAATTTTAATCACCATTCAGCTATATGTAAGAAAAAAGTATTCTTTTCTAGAATTGATAGTTATTATAAATATTCTACTTCAGAAGAAAAAAAAAGGCTATATATTGGCTACTTATGTTCTTCCTGCTATAAAAATAGAAAAATTTTAACTGAGAAAAAGCTCATCATAATAATGTTCAAGATAAATTTAATTTGATGTAATGTCAAATGACATGAGGGTTTATTAATATTTCTGTAAATATAACTTTGCTTCTAAGGGAAAGAACAAAGAAGGAATCAGTTCAGGGAAATCCTAGAATGAAACTGACTAAAAATATGAAGAAAATTACTTAAAGTAAAATATAATAATACTGGAGCTTAAAAAGAAAGTAATTTTTACAACTCAGCAGCAATTTTCCTTGTCATTTTAAATTTAAATAGAAATTTCTATTTTTATAAGTTATACAATCTCAAACATTTTGTCTTACTTATGAGACCTAGATAGCAAATTTCAGTACACCTCCTGAGGACTACTATCCTAATGGAATGATTTACTATTTTACTTTTTAATTTTAATTCTTAGTTTACTTAATTATATATAGATTAATATGAATATAGCATTCATCACACAAACTGAACATTAATAATGTATTTTAATAATGCATTAACAGTGGAAATAATACATTGAAAAATTAAACTTGAAATCTAATATGATAGTAATAAAAAAGAAAATTAAACTGATACAACACAGTATTGTTCCAACATAGTTTTTAAATAAATGAGAAATATGAGTTTCATAAAAAAGTACATACTTTGAAACATATCCACAAATTATATTGAAATTTGATACAAAAGTAATGTTTCTTAATAGCATTAACACAATAAACTTAATATACTGTGAAAGCAATAGGTTCAAAGAATTAAAAAATAAAACAAAATAAACTTCAAAAACAATTCCATCAATAGAAAGAGTGTTATTAAGAATCATTAGTTCTATTAAGTTGACATTTTTAATTTCCTTTTCATCATTTTAATAATATAAAACTACCTAAAACTATCTCAGTCTCAGCACTACTATTATTTTGGGAAATTACACTGTGCATTGTAAGGTATTTGGTATAATTCCTAGCATCTTTTCACCAGATTCCAGCTGCATCTACAGTGGTAGCAATTTAAAATGTATCCCAATCCTGTCAAATGTTTCTTGGCTTGTATGAATTTATATGTGATGTGAGAAGCCATTACCCTGGTTTAAGAATCACTGACCTAAATGTAGCAAATTGTAAAATACTAAAATTTGTAATTTTCATAGGTCAAAATTCTAAATTTTCTGCACTTACAAAATGTATACCTAATATTTACAAAGAAATCCGTATTTGTGGTTGAATAAAATTTACTATATTTTAGAAAGGTGTTAGTACATTGTACAAGTGTAAATTATAATCAAGATCAAGGTACCACCTTGTACACATAAAATTTTTCTTTTAAAAATATAATGATATCCAAAATTAAAGGAAAGGGATATCGATAATTCAAATTATGTTGATATTTATAATTTTATTATTAACACAATTTCTATATAGATTATTAATTATCAATTATTTGCCTTTTATTTTACTTTCTTACTGCCTGACACATAGAAAAGTCTTAGCAAACATTTGTTAATCCTTATCTGCTGCTTTTTCTGGTAATTAACTAATACCAACGCCATGTCATTTATTTTTATCTTCAGTTATTCCTTTCATTCTACGTAGAAATGGGTAGTTATTTTCACATCTATTCTTTCTCAATTCTCTTCCGACAGTTCAAGAAAATTCTGCCATTGCTCTCAGGACTCTGGTATCATGAGCCAAGATACTCTGGTATCTGGTATCACTTCCATGGCTTTGTAGTAAAAAAATGTACTACACAGGTCCCCTCTCCAAAGAAGCACATCACTCAAACTCTTAGAAAAGCTGCTACCAGTAGCTCACAGCTGTGGTTCTCAAGGGCATTGCCATCCTCCAAAGTGAGATGTTTTTCCAGAAAAATGGCTCAAAGCCATTGACAGTTTCATGTGGAGGTACAAACATTGACCCCCTGACTCAGTTAGACCCATTCTTGTTTCTTATGGTCCACCTCAGTTCTAGGGCTCTGTGTACTGGGTAGGGCATCAGTTGTCACAGTATTACAAGTGAACTTTGTGTTCTGTCCAACCTTGACTTTCATGGTACATCATGGAAAATAAAAAAAAATTCCTCATAAATCTTCTATGTATGCCTCCTGAAAGGAACATGGAATAGCAAAAAAAATTCTGATCTAATTACAAAAGTAGCAAAAGTTTAAGAAAGAATTAAATCTTAGCCAGGTAGGATTGTCATGCCAATCTTAGGGTTCTATTAAAAAAGGAGTAAGTCCCTGAAACTTGAAATATCTGGGCATATGTAGAAAATAAATTGAACTTGCATACTCTTTTAAACAAATGTTTCTTTACCTCTGCACAATTGACATTTTTGACCTAATAATGCTTAGTTGTTAAAGACTGTCCTGTGTACTGTAGAATGTTTAAGACCATCCAAGATCTCTATGAAGTAGATTCCAGCAGCTCCTCTTCCCTTAGTGGTGATAAATGTATACAAACTCAAGGAGTAACAAATCATTTCCATTTGATAACCACAATTCTAAACACTCTAGACTTTAAATGTGGTTTACTTTTCCTTATTAAATGATGCTGCTTCCCTTCCTAAATACCCAAAAATATCCCAGTAAAGATAGTGTCCTCTAAAACACTGCTTCTTGTAGGTACATCTTTGCTTCTGACAACCAGATCAAGCATCTCTTGCTTGAGGAGACATTGCACTTGTTAAAAAAATAGAAATAATCACCTTCAAGGAAGTAAAATGACCTGGATAATTAAAGCCATTAGAGACCAAGAGAAATTCTACAGTATTATTTACTGAGGATGCGATATACTGGATAGAGAAACAGGGTCAGATATATAGGAGAAAATATTATAAAGATTCAGGGCCCTTTTATAGAAGTGAAGCCTTTCAGCAAGGGAAACTGAGATATAAGTGAGCTTTCCTGTCCATCACCAAGAATAAATACTCAGTAGTTCTTTTCAGCTTCAGAGAGCACAAGGTGCTTCACATGTGGAATTATGAAGTGATACAGAAGGCTACATCTTGGCAGGTGGTTCATCTTTGCAGTATCATGCTCAAGCTACATTCCTCTGCACTTATGACTCTGTGAGTCATTATTCACTTGGGCTTTACAGATGTTTTTGGATTTGATTTAGAATTGGTATAAATCCTCAGTAAGAAAATAATAATGAAGCCAGGCATGGTGACACATGCTTATAATCCTAGCATTTGGGAGGCTAAGACAAAAGGATCTCGGTTCACGGATAGCCTCAGCTACTTAGTGAGGCCCATTGCAACTCAGTGACACCCTGTTTCAAAATAAAGAATAAAAAAATAGAACTGGGGGTGTGGCACAGAGACAGAATGGCCCTGGGTGCCATCTCCAGTAAGGAAAAAGTCAATAATAATGTAGGAAATTAGAATATTAGAACAAAGGCATGCAAGTTGAAGCCAAAAATTAATATATATTGCAAAAATTGTTTAGAGAAAACCAATGGCCATGCAACCAATCAACACTGGATTATCTGGTTAATCATATCAAATAAAGAGATAATTCATTATCAAAGAGAAGATGATCTATCCAGGGTCAGGGATGAGTAGGGTTAAAATAAACAATATGAGCCAAAGGTGAGCTATATCACACTACAGCTACCATAGGAGATGTCATCAGGAAACTAAGCAGAACAAGTCTCCTTAATGAGAATAGGTTCAGGGGATATACTTTGATATCAACGTTGTGTCATGTTTGACTATACTGAACTTATTTATTTTGCAGTACTGGGGATGGAAACAAGGGGCATTCTATCTCTGAGCTACACCCCCAGTCCTATTTTTAAGTCAGTCTCTCTCTCTCTCTCTCTCTCTCTCTCTCTCTATATATATATATATATATATATATATATGTATATATGTATATATATTTATTTATTTATTGCAGGTATGGGGATGGAACTCTGGGGCATTTATCCTTTGAGTTATACCCCTGCCCTATTTTTTATTCTTTTTTTTGGGGGGGGTGGTACTGGGGTTCCTGGAAACCATTCTAACTCTGGACTACATTCCTAGACATATATATACATATATATATACATATATATATACATATATATATTTTTTTTTTTTTAAACAGGGTCTCTTAAGCCAGCAAGGCTGGCTTCGAACCTGTGCGATCCTCTGTTTTCGACCTCCCAATTACAAGCCCGAGCCACCATGCCCGCCTTTTATTCTTTATTTTGAAACAGAGTCTCACTAAGTAGCTGAGGTTGTCTGGGAACCGTGATCCTCCAGTCTCAGCCTCTCAAATGCTTGGATTACAAGCATGTGCCACCATGCTCTCACTGCTCTCTCTCTCTCTCTCTCTCTCTCTCTCTCTCTCTCTCTCTCTCTCTGTCTCTGTCTCTCTATCTATCTACCTATAATTTTTATTGGTCCATTGTAGTCGTACATCTTAATGGAGTAAAAGACGTGTGGAGACATATATGCACACATCACCCAATTAGCCCTTACCCCATCTCCACTCCATTCCCTCCCCATCTCTCCTTCCCATGCTTGGCTTAGTGATTGACTTTGATATGTTTGTTTAAGTACATCATGTGCTCTTTATATTTTCTTGGAACAGGGTCTCACTGACTTATGAATGGCTTTGCTTAAGTAGCTGAGACTGTCCTTGAACTATGATCAACTGTCTCAGTCTCCCTAATGCTGGGACTACAAGCCTGTGCCACCACACCCGGTAGTCTTTTTTATATTTGAAACAGGTTCTCACTGAGTTGTGAAGGGCCTCTCTAAGTAGCAGAGGCTGTCCAGCAACCATAATCCTCTGGTCTCAGCCTCGTGATTGCTGTTATTACAAGCATGCCCCACCACACCCCAGCTTATACTGAACTTATAATTGATGAATCAATACATAGGATGACTCCACACATTGATTTCAGGCATCGCTGTTGCTGCTCACCTCAGTTCTGAGACAATGGGCACACGGATGGAGAAGCTTTCTATCTACTTCTACCTTTCGTCAGCAACAGAGAACAACACTGAGCTCCCAGTATAAAATCACATTAAATGAAAATAACCAGTCATCCAATAGGAATTAACTCTTCTCTTCTGGAAGGAGAAACAATTGTCCTATTTTTTTCTTGCCTACGGAGACATGATCAGCATAACCATAAGAATATATACAGTCTTCCATCTATGGAGACAATATCCAATATTACTGTTAAATAAAATAAAAATGTGGGTCCAGTGCAGTGTAAAACCCTCCCCCTGCCTGTGCCATGGGGATCTCGACTTATCAATTATAATACATGGGAACAAGAAATGTGCTTTGTATAAAATAAGCAGTTTCAGCTGGCCATGAACATGGGTTTCATGCATTTTACTGTATTGGTTCCCTCAGCAGTTGCCATCTCCATAGAAGGAAGAAAATCCCTTTAAAGATGTAGTCAAGAAACTACATAGTAAATATTATCCTATTATGGGGGTACCATCTTCCAGGATATACTATGCATTCCAAATCGACAAACATTTTATTTCTGTGGCTTCACAAGGTAAAATATATAGATCTGGGAGTCAAGGAATGGAAGTAAGACTGGCTACACGTACCATAATTTTTAGTAAGCCATTTGGATTATTTGTGTTTTCCACTTCTTAGTTTTGGGCTTTTTAAGTTAAAAGGTCTCTATTTCCAAAAGGCTAATTCTTTAATCAAGACAGACAGCAGGGCTCCATGCTGTTTGCTCTATCACTTCACCAGGTTCCTTTTTCCAAGAAACTAGCAGACAAAATTTTGATTTATTATTGGGGGTAATTGGCTCTGATCTTAATGAAAAGGTTATAAGAAGAAAGTGGCACTGCTACTTATTTAATGGTAGGAATGAATAGACAGAGATCTCAAGTGATACACCAGTGAATTTTGTGATGGTTCATGCTCAATTTTAAAGGTAAATAGATATTTCAAGAGACACCATTTGAAGAAATCATGGTACCAAGTGCACCTGGACATTCTGCATGAATTCTAAGTGATAACTGTGAGATAAAAGGCCTTGACAACAAAGATGTTAATAGAGCCTGCAAGGCCCGGAGAAAGGGAATGAGTACACAGTGCTTAGTCCCTGATAGTCCCTCAATCTTAGCTAAAGAAATAGGCTGTCTGTCATTTCATCCCACTAAACTGTCTTTTGTAAGAGCTCTAGGGAATAAAACTACCTGGGATTCTGAAAAAGGTCTTCCTACATGGAGCACACTTGCTAGTTGACCAGTGGATCTAATTGGCCAGCTTTTCACATTATTGCAAAAATTATTTTCTATCTGGATTTCCTCATTAAGTCTAAGAAAACTCATATTTTAGACTGCTAAAAATTTTGACTACTAATTTTGCAAAGCTGTCTTTTCATCAGAAACTGTTCTCTACTACAGAATCGCCTTGCACTAGTTTAAACTCTCTTCTGCAATGTGATCTTATGAACACCCCCAGGAACAATGATTCACTAACAGGATACAGCATGTAGTTATCCTCATGGCTATAACTTATCACAAAATAGGATGAAAAGCAAAATCAGCAAAGAAAACTGCACATAGGACAAAAGTCCAGAGAAAACCAGACATGACCTTCCAAGGATCTTCTACTAGAGAAGCCATACTAGAAGAGCTTAATTTTTCTCATGATGATTTATGATAGGAGAGTGAAATGTTGCCTGTCACACAATCTTGTTTTTGACAGGCAATGGATGGGCTCAGCGTTTTATTTGGGGGCTGATTATGAAGGCCTTTCCTGGTGTGTTTACTCTTCTGTACATGGGGGAAGCCTGCCACCAATGATCAGCTGATGCACCCATACAAAGGCTTGGGCCCTTTGCCTCAAATTGGGACATCATAAAAAGCTATCTAAGCACCAGATCTGCAAGAGGGCTTCACATGTGAGCATCTTGCTTTGGCATTCTGACTTCCTGCCTTCCTCCCTTCCTCACAATGCTACTCAGAGCTCTTTCCAATAAAACTCTATAGATAGTGCCTCAAACCAGCATCTGTTTCTAGGCAACATTGCCTAACAGACAGTCCCATCTGAGATAAACTGAAGAATAGATGATACGGTCTAGTGAATTGCAAATTTTAAAGTAATAATAAGAATCCCCTGGAATATTGTTAATGTCTAACACACCTAGAGATTTTGATGAAGAATGAACACGTACAGAATGTTAAGAATCATAATCATAATTCTAAGAATCATAATTTTGAGAATTATAATAGAGAAAATTATGCCTTTGACTTGTAAAATAAGCCACTATGTAGGACCAATTTGGAGTGCAAATCTTATGTGTGAAATGTAAAATGGAAATAGCTATAACCTCTGTAGGTAACTGAAAGTAAATAAGAAACAGAATTTCCTCTTGTCTTTGAGATATAACAGAATTAGAGGAAGAACATGGAAAATTATAGGTAATGCCAGCCCATGTGTTCATGCACACACAGATGATTGTCATACATTATACACTGTCTGTCTTTGATTTCAGATAAATTAAAAGGATATAGAGAATAATGTCCCTGCTTCTCTAGTGCATTATGGTTGCTCTATAAATGTTATCTGATCTTTATTTTGAATGACTGTCTACTTTGTGATAGCACTACTAATAACATATCTGGATATGAGTATGAGATTTAATCTTTCCTACTAGTTAAGAACAGGAAAAGGATTGCAGATCTTTAGCTCTCTGATGAAAAAATAATCAATGTAGTCTTAAATTTTCCTACTTTTATAATCCTGGGAATGCCAGCCATTGAATGCAAATCGAGTCTGTGTTTGCAAATACTCTAGTGACCAATCATTATTTAGTTGGATACAATAAAACTAAGTTTTATTTGGCCA
This sequence comes from Muscardinus avellanarius, assembly GCF_963383645.1. NCBI lineage: Eukaryota > Metazoa > Chordata > Mammalia > Rodentia > Gliridae > Muscardinus > Muscardinus avellanarius. Next base: position 20,819,483 of record NC_137786.1, on the reverse strand, counting down.
AATCAGGTTTATTATGCCAGTAATACTTGAACTCGTATTCATTTGGTAGTAAGTTGCAAAAAGAGACTTGCATGCTCTTGTGGAATCCTGTGTATACCTTTTGATATATCACAGTGGAAACTGTTTAATAGCATTGGTCTTTATTTTCCCATTTTCCCGAAAATTCTATCAACCTTTTTTGTGTGTGTATGTGGTACTGGGAATTGAATCCCAGGGCATTTTACCTCTGAACTACATCCCCAACCCTATTTTATTCTTTTATTTTGAAAAGTGGTCTCACTGGGTTTCAGAGAGTATCAATAAATTGCTGAGGCACCCATAAATCTATAACCCTCCTGTTTCAGCCTTGCAAGTACTGAGATTGTAGGTGTATGCCACCATGTCCTGCTTCTGTTAACTTTTTGAAGTATTCATATCCCTGATTCTTACAATATGCTGTGGCACCTATTAGAGATCATGCTCTGAACTCACACAATAACTAACTATATTGAAAAGAGATTTGACTTTCTAGTATTATATAAAATAGCACCCAAAATCTCATTCAGGTATTCAACTAAGTTAGAAAAATGAGGTTATATTATTCTCGAAGACTAAGAAAATATTTTTTATACCTTAACTTCTAATATTCCTCCTTAAGCTAGTTTCTCTCCAAAATGTGCTGAATGAATTTTATCAATTCTGTTTTTATTTTACATTAATTATTCTATCTTAATGGAGAAATTTCCAGGATTTCTAACACACAAGGATAAACTTTAGATTATTCTAATGAGTGACAATCATGTAAAATTTGGAAGTTAGAAGAGAATCATAAGCAATTATTCACCAACCAAAGCCTTGAGCATATGGATATTATCAACAACAGACATGGGGCTGTAATGATGTTTGCTTGCTGTCTTTAGCAAAATCCCCTGTCACAAGTTGGGCAACTTAAATCTTCAAAGCTGAAATCTTCTGTGCTTCCTTGAAGGCAACAGAGATCTTCTCAGGCATTACCAGTTGCAGACACTCTAAGTAGTGAATCCACTGACTATCTGTGTCCTATCCCTTCCATTCTGAGATACTTAACAATAGTTTTTACCAAATAAGAACTATTGTAATGCTTAGATGTTTTAAATGTGGGAGATTTCTAAATCTCAACTTTTATAAATATGATCACTTTGTAGTAATATGCATCCCCAGCAGTGCAAAAATGTATTTTCTTTCACATCCTCAGCAGCATTTATTTTTAAATGTATTCTTGATAAGTTCCTTTCTAGCTTCAGCTAGATGGAATTTTGGTGTAGTTTTGATTTGTATTTCCCTAATTGTTAACAAATTTTAAACATTTTAATAAATTTATTTTCCATTTTTATTTCTTATTTTGATGTGTCTATTCAGTTCAGTTGCCCATTTTTTATTGACTTAATTTTGTGTTTGTTCAGTGTTAAGGCTTTTAAATTTATGTGTATGTCCTGGGTATTTGTTCTCTCTCAGAAGAATAGATGGCAAATAATTTTTCCCATTCTGTAGCCCCTCTCTTCAGACTCTTCATTGTTTCTTTTGCTGCTTAGAAGCTTTTAATTGGATAGTATCCACCTATTCATTTTCAGTTTTATTTCCTAAGTTTTAGGCAAGATTATCCCTCAAAAGACTAGGAATAGAACTAATATATGACCCATCTATACCACTCCTAAACATCTTTCCAAAAGAATTACAGTCAAGATATTTTAGAGATATTTGCAAATCCAGGCTTATAGCAACACAATTTACAATAGCTGCATTATGGAACCAATCTAGGTATTTATCAATGGATAAATAGAGAAAATGTGGTATATGCACACAATAGAATTTAACACAGCCATAAAGAAGAACAAACTTCTGTCTTTTGTAGGAAAATGAAAAGAATTATAGACTATTATACTAAGTGAGATCAGCCAGCCTCAGAATATCAAGGGTCATATATTTTCTCTCATTTGTGGAAGTTAGGAAAAAAAAGTAGGAACCTAAAGAAATTTCAGATAAATGAACAGTGAAGGAGATTGGGGGATGGAGGAAGATGGGGTGATGAAGGAATACTTGATGAAGGAAACAGCCCAAACAATGCTGTCCATACATGAAGATATCATTAACAATATCACCAAACTATTCAAAGGGGGGATGTGGAATCCAGAGGGAATCTCATCAGTTGCTGCAAGCATGTATGTTTGTACCACACTAAACTCACTATGATGTTGCAATTACAACCCACCAATAAAATAATATTTTGAAAATGAAATAAAAATACAGTCATTAAATACTAAGCCTTTACTCAGTTTTTGAGAAAAAATACATACAATTTTGTAAGGCAAAAGAGCAAACCACTTCAGAAAATGACTTTTAGTGTTCTGATTCATTGATAAGTAGTCAGAAGCATTGCTTTCTCCATTTTATTGTAGTGTTTTTCTAAATGATATATAAAGATATGATATATATATATATACATATATATATATATATGTAAGATAATGGTGAATATAAACCTATATTATAAAAAGTTTAAGCTAAACATTTTCTGATTTTTCATTTATTTATTTAAAATTTTCAAAATCTTTTCTTCTGGCTTATTGAAATGTGTACTACAAATCTATAATAATTATAGTGTATAATATTCCACTGCAGATTCTTTCTCCTATCTATTATTTAGGACAAATTAATCAATATTTTTCTATCTCTCTAGTTTCAAAATTCCCTGGCCTCTGGTTCTATTTTCTCATATTTTCCAGATTAAATCTGCACTATGCATTTAAAATAGCTATGATTTGTGTAATAAAAAACTTATTTTTAGAGAAGTAAGATATATTAACTTTTTAAAGTTAAAGTCAAATAGATATGTTGTATTTAACATGTAAAAATAGAAAATTTAGCCAAGTGTAACGGTGCATGCTTGTACTTGGGCCAGTATTTGAGACTCTGAGAAAGAAGAACACAGGTTTGCAGCCAGGCTCAGCTACTTACTGAGGCCCTCAACACTATGTGAGACCCTATTTCAAAATAAAGAATAAAAAATAGGGCTGGGGATATACTTGGAGGTAGAATGTCCCTGTGTTCAATCCCCAGTTCCACAGGGAAAAATGAAAACTTATATTGAAGAAATTCCAACAAATTTCTGGAATTTGACTTCAAAGAGAAAGAGTTATCAAGTTTTTATATAGCTAAAATGCATGCATGCACACACCACTTTAGTTTTATATAAACTGGCAACTTGTATTTTTATTTAATCAATAACAACCAAAGATCAGAAACTTTGTAAAAACATACAATGATTTTATTTTTAAAATTTCTATACTTGTTGGCAGCAATTCTCTCTCACATAGTAACCATCTGTAGAATGAATCATTTTATGTATTTTGTTTAAATTTTTAGAATTTTTTCTACAATTAATCCATATGCATGAAACCTAAATTGTAAGGTGTTATAGTACTTATGCTCAAGTTTTTATAATCCAGTCTTTGACAGTGGCGAAATAAACTTTCCAAACATTTATTTTCAGATATTTTACCATTTTACTCATAGAACTGGGTATGGGTGGTTGCTAAAACTATTGAAATACATACTGTTGAGATTCATTTATTCTCCTCTCTTTCTGCTGCCAATCCCTCACACCAAATTTAAATAGGCCAGTGAAATTATATGTAATATTTTTACTTTTGAAAATGTCTTGTCAAGTTTCCAAGATGGGGGATTGTGATGTCTTCATGACAATGCTAATGCACTTAATACCACAAAACTGTGGAGTTAAAATGAATAAAGTACTAAGCTTTAAGTTATGCATATTTTACAATTAAAAAGTTAGAAAAATATTTTACTATTTATTGGTCACTAAAGCCCAAGTTCATCTCTCATTACATTTGTTAGTAATTACATTTATTTGTTTCCATGTAGAAGGGGTTCAAGCAAACAAACAAAAAATAATATTCTTTTTTTTAGTAAAAATGTCCCTAAAATTAAAAAAAAAACACACAAACACTTTTTTTTGGTAAAATAAAAAGCAACTGATTGATGATACATGAATTTAAATATTAAAATATGATAATGAATACACTAAATTTAGATATGAACAAAAATAATTGATTGACTTAGCTATTTAAATTGAAGAAAATGGAATTACAAACTGATCTGTGACATCTTTCCAGATGAAAAAGAGAGAAAACAGAACATCAGCTAAATCCAGTGAAGAAAATCCTGTTTTACTTCTACAAGAAAAAATCTTCTAACAGTTGTGAGGTATCCAAGCCCATGTTCTCTAGAGGAATACTTTTCTATTAATCACTTCAGTTTTACTGAGTTTCCACCCTATCTTCTGCCAAAGAGAAGATAAGGGAAGCAAGCTGTAGGCATTCCTACACATGTCCAGAGCAACTTTATGTCAGTTATCCATAACCTACCTAGACAACTACCTCAATCAGTGAGTATGTGAGGGAATCCAAGAAAACATTATGCTAATTTTATAAAAAGAGGATGTGGTTGGCCGGGCGTGGTGGCGCACGCTTGTAATCCCCGCGCTTGGGAGGCGGAGACAGGAGGATCGCGCAGGTTCGAAGCCAGCCGCGTGCGCTGGCTTAGGAGACCCTGTTTCTAAATAAAAATATAAAAAAAAATAGGTCTGGGAGTGTAGCCCAGAGGTAGAAGGGCTTCCAGGAACCCCAGTACCACCAAAAAAAAAAAAAAAAAAAGAGGATGTGGTGAAAAAGAGAGAGGGAGTTTTTTTGTGTGTGTTTGGAAACATTTAAGTAACACTAAAATATTTATATTGTGAAGGTTTGATAGAAACACTTGTGAAAATTTTTAGTCTTGTTTAATTTTGGAAAGGAGGTTTTTGACAGCTTTCTCAAGTCCCACCATGATAATTGGTTTGTTTACATTTCATGCTCTCCTGGTAATTTATATTTTCTGAGAATTTCAAGTCAATTTTCAAATTTATTTAAGCAAAGTTGAGAAAAATATTGTCCTATAATTAGTTTTCTCATATGTTTATGCAATTACTGCTTTGTTTGATTAGATCAGCTGCTAGTTTATCTATTTAATTGGATTCTTTCACAGTACCAGACATTTAATTTATTAATACAAATATTTATATATTCTTGGTATTAATACATATATACATATATATGTATACACACACAGATAGATAAAGATATAGATATTCCCTCCCTGTTCTATTTCCAAAATTTTTCACATGGTTCATCATCTATTTATTTACTTAAAATTTAGAATCTTAAATATTCAGTAATATATGTAACCTCAAACTTTTTAATAAAAAAAGCATGGTCCACCACACCCAGCTTATTTTTAATTTGAAACACTCTATCATTAAACTTCTGAGGCTGGCCTTGAACCTTCTTCAGCCTCCCAAATATTGGGATTGTAGCATGTGCTACAGTGCCCAGCTGACACCTTACCTTTAAATTAATCTCTCTTTTTTTCTCTCATCTATCTGCATTTTGGGTTTTCTTTTTAGTAGGTATTTAGTGTCTTATTTGTCCCTCATATCTGAGTGTTCCTGCAAGAATTTGCCTTTGTTCTTCAGATTTCTTAGTCTATGTTCAAGTTCACAGATGCATTCCCCATTCAATTTCATTTAGCTTTTGTATCCATCCATGTGTGTAAATCCATGATTTATATAAATCCATGGTTTATTTTTTCATAGTGATGGTGTTTCCTTCAACAATTTAAAAACTATTTGATATCTTTATGCATTTTCTGATTATCTCCTGATTTTCTAATGTTTATTTAATTATAAATGGGTGATTTTATTAACTCATTTGAAATAGATATAACAGTTGTTTTAAAATCCTTGATTGAGATAATAACAGTTGATACTTTGTAGTAGTCATTGGCTGACTTTCTATTTCATAGATAATTTTTTTTTTTGTATCCAACTCCCAGGTACTGTTTTGGCTGTGAAACAGCCGACTCTACCAACAATTGTTGCACATTCATCCCAGATCTATACTGAGGCACTATTTTCAAAACAAATAAAATTGGCTGATGATGCCAGATTATATTCTAGATCATAAAATAAAGTCTAGAAGTCAAATAATATGCATCATAAAAATTGTTAAATTTACATACTACCATACATTGTGTTCAAATATAGAAAAACACGTCAGTGAGAAAAGGAACAAAGCAAAAGAGATCAGAAAATCCTCAGTAGTCCTTCATATTTATATCCAGAGTTATTAGGTTCTAACACTGAATATATAAACATTTTACAATTCTTGCACAAATGATAGAATATCTATTACTAGTTGACATATTCAAACATCAATTATACTTTTTGTAGCTCAATTATTATATCATAAGTATACTGTTTTATGTGCCAAGGAAAAAAAAAACTATTGCACATAGTTTGTTAGGTTTACATAAAGGAATCTGATTATTTCTAATAAAACTTCATTTTCTGTTGTATAATTTTAAAGATATTGGGTTTAAAGAATAAATACAAACAGCCTACTGCTTATACCAATAAAACCCTCTTTCAAATAAAAAATAACATAGAACTTGTCATGTAACTTGGTGGTAGAATGCCCCTGAATTCAATCCCTAGAATCATTAAGAAAAGGATTGAAAACTTATTCAATGGCTAAATTAAAAAAAAATGAACTTCTCCTTTCATATTCTGGGAAAAAATAAATGTGCAATTCATTTATTTTTCTAGTAAAGAATAAAATATTTGATTTCCTTGCAAAGCAATAGTATAATTCTTGCTTATATCAGAAACTGAGAGTTTTAAATGATTACACAGTTGTGCTTCAACTTCCACTATTGAAATTTATCAACCAGAATGGTGCTTGAATGCAATCTTCCAGAATCTTTTTCTTTGTTTGTGTTCTGATACTCTGTACTATTAATGTTTTCTTTCATCGATTACTGTGTCAATTGTGTCACAGTTGGAATATTTATTTGAGAGTACATTTTAGAGGCTCAGTGAAAACATGAATATAATTCTTATATCAAGATCCAGTTCTACTACTCTATACCATCAGAATCAGATTGACTGCTGCTTCATAATTTGGCAGGAGTTTTCACAGATTCAATGCAGAGAGGCTGAAACAAATGATATGACTGCTTTTGTTCTTCAAGTATTATGATTTAATAAAATTATAGTTAGATTTGCAGATTTATTACAGGGGTATTACAGTTACCCATCTTAATGAATTATAAGATGGTAGAGCCTTAAATGCACAAACCACTCATTTAGTCCTTACCTGATTCCCATGCCATTCTCTTTCCTCTCCTTCCATCTCATATTTGGTTTAGTGATTAACTTTAATATATTTTTAATATACATCATGTACATTAGGGAATGTCTCTCTTCCCCCTCTCCTCCCCCTCAGTTAGGTTGCCTTATTTGTTCATCTATAGTTTTTCCTTTTTTTGTCTAGAGTTCTTCATATATCCCCGATTTTCAAAGTTTCTGCATATTAGAAAGATCATCTCTTTTTTCTTTTCTTTTTCTGATTGACTTATGTCACTTAGCATAATGTTCTCCAATTTTATCCATTTGCCTGTAAATGACATGATTTTATAAAATTTCATTGTGTACATATTCCATAATTCATTCATCTATTGATGGGCATCTTGGCTGGTTCTATAGTTTGTCAAGTGTAAATTGTGCAGATATAAACATAGATACACATGCATTAGTTTGATAGTTTGGTTTCTATTCTTTTGGGTAGACACCCAGAAGTGGTATTGCTGGATCATAAGGTAGGTTTGTTCCCATTGTTTTGAGGATCCTCCATACTGTTTTCCAAAGTGATTGTACTAATTTGTAATCCCACCAATAATATATTAGAGTGCCAACTTCTCCACATACTCATTATAATTTGTTCTTTTTGTGTTTTGAATGATTACCACTCCAGTTGGAGTTAGGTGAAATCTCAGGGTAGTTTTGATTTGCATCTCTCTGATTGCTAATGATGCTGAGCATTTTTTCATATATTTCTTGGACATTTGAATTTCTTCTTGGGTGAAGTGTCTATTTAGTTCACTTGCCCATTTTTTGAGTGTTTTTTTTTTTGCTGTGAGTTTCTTGTTCTTTCTGTATCTTCTAGGTATTAGTCCTCTATTGAATAAATACTTGGCAAAAATATTCTCCCATTATGTCAGCTCTCTGTTGAGGTTCTTGATAGTTTCCTTTGCTATACAGAAGTTCAGTTTAATGCAATCCTGCATACTGATCCTTCCTTTAATTTCTTATGATTTTGTGATTTTTTTGAGAAAGTTTTACCTGTGCCTATGTGTTGAAGTATTGGTCCTAGGTCCTCTTCAAGGAGCAGCAAAGCCTCTGATATGATTTCCAAGTCTTTCATCCATCTTGAGTTGACTCTTGTACAGGGAGAGAAAGTGGGGTTTGTTTCCACTTTTCTTCATATGGTTAACCAGTTTTGCCAACACCATTTGTGGAAGAGGTCTTTTTTAATGTGTGTTTTTGTCCCCTTTGTCAAAAATCAGTTGGCTGTATGTATGCAGATTTGAGTCTTCTATTTTACTCCATTGGTCTATGTGTCTGGTTTCCTGCCGATACTGTGCTGTGTTTTTTGTAGTCCTGCCTCTCTCTAGTTTATCTCTTACTACCTATCTTGCAACATTTGTCTTATCTAAAATCTGTTTTGTTGTATTATTAGATGATATTCATGCTTTTTTGCTAGAAGAATTCAAAATGGTCACCTCAAAATTTTCTTTTATACTCCTCACTCCATGCTTGCATTCCTTCTCATGGCTACTTATTCTAAATAAATATTTAATCTCTCACCTCCAGGCCTTTATGTCTGAACTCCAGGTTCAGTTCTCCACAGCCTCATTGTTTCCATCCTAATCACCATTACTGCTTTCTCTCTAATACACAACAGTGGAATCTCCTTGCATGATTTTTAAATGGCCTTTTAACTGTATTTTTTTCACTACCTTGTACTCAAAAAAATCTATTTTCAAAAAGTCTTGTTAAAATATGACATTCTGCATCTACATTCAAACAGTGCCAAAAACTTCCAGCTCATACAGTCTAAAAGCTAAAATCTGATCAGTGTCACTGATATTTCCCACTGCTCATTGCCTCTCAAACCACATCCTCTATTTTCTCCCCCAGGCACAGTCTAGCCATACTGTCCACACTGCTTTCTCAAACATGTCAAGCAAACTGCTTTCTCAGTCTCTCTTTTCTTAAACATAAAAAGACTATTTGTTTTATCAACCTCCAAATTTAACCTACTCAGGTTTACGTATACTCTATTTAACATTTCATAAAATATGCCCATAAAAATTGATCTCATTCCCTACTTCATTTTTCTATCTCTTGTTACTATGTAAAACCTTTATACTTATTTAAAGTTTATTGTTTTTTCCATCACCAAATATTACCTCCATGTGAGTAGAAATTTTATGAACCCTTTATTTTTTATTTTTTTATTTTATTTTATTTTTTATTTTTTGGTGGTACTGGGGGTGGAACCCAGAGGCTTTCTACCTCCGGGCTATACTCCCAGACCCATTTTTATATTTTATTTGGAAACAGGGTCTCACTAAGTTGCTGAGAGCCTCACTAAGTAGCTGAGGCTGGCTTCAAACCTGCGCGATTCTCCTGTCTCAGCCTCCCAAGCGCATGGATTACAAGCGTGCGCCACCATGCCCGGCATTATGAACCCTTTAAAGTTTTTTGTTTCAACTTAGCAGTTGAAAGGTATGCTTAACCTATTTCTACATATATGACAATTTTTATAAATGTTTCATTTTACTAAACTATTGTTTTAAAGTTATTTACTGAAAATCACATCAATTATATTACATAATATAGGATATTCAAACTATAAAGAAATATGTAAAGTTCATATTAATCAGTAAAAACAAATGAGATTATTATACCTTCTCTAGGACCAAAAGATATATTTTGATAATAATATGCTTTCAAAGTTTAAACAAGTTGTTATTTAGTTAATAGACAATATATTTTAAAGCTTATATGTATTCTGGTAAAGAAAATTCTATGAAAGAAAATAAAGGAAAATAAATGGTTGTAAATAACTACGTAAATAATACTCAGATTAAAAATACTATTCTTTCAAGAGAAGACTATCTCTTATGTCCATTATACTCTTGTGTATATTCTATAAATATATAACTATTTTTCCTTTTATTATACTGAGCTCCTTGCTGTTCCATATGATTCTATATACATTTCACCTAAAAATGATAATTTATTTTTGCCAGCTTTTAAATTCTATATAAAGTACTATTGAATGTTGTTTAGGCTTTCCAACATTTTGATAAAAATACCTCACAAAGATGACTTAGAAGAGGAAAGGTTTATTTTGGCTCACGGTTTCAGATCATTTAGTTCATGGTCAGCTAGCTCCAAGGCAGAAACATCATAGCAGAAAGGCAAGAGGAGGAAAGTTGCTCAACTCATTGCAGCTGGAGATCAGAAAAAGGGAGGGTCTTGAGAGAGGGCACTTCCCAAATGACTTACTCAGATCCCACCCCCCAGTAGTTCATCCAGCCACCAGTGGACAAATCTACTGATAAGTTTAGAACCTTTATAATCCAATAACTTCCACATATGAGAGAAAATATATGATGCTTTCCTTTCTGTGATCAAATAATACTTAACATAATGTTCTGTAAGCACATGAGACTATGGAAGATATTTTAGACCAAACCATAGCAAATACGTTGTGTCTGTTATCTTTGTTTAACATTTTTAAATGCTTTTGTTGGTGCATTATACTCTCACATCACAATGTAGTCTATGGTGATAGTGACATATGCACATGGCACTTGGTGAGTTTTTTACAGGCTTCCTCCCCAGTCCCCTTTCCCCATACAAAATACAGAGTTTGTCATTTGTCTTCTTACATATGTACTTAATATCAATGGTAGTGCTTCTGTTCTAGGAAACATTTTCATAGCCACAATCTAAAGATAGTGTAGCTTAGAGGAAAGGATATTTTATTATATTTCAGGTCCAGTCTATGTGAGGCTAGGGACCACAGATCTCAGAGCATGGCAGCAGAAGGCAGAGAAATGGAGAAGAAATGCTCCTCATAACATGGAGGCTAGAATAAAGAGAATAGGGGAGGGGGAGACGGAATCATTTATAGAAGTCCTAAAAGTACATCCTCAGGGACCCACCTTCAGCCACATTCTATTGGCCTGGGACTCCACCCAGATAAATCCATTACAATAGTTTTATCCAATGCTGGGATTACAGTTCTCATGACCCAATTATAATTTATAACCACTTAAAGCATTAATAAACAAGCTGTTTAAGGAATATTTATATCAAATTCCAACTATTTTCTTCATTAATTCTCCCTCTACACTCCCTTCCCAAGATTAATTTCTTCATTCCACTGGAGATTTGCTTCTATTATCTAAAGTGTCTGTTTTTCCAGATTATTCTCTAGCTTCTGCATATGAGAGAAAATATATGACCCTTCTTTTTTCATAATCAAATAATCTCATTTAACGTAATGTTCTACAGGTCTATATATTTCCCTGCAAATAATCAAATTTTATTCTGTGCAATATATAAATTAGTTGGGAAGTCTCTACACAAAACTCCATAGTGGCTTTATTAATTTGCAATTCCACCAACAGTATAGAAATATAGTAGCATTTTGTTTATAATTATTATTGTATTTTGTGTTTTCTAAATCATTAATTTGAAAATTGATATAAAATCCTATTATGTGAGGATACATAATTATTTATACACATTAGTATTTATGGATGCTGTATTATTTCCAGTTGTCAGCTATTATCAACAAACAGGCATTTTATTATATAAAATAATTTCCATATACCCAGAGGTGGAAATGTTAGTTATTGAAGTCATAATTATTTACTAGGTAATACCAAACTTGTAAGCCAATGTAGAACTATATCAGTGGTTTATGTGTGTTTATCTTGCTCAATGCAATTTCCAATGCTTGCTATTGATAACCTTTGTAATATTTGATTTTTGTCACTATGAGTTGCTATCTTGTCATTACCCTTCTGAGTTGCTCTTTTGTGCTTACAAGAAAGATATTAGAGTCCTTGTCACTTTTGCTCATGTTCTTCTTTGCTTCTTATCTTTTTCCTGAGAATTCAAGGATTTATTCTTTTATTATTTTATTCAATTATTCTTGTATTGTTACAAATAACTTTCCCACATGATTTATCTTTCCACAGTCTCTAGTTAACCTTTAATTATCAGATATTCCTCATTTTTTTTTTTTTTTTTTGGTGGTACTGGGTACCCTTCTACCTCCTGGATACCCTTCTACCTCCGGGTTACACTCACAGACCTATTTTTATATTTTTATTTGGAAACAGAGTCTCTTAAGTTAGCGAGGCTGGCTTTGAACCTGTGCTATCCTCCTGTCTCCACCTCCCAAGAGCGGGGATAACAAACTGCGCCACCACGCCCAGCTAGATATTCCTAATTTTAATGTACCCAACTAATGCACTTAATTTTTATGCACTCAAATATATTTTGCATTTATTTAACTAAATATTACCTAACTCAGGGTTACAAAATATTTTCTTATGCTACCTTTTAAAAGCTATATTGTTTTTTGTTTACATGAAGCATTATCATTCATCAGAATGAATGCATATTCATGGTATAAGAAAGAAACCCTATTTTTCCTTGTACAGACATCAAATTTTTTTTATTCATGCCTTGAAATCATAGCTCTTGATGCAGCTCAAGGTGATAGAGGCAAACATGCACACATCACTGGAGCCCTTCTCCAGGACATGTGCATGTATGTATGCCTCTATCCTTCTAAACTTCATCATGTTGTATAATTTTAATGCACCAATAAAAAATAACAGCAAAGAAAAAGTAGAAATTACATGGTAATAAAGCAATTTAATTTTACATGGAATTACTTTAATAATTAAAGTAAAATATACATGTTTTTAATTGCCAATCATGTAACAAATTCATTTTATACATTTTAATCAATGCCATCATCTATCTAATGGATAGTGATTTTGATTTGTTTTGCTTTTATTTTCTGATAACTGGGGATGAAAGCCACTGGCATTTTAACACTGGGCTACATCCCCAGAACTATTTTAATTTTAATAAACCTTTTAAAATAGTCTCACTAAGTTACTGAGGGTTTGGTTAAATTTCTGAGACTGGCTTCAAACCAATGATCCTCCTGTCTCAGCTTTCCAAGTACAGGATTACAGGTATGTAATACCAGTCTCAGCCTAGATAGCAATTTTATTTTTTTTATAATATAGTTTGTATTTTTAACAATATATTTCAAAATAATAAAATTGTCTTTCAAATAAATAAAATTTCAAATCGTTATAGAGATTTCAACCTCCTATTATTGTTACAAAGTAAGTATTTTTCAAATATTTTACCTGATTTTGTTTTACTTGGATTTTACTAAACATACTTAACATAAAAATATGCCTATGATTATTTTATTTATAATGCTGATTATATTCACTTTAATTTCAAGAAAAATCAATATAAATATATCCTGTGTACTCTGATAATGACTTTCTCTACATTACAAACATATGTCTTTTTTACATATTTGAATAGTAATTGTTGATATGAATTGTTTTTATAATCTTGAAATCTAAATCCATATTTAATATCTGGTTTTCATCTCATAGTATAAAATATTGAATTATAGATGGCCATAAAACATTGAGACATACCTCTTCCCAAACAATTTTCACATAAAAGCTTCCTAGAAAACAAATGTACAAATGCAATAAACTTTAATTTGGATTAGAACGCTATGTCTTGATTTTACATTTTTTTTTTTTTTGGTGTGTCTGGGAATGGAACCCAGGAGCATTCTACCTCTGAGCTACATCCCCTGCCCTATGTTTTATTCTTTATTTTGAAACTGAGTAAATCTCATACATATTAGACAAGTGTTCACTACTGAGCTAAAACCCTATTCCTTTTTATTGTGAGACTATCTCATCACACTGCCTAAATTGGACTAGAATTTACAATATTTCTTCTGTCTCTAGAGTAGCTGGATTATAGGCATGTTTCTTCTTCTACCCCAAGGATTTTTTTTACTTTAAGATTTATTTTTTGTTTAATATTTAAAGTAGCATGTAAAAAGGAGATCCTATAGAGAAGCATAATAAGGCAACCTAACTATGGGGATGGGGGGGAGTGGAAACTCTTTAAAGTACATGATATACTTATTCATATCTGTAGTCAACCACTAAGCCAAGCATGGGAGGGAGGGATGGGGAGAGAGTGGGTTGGTGATTTGTTGGGGCCTGGCCAGGTATTGTTTGGATTTATGTCTACACAAGTTTTTTTTTTTTTCCCCCATTATGATGTATAAATACAATGCACCAAAAAAAAAATTTAAAAACACACATCATATCACCATTTAAAAAACAGAGTTCATCAGGAAAATAAATAACTAAAGTAGCATGTAACATACCTAAAATTTTAGGTATTCTTTAAGCTATTTTCTATTATTCACAAGCAATGCATAAAATGACCTGCATTTTAAATTTTAATATAAATATAGATATATAAAATATAAAATTGATTTGAAATATTTCATATTTGCTTTTATTAAAATAAAATGCACAAATTTACATATTTTTGCCTATGTTGTGGTGTTAGACCTATGCCCTCTCCACGGAGTTTCAAGATCTCTGGTTAACTTATCAACAAATTCAGCAAAGTGTCTGGATATAAAATCAATCTTAAAAAATTGGAAGTTTTTCTATATACCAACCATAAGTACACTGAAAAAGAAATCTAGAAAATGCTTCTACTTAGGGTCTCCCACAAAAAAGTTAAAATACTTAGGAATAAATAACTTAACCAAGGAAGTAAAAGATCTCTACAAAAAAAAATTGTAAACATTGAAAAAGAAATTGAAAAAGACCTTTGAAGATGGAAAGATCTTCCGTGTTCATGGAGAGGAAGAATAAATATCATCAAAGTGGCCATACCTCCAAAAGTGATCTGCAGATTCAATAAAATACCCATTAAATTACCAAGGTCATTCCTCACAGACATGGAAAAATCAATTCTTAAATTCATTTGGAATAACAAAAAAAATCAGAATAGCCAAAGTAGTTCTCAGCAACAAAAAAACATCTAAGAGGAATCATAATACCTGAATTTAAATATACTAAAAATCTATAGTAATAAAAACAGCATGGTACTAGCTCAAACACAGATACATAGACCAATGGAACAGAAAAGAAGACTCAGAAATCCACAAGCATACAATCAATTGATTTTTGACACGGGGGCCAGTATACAATTATGGTCAAGGTAGAATATACCAATTGTAACAATTTATACTACACAGGGACAAAATGACAAGTATATAAATATAAATAAATTTAAAAAGAATCTGGGCATGGTAGTGACACATTTCTAATTCCAGTACCTTAGAGGCTGAGACAGGAGGATCACAAGTTCAAAGCCAGCCTTAACAGCTTTGTGAGGCACTCCACAGCTTAGTGAGACGCCATTTAAACATAAATAAAAAATAAAAAAATAGGACTGTGGGTGTAGCTGGGTGGTAGAATGCCCCTAGGTTAAATCCTCAGTTCAGAAAGGATGAAGAAAGAAAGAAAATAAAGGAAAGAAAGAAATGAAGAAAGGATGAAAGGAAGGAAGGAAGGAAGGAAGAAAGGAAGAAAGAAAGAAAGAAAGAAAGAAAGAAAGAAAGAAAGAAAGAAAGAAAGAAAGAAAGAAAGAAAGAAAGAAAAGTACTGGTAATACTGAAATACTGTGACAGAGTCATCTAGTCATAACAGATCATTTCAAATGTAAGTAATAGTAATAGTAAGGTAGAAATATAAAAACATATACTTGACATTCAAAAATGAGTCAGAAGCAAGAATTATTAAAGACCCGGTAGGAATAGGCAGGTAGTACTGATGAGAGAGAGAGAGAGAGAGAGAGAGAGAGAGAGAGAGAGAGAGAGAGAGAGAGAGAAAAGAATAGGTATATACTCCTTAGGGTTAAACTGGTGAGCAAATTTAAATGGCAACTGAAATTTTTATTTAGATAGAATCCTATATTTTATTTCAGAGATACTAAAGTGTAAGGGTGTTGAAAATAAATTTATAAGGTAATAGAGGTCTGAAAAACTAGGGAAACATAAAAAGCTCTTGAGACATTTTTAAGTAATTTTAACTCAGAATATTCTCAAACTCAGTGGACAATAAAGGGGCATTAGTTAATTTTATTTTTATGGATCATATTGAAAATGGCATACATTCAGACTGTGCTTGGTGCCCACTTCCCCTTTCCTACTCCCAACAGTGAGTGTCCAGGCTGACTATGCTACATTCATACTTTTACACATATTCAGATGTAGCTCCTCCATTAATCAACCTCAGCCTTCTTCATCTCCTACCCTTCCTTTATAGCTTTGCTGAGGTTTTTCCTTCATTATCTGGAGTCCCTCTGGCATTCATAATAGTCCCTAGTTTGAGCATATTAGAGAAAATATATGTCCCTTCTCTTTCTGTGCTTGGCTGTTCTAACTGAAATAATGTTCTCCAGGTCTTTTCTTCTTCTTGTGAATTGCATTGTTCTTCTTTATTGCTGAGTAGAATTCCATTGTGTGTATTTCCCAAAATTTTGCAATCCATTCATCTGTTGATGGAGACCTAGGTTGGTTCCATATTTGGGCTATTACAAATTATGTGGCTATCAGCATGGATATGCATTAATTAATTTTAAAACAAAGTATAAAACATTGGAGCAGTGCATAACAAATATCAATTTGTTGAGCTGTACAAGGAAGGATGAAACAAAAATAGTTTGGAGACAGATGTACAAGTCATACAGAATAAAATATTAATTTGTACTAATATGATAAATGGAAAAGAGAGAACAAGAATGAAGAAAACACAGAGAGATCAAAATTGCAATAATTAATAATTTGTCGAAATTGAAAGAAAATGAAAAGCAGAAAAATATTTTTGTAGTTATTAAATTAGTAGCAATAGTTTAAAAAAATAGAAATAATTAAAACCAAAAAACAAATACTAAATTTGATTTTTTTTATTTACTTGCAGGCATAAATAATGAAGAAAGTGCCCACATAGAGGTACTTGTCATGAATTTAGATCACTAGATATAAAATTTACTTTTAGAGTTAGTATGCAAAATTTAAACAAGAGATATTATACCTAAATAAAATCTCCAAGGAAAGATAAAGGGAAAAATAAAGATATTTTATTTCAGGAAGATGAAGATGAATAAAGGGTAGTAAGGTAGATGGAGAAAGAATATTCATCAGAAAAGGAACAAAAATAGAATGAAATACAATCTAAGAAATCATAATTTTTAATATAATGCAATTTGGAGTGGCAAATGTTTCCCAGAGAGGAAAAAATGAGACTTTTTTGTTTTGATGAAACTATAGGCACAGACAGTAATTCAGAGTATTCAGTAATGTGAGCTTCTATCACATTTTCTCTAAGGTAATCCACCCCATAAAAAAGTACAAATAAGAAAACAAAGGATAGAAGAAAAACTCAGAATAAAAGGACCTTTACCAATCTAGGAACTGACATCTTTTTAACATATGTTTCAAATATAAGTTCATAATTTATTTATAACCTTTAGTAGATAAATTAATCAAATTGCATCCTCATTTCTCAATCCTGGTTATTCAATAGAAAATTTCATAACTATTTTAAGTTTTGCTTCTCAAATTACAGTGAGAGGAAAATTTCTGTTGCATTTCATATATGATCTAGTCTTACAACCGTCATATTTTGACTCCTGCAGAATTAAATGTTTATTTATAACCTGTCTTTGTTTATATATAAATTTATTTCTAATAGATTCTTTTATCTATCACACAAGGATATTGAAAACTATGCTGAAGTAAAAAAGAGATAGTTTTAGTTCAAATTTTAGCTGCTAAAGTTGAAAATACTTTCAGTAGAAAAAAATAAATTTATCTTCCTGTGATATGTAAATCTACTCTAATGCTAAAACATGCAAAATGTATTAATTTATATAAGGAGATACATTATATTTGCAAAGTAAAATCAAATTGTCTGACATAATAAATAATAAATTATGGCTATTGTGCTTATTAATAATTACAATTATTATTGTGTGTATATTATTTCAGAATATATTATTTGTACCACATTAAAAAAATAAAACAATATGCTGTACTTTTCCTTTTTACTTAATGCCAACAAGCTCTATAACATCTCAAATTTGAAAATTAAGTATTCACATAGGCTATCTGATTGATTCACAGAAATACTTTAAAGCACCGAAAAATCAATATTAACTAAATTTCAAAAACATAAATCCAGCTGGGCATGGTGGCTCACGCTTGTCATTCCAGCATTCCAGAGGCTGAGACCAGAGGATCACGGTTCGGGGACAGTCTCAACTACTTAGTGAGGCCCTATTTCAAAATAAAGAGTAAAAAATAGGGCAGGGGGTGTAGCTTGGAGGTCAAATGCCTCTGGGTTCCATCCCCAGACCTGTAAAAAACAAACAAACAAAAACATAAACCCAAATGCAAAATGGCTGTTATTTTTCTCTTAAGAAAATCTTACCTTTAAAGGTAAGATTAGTACAGACCCAGGGTTTGAGCCACAACAACTAAAAACAAATTAAATAAAACTGAAAGTATAATATCCATTTTTGTATTTCCATCTTCATTTAATTACTTTATATAATTCTTAGAGCTATTACACAAATTATGGACTTTTCTATTACATTAATTTTTCCATCTAATGTTATAGCCAATGCAAATTTTTGGCCATGGGAACAATTATAGAAGAATAAATGAAGTGCTCTTAAGTTATACATTTAGAGAAACTCAAAAGTGATATTTAATTTATAAAATAAGTGCCATCAGAAAATATGTCAAGATTTTACTTTCCTGTAATTTGTATTTTATTTTGTAGATTCCATATTTTAAGTAATACATTTGAATATATCAGAACAAATATACACTTGCATGTTTCCTGACCATAACATAATCTCAAAAGAGCAATGTTTTATATTTTTAAAAAATCAGAATAGAGGCCGCGCGCGGGGAGCGAGCGCTCGCAGCCTCCCCGCCCCTCCCACAACGTACGACCCTGGGATCCCAGAGTAGCCCACCGCCATGGCCGACAAGGAAGCCGCCTTTGACGACGCAGTGGAAGAATGTGTGATCAACGAGGAGTACAAAATATGGAAAAAGAACACCCCTTTTCTGTATGATTTGGTGATGACCCATGCTCTGGAATGGCCCAGCCTAACTGCACAGTGGCTCCCAGATGTAACTAGACCAGAAGGGAAAGATTTCAGCATTCATCGACTTGTCCTGGGGACACATACGTCGGATGAGCAGAACCACCTCGTGATAGCCAGCGTACAGCTCCCTAATGATGATGCGCAGTTCGACGCATCACACTACGACAGTGAGAAAGGAGAATTTGGAGGCTTTGGCTCGGTTAGTGGGAAAATTGAAATAGAAATCAAGATCAACCATGAAGGAGAAGTAAACCGGGCCCGCTATATGCCCCAGAACCCTTGTATCATCGCGACAAAGACTCCATCGAGTGATGTGCTTGTTTTTGACTATACAAAACATCCTTCTAAACCAGACCCTTCTGGAGAGTGCAACCCAGATTTGCGTCTCCGTGGACATCAGAAGGAAGGCTATGGGCTTTCTTGGAACCCAAATCTCAGTGGGCACTTACTTAGTGCTTCAGATGACCACACCATCTGCCTATGGGACATCAGTGCCGTTCCAAAGGAAGGAAAAGTGGTCGATGCAAAGACCATCTTTACAGGACATACAGCAGTAGTAGAAGATGTTTCCTGGCATCTGCTCCATGAGTCTCTGTTTGGGTCAGTTGCTGATGATCAGAAACTTATGATTTGGGATACTCGTCCAAACAATACTTCCAAGCCAAGCCATTCAATTGATGCTCACACCTCTCTTTCAATCCTTATAGTGAAATCATTCTTGCTACAGGATCAGCTGACAAGACTGTTGCCTTATGGGATCTGAGAAATCTGAAGCTTAAGTTGCATTCCTTTGAATCACATAAGGATGAAATATTCCAGGTTCAGTGGTCGCCTCACAATGAGACTATTTTGGCTTCCAGTGGTACTGATCGTAGGCTCAATGTCTGGGATTTAAGTAAAATTGGAGAGGAACAGTCCCCAGAAGATGCAGAAGATGGCCCACCAGAATTGTTGTTTATTCATGGTGGTCACACTGCCAAAATATCCGATTTCTCCTGGAATCCCAATGAACCTTGGGTGATTTGTTCTGTATCAGAAGACAATATCATGCAAGTATGGCAGATGGCAGAGAACATTTATAATGATGAAGATCCTGAAGGAAGCGTGGATCCAGAAGGACAAGGATCTTAAATGTCTGACCTTGTGATTTTTAGACTCCCCTTTTTTTCCTCTCAACCCTGAGATTGATTTAACACTGGTTTTGAGACAGACTTTGTTCAGTGATCCCTTTATTACAAGTACCACCGACAATGCTATTAACCCAAACAGTGGGTGTTTTCTAAATATTAACTTGGGTACTTGATTCAACAAAGCCAGACTTATATTTAAATTTTCTTTAGGAATTTTGTAGTAAAAAAACCCAGGTCTAAAGTAGCTACAGAAAGCGGAATATTATGTGTGGTTATTTTTCTTCTCAAGCTATATCCCCAAGTTTGTCAGACTCATTTAAGTAAAGGCTAGACTGTGTAAGGAATAGAGCCAGGTGAGGTGGTGTCAGAGCCATGAAGTATAAATACTGCAAGATGACTTTTTTACTCAGGAATTAGGGGAGATTCAAGTCAGTATAGATTCTTACTCTAAAATTGTCACATCTGACTTTCCAGAACGCACATTTTCCTATAAAAACCAGTCTTTTGGTTTCTTCAGTTAAGTCAAAACTACATGTACCTCCTTCCCCATATATTTTTGCTTGTTAGTGTATTTCTTGCTGTTTTCATATTATTCACTTCCTATCTGTGAAATGGTTTTTGTTGTGTTTTTTTTAACTTGGGACCACCAAGTTGTAAAGATGTATGTTTTTACCTGACAGTTGTACCACAGGTGGACTGTCATGTTGAGAAGGGTGAATTGATAGCTTGTATTTGTCTTGAAAATTAAATTAATCCTTGATAAGAGTTGCAATTTTTTTAGGAGTTAGTCCTTGACCACTAGGTTTGATACCATCTCCATTTTGGGTGACCCGTTTCACCAGCAGGCCTGTTACTCTCCATGACTAACTGTGTAAGTGCTTATAATGGAATAAATTGCTTTTCTACATAAAAAAATAAAATAAAAAATAAAAAAATAAAAAATCAAAGTAGATTCATTTACTTTTTCTGAGTCTCAAAGATCACTTTGTTAAAGCCCTTTTCTAAGCTGTCATAGTGTCTGTGTTTGTGACTTGACTATGATTATTCAATGCATAGTCGTGTGAGTTGATGCACTGAGCTCCTACTGTAATAAAGGAAAGATTAAAGACATAGAATGTCATATTATTCTAATAAAGACATCTCAGGACATATAAATTTAGGGAGTTGGTAATACTTTTAATTTAATTTTTCTCATTAAGCTTCCATAATAATCTATATTATGGCAAAATACTAAGAAAGTTCATAAGCCTCTACACATACACACACACACACACACACAAACACACACACACACACAAACACACACACTTGATGGTTTGTTTGGATTATCAACTTGACTGGATTATGAAACACCTGAGATTATATGATTCTTGGAATGTTGATGAATTTATTGGTTTATTTTATAGCTGATTGAAGGGGAAGTCCTTCCCTGAATGTAGGCACTATGATTCTGATAGACTCAGGACATGGAGAAAAGAAGGAGCAAGCCCTGTGAATGCACACGTTCTTCTTCCTGAACAGTGTATGTGCTCTCATCTGAGATATAAGCCTTCAGCTCTTCAAACTGAACCTTCACAATTGTTTCTTCAGAGAGTGTCCTGGCCATTTCATCTTGGACTGAAAAATTGAATTGGTCATTCAATTTTGAGACTCCAACTCTTGAAACACTCAAGTAGCTGCTGATTCCTCCAGGTTTCTATGTGCAGTCAGTACGTTGGGACTACATTGCTTTGGACTGTAAGCTATTTTGATAAATCTCCTTTTACCATATACATTCCCTATGAGTTCTGTTATTACAATAAATTCTAACCAGCATACACACACACACACGCACACACACACAAACACACACACACACACACACACACACACACACACACACACACACACTTAAAATTTTTACCTAAGTTCTGGAATTGAGTAAATTGAGTTTGGCATGATGAAATCCCATCCATTATCTTCAGCTTACAATTCAAGTATTCTCTATACAGTCTCTCAGTTCATAGCTTCTGCCAGTATTAGGGTAGGTTTTCTTCAGATAATACTTTTTTACATCTGGGCCTCTAAATAACATTGAAATGACTAAAATTAGTTGCTACTTGACAATAAAATCTTGAATAGATGGAGGAAAGCAAAAATACGTATAAATTTGGCACATAACATTTCTTTGATAGGTATATGAATAGCTAAAACATGATTGTATTTGTTTATGTCTTTTTCATATAAATTTACAAAGGTACAGCAGTTTGCTTTTGTATTTTCTTTTATAATTAAAGCAAACATGAAAGCAATTACATCTACATTTTAAATATTTACTTGTGTCGGGAAACCTGCCCGACAGCTGACGGGGCTTGGCGAGATGATGAGTACCGGACGACTCGAACACAAACCCACGAGCCGGGAGTCAAGTCAAGCGAGATCTCATTTATTTCTCTCCAAGCAGTTCTTTATATAGCACCAAGCCACAAGGGGAATTTAGCCTAGCCTATCCGGGATAAGGATCGCTATCAGGCCGAATCTTCTTAGGCTTAGGCGCTATATAGACACACCCTAATCTTCTTAGGCTTAGGCGCTATATAGACACACCCTATTACTTAAAGCTTTGCCTTAGGCCATAGGCCGCTCAGGCCAAATCTTCTTAGGTGCTGTATAGACACACCCCATCATATCCCCCTTTTTCTTTTATTTTATCGGGACTGTGCCTGTCTTAGGTCGTTCCCATCGAGTACCATGAATTACCCGTCATTGGATAGTACAGATCATGCTGTACTTCCTGTCTTAGGTTTCCATGGCCCCTGGGAATCTTACCTGTCATTGGCTACCAGCCCTTCAACATGCTTTGATTTTCCCCATCTGGGGAAATTGTAAGGTGGGAGAGGGGTGGTCGTATTCAGAGCGCCAATCCTAAGATTTATTTTCTGTGCTGGCAAGTCTTTGGTAATGCACTTCTATTAAAATCACAGGGGTCTACGATGCACAAAACTATGATAAATAGCAAGGGGCCCAACAAAGGAAGAAAATAGGGCAAAAGTCCATGAAAGCCGGTCTAGAACGGATCCTCCTGAAGATCTCCTCGCCACCTCTCCAGATCATGTTGGAGCTGCTTAATCTTATCTTGTTCCTGCAAAAACAAGCAGATGCCTCTCTTTTCGGCTATTAATAAATCTAATATCCATCTTTTTGTGATATCACATAGGCTAGGGAATCTAATTGGGCTTGTAAGTCTCAGACAATTTCTGAGATAGACTTAACACCATCAATTATTCGGAGGGAGTCTCCTATGTAACTCAAAGGCCATCCCAAGGCCAGCCACACCCATGGCAGTTCTGGCAGTAACCTCCAGGCCTACCACACCCATGGCAGTTCTGGCAGTAATCTCCAGGCCTACCACACCCATGGCAGTTCTGGCAGTAATCTCCAGGCCGATTAAGAGCAGAATGGCTTGTACTGCTCTCCTTTTTCACCCCCCCCAATCAAAAAAAAGGGGGGGGGGGGATGGGCATTGATTTCTCCTCAAGGATAATATTTATATCGGAGAGCAGGGAGGCAAGGGAGCAAAGGCCTGCATTTAATATTTCCCTTGCCTTACCTGCGTCTCCAAAGCCTGGCATACTATACCGTATTTGCAGGTACAGGATGACGAACATTAGGGTTTTCATGACTATCTTCTTTTAAAATAAAAAACAAAGGACTAATTTCAGGGATTTCCTCTTCCCTGGAATCATAATTACCAGTTATTGTAGGCAGGTGTTTGATATCTCTTGCTGGGACCCAAAGTGGTCTTTTATCATCATAGGGGAAGACACACCCAAAGCCCCTTCCTGCAGTTATGAGGGGATCTGGGCCCCTCCACATTCCTGTCAGGGGATCTCTCCATTTTACTTTGATGGAGGAAAAGGGAATCTCTGTGGTCCAATGCCGATGAAAAGGGGACAGGTTGGAGTCTTTTGAAAAATTTAAAATATTTAGGGTTAATAATGCATTTCTTAATTGATCATGTGGGGGTAGCGACTCCCCCTTTTGTTTTTGTAATTGAACTTTTAGGGTATGATTATATTTTTCTATTAAAGCTTGTCCTTTTGGGTTATATGGAATGCCTGTAGTATGAATAATTTTCCACAATTGAAGGAAGGAGGCGAAATGTTGACTAATAAAACAAGGGCCATTATCAGTTTTTATTTGTTCGGGAATACCAAGAATAGCAAAACATTGAAGAAGGTGATTTATAGCATGTTTTGTCTTTTCACCCGAATGAGCTGGGGCCCAGGCAGCCCTGGAATAGGTATCTTGCAGGGCTAGGGAGCTAAAATCATTTAAAATATATTTAAAAAACATAATAAGCCATTCACAATAAAACATTTAAATATCCCTATTACTGGTACCAGTATTTTAATATAAAATATAATAAAAACAAGGGAATTGCAATTCCAAAAGCACACATCCTCTACTTTCACTCATTTTATACTCCCACAGACCTGTCCTTTTTATATTTACATATGACTAGGATCCGTAATATTCAGTTTTAGATTTTATATCAGATTTAAATCTGTGCTGTTTAGCCACAGATTTAAACATTTCCTCTTGGGGGAAGGGAATCCTTTTTCAAGGAGCTTCAGCCTGATAAGAGGGACAAGACAACTTAAATACCTTTTTAACTTTACAGCACAGGCCTGCTAGATGTAGTTTCCTCCCCGCTTTCTCATTGGATGAGTGAAGAGTAGGATGCTGACAGAACTTCTCTCTGGGGCTGGAAGAAATCTTCCAGCGGCCGCCCCCAGGGCAGTTTGCTCAGCCTCCCACCAGTTCACTGTCCAAGGTCTAATTAAAAGGCAAATTAAACACACAAAATAAATGCACAGTACTGAAAAATCTTTTTCTTATGCAATCTGATGCAGAACAGAGGCCAGAAGCTTTCTCCAACCCACACCTCATTTTTTTTTTTCTTCAACAGCCTATCACAACCACCATACATAAAACAAACTAATAACAAATACCACCTTCTCATGGGGCAACTATTCCAACACTATCACCTTAAACAAAACACTAAAAGCACCATAGAAGACAAAACAGTATCATAAAACTTTTACCATGCCAAAAAAAATGCCACCTCAAACAAACAGAACACAGAACATCATTTTTACCTTCCCCAAGGACAGCCGGGGTTCCTTGCCCCATTGCCAAAATTAAACACAAAAAAGAGAAAACAAACCAAACAAATCCACACGCACACCAACTTTTTAACACTAAAGCTTTGTAATCTACTAAATTAAAGCTGTTAATACAGATATCTAACAAACTATCCTACTAAAAAGAATTATTTACAACCCAACTGGTACAAGCATCCTGATAAGAAACACTCAAAAAATGACACTTAAATGAACCAGACAAAGAGACACAATTGGCCCTTAACCAAACTCAAGATGAAGCCTCACCTCTCACCGAAAAACTCCCAAAACCAGTCGAAGAAACACAATTAGCACACAAAATGGAGCCCCTCCTCTTTCCGAGAAACTCCTAAGACCAGACACAATTGGCCACCTCTGGCAAGTGGCCCCAGATGGCACCCTTCATGCGGTACTCAAACCCACAATCGCTTGGCACCCAGATGGCTGAGAGTGGGACTCTAACCCACGATCCTCAGACCCAGATGGGACGTTTCCGAGCATCCTCGGAGGTCCCCAGACTTCCTGGGACGTCTCCCAGGGTGGCAGTCGGTTATCATGGACACATCTGTCGTAACCCTCCTTGCGTATGGGACTCTAAACCACAATTGATCAGACAAGGAGTTCTGCGCCAGTGAGCACCACTGGTGCAGACAACTGCAAATACCAGAAGGCAGCTGCTTACCACTATAACAGAAACCAAAAGTATAAAAACCAAAAATTACAGAAATTAACACAGCCGGCAACAGGAGACAAACAAGACAGAGACAAACAGATACAAGTCTTACCTCCAAGGGGTGTCTCGTGGAACTTGGGTGGTCGCCTTTCCCGGCCAATGCACCAAATGAAAGACCCCCGCAGAGGGGAGACCCTCAATCAGCCTTGGGATAAGCGACGTCAAGAACACACGAGAGATTTTATTTTCCTTGATGCAAAAGCAAAAGGTAAAGATTTATTAGGGAGCCAGTGCACTGGGGCCGACTCGTATAGGAGTTCAGCCCCGAGCGACTAAAATTGAGGGTATTTATAGGGAAAAGACCACCAGTTATGGGGGGTTTAGGCCAAGTTACATGCATTTAACTATTAGCTGGCTGTTTTAACTATTAGCTGGCTGCTAGGGGCTTATGATTTTTCTTCTAAATGGAGCCTTTCAATTTGAGGATATTTGTGTTTTAATCCTCTCCCCATGGCCTTTTCTACAGATAGGGCTTGAACTTTTGTGTAGGCCATCACCTGTCCCTTTTGAACGGCACTCACCCATCTCCTTAGGACTTATTGTCCCATGTGCGATTGCTGTTGTTCCAGCATGCCAGAGACTGTTTACCTTGGAGACCTGCTGTGGCCCAGTGCGAAATTTACACCCTTTCCCCCTGATTTTCAAGGGCCTGAGAAAGCTCGCTGGACGCCACCGGAACCGCGATGCTTTCCAAGGCACAGGCCCCTCTCTTGGGGCGAGCCCATTCCAGGGCGCCCTGCTCTTTACAAAGAAAAGAGAACTCTCCGCGGTGCTCCCGCCGGCTTCTCCGGGATCGGTCGCGTTACCGCACTGGATGCCTCGCGGCGACCATCTCTGCCACTTCGGATTTGGGGATCTGAACCCGATTCGCTTTCGATCGGCTCTAGTATCAATTAAATATTTAGAATTTTTATCTCCAATTGTGACGACCATCTTGGGTCTTAACCCATTTTTTACCGGGACTGGGGGAAGCCCCCTTGGGAGGTTAAAAGCTCCTCCTTTTAAGTTAAATTTGGACTGGCAGTCCCGGGCCCAATGAAAACCCTTAGGGCATTTGGGGCAGGGCTTCCGGGGAGTTTCCCCTTTCTTCCCGCCTCCCATAGGAGGTGTAGCCTGGGACGGGCACTCTCGGCGGAAATGGCCCTCCCTTCCGCATTTGAGACACGTGGCGGGGGCAACCCTTGATTGCTGCATTGCCTGTATCAGAGTCTGTAGGCCCTCCCGTTGCCCTTCCTTTACCGCAACTCTGATAGTTTGAAGTTGATGGCTCATAGAGCCAACGTTCCGAGAGGCCACGATCCATCTCTCTAAAGTATGCCCCTTCAAACCCGCGCAGGCCAGCCTATGGTCGGCTGTCATCCCGTCCCACACAAGCATTTTAACAAATTTGTCTCTTAATGGACCAGCCGGAAACTTCCTCTTAAGGCTGTTATACACTCTCTCTATAAATGTAGGTAGATCCTCACCGGGCTTTTGAGTGATTGCCGCAATAGGGGCCTCAGTGGGCCCATCATCTAATTTCCTCCATGCCGCCAGTGCCGCTGCTCTAACCTGATCCTGGTATGGGGGGGGCAAGGCCGCCTGTTGTAGGCCTGTGGTATGTGGCTCGGCCGTCCCCGTAAGCATGCCGTAGGTTAAGGGGATGGCAGGATTGGCGTTCTGATTTCTTTCCCCCAAGATTCGGCATTCCTCCTGGTAATAGGCCATCCATTTCATAAAGAGCGGCCCAGGGAGAACTGCCTTGGTTAGGTTTCTCCAGTCCCGGGGGACTAAAGCCTGATGGGCCAGCCCTTCCACTAGGGTATCTGCCCAGGGGGAATTGGGACCATCCTCCGCCACTGCCTTTCGGAGCTCTTTAAGATCCTGCGGTTCCCAGGGGTACCAGGTGGCTGGATGGTTTGTTCCCGGGTTGACGTTGATGGGAAAGAGGCCCACAGTTCCTCTGGCTCTCCCTACGTCAGCATAGAGCGGCAGAGCAGAGGGTATGGAGAAGGAATTTGTCAGGGAAAGGGACTGTGAGGAGTCCTTGGCGTCCCCAAAGTGATCGGAGGGATCGGGAGGTTTTTTAGGGGCTTCGGGACCAGAGGGGGGTGTATGCTTGGCAGCCCCCTTTTTCGCTGGCTTGGGGATACGGTCAGCGAGTTTCTCCAGGAGTCGCGGGGGAAAACAACTTTTAAGCGCGGAGACGGTGGGGAGAACCGCAAGGGGGGGGATCTCCCCTTGCTCTGTCTGGGCTCTCCTAACCAGCCCCTCAACTTGATTCCAGGTATCCCAATCATAAAGATTACTTTCAGGGAGCCATGGGGCAGTTTTTAGAAGGTACCCCCAGGCCTGGGTGGCTTGGTTATTAGCAAGATTAAGTCCTCGGCTCTTGAGAACGAGTCGAAGGGATTCTAGGGCAGGGTCAGGTTTAGAACTGGACTTCCCCATATTAATACCCATATTAATATACGGGGGGATACTCACCCGAAGACCGATTGCTCGCCAGCGATTTCTTTCGTTAGGGGGTAAAGAGGGGTGCCCCACGTTGGGCGCCAGACTGTCGGGAAACCTGCCCGACAGCTGACGGGGCTTGGCGAGATGATGAGTACCGGACGACTCGAACACAAACCCACGAGCCGGGAGTCAAGTCAAGCGAGATCTCATTTATTTCTCTCCAAGCAGTTCTTTATATAGCACCAAGCCACAAGGGGAATTTAGCCTAGCCTATCCGGGATAAGGATCGCTATCAGGCCGAATCTTCTTAGGCTTAGGCGCTATATAGACACACCCTAATCTTCTTAGGCTTAGGCGCTATATAGACACACCCTATTACTTAAAGCTTTGCCTTAGGCCATAGGCCGCTCAGGCCAAATCTTCTTAGGTGCTGTATAGACACACCCCATCATACTTGAACGTCTTGTCATGTTTGCAAGGCACAACCAACTTCTTAATTTACTTCTTTATTAAATGTATTTGTTCTTTCAGCAAGCAGAAATTCTAAAGTCATACTATGTGACTTACATGTAAAAATATCACTTTAATATCTCTGTCTCCTAATTATTTGAGCTTACGTATTTATTGTTAGTGCATGAAGAACATCTCCATTAGATGCATAAAATGGTTCACTTGTAACTAACATTCTCTATCTTACCATTGAAATTTCAGACAATATTTAACAAATAGAATTAGTATTAATTGACACTTAAAATATAGTAACAATTTTAGTAATGATTCCATATCTTTCTTGACATTGTTTTCAAATTACTAAGGGGAAATTGTTTTTTATCCCCAGGATACGTAGATTTCTGTGCAGAAAAATACCCAAAGAGCAAATTACTCCATAGAATTTGTGTTGTAGTTGAGCAGCAAGGACATGGTGTACCTCATGTTGATACAGTGAGTCATTTTGCTTTTCATGTGGCACCTGGATCTTCATCTGTTTTATTCCATTTTTATTTTAGGGAACAAACTATTACCATGAGCACATTTGCGGTCCAAGTTGCCACAGAGTTGTAGAATTTTAAAACTGGAAGAAACATCAGAGATTAGCTCACTTAGCACATTAGGAATTTCTAACTGAGATTTGGCAGGCATAAAGTAAAGTAGCAACAAAAGAAAAATATGTAACACACAAAGATTTGTGTTTTCCCCAAAAAATGGGTTAGAACAGAACTTTTACTCTTAAGTGTATAATCTTAACAAGAACATGCATATGCTCCTGAGACAGCCTTTTGTTCCTGAAGTTCAAGCCATCACTCCAAATAGAGTCGTGTTCATTATCATTACAGCTCTTCCTGAGCCCTCCCACGACCTTTCTGCAAACAATCCTCCGAATCTTAATGTAAGGAGCTTTACTCTGGGAGCATAAATATGGAGCTAACTTGATATTGGTACAGAAGTGCTTTCTTTAGTAGCATTGGTAGCTACATCTGTGTTTAAATGGAAACTTGGAAAATGGCATTTTAGGTATTGAATTGAGGTAGATATTTACGGAGAAGTAATTTAGAATAATACATGTTTAAATGCTTTACTCTCGAGAAATGACATCAATCAAGCCATTGCAACTGTGCCACTACAGTGCCAAGTAGACATTAGAATTTAACAGTTAGCTATAAGACCAGCTAATGGAGTAGATCAGATAAGCAGTTTATATTAAAACAAAAAGAGTAGAGTCATTTTCCTTGTTTCTTATCTAATCCTGCACAAGGCAGCTGAGCGCAGTTCATCAAACCAAATGAGTTTTATGGCTAACCTTTTATTCCTAAAGCATATGATTTTCTCTAATTCAAAAATTCAAACTGCAGATGACTTTTTCTCTCTCTTCTCTTTTTTTTCTTTGCCTGTTTGTTTTGTTAACTGAGTGCCAGGTTACTTCCTGTACACCAAAATATAATTCTTAAAAATATATGTCTGATACAAGAGTAGAATTAAAATTTTATTTCCATGAAAAGCAACATAAAGAATTTTAAAATTATAAGGAAAATGCCTGAATTTTGCATATGTGTCTAAGGTTTCCTTACTACTTAACCTTAGTAATCAGAAATTTCTTAAATTTTAAAAACTTCTCAAACATGTTCAGAACTATACACAATGTACTGCTCATATGCATAGTATTATAATGCACTAAGGACCAATCCCCAAGAGAAAGTTTTTTATATTCTGTAGGCAACAAAAGGGAGACCTTTGAATTTTATATGAATTGAGATTCTTGTCCTTCCTTTATTGCATTTTTTTACCAGATTATGTTTTAAGATAGATTCACTCATTTTATTTCACTGTTATAGAAAATATATTTCTGCATAGTGTCTCAGTTGTACAAGAAAGTAGGTAAGGTTGATTAAACAGGAAACTCTTATTTTTCACAGTTGTGAAGGATGAAAGCCTGAGATCCCAGAACCAGCTTGGTCAGGTCCTGAAGAGAGCCTACTTCCAAAGGAGCATTTCCTTACATCCTCATATTGCACAAGGCAGCAAGAGCAAATTCTGGGGCCTTTAAAAAAAATCACTAATCCATTTATTAGCTTTATGGTTTTCAAATGACTCCAACTACACTCTGATATTAAATAACAATAATTTTGAAAGAAAAAAATTCAGTCTTCAAATAAAATTGACTTTATAGTCTTTGGTTATTCTCTGGTAAATAACAGATCTATTTACCAGTATAATAAATTAAGGTGATTATCTGGTTGAACTCTCAAGCCTTCATTACTGATGTAGGTATGTAGGCTGAATAATTTAGAACAGTTTTTTTTAATTATTGGTGATTTGGGGTGTATTTATGAGATATTCAATTTACATAATGCAGACTGAAGAGGAAGTCTTGCCCTGAATGTAGGCAACTTAATTCTGATGGGTGCAAGACCTGGATAAAAGAAGAAAAAAGCCTTGAGAATGCATGTGTGGCTCTTCCTGAAGAAAGTATGCCTACTACATCTGAGATATCAGTCTCCAATTCATCATTGTTTCTCTGGATAGTTTCTTGGCCATTCCATCCTGAAATAGGAGTGAATTAGTCATTGCTCCAGTTTTAAGATTCCAGATCTTGGACCACTCAAACACCTGTTAATTTGTTTAGGTTTTCGCTGCTTTGAACTGTAAGCTGATTTAGTAATTTTTTTTATCATATATGTGTTCTGAGTTATGTTACTCTATTGAACTTTAACCAATACAGATTTTAGTAGTAGGAGTGGTTCTAGAGTAATAGGATTTCGAAGATAATTTTTCTTTTTGGTTTTGTGGCATTAGAGCTGGCTCTCCAATTTAGTTAGGATTAAAACTGGTAAAAAAAAAAAGTCCTTTTTTCATACAAAGAGTGTTTATAATTCATGGTATAAACTGTTTATAAACTGTTTATAGCTTTAAACAGTTTATACCATGCTCCTAATGTGTCCATGCTCCTAATGTGTTCATGTGACTATATACAATATAGAGTCTTTAAACATTTCTGGAAAACCAAGGGATATTATGATGTTTGTTGGTTGCTTCTGGCAATCCTGGACAAATTAACAGAAGAGTGATAAGCTCCAGAAGCACACAGCTGACCTAAAGGTTAATCAGTGTGCTTTGAAGAAGAGTTCTGTCTGTTGTAGTTGTAGGACTAAAATTGCTAAAAACCAAACATAGGTCCTCATCCTGAGATTGGCTGATTTACAACATAAAGTTTATTTTCAGCTCGAAAAAGTGTCTGCAATTAAGATGAGGGCACTTCTGGGAAAACCATGGGATTCTGAAAAATAGAGTGGGAATGTATGGGAGGAGCCTGAAAAGGCAGGGGAAGTTGAATCTCTACATTTTTATGGGTTTATCCTGCCAGAAAACATGCTTTCTCCATCCTCTAGAGAACTGGCTTCTTTACATTTCTAGAGGGAACTAATCCAATATTGTCTATGAAAACAGAGAAAGATAATGCTGATACACCTCAGGACCTACCTACCTTCATTGTCCACATTCACCTCTAGGCCTAAAGCTAGAAGCAAGTCTAAGAAGTCTAAGTGGGCCTTGAGATGAGGTACAAATTGTGACCCACAAAAAAGTATACTGTACACTAAAGGAACTTCTTGAGCTTTCTAATTCATACAAGCAGAGGTCTAAAAGCTATATTTAGGAATAAATTTAAGGGTATATGGAACAATGGATTAGTGTTCATGAGAGTCACTGGTCTTATCATGTTCCTCCCCATCGTGCGGCAACTGGTTTGATAGAACAGTAGAATGGCCTTTTGAAAACTGATTTCCAATGCAGCTACGTGGCAAGACCTTGCAGATCTGGGCAAAGATCTCTAGCGGGCTACAGATTCTCTAAATCAGCATCCACTCTACTGTACTGTTTCCAAAGCCAGAGTTCATGGGTCTAGAAATCAAGGAATGGAGCCAGGAGTGGTACCACACTTTGTTACCTGTAGTGACCCACTAGATTTTTTTTTTTTTTTTTTACTTTCTGTCCCCTGCTGGCTTCCAGGATTTAGTTCCATATGCTTGAATGCCTCTATTAGGAGGCACAGCAATGATTCCACTTAACGGGAAGTTAAAACTTCTCCCTGGCTGAGGATGGTGGTGCATGCTTCTAATTCTAGTGCTTGGAAGGCTGAGACAGAAAGAACACAGGTTCACAGCCAGCCACAGATACTTAGTAAGGCCCTCCTCAATTTAGTGAAACCCTGTTTCAAAACAAAGAATACTAATATAGGGCTGGGGATGTAGTTTGGAGGGAAAATGCCACTGCATTCAATCCTTAGTACTGAAAAAAGAAACAAAACAACAAAAACAAAAACAACTTCTCCTTGGTCACTTTGGGGTCCTCATGCCTTTGAGTCAACAGGCTACGAATGAAGTCATAGCATTAGCAAGGGTGATACATCCATATTACCAAAGAGAAATTAGACTATTACTCCACAGTTGAAGAGTAACATGCCTGGGAAGAATGCCTGGGAAACACATCCTTTAGGGTGACTTCTAGTATTGTCTTGTCCAGTTATTATAGTCTATTGAAAACAACCACAACCTAATCCAGGCAGGAATGAAGGTGTGGGTCACCCCTCAGGGTAAAAAACCAAGACCTGCTAAAGTGCTGGCTGAAAATGAAGGAAATGCAGAATGGGTAGTAAAAGAATGTAGGTATAAGTACCAATTACAGCCATGAGACCAGTCACAGAAATTAAGTTTGTAATTGCCATAAATATTTCTTTTCTATTTTGTTAGGAATATGTTTGTGTGTATTTACATGTATGAAGCATATATCTCTATATTCTCTCACCTCATTTTTCTAGCATGTAATATGGTATGAATAGACAGTATCCATAGTATGGATATTGGTATTTAAGTGTGATTAAGTCTACATTTTAGCATTTATGTATCTGAGTAAAAATCACTCATAAAACTGCCTTGGTTCATTTTCAGTTGCACAAGGGCATAGTAATATCATGTTAGATAGATTCTGATATTGCTATTTTGTTTATTTGAAGATTAATATTATTTAAAGAGAATTGGTTAGAAGTCAAGTTGACAAGGGGTGGACTTGTGATATCTAGTCTGGATTGTAAACTTGAGTGGATCATGAAACACCTAAGATTATGTGATTTAGGGTGTGTTTATAAGATGCATGGTTTATGTAATCACAGATTGAAGGGGAATACCTGAGTGTAGGCAGCACAGTTCTGATAGGTGCAGAATCTGAATAAATGAAGGAGAAAGCCAGGTTAATGAATATGTGGTAATTTTTGAAGATAGTTTGTCTACTCTCATCTCATATCAGCTTTCAGTTCTTTAAATTGGACCTTCATCATTGTTTCTTTGAAGAGCTTTCTGCTCTTTCCATCTTGGACTGGGATTGAATTAGTTGTTGCTCTGATTTTGATACTTCGTCTCTTGAAACACTTGATCAGCAGCTGGTTTTTCTGGCTTTCCACATAAAGTTGGAAACTTGAGACTACAGTGCTTTGGACTGTAATATGATTTTAAAAATATCCTTTTACCACATATATGTTGTGAGTTCTGTTACTCAAGAGAACTCAAACTGACCATTACAACATCTCTTCTCTTGCATTTGGTTTTCAGATATTTGCACTTGAAGGCAATTGGCTCTGGTTTAGTCTAACACTTCACGACATGCAAAAGTGTCAAAAGGGATTCATTTAATAAATATTTACGGAGAGTCTACTATGAGTCAGTTATTCTGTCTAATGAAAAAAATTGGAATAAAATAAGTAATTCAGCTCTCATAAAAAGAAGTATTTAAGGCAATGGGAACTTGCCCTAACTCTATAAAAAAAAGAACAAGAATAGTGATTTGGAGAAAAAGCAATGCTAGTGTAACTACAGCAAAATGAGTTTGTGGGTAGATAGTAGAAATGAATCACAGTGGATCTTAATAGGGTCAGAATTCATGCAGAGAATAAGGAGCCAAGTTGTCATCATTTCAGAAGAGTAATGTTAAAAACTAATTTTATAAATGGGCAAATCTGATACTTTGTTGGCAATAAAATCTGTAAAGGAAAGGAACAGAAATAGGGAGAAAATAGGAAACTAGTGTGGTGGTACACTCCTGTAACCTCACTATCTGGGAGACCTTGACAGGAGAATTGCAGTTCCTTAGTCAGCATATGAAAATTTAGCAAAGCCCTGATTCAAAATAAAATAGGTCGGGGTGGGTTAGTGTAGCTCACTGATGGAGATCTTATGGATTCAATCTCTAGAATAGAAAAAAGAGAAAAAGAAGGATAAGGAATAGAAGGTTTTTACTAATAGAAATGATTTTTTTCATACATCAGCTTTAGGAATAAAGGCTTGGATGAGGTAAATAACTTGATTTCAGCACGGTTTGTACTGTTATCTTTTTATTAAAGCAAACTGTTAAGCATCAAGAGAGGAACAAAAGATCTGAGGATTCATTTAGAAAGTGATTATAAAATTAAATCAAGGAGGAAAGACAAGACATAAAAGGATATTAGGCCAACTATAAGATTAAAGAAATACTGATTCAGGTAGGAATTTAAGATTTGCAAAGATAATGTAAAAGAGGATAAGTGAGAAATAACAAGAGAAGTTGAGAATGGGTATTAAACCATAAAAGTGATGGTTGAAACAAAATGTGGGAAAACTTATTTTGGGGAGCTCAAGGCAATTATACAAGACTAAGTGGTTGAGGCAGCAAGAGAGATGTTAAATGAATTGAGAATCCCAGTTGTGGGGAGCTGGTTTTTTTAGATAATAAAATTAACCAGTACTTAGATTGAACTAATTTTAGAAAGAGTGAGGGGAAACCAGAGGCTAAAATCTGGGTAAAAGGAAGCTTTTAAGGAACAGGGAGCAGTAACCTGTGGCATGGAGAGAGGGAGGCACTAATCAGCAGAGACTATTGACATGATTTTCAGAAACCTGAAAGCTAAGGAAAAAGGGACACAGCATCAAGGAAGATATGGGGACCTATATTTTAAAATTAAATGTGTGAATATGGCTTAAAATGCACATGATGTTCAAAAGTCATATAAAGCATATGGTGTGTAGCTGGATATAAGAATGCTTTCATTCCCTATCTTTTCTTTTCTAATCTTTTATATCTTATCTGTTTTCATTGCTTAGACATTGTTTTTCCTGCAGTGTAAAATTGTCTGGGGCTAGTATGAACACTACAATCGCATACTTGATAGGTTGACCTTGGTTTCAGGCTACTTTTTGAGCTGTCTGGGTTTTCTCTTCTGCCCTTCTACCCCCTATGCAGAAGTTAAAGGAACATTTGATAGGTCTTGATATGCATGTCTTTTGTGTAGCTTCATGGTGTGAAAGTCCATTGCTCTTAATAGTTTTACTTCCCAGGGTAGTTCTACTTTTTCTCCTTCAAATACATTGACCTCCTAATCTTCTGAGCATAGAGAGCAAAAGATAATATACCAGCTATAAATATATCTGGACAAGTCAGGCTGCTTATTTTCAGACTGAGCATGCTGTTCTATTTCTACTACTTCTATTAGGAAGAAAAAATATAATGTAGGTCATTTTTCATTCACAACAAAATTGGAAGGATTAGAAATGCTTCAAAGTAAACATTAGGGGGTTATTTTTAAAACCCTACCTAAAATAATCCAAATGGATTTGAGATATTTTTTGAACAGTTGAGCTTGTTTATTAAAAATAAAATCAAATGATACAGATGACCTCAGATAAATTCACTAAGGACAATTCTTAATTTGATTAAGATATAGCATAATAGCAATGTCTTAATAGCTATGTCTGAAGTCACTAGGGAGAAGGATGATAAAGCTTATTAAATTACATTTAATAGCCTTACTATTTTATACAGCACAATGTTTGATTTTCAGGAAATTGTACTCTGTAATGGAAGCATCTTTTGAAACACATTGGAAGTGTTCAATTTGACCTGTCTTGAGTTCAGAGAGACTAAATATGTATTTCCTGTCATACATCCTCCATAGAAATTGATTTCATCCTAGCACATACCAAGAACTCTTGTTTCAGGTTTATACTTCCCTGGTAAGGTCTTGCTGCCAGTGAGACACGCCACATTTAGAAACACTGGGAACCCATCCATGGCCATGTTCATGCCCAAGCCACACTTTCTTCAGGCTGCTTTCAGCTAGAAACAGTACAGCAAGGATACCCAGGGGTCCAAATGTGTAAGATGTTTGCCTAAATCTACCTTTGAAATCATTTATAATCTAAGACTCAGCTCATCTTCCTTTCTGTCCTTTTCAGGAATCAGACCTATATTCTGTACTGATTATGCCACTACCTCTTCCTTTTCTCCCAGAATTATTTTCTCAATAAATTGCCTATACCACTTTGTACATATTTGTGTTTGCCTCAAAGATGATCTGAACTAATACAATATATTCAATTAATAGTACAGCAAAAAGGGAAATTACCACTTGGCCATTCTCCACCTGGCAAGTGAAGATACCACGATCCTGAATGGTATATGGGCCAGTGTAATCCTCAGCACAATTAATGGCCCCACTGCTAAATATTTTACTATTGATGACAAACTGAAAATTCAGCATAGAAAGTAATAATACTGCAGATAAATAATCCAGATATGAAATTATAAAGAATGAATGATGGCTGTATAGAGAAGGGAGTTGCTGGTTAGTGATAAGTATTTCACTTATTTGCTTATATATTTATTTTGTGGTACTGGACATTGAATTTAGGTGTTTTATACCTCTGAGCTATAGTCCCAGCTTTTTTTTTATTTTCGAAACAAAGTTCACTAAGTTACCACATACTGTCCTCAAACCTGTAATCCTCCTTATTCTGCCTCCTAAGTACTGAAATTACAGCTGCACACCATGGTGCCTGGCACTGATAAGTCATTTTTATGTCTTATTGAAGAAGACTGATAGTGGAATAATGGCTTAGAAGCTCCTAATGGGTAATAATCAAAGCCAGAAGTCCACTTTGGTAGCTTACAAGAAGGTGTCCATTTTCTACAGTAGAACAGTGGACATAACTGAATTTTAGCTGAATAACCTAAAAATTCATCTTTAGAGGCACAGATCCTGAAATGTTTGAATGTTTACCCAATACTCAGTTATGTAAGGTCATGGTTCTGGTTGGAGAAAGCCTATATTCTGGAACATGGGAAGGAATGATCTTAAGGGATGTCTTTAGCTATATTAGTTCTGCAGCATATGAGATGTGAGAGATTCCTTGTTATGAAATAGATTTTTACTATAAATACAGATGTTGCAAAGACCTTTAATCCACAGGGAAGAAGCTGTCCTCATCTTTTATACTGACTTCCTGGCCATTAATTAGAGTTAGATCATAGCATGTGCTACCTGTGGACGTGCTGGCCTTGTTAAGCCTAAGAATAGTCCACTAACTAATAGAGTCACAAGAATTAACTTGAAGAGACTGATAAGAAACAGTGGGTTATCTATTATATTGACTTTTAAAATGTTTTGTATCAAGAAGGCTACTAAAATGTATGGCTGCAATAAGGTTCTTTCCCTCAGAACACTGAAATAATCACTCTGGAAGGATCCCACAAGATGGGGTTAATTTACTCCTACATTGACACTTAGAAACCTAAAATAAAAAAGATGACCAATGACTAGGGAGGTAGAAATGCTTTAGCTCGCTCTGGTAAAAAAGCAAATAAAATTGCCTAGAAGAAGTAGGTGGAAATGTATTAGCTTGCTCTGATAATAAAGGGAATAAAAATGCCTGGAGGATTGAAAGAATATTTTTGTAAGAATATCAACAAAGAAGAATGCTCCATAGCAGAGCCTACAGACACAGCATTTGGAAAATACTGAAACAACACCTGCTTTATGAAATTGACTTGTGGTTCTCTTCCACAGAACAGGACTGATGGTAGGACAAGCAACCACAGAATCACAGATTGGAGCTCATTAATATCCATGGGAATGATAAGCCTCCAAGTACTAGAGGCCAGATGGCAGTGCTTAGCCAGAAAAAGCCAGAAATCCTTAATTAGTACAATGTCTAGTAAAATAAAAGAAGTAACTGAGGACCTTTGACCCTCACAGTGTTGGGTGGTGGTTAAAAGAGCTTGATGTCCCTAAGTATAATACATGCCACCAAGAGTGCTATTTGAAATATATAATACACAAAGGCAATAAGAGATGAACAAGAAGCAAGAGATGGCTGTTCACATAAAGAGTAATGTTCTCTGGCTTATTTCCCAGACATGAGCCAATTTTTCAATCTAGAAAGCTTTGCTAAGTAATTCTTTCTAAGATGGGTTCTTATAATATTGTGGCAAATGTGCACTGCCATCATTATCCAATCCTTTCCCCAAAGATATCCATAAACAATTTACTTGAGTCATTTTACACTGGACACAATCTCTAAGATGGCATTGACATCTGAAAATCCCAAACCTCACCATGGGCATCTTTTCAAACAAGGGTTTAAAAAGACTCCTGGCTAAAGTCCAAATCATAGATAGACAAGGAGTGAGAGTGAGAACCGAAAGGTCAGTTCTCAGCTCTCTGAATGTATAATTAAATTGAATTGCATTCAATCTCTTTTAAAAAATCAAGTTTTGCTTTGTGAAAAATTTGCTACAGTCTAGATAATTAAAAACGTGTGAGCTAAAATGCCTTCCTCTCTGGGCTAAGAGGTGGACACTTGACCCAAGTGAGGCCAATCTGATCATCTCTTAGACTGAAACAAATACTGAAAGTGACTCAAGTTTCCTCACCCTTCAGTAATGACCTGAAGAAAATAATAATTCCTAAACCATGGTTGTCTAGAGAGGACTGCCCAGAGATATTATAGTTCCTGTTGATCCTAACTCCTCTCCTAATCTCACCCTGGTTTCTTCACTTTACCTGAGTACTGATATGCTACTCTATGACTTCTCTGTTAAATTTTATTGCACCCAAAGAACCATAACTAATATGTAAACCTAGTGTTAAGCCCTTATTATTGAGCACTTGCCTTATCACTATTTATTTCACAATGGCTTGGATGTGTTTGTTTTCATGTGATTCATGTGCTAGAAACTTGACTTTCAGTGAGCTGATGTTGAGAATGGTGAAACCTTTAAAATATGGTATTCAATGCAAACTAATCGGGTCATAAAGGAATTGACTACAGAAGGGATTAATATTGGTCTCATGCAGTAGGCTAGTCTTTGTTAAAATATAAAACCACTTTACATGCTTAGCCTCTTCTGCATACAGCCATTTTCTTTTTGTTTCTTTACCATGTGATAACATACATAGTTAGCAGAAGTCTTCAAGAGTCAAACAAATAGAGTCACCTGATCTCGGACTCTCATGTGCCAAAACTGAGTGAAATAAACCAATTTTTTTTTTCAAACAGCAATGATAATTATTGAATTGCTATTCTTGGCAGTGAGAAAAATAACCCCATGTCCAGTGCTTGCAAATTCAGGTATTTGCTGTCATAGTGAGGAATAAATGGAAACTTTTATAACTGTTCCCATCCATGATCAAAATTGTAAATCAAAAGCAATACTATATCTTGGGCAAAAGGCAAAGACTAAGACCACAGTGATTAGTACCACAGTGCCTGCAGTAAGTGCTGGATATATTTCTGATCATATCTTCTTTTAGTTCATAAGATTGGCTTGCACAGACACTGAATATTTTGTAGAGAATGGCTGTAGAGAAAAGCAGATTTAGCAAGCAATTGCTCTGATTGCAGTTGCTGTGTCTAATGTGGTATTATTACTGAAGCATATTAAGAGTCCAGGAACATAGTATGTAGCCATTAATGTGATGAATGCATTAATTTCTATTCCCATCCAAAGAGTGGATCAGTAGAGTTCACATTCACATAAGATGGATAAAAATATTCATTTACAGTTTTGTCTTAGAGCTATGTTTTATCTCTGCCATCTGTCATAACATAATCCAAAGAACTCTGGACTGCCTGCACATCTCCCAGAACACCACACTGTTCTATCTCATAAATGACATCATGTTATAAGACAGAATGAACTAAAGGTTGTTAGTATATTGGCGAGCTTAGCAAGACAAGTGGACTACAGGGTGGAAGACAAATCCTCTGAAAACTCAAAGGAATACCTTTCTTTTTCAGTAAAATATCTAGTGATGTAATCTCAAAGTGCTTGCTGTCAAATCTGTTTCCATTTCTGGCATACTTTTCCATGGGTCTCTCATGTTTTTATACTCCTTGCACATAGAAGCATCAATAGTCATGTTTTTGACAAGGTTTTTAAGAACATTTACATAGGAAATGGCCTTGGAATTCAGAGAGTGTTTTCCTACAGAGAAAAAGATAGGCTTCTTTAACACCTGGTGTAATAAAGATAATGTCTCCATCTGGGACAAAGGTCAAGCCTACTGTAACAGGTTTGAGACCCTAAGATCAAGGTTCTTCAGCTGTTTGCAAGCTCACTGCCTACACAGATTCCCCCTGAGTTAATTTTAGTTCACTTTAATACTACATAATAATAAATTTTTTGTAGTATATTCATAATGCAAATAACATAATTTAACATATTCTTCCTATTATTCTCTTTACATCTCCTCAACTCCTCTCCTCTTCCCAGAACATCTTTCCCTTCACTAAGAGTCTCCTTGTTACTTTCCTATCCTTTCATATGTTGATTTTATGACATGTGGGCTGTTCTCTGGGCCCTTAACAATGATATCCATTATTTATAATTCTGGAGCCTAATTTTTTCTTCCAGTATCCCATCCATGGAGTATCAGTATACTAAATTTTCAAGATTGCAGGTAGAATAAAATTTCAAACCCATTTTGGTGAGGGTAGTGTAATATTGTCATAAAAAATAGGTATAGGAAGAAGATAATGAGAAAATTTTAGATCAACATTTGGAAAATGTTATTATAAAATTAGAGAAGACTTCCTAGAATCTGGCAGCAAAGTTTCTCCCTGAGTGGGATGGTTAATCTGGATTGTCAACTTGACTGGATTATGAGTCAGAGTATGCAACTTTGCGTGCTTATGAAATTGGTTTATTTAACAGAAGACTGAAAGCGTCCTTCCCTAAATATGGGCAGCACTGTTCTGATAGATATGAAACCTAGAAAAGAAGAAGAAGGCTGTATGAATGAATGCATGGTTCTTCTTGAAAGAAATGCATCTGCTCTCACCTGGAATATTAGCCTTCAGTCTTCTGGTGCTTTGAACTGGAATTTCACCATAGTTTCTTTGCAGTTTCATAGCTTTTCCATCTTGGGAAGGGAATGACTGCATTATCCATTGCTTCTCTTCTGAGACTCCAGCTCTTTGACTGCTCAACTAGATGTTACTGCCTCTGATTCTCCACATGTATGTGGCCACTTGGGACTATAATGTTTTGAATTGTAAGTTGATTTGATAAACCCTTTTTATCATAAACATGTCCTATGAGCTCTGTGACTCTATCAAACCCTGACTAATATAGATTTTGGTACCACAAGTAGTTCTAGAGAAACAAAATAGTGGAAAAAGTATCCTCAGTGGGTTTTTTAGTTTCTAGAGCTGGCTCTCCAATTTGGTTAGGCTTAAAGGCTTAAATTTGTTAAAAAAAAACAAAAAACTCTTTCTTATAGTATTAAGAGTACTGCTAATCATGGCATGAACTGTTAAAGAGATATTAAAAGTGGATTCATTCAAGGAAAAAATTTAGTATCTCTATATGTAATGCTTTTAAACATTTCTAGGAGACTAAGGGATATAATGATGTTGGCTGGTTGCATCTGGTATCACTGAACAAATTAACACAGGAGAAAGATAAGCCCCAGGAGCACATAACTAACTTAAAGGCTTCTCACTACAGGCTTTGAAGAAGATTCTTGTCTGCTGTGCTTATAAGACTGAAATTGCTAAAAACCAAGCACACTCCCTTATTCTGAGACAGACTGAATTACAATGTTTACACTCAGCCTCACCTAGAAAGGTATATGAAATTAAAGTGGAGGCTTTGCTAGGAAAACAATGGAATCCTGCAAATTGGAATAGAGATGTGTGGGAAGAGCCTGAAAAGGCTGAGGAATTGAATACCTACATTATGATGGGTTTATTCTGCATTGAGACATGGCTTCCCTACCCTCTATAGAATTGGATTTTCAACCTTTCCCTGAGAGAACTGATACAGCATTGCCTACAGGAACAAAGCAAGATGATTCTGATGCTCCTCAGGAACCACCCTCACCACACTTTCATTTTTAGAACTATAACTAGAAGCAGGTTTAAGTGGGCCTCTGGAGGTGAGGTACAGAGTGTGAACTATGAGGAAATGTGCTACTCTCCAAAGAAACTTCTTGAGTTTTCTAACTCATACATATGTAGAGCATGGAAAACAAAACAACTTCAAGAACTTAAACAACGTGTTCAGTTATGCCAATTATATAGAGAATGGTATATAAACAACTTCAGGATTTTATAAAGCAAATTGTTTAACATGCTAGCATATGCCTCAGACAAATATGTCTATGCTATAGTTGTAAAAAGACCCTTGGTTCATAAATCAATTCCTATATCTGGTGAACATATCAAGCCAATCTTATGAACTAAAAGAAGATATGATTAGAAATATATCCAGCACTTACTGCAGGCACTGTGGTACTAATCACTGTGGTCTTAGTCTTTGCCTTTTGCCCAAGATATAGTATTGCTTTTGATTTACAATTTTGATCACAGATGGGAACAGTTATCATAAATACATTTGTGAAAAGAACAAGTATCTGGTAAGGTTCAATAAGCCTGCTAAGACCACTTGATGGCGCTTATACATACAAATCCTGTAAAAAGAGCAGCACTTTGAGCTATTGTTTACTGCATGGAGAGATTTTGCTTCAGCTTTGGGTTTTGCTGATAGGATCAATGCTACTCTTCAGTTTTTCTTAGTACCCTGACCAATTTTGGAATCTTCTCTTCCATTCCTGGACTTAATTTGTTATTCCTATCCTCTGTTTATTTGTAGCTTATTATTTGCTAATAAGTTGAAGTACTTGAATGATATAATTTGTATATTGTTAGCATACTTATTGATTCAATACACAGAGTTCAATGCAAGGAGTTTAGCAACTCTATATGTAGTGTGGGAAAATGTGTTGTTTAATGCTCAGTCATAGCTAATTCGTTTTGACAAAGTTCCTGCACAACATCAAAACTATCTTAACCATACTTATAAAATTTTCTAATAATTTCTCATGTGCCATAAGCTTTGAGTGTGGAATAAACCTCATGGTATTATTGAAAGATGCAAATCATGTGCAAGGTAATTTATTCATCTTAGAAACTTGTGGCCCATTGTTTGTGGTAAAGGTGTGGGGAAAATGTATGAGAATGGATTTTAAAAGTGTAGGATGATGCTAGGAATAACATACAATTGGACCAGGCTAAACTTATTGACATGGACCTATTAAAGAGAGATTCTAGATTTATTACAACACTCACACTGATAAAAGTGGTGCCGTTCAAAAATCAGACGTTTTGGCTGATGGGGTGGCACATGCTTGTAATCCCAGCATTTGGGAGGCAGAGACTGGAGGACTGCAATTCAAGGACAGCCTCAGCTACTTAGTGAGACCCTTTTCAACTCAGTGAAACCCTCTTTCAAAAAATAAAAATACTAAAAAATAGGACTAAGGGTGTAGCTCAGAGGGTTCCTTCCCT
Source organism: Muscardinus avellanarius (assembly GCF_963383645.1). Classification (NCBI taxonomy): domain Eukaryota; kingdom Metazoa; phylum Chordata; class Mammalia; order Rodentia; family Gliridae; genus Muscardinus; species Muscardinus avellanarius. The sequence continues at coordinate 20,774,610 of NC_137786.1, read as the reverse complement.
GGTACTACACACACACACACACACACACACACACACACACACACACACAATCAGACCTTTCATAATTTATTTGATTCGTTGGCTGGGGTATGAACCAAAAGATGGCCTACTGTGAATGAGTTGTAAATGTCTGACATCCTTTGTTCTGAAGGAATTTAAAGGCTCAGAGAACTTGGAATACTAGAGTGAACTTGCTGTGTAAGACCTTCTCCTCTACAGTGGATGTGTCCAGATGATGTTACCCCCACCCATATTTTAAGAAACAAATTTGTGAGGTGAGCACTAGTATCCTTGAAAAGCCCTGACATTGCCGTACTATGCAGGTCAGACCTACACTAGGAGATGTTGTCACTCATTTGGGAGACTTGAATGGGATGAGTAAAATTGGATCCCAGAGTGGCTGGGGTAAAGTAATGGCTCTCAATTACCAAAAGCAAGGTGATCATGCTTACCACAATGGGTAGCAGAGGAGAAACAATGAATGGAATGGTCTAATTTGTTTATACTTATGACTTTGGCTGATCAGTTATTGTGTACCCAGTAGTGAAGTGCATAGGAAACCCACCACATTCTCAGTTTATAAGCAGAAAAAATTACAGAACAAGAGTATACATACCTGTATTATATCATAACAAAGTCAAGAAGCTTATCCCTGCATTTTCTTTTAGAAGTTTTACTGTTTTAGGCCTTATATGTAAGGACTTATTTCATTTTTAGTGGATTGATTTGAATGGTGTTAGATAATATTTAAAATTTTTATTGCTACATGTTACATTTTACATTTTTATTGTTACCCAATAATACAATTAATATTGATAACTCTGTGGGCTAATCTCAGACTTTGAGAACCCCGTGTAAACGTTTCAAGCTTTTCTCTTGCTTTAATGTCTAAACTCAGTATATATATATAAACCTTCCTCTACATAGAAGTAGCTTCTTCTGCTTGAGCTCCAAATTAATACACCAGAGGCAGCCGGATGTGGTGGCGCACTCTTGTAATCCCCGCGCCTGGGAGGCCGAGACAGGAGGATCGCACAGGATCAAAGCCAGCCTCAGCTACTTAGTGAGGCTTTCAGCAACTTAGCGAGACCCTTTTTCCAAATAAAATATAAAAAAGGTCTGGGAGTAGAGCCCAGAGGTAGAAAGACTCTGGGTTCCACACCTAGTACCACCCCCCCCAAAAAAAAAAATACACCAGAGGCAGACTGCACCTATCTACTAAATCCAAAGGTGACTATAGTGTAGAAATACTATGCTAAGTGAGATTAGTCAGTCACAAAAAATGAATGCCAGGCAGAAAGTGGGACACAGAAGGAACTCCAGACAAAGGAGGAGAAATGTTAGTGGACTGAAGGAAATGACCTAACAGGGAGAGGGGAGAGGGGAGAACGACTTGAGAAGAGAAACATTTCAACGGACGTGATATATACACAAACTGACCAATGCCAGTCATTGTGTAAAGTACAGGAAGGTGAGGAATGAGAGGGAGTTGGGTGAGAACCAGGGGAGGGTTCAATGAATGCTGTGTGCATGTATGCCTCTATCCCCCTGAACTTCTTCAGGATGTATGATTACAATGCACCAATAAAAAAAGAATTTGCAAAATCATATGCAATTATGTGGATAAAATGAGAAGCATATAATTTAGACAGCCAATTCAATCAACCACAGTTAACATGCTTTATATCCTTTCCTATAATCTCCATATAGTTTTAGTATATTTTAGCGGACTCATCTTTCAACCCTTATAAACTTTTAATTTACAAAGACGCTTAATACAAGACTCAACTTGTTTTTATTTTGTTTTAAAATATTTGTCAACTTGTTTTTATTTTGTTTTAAAATATTCTAAAATATTAGTTTTAAAACAATTTATTCAAGTTCATTTTAATTTTGAAGATATTTTTGCACTTAAAATTTTATATAAGGATTTGGTTTTACTAACAAAAATATGTGGAACAAAATAGATGTATATATATATATATATATATATATATATAATGAATTCATTTGTTTTTTTATTTTTATTTTTATTTATTTTTTTTATTAATTTATTTTTTAAATTGGTGCATTGTAGTCATATATCAATCACATTGGAGTACAAGACTTGAGAGGATATACAAGCACACATCATCCAATTAGCCCTCCTCCAGCTTCCATACCATTCCCTCTCCCTCCCTCCATCCCACGCTTCTTTGGTGATTTACTTTGATACATTTGTTTATGTACCTCCTGCGTTTTAAAGAGGCTCCGTCCTCCAGTATTACATACCCTCTGATTGGTCACATTAGTTGCTTCACTATAGGGCCCTTTCTATAGCTCAACCTCTTCCTGTTGCCCTTTTCCTCCTAGTTATTGCTGATTAAGAGAAGCGTCTGATTTATATTTTCTGCGATATTTCTCTGTGCATGCTGCATTGCAAGTACCGACCCCACTCTTGATGGTCCCAGTAGTGGCCTGGCTACTCAGTGGACTGATCCAGACCTCGCTGGCTCAAGCAGTGGCCTTGCCTCATGGGAAGCCCCAGTTCTGGTCTCGCTGGCCCCTGCACTGGTCTAACCCCTAAGCTGGCTTTGGTCCCGGCCTTGGAGGCCGCAGGAGTGAACTTGCCTCACGCCAGGCTCCGATGCTGGCCATTGGCCCCTGCACCGGCCTAACCCCTTGGCAGGATTCCAATCCCGGCATCGGAGGCCCCAGCACTGGCCTAGCCTCACGGCAGGCTCCAATGCCGGCCCTCGTTGGCCCCAGCACCGGCCTAACCCCTCGGCAGGTTCCGTTCCCGGGTTAGGAGGCCCCAGCACTGGCCATGTCTCACGGCAGGCTCCGATGCTGGCCTCGCCTCACAGCAGGCTCCGATGCCGGCCTTGCTGGCCCCAGCACCGGTCTAGCCCATCGGCAGGTTGTTATCCTGGCCTCGGAAGTCCCAGTACCGGCCTTGCCTCACGGCAGGCTCCGATGCTGGCCTCGCTGGCCTCAGTACCGGCCTAACCCCTCGACAGGCTCTTATCCCGGTCTCGGAGGTCCCAGTACCTTCCTTGCCTCACAGCAGGCTCCAATGCTGGCCTCACTGGTCCCAGCACCGGCCTAACCCCTCGGCAGGTTCTTATCCTGACCTTGGAGGCCCAAGTACCGGCCTTGCCCCAAGGCAGACTCCAATCCAGGCCTCGGAGGCCTCAGCACCGACCTTGCCTCATAGCAGGCTCCAATGACGGCCTCGCTGGCCTCAGCATCGGCCTAACCCCTCGGCCGGCTCCGATACTGGCCTCGGAGGTCCCAGACCGGCCATGCCTCACGGCAGGCTGCAATGCCGGCCTCACTGACTCCAGCACCGGCCTAACCCCTCAGCAGGCTCTTATCCTGGCCTAGGAGGCCCCAGTATCGGCCTTGCTTCACAGCAGGCTCTGATTCCGGCCTCGCTGGCCCCAGCAACGGCCTAACCCCTCAGCAGGCTCTTATCCTGGCCTCGGAGGCCCCAGCACCGGCCTTGCCTCACGGCAGGCTCCGATGCTGGCCTCGCTGGCCCCAGCACCGGCCTAACCCCTCGGCAGGCTCTTATCCCGGCCTCGGAGGCCCCAGCACCGGCCTTGCCTCACGGCAGGCTCCGATGCCGGCCACACTGGCCCCAGCACCAGCCTAACCCCTCAGCAGGCTCTTATCCTGGCCTCGGAGGCCCCAGTACTGGCCTTGCCTCATGGCAGGCTCTGATTCCAGCCTCGCTGTCCCCAGCACCGGCCTAACCCCTCAGCAGGCTCCGGTCCCGTCCTCGGGGGCCCCAGCACTGGCCTTGCCTCACGGCAGGCTCGGATGTCGGCCTCGCTGACCCCAGCAACAGCCTAACCCCTTAGCAAGTTCCGGACCCGACCTCGGAGGCCATAGCACAAGCCCTGCCTCATGACAGGCTCCAATGCCGGGCTCGCTGGCCCCAGCATCGGTCTAACCCCTCTGCAGGTTCCAATCCCGGGCACGGAGGCCTCAGTAGTGGCCTTGCCTCACAGCAAGCTCCGATGTCGGCCACTGGCCCCGGCGCCCGCCTAACCCCTCAGCAGGTTCCGATCACTGTCTCCGTGGTTATTATTTCAAAGGTTCCAGGTGTAATGTATCAGATCTCTGCCTCCCCTGAGTATTGGCCACTGGCATTGCCACTGCCTCCACCATTTCAAATCCTTCCCAGGCTCTTTTTCCACTCTGAATGTTGTCCAGTGTTCCTAAGCATGCGTGATGGTAGCATTCGACATTTGGTGTAATTTCTCCAAAAAAATAAAGTTGGTAAGATCCGGTTTCTGCTTCTCCTGAATACAAGTCTCCACCACCATCGCAAAGAACTCTTTCAACACCGCATTTCTCCTTGGTCTCCACTAAACTCTCTCCTTACATGTGATGTCTGAGATTCTTAACAATATAGAGAAATAGCAGTCCTCTTTCACGGCGAATTTTTCCATAAGTTCCAGTGCATTTAGATAAGTTTTGTCTGCATCTCCAGTGTCCTGGCATCCATAACGGCTTTCTTACCTCCTCTCCGATATTTTTCTTTATCCTCTCCGATATTTTTCTTTATCCTTTTCTGTTCTGGGCCCAGTTTCTCCAGTGGTCTGGCGTGCTATGCGCAGTTCGACCTGGGGCCCAGGGTCCCGCGACCCAGGCCCGGCTGGTGTGCGCCACGCGCGCAACCCCTGCACAGAACCCAGCGTCTTACTGGGCTCGGTTTCTCCAGGGGTCTGGCGTACTACTCGCAGTTCGGCCTGGGGCCCAGAGTCCCGCGACCCGGGCCCCATCTGGCATGCCCCGCGGGCGACACCTGCCCAGAACCCAGCGTCTTACTGGGCCTGGTTTCTCCAGGGGTCTGGCGTGCCGCAGTTCGGCCCAGGGCCCAGGGTCCCGCGACCCGGGCCTGGCTGGTGTGCGCCGCGCGCGACCCCCGCCCAGAACCCCTATATGAATTCATTTGATTAATGTTAACAACTGTTGCTTGAACAGCACCCCTGGTTATTGCCAACTTGTCCATACATTACTTTTTACTTGCAGACAAATTGTAATGTCTTCCTGTGATATCATATTTGTATTAATGAATTATGATTTTGTAATTGGGTGATGATTTCCCTAGAAATTATTATAGGGATATAATATCTTTCTGTTCTTGGATGGTGGTCTCTTCCTCAGGCATTGCTTGAGAGTAAGACTTCATACAGAAAGCAGAAATAAGAGAATATAACTGGTTCACTTAGGAAGTGGGGGAACAGTAATAAAGGAAGGCTATGAGGCAATTTCCCCAAGTGAGAAATGACATGGGACCAAGAAGTTACACTCCAGAGAGATAGTCTCAAGTGGTCTATTTCTGGGAGTGGTCTATTTCTGGAAGTATGATGCCTTCCATGTGGTAAATTATTTCAGCTTGGACACCATTTGCCCTAAATCATATACATTTGGGGCAGTTTCAAGCTGGACAGGGACATAGATATATCAGGTTCTCATGCTTTTCTCTATGTCATATTAGATCCTGTTGGATATGAACACACTCTGGGAGGGCAGGTTGATCCAGAGGCCTGTCATTGCCATTGTGTGGACTGTAGAGAGATGTTGGTAATTTGGCCTGAGCTTCATTTGAAGTTTGATGGCCTGGAGATGGGAGGAAGTAAATTTCATTACTAAGTTTAGGAGACCAGGTCCAAAAAAACAACAACAACATAAAAAGAAAAGTAATAAGACAAAAGAGGCCCATGAAAAGCAAAAATTAGGATTTCTGGTTGGTTTACAAAATCTAGTTCTTGAGGAAGGAAAACAGAAGTAGAAAATAATAGGAAGTTTACTTTTTTTTCTCTGAAGTAATGGAAGTTGAGACCTCTGAGCTATACCCCAGACCCATTTATTTATTTATTTATTTATTTATTTATTTATTTATATTTATTTATTATTTATTTTGTTTGTTTTCAAACAGAGAATACTAGGTTGCTGAGAGACTTCCTACATTTTTTAGAATATTCTTGAACTTTTAAATCTTCTGTCTCAGAATTCCAAATATCAATATTATAGGCATGCAACACCATGCCAATCTTATTTCCTTTCTTAAAGAAAAACTTAAGCCTTTATGGGCTTTCAACTCCATGCAAGTTTGGTTTGTTCTGAAGTTCAGGGTAGGAAGGGCATAAGTCACATATTATAGCTCCAGCTAAAGATCCCAGGCACCTTTATTGTTGTTGAATGTCAAATGAAGATTCATTATCACTCTGAAGAGACCTAGGTAATCCAAATCATGCAATAATTTTTTTTTTGAGTGGGGCCTTTGATAGCTCCTGCACATATTATTTTGTCCTGGGGGGAGAGTATTTTACCAGTCTACAGAGGTATTCATGAAGAGGAAAATATATTTATTACATCTGAAAGGTAATTTTATTCTTTCTTTGGGTAAGTGTCTTCATACTAGGCTAAAAGAGAGCAGGAGGCCTAGTGTCATAGGGGCTATTTTGGGTACAAAGAATGCATGCCTGGCAAACTCTTTTATATTCTTATGAAGTTTTTTTTTTTTTTAATCTGTGAACAGTTTTTTTTTTTTTTTTTTTTTTAATCTGTGGCCTAGGAAAGTAGACTATTGAGACTTTAGTCATTGAAATATATCCCTTTCTACAGGAGAGCTAGGGCATTTGGACATAATTAAAAGTGGATGCAAGAGCAGAACCCTACCTCCTGTAGTATAAGAAAGGTGTAAATTACCATTTTGTTAGTCTTCCATTTACCCTCCTTTCCTGGCAGGATATAGAGAGGAAAGGATTCCAGAATAAGAAGTTATCATAGAGTGTCAGGTTCTGAATTTAAAGCAAATTTAAGTCCTGTCACTTTCAAGATTGCACTGAGTTCCATCTCTTTGAAGATCTCTGATAGGGGATCAACTGGAGTGAAAGGTACCCTTAGTCCAGGGCCAGAAATGGGTAGGGATTTGACCTTAATCTTGTTTATAAGATACCATGTAGGCTGCTTTAACTGTCTTGGAAGATCAGGGGATGAATTTATTTAAAATTAATGTCCATTTAGGGGTGACAAATCTGAGAGTAGATTTAATAAAGGCCAGTGTATTAGAATGTCTATGTTTCATCTGATTCTGTTTTATTAGAAGGCTTTGAGTTAGGATACTGGATGTTAATAGATTACTGTGGTAGCTCTACCAGGAGCTAGTCTTATCCCTTGCATTAAAGCACCAAAAGAGAGATGAAAAGTTTAATACTGCCATAATGTTCAGACCTAATTTACAGGTTTATGAGGGTCAGGGATGTCTCTCAAAGTTATAACACCATTTTTCCTAACCTCAACAAAATTTAGGTCAGATTCTTTTTTTTTAATTTTTAATTTCACAGACTATGTTGGGACCGAACTATTTTACAAAAGAAGATCTAATTACTTTTAAGGGCTTGGGGATCATATTTATCCTAAATCTGTAAAAGATAGTTTAGTGGTGGGTCCAGGAAATAAACATTCAGTTACTCATGTGGAAGAGAAGAGAGAGCAAGGGGTTGATAGGTTATCAGTCTTGGCATGATCCCCCCCCCCCCACACACACACACATTGGGTTAGAGCTGGATATTAAAGACATTTCTTGTATTGGGTCTAGAGGATATGAAGTTTAGATTCTATCACACTAACCCTTTCTTCATATCTATGGTATGAATTTGGAGAAAACTTCTTTTTTTTGTTTTGTTTTGTTTTGTTTTGTTTTGCGGGTCTGAGGATGGAAACCAGGGGAATTCTACCTCCAAGCTACACCCCCTGCCCTGTTTTTTATTCTTTATTTTGAAACCAGGTCTCACTGAGTTTCAGAGGGCCTCACTAAGTAGCTGAGCCTATCGGCGAACTGTGATCCTCCGGTCTCAGCCTCTCAAATGCTGGGATTACAAGCATGCGGCACCACGCCCAGCTTGGAGAAAAGTTCTTAAACTATTGTCTTCCTCTCATGTACAATACTGAAGATCGATCATTCTTTGTTTAAGAGACTGGGAAAGATAAGACATAGAGATTGACAGGATGTTTTATTTCTCTAAGCATAAATCCCTTTTGTTGTATGGAAACCAGAGATTAAGAGGCAAAGAGAATGCCAAACAGGACCAAGGCTTTCCTTCTGTCCTTGGCATATAATCTGGTAGGTGAAGCTTTCCTTGCATGTGATCCAGGGGACCTAAAGGTTAAGATCTCACCTAAAGAGTTCTAGCTTAAGCATGCTTCTACCTGGACTCTATGTTAATGTCAGATTCACTATTAACCTGGAGATTTCCTCAATCCATTACCTTCCCCTATGTCCCTGCTTTTGGATTAGATCAGGGATGGCATCCAACATCTTGCTTTATTTTCTTCTTCATTTATAGGCAGTGGCAAAAGTTTCAGCCCTGACTCATACTTCACTTGGCTCCAATTTGTCAAGTCACACAAGTCAGCTGGAGGGAGACAGCCTCAGCCCCACTGAGGGCATGAAAAACTCTAACCCTTCACACCTGCTTTCATGTATCTTTTCATACACATGGCATCCCATGGAAAAAGGTTGGGAGCAGAGTGGGAATTGTTGGTCACCCCTGGACCCCTACTAGTGTTTGAACATGTGTCATCACATCAGTGAACAAAGCCAGAGTAGAAGTAGACAAATTTAGAAGTATTGGACAGAGTCAGAAGTAGAAAACATGGGTTAAAACAACAAGGAAGAAACTTCTATTGGGTTTTGTCATCTCAAGGAAGGCAAGTCCCTCTAAGACAACATTCTTGAATCCACAAGAGAGAGGAATTTCCTTAGAGGTAGACATCTCAAGACCGTTCACCAGCCTTGTAGTAACTATTATGGGTTTTACTGGATGGCTGGTCCAGAAAGTTTTAGGCATCAGAAGTCACTGTGTAGAAAGATAAAGAAAAAAAAAAAAACATTCTGTCAGGCCATGGTAGAAACAGAAAACCAGTGGGGCTTTTTGGTACTATCTAGGTGAAGCCAAGACAAAGTACCACCAATTGCACACTGCTGGTCTCCAACATCCAGGCAGGACACTATCAAGATGAGATAGGGGAAAAAAAAAAAAGAAATATTTAAATCACAGCAAAAGACTATACCTGGGTAGACTGGGAAGTGTTTTCCAGATCCTAAAGGCATCTGAGAAAATACAGAAGAATTAAGCCTTGATGGATTTTAAAAGATAAATAGGTTTTGAGTGATTATCTGTCTTGTTTTGCATGTGATAGGACAAAATGAAAGAAAAGAGAGCTGTACCAGCTTGACTCCTGTTGTTGTTAGGTGACAAATTTTCTAGAAATTAATATTACAGGGCAGTAATCTTTCTTCCTCAGTTTTTGTTTCTTGAATGATTTCAAACATAAAGCCCAAATAGAGAATATGAAAAATTTAGTAAGTGGGGCAAAATAATGAAAGCAGGGATAAAGTGATTTACATTTGACAGAAATCAGGTAATGAGAGATAAAGAGAGTAAGAGAGAAAGACAGATGGTAGATAGATGAGAGAGAGAGAGAGAGAGAGAGAGAGAGAGAGAGAGAGAGAGAGACATTAGATGCTTTTTTTAGTGTAAAAACTAGTACTGTACAAATAAGTTTTGCTTCAAAGAGAAGGTCTGAAGTGATTCATTTCTAGAAGTAGATAAGAGGGGAGTGTTTTCCACAAGGTAAACTTTATTTAGCTTGGAAATTCTTACCTTTCATACATTGGCATTTGGGTCAGTCTCTATCTCTATTTCTGCCACACCTTGGTTCTCTTTGTTGTCTCCACCCCTTCCCATGGGGAGGAACTTTAAATTGAGTTTCTGCAGGTGGTTTAGATTTCTGATATCCCTGCAGTTTGCTAGTCACAAAGAAAGATCCCGTTTAACCTCTTTTCTCAAATGTTTCAAGTCCTTCCAAATTCAACACTCCTATTTTATAGCTAACTACTTAACAATTTGATTTCTCAAAAGTGTTGACATTTCATTTTTATGGATAGAAATGTGCCTATTACTCAAAACTGACCAAACAGATATTTTGTTAAGAGGAAACTTATGCATGATTCTATACTGTAATGGAAGATTGAATAGCTTATTAAATACAATTTTGGAAACGTATTTTCCTTTTTTAATTACCTCTTTTAATTTTTATAGCTTTGTAGATAAATACCAATGTATATTTTTTAACTGATTATGCCTCAGCACATTTTATTCTTCCTTTATATCTTATTTGACTATAGTATTTTTTGAGGTACTAGGGATGGGACTCAGGAACATTCTAGGTCAAAACTACATCCCCAGCCCTACCTTCTATTCTTTCTCTCTCATTCTTTTTTCTTTCTTTTTTTCTTATTCATTTTTGCAGTACTGAGACTGGAACCCAGGGGCATTCTATCCTAGCTACACCCCCAGCCCTATTTTTTTTTAAATTTTTAAACAAGTTCTCACTGAGTTGCCAAGGGCCTCACTCACTAAGTAACTGAGGTCCTCCTGTCTCAGTCTCTCAAAAGCTGGGATTACAAGCATGCATCAACATGGCCAGCTTTACTTATTTTAAAACAGGGTCTCACTGAGTTGCAAAAGGGCCTCAATAAGTATCTAAGGCTGTTCACAAACTGCTAGCCTCCTGTTTTAGCCTATCAAAACATGGGATTACAAGTGGCTTGACCATAACATTTCTGAACACCCCTCAAAGTCATAAATGAAATAAAAAGCTTGACAAATTAATTAGATAAAAGTACCAAATATTGTTTAAAGTCTCTTACCATATAAACTAGACAGCCTGTGGCACATGTCTGAAGGAAATTATTATTAGCTGTATTAAAAATATTTTCCAGTGACTTAGTCAGTATTCTCATCACTATATCTCAGGAAAACTAACAATAAGACTTTGAGAATGATTTGTTTACTTATGGTTTCTTTGATGTTCAGTCCATGTTATATCAGGGTCTCATAACATGGTGGTGGGAAGAGAGAGAACAACAACTAAGATCTGCTTCTCATATCATGGAGGCCATAAGCAAGAAAACAGCAAGAGAAAGAAGAACTATATATCATCTTCAAATCCATACTCCCAGGGTCCCACTTTCTCCAGGCACATCCTACTGGCCCTGGCCACCACCCAGGTAAACCTATTGAAATGGGTTTATCTAATGATGAGATTACAACCCTTATGACTTAAGTATATCCACCCCAAATATTTATACATAAGCTCTTCAGGGGATACTCCAACTCTCTCCATAACACTCAGTTAAATGCACTGGGCACAAAACTAAAAAGACTTGTATTAATAATGTTTTGTTTCTCAAATTACCTAGGGTTTTCTTCTACTAGTTTGGTGTTCCACATGGTAATTACTCATCTTAATGTTATAATGCCCTCAAGAATATTTTATTTTTAAATAAAAATATATTTAGTTTTAACTGTAGTAAAAAGTGAACACCACTTATTGGCACTTTAAGGTGAGTCAGTAGTAGGCAGAAAATAATTAAAATACTAGTAAAAATTAATATAATAGAAAAAACAAGTAAAAATTCAAGAATACGTAAAACAAAAAGTTGGGTTTTTGGTAAAGATAATTAAGATTGATAAATTCTTAGCCAACTAGAGAGAGAGAAGACCAAACTTCTAGGATAAGATATAAAACAAGGAGATTTCACAACTGAATGTGATAAAAAAGGACTATAAATTATTTTTAAAACTTATACTGTGATAAACTGGAAAGCAAAGATGAAATGACAAATTTTTAGATACCTGAAACCTATCTAAGTTGAAATGAAAGGATAGAGAAAACCTAAACAGACGATTAGGAAAGTAGATTGAAAGAACAATTAAACTTGTTCCAGAAAAGAAAAATCTAGGTTCAGATGGATTTCCAGCTGAATTCTACAAGACATTTATAGAACTAAGGTCAATGTTTATCAAATTATCTTATTAAAAAGAAAGAGATTAATTAGCAAAAAAGTAATTCTACAAAGATGTCATCTTAAACAATAAAGATACTTGAAAAAATTACACACAACTGTCATTGATGAACAGATAAATATACTCTCAAGAAAATACTAGCAATTTTTATTTAAAATTACATTAAGACAATAGTACACCATGACCAAGATGTCTTTATTCCAGGGATGCAAGACTAGTTCAGTATCCCCAAATATATATGTGTGACACACTAAATTAATGGAGCTAAGGACACAAATTACATCATTATTTCAATGGAAGCAGTAAAAGCATTTGACAAAATACAGGACCCTTTCATGATAATAATGCTGAAGAAATTAGAGACAGAAGGACCTACCTTAACATTATAAAGGTGATACATAATAAACCCAAAGCCAGAATTCTAGAAGTCAGAAGAAATCTGGGAATAGAAGAGGAGAAAATGGCTACTCTGGGATATAGCACATATCAGTATCCATAACAAACAAAAATCAACTACTGAGAAGGCAGCTCCTTGCCGAGAAAAACAAAGCAGCAAAGATGCGTATGATCAAAAATCCAATAGTCAGAATGCAAGTTCAATAGCAAAGAAACTGAGTGTGCAACTCTTCTTGAGCAGCCAGCCATACTGAGACTACTATCTCTGCAGCCCCCCGAAATCCTGGCAAGAAATCTAAGGATGTGAGCTGAAGTAAGCAGTGGCAGAACTGCAACATCTTAAGCAACCAGCAATGAGCTTCAGGGATAAAGAGATTCAAAAGCCCTTGTGCTCACCAGAAACTGGCACCTGCAGTAGCACAGTATGCCCTCCAGAGACCCAGCCTTGCAGGACAGTAAGGTAATAGTGTTTCTCAGTTGATGACCTCCCAGAGCAGCTCCAGGGACCTGACCAGGCTAAGATTGGGCAGCCCATTCCTGAGGTGGTTGGGTTAGAACCTATGGAGACTCAGGAAAGGCCATGGTACCCAGGGAATAGTACCAGCACAGAGTCACAGGAAGTGACTACAAGATTGCACTGGCCATCCTCAGCCAGTGTGGGTAGGAAGGTGCAGGCCTAGGGCCAAAAAGTGCAGAGACCAGGGCTGGGAAGCACAGAGCCCTGCACTTACACAGAACCCATTTACAGTGACACCGGCCACCCTGACACATGAGCACAAAACAGTGAGCAATGAGAGCACAGTGCAAACACTCAAAGATTGGGAACAAAATGGACACGAGGTTACAAAGCAAGTGAGTGATATTAAAACATGCTCCAGAAACTACTACAGTGAACAGACATTAAACAGGCCTTATATGTGTACATTGGAAATATTACTTTTCTCTTTTCTCACTGTCATTAGTTTTTTTTAAATTAATTTTGTCTTTGATTTGCTCTTGTTTATTACTGTTAGTTTTTGTTGCTTGTTTTATTTTATACATGTTTGTGTGCTCCCTCCCCCACTCCTTTTACAAGCTTCTTCTCTCTATCCTATCTATTCTCTTCTCTCAAAACTATCTTTTTCTTTCTGAATCTCTTTATTTTATATTCAAGCTATTTCATATCTCCATACCTAAATACTCTATACTAACTACAAGAATCCTACTATATATTCACTATCTCTCATCTCAAACAGACACCACCTTATTGTACTTAAAATCTTACTAAACTTAAATAAATCCTCTATTTTACCCTCTTTCTGTACCCATCACACTAGCTCCTCCCCCATCAATTAACTTTCACCATTAATTACTCTATTTATCCACAATTAACACTACTTTTCTGTACATGAACCTGTCACATATAAATACCTACAGCTAAGACTGGGTCAGAGAGGTGATCCATAGGAAAGGACAACCAGACAACAAACATTAACTAACCATAGCCAATAAAAGGAGGCACTCAATAGACTGCACAGCAAGGTTTAAAAAGTGCCTAAGTCACAAACTATTCTGCCCGCATCACTGAGTTAACTCCTTACAAAGGTAGTGGCAGACAGAATACCTGACCTTAACACCTGGAACCCATCAATGCCATTAAAAACCAAGCAGAAGCCACCTCAGAGCAACTCAGTATTAACAATATACAGATAGAATAACAGTAGAGTGATAGTAGACACAGTTGTTAGGGTTAATATTAAAGTATAAGTGGGAACTGAAACCTTTTCTCCTAACAGTGATATGAAATAGCATCTATCAACAATGATTCTCAAAGAAAAAGAAGGAAGATACCCAGTCAACAAAAACACAAACCCAATAAATCTGAAAATATGAGAACGAGGAAATGTGAGGAAATAAGGAAAATCATGAATACTAAAATATATAAATACAAGAAGAAAAGCATTCAATATAATAAAAGGCCTTACAGTAAGTGTACAAGAAATGAAAGAGAGAATTTAGATGTTAAGAAAGAATCAGAAAGAGGCCTGGAATAAAAGGATAGAGTCAATAAATGAAATGAAGAAAGCAATAGAAAGAAATTATGTAAGATTAGATGAAATGATAAAACAGAATATCATTGTTAGAAGACAGTTTTTCAAAACCAAAGCATAGTCAACAGTATACAGAAGACATTACAACAATAAAACCTAAACATTCAACAATTATTTGACAATATAAAACAGTCTAACTTACGGATAAAAGGCATTGAAGAAGGGATAGAGGCACAGACCAAGAGTATCCATAATCTCTTCAGAGAAATAATTTCAGAGAATTTTCCAAACATGGAAAAAAGACTTGGGCATTCATGCACAGGAGACAAACAAAACACTATTAAGACAAGATCATAGAAGGACCTCCCAGGCCATGTAATAATAAAAATGACCAACACAGAGGCTAAGAAAATAATCTTAAAAGATATGAGAACCTTAAAAGAACAAAAGAATGGGTGACAGTCAGGGGCAAAACAATAAAAATTATTCCAGACTTTACAACCCAAGTCATAAATGCCAGGAAAGACTGGTATGATGTAATACAGACCCTGGAAGAAAATAACTTTCAACCAAACCTGCTATATGCAGCAAGGTTATTACTCAAAATTGATGGATAAATAAAAGTGTTTTAAGATAAGCAGAATCATAAAATTCATGAATACTAAACTAGAACTAGAGAAAATACTTAAAGATAAAAATCATGGAGAAGAAAAAAGTAACAAATTTCAGAACCAGAGAAAAAATGAACTTGATCAGCGGGACAACTAAACAAAGAAGAAAATAACATTATATCAAAGAGAATACAAAACACAAGATGACAGAAAACAAAAAGCATATATCAATAATAACACTGAATGTCAAAGGACTTAAACTCACAATTCAAAGGAATAGACTAGCAATCTATATCAAAAACATATTCCAATTATATGCTACTTGCAAGAAAATCACCTTATAGTCCAAGATATTCATAGTCTAAAAGAGAAAGAGTAAGAAAAGATATATCATGCCAATGGAGACTGAAAATGAGCAGGGGTATCAATGCTGATATCCAATAAAACAAACTTTAGCTGGGCATGGTGACTCAGGCTTGTAATCCCAGTATTGGGGAGACCAAGACTGGAGGATTGTGATTCATGGACAGCCTCAGCTACTTAGTTAGGCCCTCTGCAACTTAATGAGACCCTGTTTCAAAATAAAGAATGTGTATTGCCCACTTTCCCAAATTAACTTCTGTCTTTGTCTCTAAAAATTAAAAATAAAAATATGACAGGGCTTTTTTACACTGTCGGTGGGAGTGTAAACTAGTTCAGTTGCTTTGGAGATCTGTGTCAATACTTCTTGGGAAACTGGGAATGAATCCACCATATGATCCAGCTATACCACTCCTGCGTATCTTTCCAAAGGGGTTGAAATGAGAGAAATACAGTAACATATGCATATCCATGTTCATAGCAGCCCTATTTGTAACAGCCGAAATATGAAACAAAACTAAGTCTCTATCAACAGATGAATAGATTAAAGAATTATAGGAAATACACAGAATGGAATTCTACACAGAAATAAAGAAGAACAAAATCATACCATTTGCAAGAAGATGGAAAGACCTGAAGAATACATGTTAATTGAGATCAACCAAGAACAGAAAGAGAAGGGGCATATGTTTTATCTAATATGCTCAAACCAAAAAGTGTTAGAGATACCAGAGGTATTTCAGATAATGGAGGGGAAACCTCTGCAAAGCTAGAAAAGAAGGGTAGGAGAGGAAGAAGGCTGAGGTTGATTAATGGACAAGCTACATTGAATATTTGTATGTGTGAATGTAGCATGGTTAATCTGTACACTAATTGTTGGAAGGAGGAATGGGAAAGCTGGGGGGGATGGCACCAATAACTATGTGAATGTATCCCATTTTCAATATGATCCACAAAATTAAAATAAAAAATAAATTGAAAAATATGCAAAAATCATGGCAGGATACCTATTAAAATATCAGAATGCCCTACTTCTTAGACAATGAATAGATAATTTACTTAAAACACACTATCAAAGTTTTTGAAACATTAAACAAAACATAAATTAATATATTTGAGAGATAGCCAATCATTTTTATTGCATATATCATTTTATGACAAATTATTTCAATAGCTTTTATCATTTGTTACTTGTTACTTGGAATTAAATTTAAAGATTATACTAGAACTGTTAAGTTTCTAATAGTAGCATTATATGCTAAAAATTTTCTAATATGAAAGGTAGGAGAAAACGGAGGAGATTTCCAAATATTACCTACTTTCTAGCACAAACATGAGATTTTGATAGTTAATAATTTTGATTCTCCATCCTACTCTTTAGTGAAGGAACATTTTTCTAAAACAGCATATACAAATAACAAAACCGTTTTTTTAAACTGCTTTATTTCATTTTTTTAAATTATGATGACATTTTGAGAATTCCCTACTGCATAGGAGTTTTGTATCAGACTGAGTAAAAACCTGTCCCAACCAAAAATAAAGGGGAGCTGAATATAGGTGCTTATGGTGTGGTGTTTACAGGACACATCTTTTATCTAGTAGACTAAAACTGGCTTTTTTATCTGGCTCTTTTGGCTGTATTCTAGAAAATCCAGACAAGAATAATTTCTGATTCTTCAGAAAAAGTTAAAAATTCACCATGTTGGCACATTAAAAAATACTTTAAATAGTTTTACCTACAGATCCTGATTATGGAGATCTTAATAAGATGATCATGAGAAAGAGCATGTGACAACCTATATTCTATTTAAAGAAAAGTGATTTGGGTCACTTTAAATCCAGGAACAAAACCTGACTGGGGTCACTTTAAGTTCAAAAGCAAATGCTTGACCAGTCCATTTAAAGAAAGCTGTAAGAAGGCTGGTGCCCTGTTAAAGAGAAGCTATATAGTGCATGAGATATAAGACAATTTTTAGGAATTCATAAATAATTTGTTTTAACATGGCAGCAAAAACTCAAACAACTTGTGCAGTCATGCCAGCATATTCAGGCAGCTCAGAGGACTTGGGAACAGGAAGGATTAAGGTGGACATCTGTATCTCCTCTTCCTTCTATGAGGTTGAGGGAGGTAAGAAGAAAGTTGAGAGACTGCCGGAGGCCCTGGGCAGCCCATAGCTAATCATTCAAATAAGAATCAAAATTCTGCAAATAGTCATTGGTTCTCCAAACTTAATTTTGACTAATCAAAAAAGAACAAATAGAATACCTCAGGAAGGTTTAAACTGACTTCCCAAGAGCTTAGGAGTCACTTCTATTGGGAGACCACCTCACACCCTTGTGGGGAGTAGGTCCTTTGTTTTCTATCTTTCCTTGACATAAAATAAATATTCACATGTCTATACTGTTGCTAGTTCTGAATGAGGTCAGAAAGCTATTTCTAAGAGCTAAATTTAAGGATTCCATGGATCTAACATCTCCCTGAACAAGAGAAAAAAATGATAAATTTATAGCAAAATACAGCATTTTTATTATAAAAAATATGGCCCTTTTATTTCCTGAGCTCACAGATTCTACCTGGGTTTGTGCACAGATATTTTGGTTCTGACTTATATTTAGTTTTTTCTCTGATTTATTTATTTATTTGTTTGTTTGTTTATTTATTTATTTATTTTCTGTTTTTTTTGTGTCTGTGTCTAAATAGAACCTGTCAAGGTCTCTGAATTTTTGGTTCTTTTATCCTCCTGTCTTTACTCAACTGCTATCCAAGGGCTAATTCTATGCTTGATATCATAAAAGTGCACTAAACAGTTGTGAATGTTATGTTTCTCACCCATGGGAGACTTAAAAATGGCCACCTAAATCAATTTAATTTAGTCACCCATGACTATCAAACTAACCATGACCAACGATGCAGGTTTTCTCCCTACCAGTATCATACAATATATAGCTGTAACTCTTTTGTCCCCTAGCTGTTTATGTTGTTGGGCTACATGTGTAATGTATTTATCTACAAATGTACCACAAATTGAAATATCAGTAAAGTGAGTATTCATAAAAATTAAAGAAAGTATAAAACCAAATGCTTATAAGTTCAGGTGACTTAAATAAATTCAACAACTAAAAATTTAGGATTTACTTATAAAATTAAAATCAAAATGTCCTAAAATTGTTAACACATACATTTTCCCCTAGGTAAATAGTCAATAAAGATTTTGTTCATCTCTAGATAATATTTTCAGATATAATGTTTATTGCCTTTAAAATTTCTGTAGCAGAAAAAATATTTTAAGACTAATAATGCTTATCTGATGTCTTAGTTTTCAGGGGCAATCTATAACTTAATTATCAAAGCAGATAAATTCAAAATGTAATTAATGCTTTAAAATATCCATGTCTTTCTAGGATTTAAAGAAATATTTAAATTTATTAAGTTGTATTCTAAGTTGTTGGTATATAGAAACAATAATATTATAAAATGGCTTTGTTTGGGAGTCTTTACTAAAATATAACAAAGGTTACTGAAAGTCAGGGATTAGGCAAAGGTATAATTTTAAAAACACTGCTTTGATAAAAAATCATTTTTTCTTACCTAAACATTTTAAAACTTTGAAAATAATTATCTGGATAAAACACTCCTTAACAATCTTTATCCAATAAATATGCGGATGCTGGATATCCTGAGTTTTATTCTTTTAATGGCCATCATCCTAATAATACTAAACACAGACTATTCTTTGGCAAAAAATAAAAGTCACAGACAGGTGGCAATATGTAGTGCATTACCATAGAACCATTGAGTCTGTGGTCATCAGGGTGCTGCTCTCACGGCTCACTGACACCTCACCACAAATGCATCACATAAATTTCTAGTGGTCATAACTAGATGCCAACTCACAAACAGCCCACCACATATATATCGTATGTGTTTCTGGTGGTCATCACTAGGTGTCAGCTCTTTGTCACACTGGTAAGCATGAATAGATGTGGTAGACACACCCCATTTGTGGTCATCTATGAAAAAGGCAGCACATAGCCCAAAGGATGCTCTGGAACA
This sequence comes from Muscardinus avellanarius, assembly GCF_963383645.1. Taxonomy (NCBI): domain Eukaryota; kingdom Metazoa; phylum Chordata; class Mammalia; order Rodentia; family Gliridae; genus Muscardinus; species Muscardinus avellanarius. The sequence goes on along the minus strand of NC_137786.1, from coordinate 20,755,286 downwards.
AGTCACACAGTGAAATAACTAAAAGTACACTTTTATTTCTCCTTTGTCTCTTGGATGATAAATGGCTCATCTTCTAAGTCTGCCAGCACCACATTAAATTTTTAGTTTTTTTCTGTGCCTGAGTTTGATAATATAGATTAAAAAACAAGAAAGAAAGGCCACCAGAAAAAAGTTAAACAATGACACTATTTTTTAGCTTGATTTGTTTTTCATAACAAGAGTAAGAAATTTAAAATTATATTAAAACAATATCCAAAACTATGACAACAATGTAAATCAAATATAGACATTTTGGCCACACTAAGAGATAAATGACTGACATAGCACCAGAGCCCAAAATTTTACACACACACACACACACACACACACACACACACACACCAAACAGTAAATAAAAGGAGATATTTATAGGCATAAGGAATATTATAATTAAAACATAAAAATAAAATGTTTTTAGGTGAAAAAAAATTAATATAGGAAAATATTTGTTCTGATGGGCTGAGTTATCCTATAGAGGAAAAAAATAAGAGAAGAAAAATCAGGGGTAAAGAAAGTGGTGGTGGGTTTGAAGAAGTTGTAAATAATTTGTAAAGGGTACAACTTATGAATAATATATAAAATAAAGTTGGTTAAAGAGAAATTATTTAAGAGTTATTTGAGAATGACATTAATGCATTGATTTTATGCTCTGAACAATTTTATTTTCTTAAAATATTGATCTGCTTTTGATAATGTTTTACCAAAAAAGCCTATTGAGCAAAATTTTACATTTTATTAGATATTTTTCTGTTTTCTGCTATATATTGACTTTTTATATTTGTGTTCTCAAAATGTGCATGAGTTCTAAAATATAAAATATAAGATTACTAAGCTAATGACATCTAAAAAATAAAATAGTGTTAGCCTTTCTAGGTTTATTTGACCATCTTCTTTATATGAAGATACAATGGAATGCTTTATTTCTGATAATTCTTTCTTGTTCTCTCATAAAAAATGTATAATTCTTGTTTATTACTGTTTAATAGAAGTACAACACACACAATGTGTTTTGAGATAATAGCCATCACCTGCAAGAGATCTTAAAAGGATTGGTAAAACCGACCTTCTGAGTGTTCAACACCTGAGACTTAGAAAACAAATATACAAAGCACTTAAAAAATAGCCAATATTTTGGCCTCAGTACTCCAAGGAAAATTTGAAACCAGGGATCATAGGCCTTTACTGAGGGCTCCTGAAATTCCAGTGAGTCATCTCACCTTCCAAAAGAGTAATATCATGAAGGCTCTAGAGACTGGGACCCACCAGTATATACTCTGAAAAAAAAAAAAAAAGGAGATGTCATCAGAAAAAAATATGTACTCTGTGCTTCAGAATGCAAAATGGTTAGCAAGAAAAAGATACATCCTGCAAAATGGCACAACTTGTAGTTGAAAGTCTCACCAACTCTCTGAAAGAAATCCTAAGAATACTTAACTCACCTTAATAACAAAATTGTTAGAAAAATTTAAGTTTGCCTAATATTGGGTGAACTACATGGTCTTGAACACCCAGTAAAAAAGTATAACAAAAAATAAATGTGTTCTTCTAGAGTAAAAGAAGAATCATACTAATGGCACTATTAAAATGACCTAAATAATTTGTCTTCTGACTTTTGCTTCTCTTTATTTTTCATGTTATAATTTATATTGGTGCTTCTGCTTTTATACTCACACACAAAAAACAAGACATAACACCAAATGCCCCAAAGCTCTCTCTAGATAGATTCTTAAAAGATAGTGTAATGTTAAGCCTGTCATTCTTGAGATTTTACAGGTCTGGGACCATCAAACACTACAAAAAGTAGAGATTTCTATTATTATTATTATTATTTTTTTTGTGTGTGGTACTGGGGTTCCTGGAAGCCCTTCTACCTCTGGGATACACACCCACGGACTACACTCCCAGACCTATTTTTTAACTTTTTTTTAAATGTGGAAACTTAAGCCAGTGAGGCTGGCTCCGAACCAGCGCAATCCTCCTGTCTCCGCCTCCCAAGCACAGGGATTACAAGCGTGCACCACCATGTCCGGTGTTCTATTTTATTATTTTACATTTTTTTATTGGTGCATTATATTTATACATCATAATGAGATTATAAAACTTGTGTAGTCATAAATACACACATCACCCACTCAGTCCCACCCAGTCCCCCCCCCAATCCTTTCCCATTTCTCTCTCCCATTCTTGGCTTAGTAGTTGACTAAGATATGAATAAGTATATTGTGCGCTTTAAAGAGTTTCCTTCTCCTCTCCCTCCCATCCCCACAGTTAGGGTGCCTTATTTGCTCCTCTATAGGATCTCTTTTTTCACCTGGAGTTCCTCCTATGACCCCTTTCACCTTAGCTCTCACATACTAGGGAAAGTATCCGATTTCTTACTTTTTGTGACTGAAAAAATCTCACTTAGCATAATGTCCTCAAGTTTCATCCATTTCCCTGTAAATGCTGCAATTGTGTTTTGTTTTATGGCTGAGTAAAATTCCATTGTATACATATCCCACAGTTTTGTAATCCATTCATCTTTTGATAGACATCTTGGCTAGTTCCATAGTTTGGCTATGGTGAATTGGGCAGCTATGAACATAGATACCCATACATTTGTTTGGTAGTTTGTTTCCTTTCTTTTAGGCAGATACAAAGAAGTGGTATTGCTGGACCAAATGGTACATTTGTTCCCATTCTTCTGAGGATTCTCTGTACTGTTTTCCAAAGTGGTTGCACTAATTTGCAATCCCATCAACAATGTTTTAGAGTTCCCACTTCTCCACATTCTTGCCAGCATTTGTTGTTGTTTGTGTTTTGAATGACTGCCATTCCAGCTAGAGTAATGTGAAATCTCAGTGTAGTTTTGATTTGCATCTCTTTGTTTTGTTTTGTTTTTTTTTTGTTTTTTTTTGGTGGTACTGGGGTTCCTGGAAGCCCTTCTACCTCCGGGCTACACTCCCAGACCTATTTTTGCATTTTTATTTGGAAACAGGGTCTCCTAAGCCAGCGCGCGGGGCTGGCTTCGAACCTGCACGATCCTCCTGTTTCTGCCTCCCAAGCGCGGGGATTACAAGTGTGCGCCACCACGCCCGGCGATTTGCATCTCTTTGATTCCCAATGATGTTGAGCATTTTTAACCTATTTTTATAAGCTTTTAGAAGATTAGAGTCCTGTTCAAAATCCTACAAACAAAAATAATATTTTAGCTAAATTAAAAACAACATGTTTATTTCAGGATTTGTACAACAATAAAACTTTTTTACAATATTATTTATAATGAGTCATGGTCTACTACAAATATGTTGGCTATCTGACCTTCAATTAAAAATGCTAACATGTGCCGGGCATGGTGGTGGTGCACGCTTGTAATCCCCGCTCTTGGGAGGCAAAGACAGGAGGATCGTGCAATAGACCCTGTTTCCAAATAAAAAGTATAAAATAGGTCTGGGAGTGTAGCCCTGAAGTAGATGGGCTTCCAGGAACCCCAGTACCACCACAAAAAAAAAAAAAAATTGCTAACATGCAGATGGCCTGAAGTAATGTGTTATAAAAAAAAAATTATCACAAGATGTTTAGATTATTGTGAAATGTACTAATATATCCTTTTTTATGTACCTTCTCACTGAACCACCATAAATGACTTTGAGCCAAGTCCCCTTCTGTGAGGTTGGAGAAAGTAAAAAAAAAAAAAAAAAAAAAAAAAGAAGAAGAAGAAACTGGTGGAATTGGTGGATCACTGGTTCCCCCAAAACCCAATTCTGACCATCTCTAACAGAACAAAGCAAAAACCTCAAGATGGTTTAAAGGCTCATTTCCCTAGGAATTTGAGGTCACTCTTTTCTCCCTCCCCCTCCTCCTCCTCCTCCTCCCCCTTCCTCCTCCCCTCCCCCCTCCCCCTCCCCCTCCCCCTCTTCTTCTTCTTCTTCTTCTTCTTCTTCTTCTTCTTCTTCTTCTTCTTCTTCTTCTTCTTCTTCTTTTGGCGGGGTGCTGCTTTGTCGTCTATCAGTCTCTGACTTAAAATGAACTTTTATATTTCTATACCCTTTATTAGTTTTTGGACTTCTTTTGTTAAAATCTACTGAACAAAACCCTTATAAGGAGACATCCATCTTTTATTGTGGCTTTAGAAATTTGACATGTCAGCATGGGGCCCAGATCATCACTTCTGGGCTACAATTTATAAAGAACACTTGGGTCATAAAATGCCTTCTCACCTCTGATGGACTTAAGTCATCAATACATTTGAACTGGTGATAGGATTCTTGCAAGTTTGATAATCCTGGATGAGTCTGCTAAAGACACTCGGACAAACCTAGAAAGTCCTACCAGCCAGGCTACCAGAAACATGCTGAGATTTGCTTATGCAGAGACAGACTGTCCATGTGTTTGACTCTGATCCAGTGCCTTGCTCCAGTCTGGGTCTTTACACTGACTGAGAATCAATGTGAGACTTCTGTGCAGCTCGATGCCTGGGCCAACTCTTGAAATTCTTACTCCATTCCTAGACTTGGCTCATTATTCTCTGTTCCTTGTTTATTTATATTTCATTATTTTTCTGATTATTTAAAGTACTATAAGTCTTAGAAATTATGTGCTATATAGCATATTTATTCCACCTAAATTGTTAGATTTGCTAATGTATAGTGTGTTGTTTGATAGTCACTAATTAATTGGCTTTGACATATCAGCCTCTCAGCCATAAATCCACCTATTAGCTTAACTTTACATAGACAATTTTATGATAAGTTCCTGCATGCTATAGCCTTTGAGTGTTGAAAAAACCTACAGCATTATGTAAAGATACAAATTTTGTGTGATGTGACTCATCAGTCTAGGACATTGCAGCCTTATTGCTCACAACAGAAGCCTTAACATTTTATTTCTTTCTGCTGATTTGAGCCATTTGGGTGTGGAATACACCTAACTGGGAACTGTACTATGAGTGATTGAGCCTACTTCTGGTATGGAAACTTAAACTTATGTTCAAAACGGATGCCAAAGAAAGAAAATCATAAGAGTTAATTGAAACAGAAAATCTTGACTTTTAATGGAATAAACCAGTTTTGCTAGGCATATACTATTGTTTTCATTGTGTATGTGTGTGTGTGTGTGTGTGTGTGTGTGTGTTTCTGTAACTACAGGGATGATTATTTTCATAAAATAATTTATGTCTTTTCTGTATAAGTTTAACAGCATCCTTCAAATGTTAGTTATAGTTTCAGTTTTTCTTAATTCTTGTCCTTTCAATCATTTTAAACGCATATTTTTTTATGTCAATTGTCAAACTAATTCAACAATTAATCATGGTACAATTTTCAACATTTTTTGATAAATAACATAAAGAAGAAATATGTGCTCATCAAGAATCTAGTCATTTCATAATATTATTTTAATAGTTTTATTAGCCAACACAAGTAAAAATACAAATTTTCTTAAAAATAACCCTCCCTAGACTTTGTAGTCTCTTTATATTAAATAGTTTGAATGCATGTTGTATTTCTCAAGACTGAAAATACCTGTTTAATAGCTTTTTGAGATTCATAACTTAACTATTTCAGAACTACAAACTAATAAATCAATTATTAGTTATCTACTTTAACATGGGTGTTTTATTCAGTGGATAAATAAATCACCACCTCATAAAAACTCAAGACAGCAAGATGAGTGTCCCTGGAAAAATGCACCTGAATAGGAAAGGGTTAGATAAGGGTCACACTTTGAGGATAAGAATTCCCATCAGCCTGATTAGCTGTTCACTGGAAACCTCTCAAGAAGTAAGACCTATAAATGTTATTTGGAATTGAGTTACTGATAAAGATCAAGGTCTTCTGTCTTCCGAAAGCTTTTGAATTACAAAAGTAAATAAACCCAAAGCTCAATAACTGTACCAAATAGGTACTGAAGTGAGAAAGTATAATCAAAAAGCAAATGTAAAGGTGACAGTCATTATGAAAACTAAAATTAAGAGAGCTAACTGGCAATATTCTCTGGTCCTTCCAACAGACTTGATAAAGAAAGTGAGGATCTTAGCAACTAAGTGTGATCCTGTTACCAAATAAAAAATAAAATGGGTTTGGTGGTATAGCCTGGATGTAGAAGGCCCCTATGTTTCATCCTCAGTAGCAGAAAAAACAAAAAACAGTGAGACACTTTGGGAAAAAAAAATTATTCTAGTTGCTAGAGAAAATGCTTTATCTAAAACAAAGGCTTGATTAGCTAGCATTAATAAAATATTATTTAGACTTTTTTGAATACATTTTATTTATTTATTCATTATTTAAATATCTCCTTAAGCTCAGTGATATAGAAAATATTTTGTAGACCATTCTCTATTTTATTGAAATATTTAACCGTATACAAAAAAATTCTTATGATTTTTATCTTTGGTGAGTGGTGCTATAAAATTATCTATACTTTTATCTTACAGATGAAAATTATAAGAGGAATGCCATTTTCCATAAAGTAAATATTTTATGAGTCATATATGATACAATTGCATTTTATTATATGTTGGTATGCATTCTTCTATCAAAATGGCCAAAATTCATGATAGAAGAGAATAACAATAAAATTTAAGAAAAATAAATACTGAGATATGGTAAGGAGTAAAATATATGCATGGAAAATAATGTCTCAAGCAAAATACTAATACAAGAAGAATATGGAACAAATGGGAAAGCAGTCTCAAAACACATAGAAATATAAAACACCTGGAAAGAAATATATATACACTGACATAAAGTGTATCGAACATTTGTCAAGAGTCAATCTATCTTTCCTATAACTGGTAATTTTTATAGTCTTCTTAAACAAAAACATTATAATATTAAAAGTAAAAAATCACATATTAAGGTAAATATTTATTTACAGTAAGAAAGAAATCATAATGAGGAAATAAGAAATACTGAATTATCATAAAATCTCAACATACGTCATATTTTTAAACAATAATTTAATACACTCTAACTGCAATTTTTCTACATCTTGACTGCATATTTCTTATTACTTTAAATAAATATTTCTTGAAATATTATTTATTATAAAGAAAACCAAAGGTACTTTAGAGTTTACATTAACATTATTGATTATTTGATCACTTAGAAGATATATTGTAGCTTTTTGTCAGGTAACATCATGCACAATGTCATTGATATCTTGGCATAAGTAAAGACTTCCACTTACATTTATGTATGTTTGTGCTTACGATACAGTTATATTTGTGTTTGATAAGATAGCCATTTATTTATTTATTTATTTATTTGTTTATTTATTTATTTATTTATTTATTTATTTATTTATGTGGGTCTGGGGATGAAACCCAGGAACATTCAACCTCCAAGCTACAGCCCCTGCCCTATTTTTTTTATTCTTTGTTTTGAAACCGGGTCTCACTGAGTTGCAGAGGGCCTCACTAAGTAGCTGAGGCTGTCTGTGACCCACTATCCTCAGGTCTCAGCCTCCCAAATGCTGGGATTACAAGCCTGCACCACCATGCCCAGCTGAGTTTATTTTTTAAGGCAAACCACTGCAAAAAATAATAAAAGGAAGAAAAATGTGGGATATGATATATTTTCATAATTATACAAATAGTACACTTAAAATATTATTAACAAGAGAAACTTTTATGTAAGCCCCTGATGATATATTCTGTGCTAACAATTATAAATAGCAAGATTGTAAGAATTTTTCAGAGCAGTTACTGGTCTAAAACACACTTTTACTTTTTATTTATTTATTTATTTATTTATTTATTTATTTACTTTTTTTTTTTTTTTTTTTTTTGGTGGTACTGGGGATGAAAGCCAGGGGCCTTCTACCTCCTGGCCACACGCCTAGACCTATTTAATATTTTATTTGGATACAGGGTCTCTTAAGCCAGCAGAAACTGGCTTCAAACCTGTGTGATTCTCCTGTCTCAGCCTACCAGGCGCAGGGATTACAAGCATGTGCCACCACAACCAGCTCTAAAACACACTTCACACTTTATTTTTAAACACACTTTTCTTTTATCTACTACTACTCACTTTAAATGCTTTTATACATTTTCTTTTTGGAATCTGTTTACTTAAAGCCATTTAAGTTGGCTCAGGGTGGTCAGAAAATTCCTGGGATAAAACAGCTAACAGTAATTTAAGCCTACATGAAAACTAGTCTGAGCCACATAATTACATCAATCTAAACTATAAATAGTGCCCCCTATACAACTTTCTTTTGAGTGAATGCCAAAATCTTTCATGGTCATTTGGACATAAGTCATACAGAAATTACTGTAGAGGGCAAGCCAGGGTTGAAAGAATTATTGGTATAAAGCAATGTAGACACAATGGATTATGACTATAAATTTTATTTTATTTTTTCAAAAAACATGATCATCTGAGTATATTACAAGGCCAATTCCAGGATCAGTGTTATTCATTTCAATCATCAAGGCTTGCTGAGAACCTCTCCTCTGCTTATCTAGCCATCAGCACAGCTTATAACTATGGAAATGCCAGAACTTTAAGGTAAGAACCAGAGGGGAAACACCAAAATCATATTTCTCTTCTTGCCTTCTTTTTTTCTTTCTTTATTCTTTATATTTCTCCTGATTCTCAGCTTCTACCTCTTCTTCCACCCCTTTCCTTCTCCATATCACTCTCTTCTTTCTTTACTCAATAGTGATAGAGTGATAGCAAAACATTTTAAATAAAGAATGATTTCTGTATTTACATATTTAAGTTTTATTGAATGGTTTATGTATTTCAATTGTATAACCTAAGATGTTTTGGAAAACTATGAATTACAAACATGAATGAGATTGTGTTTATGTTTATAACCATACAAACTCATTACATGAAGAGTACCCATTATTGTTGATCAAATTATCCCATTAAAATAAATCATATATACTACCTACAAGTTATTTATATTTTATATACTTTTATTGGCACATTATAATTATACATCATAGTGAAGATCAAATTTATACAAATAATCATGGAGGTCTTTGCGTATTACCTTTAAATGAAGACAAATTCCTCAGTGTGTATAGTGTGAGTCAGTTTTCCAGGAACAGATGATAATTGGTGAAAAATGCTGGGTGACATGTTACAACCCATTTATTTGTGTTACTGCAATATCAAAATTATCACAAAGTAAAACCAAACCCTCTAATCCATCATTGGTATAAGAATAATTTTGAATGGATATATTTTACAAATGAATTTGATCATGATATGAGAGCATAATATCTTTCTAGGAACTATTGTTTTAAAAATTGTGTAATTCACTTATTATTCCATGAATAAAATAATTGGAATGTATTTGGCAGAGCTAAGATTCAAATTCAAACAGAAGATGTTGCATTCATTAACTACATACTTACTATGTCCATGGAGGATATCATTTTCTTTGGAAGAAATAAATTTCCAAGCAACATGGGTTGGTACTAGGCTTTCATTGTGATTTATTTTGGAATAGTAAATATAGACAAATTGACATGTACTAATCCTCAGTAGAAATGGTAAGACTTAGCTCCAGATATTCTAGGTATTTCTTTATTCTCTATTTCTTTTATAGAAGACTGTTCCAGACAGAACTATTCTAATTCTCTGTGTGTGTGTGTGTGTGTGTGTGTGTGTGTGTGTGTGTGTGTGTGTTTAACTGAGATATAATTCAGGGTCATTCTACCCCTAAGATACATCCTTAACCTCTATTTTACTATTATTTTGTGACATAGTTTCACTAAGATTCAGAGAGCCTTTTAATTTTCTGAGGCTGGCTGCAAACCTTGGTTTCTCGTGTCTAATTCTCTGAAGTAATAGCATTGCAGTCATGCTCTACCATAGCCAGCAGAGCCACTTTTTTTTTTTTTTTTTGAGGGTCTAGGGATGGAACCCAGGGGCATTTGACCTCCAAGCTACATCTCCTGCCCTATTTTGATTATTCTTTATTTTGAAACAGGTTCTCAGCCTCCCAAAGGTTGGGATTACAAGCCTGCACCATCAAGCCCAGCTCAGAGCCACTCTTTAACTACATCTAGAGTGCAAGTGATACGTAGCAAACCCATAATGACCTGCTATGGAGAGATATTTTGATAGAGAAATAAAACTTTATAGTTTTAAACTATATATTTTTATATTAGCATACAGGGAGTGACAATAATTTTATAACCTGCAGTGAATATGTCTATTTATAAGTGCATACACATATATGTACATATTTTCTATTATATGTACATATGCATTTATATATATTTTTTAATTGTTAGTATAGATTACATATAGCTCTCAATTTCCTAAGGGGACTGAAGGTTCAAGGAATCCACATGAATTCCAAAATCCACTGATCCAATGATGATTTAAGTCTCCTACATAATATAGTACAATATTTGCATATAACCTCTACAAATCTTCAGTTACACTTTAAAATCAAGTCTAGATTATTTATATTACTTAATACAATTTAAAAGCTCTGTAAATAATTTTATATCATATTTTTTATAAAATCACAAAAAATCTGTATATTTGCTGTACATACATTTACTTATGGTTGTTTTCTGTTTGGAGATGGTTGAATCTGTGGATATGGAACCCAGACCTATTGAGAAAATTGTCTTATAATTTAAGAATTTTTTTAAGTAGGAAAAGTAAGAATGATTGAAGTTGATCTAATATTATTAATATGAGATTTAAACTCAAACTTCTCTTTGACTTAACTGTGCAACTCCATTATAAATTGCCTATAACTTTGTGTATTTTCACCATTATAAATCCTGCATGCTTCTCAAAGCCTGAAACTCCACATAAACTGTTTCCTACCCTAAGATGCCCTTACCATATGGTAAGTGCAAATGTTTCCAAAGCAGCAAATGTTCTGTCAGGGAGTCTCACTGATGTTTTGATTGGATTGCTCTATTATCTGAGCACAGCTGCCAAAAGGAAGCACCTGCACAATAAAGAGTGTACAGAAGCTGCCAGGCTGCCACCGTGGAAGGAAAGGAAAGTGCATGCTGACATGTTACCTGTCATCCTTGGATCTGCAGAGTAGGTTATGATAGATGCTTCTGCATATTAGATGTCTTGCAGTAAGTCCTACATACAAGGAAGTACCTTATGTCCTTGAGAATCCAATGCAAATTTTGCTCCAGATAAGAAAACATGAACACACAGGGGTTCTGCCAGGAGGCCTCTTCTCAGAAGATATCAAAATATAACTGGCAAAGAGAACAGTATATGTTCTTTTACGGGTTTGTTTTTTTACTTCCAAAATTTCTCAATAAATTAAGCTATTTACATGTAATTTATTCGAAGCATCATTGTTATTTTATGATTTAGAAATGCAAAATTATTATGAAGTAAAATTTGGAGAAAAGTATTCCTGAAGACATATTTGATCAATATTATTGAGTTTCCCCATAGTATTATATTTTAATAAAAGCATAAAACATTTTGAAAATCATAAGTAAAATAACCACTGAGTAAGTTAAGTTAGCCATAATATAATTCTAGGTTTTTCAATCAAAAATTAAAGTGACAGTATTTGAGTAGGGAGGGTGGATGAAGACAGGATGATTGCAGGTTTGAGACCAGCCTCAGAAACTTAGCAAGACCCTTAACAACTTAGCAGGATCCTATTTCAAAATAATAAAATAATAAGTAAATAAATAAATGATAGGACTTGTGGTGTAGATAGAATGCCCCTGGATTCAATATCTAATATAAGAAAAGAAAATAAGAATGAAAGTAAAAGTGGACAACTCTTGACATTATAAGCCTGTGAGCACACCCCACACACTGAAATTGATTAATAAAATTGCTAAATGTAGTTAAATTTTTAATTAAATTATTTTTATTGCAGTTTACTACATAAGCTAGATTATAGAATATTTATTTTTACTTTACAATAAAAACTTAAACTCTTTTGCTTGTAATCCCCGCAATTGGGAGGCGGAGATAGGAGGATGGCGCAGGTTTGAAGCCAGCCTCGCTGGCTTAAGATACCCTGTTTCCAAAAAAATATATAAAATAGGTCTGGGAGTGTAACCTGGAGGTATAAGGCTTTCCAGGAACCCCAGTACCACAAAAAAAAACCTGTTTAGTATATAAACACAATAAGAAATTCAAATTCCAGAGTAACATCAACTAATATTACATTCAATGCCAGATAAGCTGATTGTTCCAAAAACAAAAAAAAGAATATTTGTATACATTGTTCTTTATGTATTTTTAAGAATAAACTAACAGAAAACATATAAAAAGCTATATATCTAATGCTGCTTTAAATAGATAGCCTACATATTATGTAAATAATTGCACAAATATTCTGATACTTTTTTCCAACATAACAACAATATAAATGAAGAAAGATATTCCTTCTGACTCCCTAATTCAATTATATTATAAAAACCCATTGTGTACTTCAAAAATAAATTAACTCAAGATGTTACCCAACACTCCATCTGCTATATTGCCTTAAATGCATTCCATGGAACCTGGATAACTTTAAGTGATTTTCCATCAAAAGCCAAAGGCTGTTTTTTAATGTTCAACTTTGTTTCAGAAACGACCTCATAAACTCTTTGATGATTTTCTTTTCTTTTCCTTCTTCTATTCTCTTCCTGTATGAAAGAAAAAAATATGCCACAAAATGTTCTTACCTGCTGTCTTTTATGTAAATTACTTTTGATTGCAGTTTGGTACTTTTAAAGAAAATGAAGTTTACACCACACTTTCACAATACAGGAAGATACCCTTAGAAGAACAAGTAAAACTACCCTAAATTGATTTTCTTTGTTACTTTCTCCACTTTCTCTTATTCATAGGCATTCATTACTTTGTGTAAAAGACATATTGTTCAAAAATTTTCTACATATGCTGTTTAAAATGTTGTCTTCTAAATAAGGTAAAGGAAGATTATAGAAATTCTTACCTGAGATTACTTCACTGAAGTTTATCCTATTCATTGCTGAATTGGACATCTGCATCACTGTATACAAAGTAATATAAAACTATCCTTCAAGTTATTCAGTTTGTTTCACTACTTAAATGTTCTCTTGAACATTGAACTAGAACCTGCCCTTCCTAGTATGCCAGGAGCACAGAACATGACACATAGCCCAAATACAATATGGATTAGGGAAGAAAAAGGAGAAAGAGAGGGGGGGGAAGCAAAGGAGGATGAAGGGAGTAACAGATGAACACTCCTTTCTCATGCTATACACATGCACACACACACACACACACACACACGCACGCACATTGCAGAGAGAGAGAGAGAAAGAGAGAGAGCTAGAAATTATATTCTTCATATTTATTTGAAGGTAAGATAATATATAATTTGAATTGGTTTTGCATGAGTTGTATATTACAAATTAAGTATCTAGCACAAAGTGAAGTAGCACTCAATATAGATGGTTTATGTTAAGTAATAATTAAACTAAGCTCCTAGGGTTCTTCTGAGATAAATTCTGAGAAGAAAGAAATTAGAAAAAATTAACAGAGGGCATAAATGTTCTTAAATTATTTTTTAAAATATTATGACATAGCCGGGCGTGGTGGCACACGCTTGTAATCCCCGCGCGTGGTAGGCTGAGACAGGAGGATCGTAAGGGTTCGAAGCCACCCTCAGCTACTTAATGAGGCTTTCAGGAACTTAGTGAGATCCTGTTTCCAAATAAAATATAAAAAGGTCTGGGAGTATAGCCCGGAGTTAGAAGGGTTTTCAGGAACCCCAGTACCACCAAAACAAAACAAAACAAAAAGTTAAGTAAACCTATATCCAGAATGATCATGCACAAAGGAGACAGAACAAAAATCTAATATTATTAAAAATATAAAGAATGTTATTACTAGAGTTCCATAAAAATTTAAAGGAAAAAGAGAATGCTATGAACAACTTATTTCAAATCAAAACTTAGAGATAAATAATATAATTACTTTAAAAACAGACAATATATAATAGATTGGATACAAAATCTGAATATTTTTATTTATAAAAGAATTTTTACTTATTATCAAAATGTCTCCTTCAAGAGAACTTGAGAAATAAAAATTTTGTTGAAAGAAATAAAAGATGTAAATGTTAAAAAATGAATAAATAAACTGCCTTTTTAAATAACAAATATTTGCACAGAAAATAGGAATGTAGAAGAAAAATATTTCAATTAACAAAAACAATGAGCAAAGTAACAGGGTAAAAATTAAATGTAAATATTCATAATTATATATAATATATCATAATATGTATAATATATTTATTTATTTATTTATTTATTTATTTATTTATTTATTCATATTTGCAGCACTGGGGATTGAACCCAGAGCATTCTACCTCTGAGTTACAACCCCAGACCTATTTTTAATTCTTTATTTGGAGACAGGATCTCACTAAGTTCTGAAGGGCCTTTAGAGAAGCTGAGGCTGGCCTCGAATTTACAATTCTGTCTCAGCCTCCCAAGTATTGGGATTGCGAGTGTGTGCCACCACACCAAGATTAAACAAATGTTTAAGTTATATTTACAAGGATGCTACAAACAAAAAATACTTAGCAATTCAGGTGATAACAGAGAATGCATGTTCTCTTAATATACTAATGAACACAAGTGCAACTTAAATAAATGACAACATATAAATTGTTGAGTTAGCAAATTCAGACAATGGACCAATGGAATAGAATAGAAGATACAGAAACAAATTCTTACACTCAAAGCCAGTTGATTTTCAACAACATAATCACAAACACATGCTGGAAAAGAAACAGCATTTTCTACAAATGGCTCTGGGAAAAGTGCATAGCCAAATACAGAAGAATGAAATAAAATCCCATTCTTTCATCCTGTATAAGAATAAACTCAAGTTAGACGAAAGAGCTAGAAATTAGACCAGAAATTTTCAAATTACAAGAACAAGGTATAGGATCACCTTTTCAACATATAGGCACTTATTGAATTCCTCAATAAGATTTTTAATGCTCAGGAAATAACACAGAGCATAAATAAATGGAATGGCATCAACTAAGAAGTTTCTGTGCAACAAAGTAAACCAACAGTCCACAGTGAGAGCCTATAGAATGAGAGAAAATGTTTGCTAGTTACTACTTCTCATAGATGACTAATATCTAGAATATAAAAATAACTTTAAAAATTCTAAAAATAATTCAAATATGACAAGTGTAACTTCACACTTTTCAATAGAAGAAATAAGAATGGTCAAAAGAAAAAGAATAAAAAGTTCAACATCATTAGCAATCATAAAAATGAAAATCAAAAGTACATCAAGATTACAGTTAAATCCAGTTAAAATGGCAATCATCAAGAATATAAGTAATAATAAATACTGACAAGGATGTGGGAACATAGGAACTTTTATATACTGTTCATGGTATTACAGGTTAGTACAACCACTATGGTTACGAGTATAAAAATTATTAAAACACAAGGAATGACAGTACTATTTGACCCAGCTAAAGCACTCCTCATTATAAGGAGCTCAAAAGACTCTACACTAGCAACAAATAACCCAATCAAGAAATGGGCAACTGAATAGAATAGAAACTTCACAGAAGAAGAGATACAAATGGCCAATAGATACATAAAAAATGTTCAACACCATTAGCCATCAGGGAGATGCAAATCAAAACTATGATGAGATTCCATCTAACCCAATCAGAGTATAAAGCATAAAGAAGTCAAATGACAACAAATGGTAGTGAGGAGGTGGAAAAAGAACTCTTTTACACTATTGGTAGGAGTGCAAACTAGTTCAGCCACTATGCAGATCGGTGTGGAGATTTCTTAGAAAACTGAAAATGCATCCACCATATAATCTGGCTATACCACTCCTGGTATCTTTCCAAAGGGGTTGAAATCAGAGAACTACAGTAACTTATGCATACACATGTTCATAGCAGCACAATTTGTAATGGCCAAAATATAAAACCAACCTAGGTCTCCATCAATAGATGAATGGATTGCGAAATTATGGGAAATACAAACAATGTAATTCTACTCAGTAATAAAGAAGAAAAATGTATTTCACAAGAAGATGGAAAGACCTGGAGAACATTATGTTAAATGAGATCAGCCAAGCACAGAAAGAGAAGGGACATATGTTTTCTCTAATGTGCCCAAACTGAGTATTTGGGATACCAGAGGAACTCCAGGTAATGAAGGTGAAAACCTCAGCAAAGCTAGTAAAGAAGGGAAGGAGAGAAAGAAGTCTGAAATTGATAAATGGAGGAGCTACATCTTAATATGTGTGAATATAAGTGTGAATGTAGTATGGTCAACCTGGACACTCATTTTTGGGAGAGGGAAAAAGGAAAGCAGAGAAGGGAGGCACCAAGCACTGGGTGAATGTATGCCACTTTCAATATGATCCCCATAAAAATAAACAAATAGCTTATGAAATGCATCTCTAGGTTTTTTTTTAAATTAATACAGGCCACGTATTTTGAAGGACTTTGTTTATAGTGACCAATAAAACATTTTCTATCAAACTGAATGATTTTCAAGCAAATAAAAAATCAATCTACAGCAACCTCACTCTAATAAACAAACTTATTTTGCAATAAGCAATTTTATAATCTACATCTAAAAGACTACCTAACTATAACTTTTCTATTTCTAAAATCTCAGAGAGTAGGGTTTTGCTTTGTTCAATGTAATCGGTTTTTAAGCACTTCTTCTGATTTTACAGATGTTAGAAGTGATTTTCATAAAAATATATTAATGGTCAAAATTAGATGATAAGGAGCTACTCCAAATGTGACTAAAACCTCTCCAGAACTGAACAAGGGTTATGGAAAAAATGAACAAAGGTACTTAATATGATAATGATTTGACTATGAGAATTTTACTGAACAACTTCACATGGACATTTATTGAAAATTTTAGTGCCTATTAAGTTTTATAACAGTTATAAGGTTATAAACAAGATAAATTCAAGTATCTACCCACTTCCCTGGTAGGATCTGAGTTTATAAGATAATATAGGCACTAAAATTGTAGTCACAATAAAATTTGAGAAAATGTAAAGAGGGAATTAGAGAAAATTATAACTTATAGAAGATAAATTTTATGAATAATATGTTATTCTCAAAATAAATAAAATCATAGATGACACAGGCAGAAAAAAGAAGTACCATTCAAATAAATGACCAAAAGTTTTATTTATTTATTTATTTATTTATTTATTTATTTATTTTGGTGGTACTGGGGATCCTGGAAGCCCTTCTATCTCTGGGCTACACTCCCAGACCTATTTTATACTTTTTAAAATTTGGAAACAGGTTCTCTTAAGCTAGTGTGGCTGGCTTAGAACCTGCACGATCTTCCTTTCTCCATCTCCCAAGTGTGGGGATTACAAGCATGTGCCACCACGCCTGGCTTACCAAAAATATTTCTATCCTTCACCTAAAAATAAAATTTGAAAGCATATTATGGCAAAAGTTATCACTTATAATTTATTATTAGTATTTATTTCCTTGTTTCTCTCTATTATCTTTTCAACATGTGTCAGTAGTTCCTCAATATATCCTCTTAACCAAATATCTCTTTTATCTTCTCCTCCAATTCATCTCCAGTGGGCTAATTTTCTCTGGAAAGACACCCAGGTGCTGCCTTCAGAATGTCTTCCCTGAGTCCCATAGGCAGATATATGTAGTATTTCTTGTGCTGTCTGAGGTTTTGTTTTTTTTTTTGTATAAATATCCGTCATTTAGTGATTACCACATTTATTTTCTGTCTAAGTGCGTATCTCACCACAAAGCTCTATACTCCCTGAGGGCAAAAGCAAAACGTTTCATACCTAAGTATCATGGCTAATCATATTGAATTACAAAATAAATGGAAACTGAAATTAGCAGCGTGCTATACTGATGATATCTGACTATATCAGCTATTTGGCTGATTTTGTATGCATTTTAAGTCTTTCAATGAAAAATTCAGAAGATAAAAAATAGTAATACATAGATTACTTGTAAATGAAGCCTACAAAATAGATAATAATAGACAGTTCTGAATATTCTTTTCTTAATTTTATCACTAGGTGCTAAAATAGTCTTTAGTATGATTTTAATGTGTAAAATTTTAGATAAAAATCTAGCCTTTATTCTATTTGTGGGAAATAGAAAGTTGTGGCAATTAAGAATATATTTCTAGGGGAAAAATATTCCCTGAGGCACTTCAACTTCATTTCCTGTAAAAAAAACATAATAAAATTTTGTTTCCACAATAATTGAAGCAATCAATATTTCATACCAATGAACTGATAGAAAAATCTAAAAAAGTAATAAAAACTTACATAGTGAGGCAAAAAGTATCATGAGAGAAAAGGAGGCGAGAAAAAAGAAAAAAAGATAATGGCAAAAAGGAACAGAAAAGTTTGAAGATGAAGCATCTCAGAAGGTCAGCCTAGACCCCTTAGGCTGAGTTGTGGTGTGGCCATGGTTGCATTCTAGCATCAGCAGTGTGCCAGTTGCTTAGTATATTTTACTCTATATATTCTCCTGGCTATCTCTCACCTCTCCAACTAAACACAATCTTCATTAGTGTTTCCTTTTCAGCTTTCCTCCACTTTCAGGCATTCTCCAGGGTCGCCAGAACAATCCTTTAAAAGTTATCAGAACATTTTGAGTTCAGTCTATGTGAGGCTGGAGACCGCAGATTTCAGAGAATGGTCTTGGAAAGTGGGCAGAGGAAGGGCTGTGCTCCTCACATCATGGAGGCTGGAAACAAGATAGAGAACAGAGAGAGGAGGAACCGTATATAAGCCCCAAGGCCAACTCCCAGGGATTTATTCTCTCCAGGCACATCCTAAGGTCCAGGCCACCACCCAGATAAAGCCATTGTAATGCAATCCCACTGCTGGAATTATAACTCTCATGATTCAGTTACATCAGTTCCAAACAGTAATAAATGAGCTTTATAGGGGACATTTCATATCTAACTATAACAACCTCTTAAGCAACAAGGCCCTTCTTTCCTAATTACTCAGCTCTCCAATCATAAATCTTTCCATGCAGCCCAGTGCTTTCCCAGATGCTTAGTGCTCTAATGTCCCATTTGCCTGAAAGAATTGTTCACACCATTTTTAAAATTTCCTCTCCCTCAAGTCCCTGACACTTAGGGCTAAAATATCTCTAAACTTGCCCTTTTGTGTCCTTCTTTCTACATCTATTGACTTTTTTCTATTGTATTCTAAATATTAACTAAAATCTTATAATTTTTTATTATTTCTATCTACCTATCACTCATTATATAAGCTTCATAAAGTTGAAATCTTAAAATGCTTTGCTAATTCTGCATCTGGTGTATTAAGAAACACCTGAGGGTTTAGAGGGGAATCTAATTTCTGTGTTGATGTGTACTCTTAGGCACTACTTTATCTTTTTGAGCAGTGAACTTCCTTTATCCCTGACTGAGGGATCGCAGTGTTTTAAGAGTGACATCTTAGTTCACACTCTCAGTAGGAACATTCTGAGCAGGGTGAAATGAGTGAGCTTCTACAGAGAGATTGACCGCTTGGCCAAAAGACACCTCTGCACTTAGCTTTTTTTTCTATTTTACTGTGACAATAACTTTTCTAAGTTTTAAGTTCCTGAATTTCTTAAAGTATTTGAACCTACCTTGTATGTGTTTGAGCAAATTCAAGATAGTATCTCCAAAACATAGACATTGTAGTGCCTACTCTATCTTTCAAATTCTATTGGATTCTAATTAAATGCAAAATAAAATCCAGATAACACACTCTGACATTTTCTGATATTGTTCTTATAGTTGAAAAAATATAGTATATTTGGTTCATGGTTATCAGATTTGGTACCAGATCTTGCCCATACTTCTTGTGGTATGATATTTACACAGTGTCTGAAACATGCAGGTGCTCCATATGTGTTTGGTGAAAATGTGTGTGTGTGTGTGTGTGTGTGTGTGTGTGTGTGTGTGTGTGTGTGAATGTTGCTTTTATTAGTCTTGTTCAGTGATAAAAACAAAATGGCAGAGCCAAGGAATAAAGATAGTGTGAGGAGCTGGGCATGGTGGTGCATGCTTGTCATCTCCATGCTTGGGAGGCAGAGACGGGAGGATTGAGCAGATTTGAAGCCAGACATGCTGGCTTAAGAGAACCTGTTTCCAAATAAAAAATATAAAATATGTCTGGGAGTATAGCCCTGAGGTAGAAGAGCTTCCAGGAACCCCAGTACCACCAAACAAACAAAAGTAGATATTGTGGGGAGAAGCATAGCCATCTATGACATAATATAAATGCTACAACACATAGATAACATGGATGAAGTTACGGGTTAAATGTTGGGGAAATTTGGAGCATATGATATGAACTTCCAGAACTTCTCAGACCAAATGACTGAATGACATTTTATTCCAAGTTTCCTAAAACATTGAACACAACATTAATCGGCAGTTATGTTAAATTAGTGAGGTACATTCCAATAGAGTAGAAAGAGAAAGATACATGAGGCAGGCTAGTTTGGGAAGAGGTTTATAAGATGATATGGTACCCTAATCAGCGCTGATTCATGTTGTGTCTTGAAGAAAAAACTAAGAATTGCTTGGTACCTCCATCTATTCAGCTACTAGAATGTGTCAGGGCAGGATATGAATGTCTCTCAAAGTTTCTGTTTTGGAAAATGCGGCCTCAATGCAACAGTACTAGGGAGTGGAGCTCCATAAGAAGTGATTAGTTATTTTATGGGGGCTTTGCCTTAATGAATGGGTTAAGATAAAGTGTACATTTTATTTTACTCTAACTTTTTATTGGTGCATCATAGTCATACATCTTAATGGAGTAGAAGATGGTAGGGCCATACGTGCACACATCACCCAATTAGCCCTGACTGGATTCCTGCCCCAATTCCTCCCCCTCTCTCCTTATCATGTTTGGCTTAGTGATTGACATTGATATGTTTGTTAATGTACTTCATGGACATTAGAAAATTTCCCTATTTCTCCCCTTCCATCCCCTCAGGTGGCCTTATGTGTCCATCTATAGTCTGTCCTTCATCTAATGTTTCTCCTATGACCCATTTTCTCCCTAGCTTTTGCATATTAGGGAGGGCATCCAATTTCTTGTTTTTTTTTTAGTGACTGACTAATCTCATTTAGCACACACTTCTCCAGTTCCATCCATTTCTCTGTAAATGATGTAATTGTGTTTTTCTTTATGGCTGAGTAAAATTCCATGTACATTTGATGCTGAGTTTTATTGTGGACATGAACTCTTACAATTCTGCCTTCTTGGGATGACATGAGAGCCTGTATCAGATGCCAGCACCATGCTCTTGGCATTCCTAGCTTTCCGAGACATGAGCTAAATAAACTTCTGTCCGTTTTAAATTACCAAATTTCAGGTATTCTGTAATAGCAACACAAAGTGGACTAAAACACAGGGCATATGGGGAAAATGTACTTAAAAAGTTTTTATAGCCGGCATGGTGGTGCACGCTTGTAATCCCCGCGCTTGGGAAGCAGAGACAGGAGGATCACGCAGGTTCAAAGCCAGCCGCACTGGCTTAAGAGACCCTGTTTCCAAATAAAAAGTATAAAATCGGTCTGGGAATGTAGCCCAGAGGTTGAAAGGCTTCCAGGAACCCCAATACCACCAAAAAAAAAAGGTTTTTATAGTACTTGGGAGGCTAAGACAGGAGGATTGCAGGTTTGCAGCCAGCCTCAGATATTTTGTAAGGCTCTCAGCACATTGATGAGACCCTATTTCAAAATAAAAATAAAAAATAAGGCTGGAAGTGTAGATCAGAGAGAGAATACCACTGGGTTCAATCACCAGTACTGCAAAAAAAAAAAAAAAAAAAAAGTTCTTGTAGCCAGGTGTGGTGGCACCACCTATAATTCCAGTACTTGGGAGGCTGACAAAAGAGGATGACAGATGTAAAGCCAGCCTCAAAAACATAAGACTCAGAAACCTGTAAGACTCTGTTACACAAACAAAAATTAAGAGAAAAAAAGTATTGGGGTGGAATTCAGAGAAATAAAGCTTCTAAATTCAATCCTTGGTAACACAAACACAGACACACACAGAGTGTGTTATTATACAAAGGAAAAATATCATTAATATTCCTGTTTCTTACCCTCAATGCAACAGTATTTCAGTCTTTCTCAGGAAAAGGTTTGCATGATAATGTTAGGATCGCCTCAACAGACCCATTTGACAATAGACTGAAAGGAAACCCATTCCCTGCTACACATCTTTCCCACTGAGTCTAGGGGAGGCTAGAGGAATCAGGACCTTATTTGTTTGTTCATTTTCAGCCAGCAGTGGCTCATGATTTATAACAGCCACTTGGCTACAGCCGTCCCAGGAATGAAGGAGAGAAGGTGGTCAAACATTTGTCAATCACAGATTTCTACTTGAAAAATGATTTATCATTCCTATATTAAGGAGATAACTTGCCTAAAACATAATTTTAATGAAAAAAACTTTTCACAGAACTGGAGGATGAACAAATATCTCCATGCTACTAGTCAGCATAATTTTTCATTTCTCAATCTCCCACCTCCAAAAAGAAAAAGAAAAAAGAAGACAACATGCATGTGAATTCATGAGTCTCCAGCATATAATTGTGTCCACTGACATGTGAATTCTCTTAGTAAAGCTTGGCTATTGGAATTGTTGAGCACTTCAGTATATTTACATTTTACCTATCTCTGGGATTTATTTTCTGGGAATATTTCTCTGCTCATAACTTTTGAAAATCACATACAGCATTTTTCCTACCCTTCATTATACCATAGTGATGTGAGGTTTATGCTCCAGGGATTGCCTAAGAGAAATTTTATTCATTTATTATTTATTAACTTAAGGAATGTAGTTCATGTAAAATTTGTAGTGGTTTAAAATAATCACAGTTAAAGATTTTGTTAAAGGAATCAGTATAAGCTATGCATAGAAACATGAGTTTATTATAGAAAGTATGAAAATATTTTATATAGAATTTTAGTCATGGTATATGAAGGAAATTCAGCACTTCAAGACTGAGTTTCATATTTTATACCAACATGTTTTGCATGAAATAGCATCACAATAATATAGCAATACAAAAAACTTTGAAAATAGTCATGAAATACTAGAATTATTGTGACTTAACTGTGAATTACCTTAATTATTTTATTTTGTATATAAAGTTTGAGACTTCTTGTTGAAAGGGTATAAAACAGCCAAAAATATGTTTTATTTTTCTTATGAAGGTGAGTTAGAGGTTGTTGAACTATGGGAAATAATTTATTATGGTCTCAAATGCTCAATTGATAAAAACACAATATTGCTTGCTTCTAACCTACATCAAATATATAAGCTGGGGGTCTGACCATAAAGTAAACACAGGCCAAGTTATTTTTATAATGTTCATAAAATGTTCAGAGTCCCTGACACTTTGAAACTGTGACCATGGGTAATATGCACAGTTAACCTTGATTTCTTTTTGCTATATTAGTTGTTCAAAATTTGGACTTCACATAGAGGGAGGCAAAAGCAAATGCTGGTTTTCTAAAGTATTGGTTTTTTTTTTTTTTTGCTTTAAAGTTTTAAGTAGTTAAATTAAAAATGCAGATTGGCATCTTGCAAATTAGCACAGACTCAGGATCCATTGGACAATAACAAATGTAAGATCGATCTTTTTCTTTGCAAGGCAGAGTAAATCAGACTTTTGTGATACTGAGTTTTATTTTTTCGGTGTCTGCTCTCTAGGATCTCTGATTAAATTGGGAATTAGGGACTCCTTGGCTTTACTGGTCATGTAACAGGGAATGAACTTGTGGTAGAATTGAAAACAGAGGAGTTCCTATATTCTTTCTAGTCCCCTTAGGTTGTACAATTAGATTTCTCTTCAATGTATATTTTATTACGTTACTAACAAACTTATTTTAAACCTTATTTTAACAGGAATTATTATAATCAAGTGAATAATGTGTGAAAAAGTTTAGATATAATAGATATAATAGATATATAGAGATGGAATTCAAAATAGAAGGCAAAAATTACTCACACACCTGAGTAACTTTTATAACAGCAAATGAATTGAATCATTACTAGAGGTATTTTCAATATCATCTCTCTGGTTTCTTCTTCATAGACTAAAGACATTGGTCTAAATAAATTTAAATGATTACATTTGTGTGTGTGTGTGTGTGTGTGTGTGTATGGTACTGGAGTTCCTGGAAACCCTTCTACCTCCAGGCTACACTCCCAGACCTACGTTTTTATATTTTTACTTGGAAACAGGGTCTCTTAAGCCAGCGCGGCTGGCTTCGAACCTGTGTGATCCTCTTGTCTGCCTCCCAAGTGCAGGGATTACAAGAGTGCGCCACCACGCCTGGCTAAAGGAATGCAATTTTAACATTTTTCTTTCAATTTCTAAATATCCAGTCTCCCTTATCATTCTTATACATTTTTTTATTGGTGCATTGTAATCATACCTCTTAATGGGATAAAGACTTGTGTAGATATACATTCACACATCACCCAACTGGATGTTTAGAAGTCAAAAGAAACACGTTAATTGTGATCATTAGAAATCTTCAGAAATACCACACATGTATTAACCTTGAGTTTTTTGTCTTCACACTGTCTTGGATTTTTTTCTTTTCCTATTTAATAAATCTAATACCACTCCCACTGTGGTTTTCTTTCATATCAATTAAAATTATATATTTTCTTTTCATTTCCAAATTTATATTTGCCATATAGTTTTTTTATTATATAGTAAAGCAACCCTAAGGTGATAGGAAACAAAAGTTATAAAAATAAACATTTTTAATGGTATAAATCAATGCACTTATTAAGGAAAACAAATAACATGTTCAAACAAATTAAAAAAAAAACTTTGAAGAGCTCCTGGTACAAAAATTATCAATGGATACTGAGTTCTAGTTTGAAAGGAGCAAGAAATTCTGTTGTATTATTGTTTTCTATAGTCATAGTAGTATGTAGTATAGAAAACAATAATATATTGTATATTTCAGAAATCTAGAAGAAATATTTTTAATTTCTTTCACCATAAGAAAATGATAAATGCCTAGACTAAGACAGACATGTTTACAATGATTTAATTGGTACAGAACACATTTATGTACCAAAAGTTCTCATGGCACCCTACAAGTGTGCAAATATCAGAACATAAAAACATAAAATTTTAAAGATTAAATCAATTAATTAATAAAAAATAACTGTTTAAAGATATTTTACTAAAGAAATAGATAAAATCAATCCTTATTCTGACTCAAATAGCCAAAGTGCAAGTTAATATGGGAATGATTTTGCATGCAAAATACATGTTACGTACATTTTGGAGACTAATTTCCAAAATTATTTTGTTTATACATTTATTTATTTTCATGTAAGCTTCTCCTGACTCTTTTGAAGGGAGAAAATTATGCAGCTCAAATTTATTTTTTTCCCAATCCAACACAACTTAACTACTATGTATCAGGCATCTTTTATGGAAATAAGGTAGCCACAGACCAGACTGAACAAATCTGCTTTTAAGAAACTAGAATTTATGTTAATACTTTTATATAAAAGTAATTTGCATGATATTCAATTAAAAGCTACTTTAATAGTATATATCCATCTATCTTCTGCTACATCTCAATCTACAAAAATGGAAAAATGAGGTGAAATTTCAATAATTCAGTATTATTTAATTTTAGATCATAGTCTTTTTTTTCTTTTTGTATGTGTGTGGTACTGGGGATAAAAACAAGGGGATTTCTACCTCCAGACTATACTCCTAGACCTATTTTTTATATTTTACTTGAAAACGGGGTCTCACTAAGTCACTGAGGCTGGCTTCAAACCATCACAATCCTCCTGTCTCAGCCTCCCAAGTAATAGGATTAAAAGTGAGAGCTACCATACTCAGCTAGATTGTAGTCTTTATATACAACAAATCAAGATCAACCTATCTCAACCACAAACATATTCTGTTTAAACATTGACAAAAGTTTTAAAATCCTTAGTCCTTTAGGTAGCTTAATAAAGGTATATTTGTTTATAAATAGCAGAAGAAAAAAATTGTCCCATGAGATAGTTTATACAGCAAACCAGATAAAAACACAGGTATAGTAGCTATTAGGTAACAAACACTTAAAAGATAACACATAGCACTTCATTAAAAAATACATTTTTATTTATTTTTTGATTCAAGGAGAAAAAAGTTTCCTCATCATTTGAGAAGCTTGTCTTATTTTTTAATTGTGACATATTTTTCTAGATTCCACATAAAATACTGTTTCAAAGTCTCAAGATATAGAATTATGTGCAATGCATATTTCTATTTCTATACTTAAAAAGTCAAACTTTAAGAGCAAGATGATCTAATGTAGATATACTAATTAATTTGAAAGAATTTTGTCTTGAGATAGAATGCATAAATTTTTCATATATAATCTTTGAATTTAGAGCCAATTTTCTGACATTCACACTAAAATGTAAATACTATATCATATGTTTCACTGACTTTCAGCTTATTCATTAAAGCTAAGATAGATAGATGATATGGTTGAAATGGTCTTGAAGATATAATAGTTTGAATTAAAAGATTTTATGCTTAGTGGAAAAAGTCTAGTTCTAAGTAGAGAAACATATTAGATATCTATAGGATTAAAAACTAGGAAAATATTTTTAGTCACAGAATAATTGAAACTAATTTAATTAACATATATTATTGGAGCTTATAGGTTATAAACTCTCATTTTTTTAGTGAGTAGTACAACAATTTAGACCAAGAGTTACAGTAGACAATAAAAATAAAAAGACATAAACAGAAATATATAGACAATCGTGTTTAACTCTTTGAACAAAAATAAATTCTTCTGAAAATAAATTAAAACTTTTAAATTTGTAAATCTCTTTTTCACCAAAGTTTTACATAATTTTTGATTAAATGCCTAAAATCTTAAGCTTTAATTCACTGATTTTTTTTCTTATTTGTGCTCTGGTTTATTATAATTTTGTAGTTGCTATGAAATTTAAAGTCTCCTATAGTTACACTGTGTATTCCTACATCTTTAAAACAATAAGATTTCCAAAAATTGAAACAGAGTATTAAGAGATCTTTCTAAAAAAAATCTCAGAAAGAAAAAAATATTATTGATTAATACTTGATATTTCTTAAGCTTATTTATATTTATTATTATTATTATTATTATTATTATTATTAATTTTTTTTGGTGGTACTGGGGGTGGAACCCAGAGGCTTTCTACTTCTGGGCTATACTCCCAGACCCTTTTTATATTTTATTTGGAAATAGGGTCTCACTAGGTTGCTGAGAGCCTCACTAAGTAGCTAAGAATGGCTTCGAACCCATGCGATCCTCCTGTTTCAGCCTCCCAAGCGTGGGGATTACAAGCGTGCGCCACCACGCCTGGCTATATATATATATATATATATATATATATATATATATAATTAAAATGTGTTATTAATGTGAAAATATATGCACTATTTGAAAAGACTTAAAAAATGTCTAGAAGCCAGCCCTCCTTTTATGAACTTTCATTTTATGCAAAATATCCATGCTTACATTAATTATTACACAATTTCTAGTTTAAATCTGGATATATTTACCAGGGTAGTACCAGATGTTTAAGTAATATTAAAAAACTTTCTGAAATGAGTAAGTTGTGTTTTATCAACTTTAAAAAGTAATCAGTATAGCTGTAAAAATGAAATTATTCTATGTTAAAATGATACATACATAAATTAACAAAAGCAAAAAAGTCTTGACTCTCAATAGATTTCATGCTATATCAATTCTTCAAATCTACTCACAAAATTTCTGCTTGAGAAACTTCTCCACAAATGTAGAAAAACCAATTAAACCAGTTAGAGCTTATTAAAGCATTTTGACTTGAGAAACTAGGGGATCTGACCCCAAAATTAAAATGAATTATAAATACAACAAATTATACATTAGCTAAAGAAAAAGCCCACTTCATCATGGAAACACATATCCTTAGGCCAGAAACAAGTCCCCAATTTTTTTTAATGTAAATGTAAATTCTTTTAAAATGTAAATTATGCTATAAAATTGAATGGTCATAAATTATTACAATTTGATTGCATCTTGGCTGAGTAACAATTTCAAATGCCTGATCATTTTGAAAAACTATATGATCTGTCTATATATTCATAAAAGAAAGCCAACTCTTTTGGAAATCCCCCAACTCAATTAATTATCTGGCCCAATTTATAAAAATAGTATGCTGTTGTAGAATCAAAGACATTGAAGATATCCAAATAAAAAAGTATATAGCAGGGATGGTGGATATATAAATCAGAGAACCATTTGATTATATATATATATATATATATATATATATATATATATATACATATATATACATATATATGTATATATATGTATAGTTATGTAAAGTAAAAGTTAAATAAAAATAAAATTTGAATTATATATCAAGGTTCTCTGAAAAGAATAAAGTCAATGTCAATTTCTGAATTTCATCTCTTCAAGAACAATTGTAGCTGTTTATAACCAACCTAGATCTCAATCAAAAGATGAATGGATTTCAAAATTAAGGGAAATACAAACAATGGAATTCTATTCAGCTATAAAGAAGAATAAAATAATTACATTTGCAAGAAAATGGAAGGAATTAGAGAACATTATGTTAAGTGAGATTAGTCAAGCACAGAAAGAGAAGGGACATATATTTTCTCTAATATGTCCTTTGGATCCAACAGCACAGCAAGCCTACCAGTGGACTGGACCAAGGAAGCCAGGTAATCCTGTGCGCCCAGAGAAGGGATCCAGCTGGCTAGTCCAGTTAAAACCTACAGTGACACAGGAAATGTGCTCCAGGTACGGTACATATATAAAGTCACAGGGGGTAATGACAACTCTATATAAGATGCCCTCTGCACAAAGCAGACAGAGGCTAGAGAACAGATCACGTAAAGACTGGGTCAGAAGCTGACAATAGGGTACAGAGCAAATAACAGAAATTGGAATATACTCCAGAATCTACCAGTGATCATACATAAAAATATTATATGGGCCCAGCCCATATTTGTAAATTAGGACCTTTTTTTGTTTGCTTTTTTTTTTTTTAGTTCTTTTTTTTCCCCTCATTATTTTATTTTTTTGTTTTTTATTTTTTTTTAATTTTTTGCTGTTTTGGTTGTTTGTTTTGCTTTCTTGTCTTGCACAGTTGCTAGTTATTCTTAGTTTATTTCATTTTTATCATTCCTTTTCCTTTTTTCTTTTCTTTTCTTTCTTATTTTTTCTTTTAATTTTTTGTCCTCAAAATGTAATTGTTAGCTTTTGAATCTTGTTTTTTTTACTTTATTCATGTTTGTTTGCTCCTTCCCCCATTACTTTTACAAACTTTCTCACACTAGCCTATCTACTTTCTTCTCTCAAAACTTCATTTTCCCTTACTGTATTTCCATGTTTAGTACTCAAGGTATTCCTTATCTCCATTCTTAAATACTCTACTTACTATAAGAGTCATACTATCTAACCTTCTATCATTCTTATTCAGATACTACCTCATTATATTTAAATTCATACTCAACCTAATCATATCCTCTATCTTACCCAAGTCCTGTACCTGTCACCCCAACTCCTTCTCCAATACCCAAACCTCACCATTAAAAAAGTACTACTTACCTGCTGACACTTCTAAATTCCTACTATTAATATTGAATTAAACATAATACGCACAAACAATGGGAAGACATCAGAAAAACAGACCTGAGAACCTTGAAAATATGAGAACTATGAATAATGAAGAGACAACAGAAATAACAAATACTGATCTATAAGAAATGCAAGGAAAGTTCCAAATCTTGATCTACAATATGATGAAAGGCTTTAAAACAAGTCTACAGAAATAAAAGATGAAATAGTAAGAGTAAGAAAGAATCAGAAAGAGGTCTGGAATGAAATGAAAGAGTCAATAAATGAAATGATGACAGCAATAGAAAGAAATTCTGGAAGATTAAATGAAATGAAAAGTAGAATATCAATGTTAGAAGACAGTTCATTCAAAACTGAAAACAGAGTCAACAGCATATAGAAGTCATTACAGCAATGAAACCTAAATATCCAACAACTATGGAACAACATAAAGTGTCCTAATATGGATAAAAGGCATTGAAGAAGGGATAGGGGGATAGACCAAGGGAATTCATAATCTCTTCAGAGAAAGAATTTCAGAGAATTTTCTAAACATTGAAAGAGACTTAAATATTTATGTCCAGGCGATATACAGAGCACCATTAAGAAAAGATCAAAGTAGAACCTCTCCACAACATATAATAATCAAACTTACCAAGATAGAGGCCAAGGAAAGAATCTTAAAAGCAGTGAGAACAAAAGGACAGGTGACATATAGAGGCAAAACAATAAGAATCACCCCAGCCTATACAGCCCAAGTCATGAATGCTAGGAGAGACTGGTACAATGTGATCCAGACCCTAGAAGAAAACAACTTCCAACCAAAATTGTTATATCCAGAAAAACTATTATTCAAAATTGATGGAGAAACAAAAGTGTTTCAAGATAAGCAGAACCTCAAAAAATTCATGAAGTCAAAGTCAGCACTAGAGAAAATACTTAAAAAAATAAACCATAAATAAGAGAAAAGAAGTAGATTTCAGAAATAGAGAAGAGATGAAGGTGATGAGTAGGGCATCTAAGTAAAGAAGAAATAACAGGATAGCAAACAGAATACAGAACACAAAATGACAGGAAACAAATATTTCAATAATAATTCTGAATATCAAAGGACTTAACTCACCGATTAAAAGACATAGATTGGCAATGTGGATTAAAATAAATAATTCAAATATATGCTGTTTGCAAGAAATTCACCTAACAGCCAAAAACATTCACAGACTGAAAGTGAAAGGATATAAAAAGATATACCGTGCTAATGGAGACCAAAAACGGGCAGGGGTAGCAACACTGATATTCAACAAAACAGATTTTAAGCTAAAACACATCAGAAGAGACAAAGCAGGATACATCCTTTTGTTAAAAGGAAAAGTCCACCAAGAAGATATAATGATAATAAATGTTTTTGCCCCAAATGTAGCTGCAGCCACATTTGTAAAACAAACCCTTCTGGACATCAAATCTAAAATAGAACCAAATACAATAATATTGGGAGACTTCAACACACCTCTCACACCATTAGATCAATCTTCAAGGCAAAGGATGAGTAAAAACTCTTCAGAATTAAAGAAAACTATAAACCAAATGGATCTAATAGATAGATATACAGAATATTTCAACCAGAAAAATCAGAATGCACATTCTTCTCAGCAGCTCATGGAAGTTTCTCCAAAATAGAACTACAGTAACATATGCATACCTACGTTCATAGCAGAACAATTTGTAATAGCCAAAATATGGAACCAACCTAGGTCTCCAAAACAAATGACTGGATTGCAAAAATATGGGAATTACACACAATGGAATTCTACTCAGCTATAAAAAAAGAAAAAAAATTATTTCATTTGCAAGAAGATAGACCTGGAGAACATTATGTTAAGTGAGATCAGCCAAGCACAGAAAGAGAAGGGACTTATGTTTTCTCTAATATGCCCAAACTAGGGAGTATTAGGTGTACCAGAGGAACTCCAGACAATGAAGGAGAAACCTCATCTAAGCTAGAATGGAAGGATAGGAGAAGAAGAAGGCTGAGGTTGATTAATGAAGGAAATACATCCGAATGTGTGTAAAAATATAAATATAGCATGGTTAACCTGGATACTCCTTGTTGGAAGGGGGGGAAGGGAAGAGAGGAGGGTACCAAGCATAGTTTGAATGTATGCCATTTTAAATATATTCCACATAAAAAGAAGAAATAATATGCTTTCTCTAATATGCAAAAGCTAAAGATAAATGAGTAACATGAGGAACTCTAGATGAAGAAGGAGATCCTATAGAGGAGCAAATAAGGTGACCTGAGGGGATGGTAGGGGGGAAAGAGGGAAATTCTCTAAAGCACATGATGTACTTAAAATAACATATCAAAGTCAATCACTAAGCCAAGCATGGGAAGGAGGGATGGGGAGGAAATGGGGTAGTGATTGGGTAAGGGCTAATTGGGTGATATGTGTCTACATAAGTCTTGTATCCCTTTAAGCTGTATGACTACAATGCACCAATAAAAATTTTAAAAATAATTAAACATATATTACAAATAAATATGTAAATTCAAACCAGTAGTGTTGATATATGCTTATAATCTTAGTACTCGGGATAAGACAGGAGGAACACAGTTTTGCATCCAGCCTCAGCTACTTAGTGAGGGCCTTCACAACTTAGTGAGAGACCCTGTTTCAAAATGAAGAATAAAAGTAGGGCTAGGGTTGTAGCTCAAAGGTAGAATTCCCCATGATTTCTATATCCAGTATTAAAAAAATTGTGCCAAAGCAAAGAAGGTTAGAGGTAAATAAAAGGAGATACATAAACTTTGGCACCAAATGTGCATAGAATTTTTTGAAATTAAAGACTAGTGTAAAATACATTATAAAATGCCTTATGCAAATTTTCTTGTAAAGTAAGCAAAATTTATCTACTATAAATCATGTTATGTTTTACAAACATATAACCTGGATATATGACAAAGATTTGATGGTAAATTATTAATAGATTATCATGTATTTACAAAATTAAAATAAATTTTATTAACCATTTACATTTTCACAGAACAATATTAATTCACAATACTATATTTTTCTATTAATTCTAAGCAAAATATTACTTGATACATATTTTCTTACAAAAGGAACTGTATATTTATTTATTTATTTATTTATTTATTTATTTATTTATTTTGGTGGTACTGGAGTTCCTGGAAGCCCTTCTACCTCTGGGCTACACTCCCAGACCTATTTTAACATTTTTATTTGGAAACAGGGTCTCCTAAACCAGCACGCCCGGCTGGCTTCGAACCTGCGCGATCCTCCTGTCTCTGTCTCCCCAGCGCGGGGA
The DNA here is from genome assembly GCF_963383645.1 of Muscardinus avellanarius. Taxonomy (NCBI): domain Eukaryota; kingdom Metazoa; phylum Chordata; class Mammalia; order Rodentia; family Gliridae; genus Muscardinus; species Muscardinus avellanarius. The sequence continues at coordinate 20,722,288 of NC_137786.1, read as the reverse complement.
TTACAAGCGTGCGCCACCACGCCCGGCACAAAAAGAACTTTAAAGAGCAGATTCTCCATCTCCTCCCTTACTTTACTAATAAACCCCTTAAGTGACCTAAAAATGATAGCATGATTTCTGAATTCAATGCAATAAAAATATAAATGAAAATGAAGATAAAGAAGAACTATTTTTGTCATATGTCCAGAAATAGGATTGCTATTAGTTGTATCTTCGGTTTTTGTTCATTTCAAGAAGGTATCTAAGCATTTACTGACTATACAAACTGGTAAAGCAATCAGTCTGAGAAGCTGATGGTAGCTAAGGCATATTAATAAAAAATTAAAAATAACCTCTATTTTTAATAAAAATATTATTAAAATGACATTGAAACAAATGCCATCTCTACTGCAATAAGCAAAAAAAAAAAGACAGCAGTAATGGTCAAGTAAATATTTGTATTGTAGTTTGTTTTCAATGGCTATATATTGAATTACACCATAAGGTCATTTATCACACAGTCACTTTTAATTAAAACATCTGCTCACACTCCAAGGTAGGCTATAAATGATTACCTTGCTTGCATGGCTTTTGTTTTGTGTGTATTTTTCAATCAAAGAATTTCTACAGTAACATATGCATACCCATGTTCATAGCAGCACAATTTGTAATAGCCAAGGTATGGAACCAACCTAGGTTTCTATCAACAGATGAATGGATTTTACTGGAGGAGCTACATCCAAATATGTGCAAAAGTATGAATATTGGATGGTTAGCCTGGACATTCACTGTTGAGAGTTGGGGAAGGTGAATGGGAGAGGGTACTAAGCACAGTCTAAATGGATATCATTTTCAGTATGTTTTACATATAAATAAAATAAAATGTGAAAGAAAGGCAAGAAAGAATTTCATTAAGTATGACAGCTCCTAAAATGTTCATATTAATACTCATTGTCAAATAATCAAAAGAAATGCTAAATAAGAGCCATAATGCCTGAAAAACTAACTGTGGAGTTTAGGACTTTATCAGATATAATCAGGAAACCCTACTCATCATGTCAGTGTCTCCCCTTGTAGGATGAGAACCCTAAATAGCCTTGTTTACTTCTCATGAGGAGCCCGGTAGTTACATTATAGAAGAAAAAACACAAATAAGATTAAAACATCACAAAATCTACTTTTTGCAATACAAGTATTTGACTAGATGCATGTGCAAAGTTACCTTCATTTAAACTGATTTTAACTTTTATATAACTAATTTTTTTTTTTTTGCAAAAGGTTATGTTTACCTGGTGAAACTTCACTATTGTGAAAATAACGTATTTTAATTGTATTGAAGAAGAGAAAAAAAATCAAAAGAAAGAAAGGAGTAAAAGAAAAAGAAATATTTCTTCATTTTGGGAAATAAGCAAAAAGTGATTTGATTCATAATTTTAAACATGTTTACAGGTCATATATGATATGGTTTCTAATGTATAGGAACACACAGCTAATTTTATTTAAAATCCTTTTTTCTTTTTTATTATTTATTTATTCAATTATTGTTCTTTTATTAATGCATTATAGTCTCACATCATAATGCAAATCATGTTGACAAAGACATACATGCACACAGAACTTGTTGCCCTCACCCCTGCCTCCCCATTTTCCTCCCTCCCAATACAGAGTACCCAGTATAACATTGGTATATTCACATATATACACAAAGTTGATGGTAGTATTGGTTTGGGGAAGCAGTTCTGGAATGGAGCAGCATTTCATTCTATAAATTAGAGTGTACAATGCACTAGTCATGGCTGAAGAGTAGGTTTATTTTAGATAAATCCAAGACAACAGAATGTAAAACAAAGGGAAATAGTTACTATCAGGTTGCTTCAGGTTACTTTTCTAATATGGAATACAATACAAGAAACTTCTTAGGACAAAGTTTCAGGTATATTGGAGCCTTTCCAAATAGCTTCTTGGAGTTTATTTATAGAAATACTGCTTATTTGGTGATTTATTCGATTTCTTAAAGGCTCAGTTTGATCATGTTGTATTAGCATGAATGACAACATTCTGGTTTAATTTATTGAGTTTTAGTGTAGAATCTCAGTGCAAAGCAACAGCCTCCAATAAATTTTAATTAATAACATCAACAAGTCATAAAAGTCAGAAGTAACACTGGGCATGGGGGCGCATGCTTGTAATCCCCGTGCTTGGGAGGCGAAGACAGGAGGATCACACAGATTCAAAACCAGCCTCACTGGCTTAAGAGACCCTGTTTCCAAATAAAAATATATAAAATAGGTCTGGGAGTATATAGCAGGGAGGGAGAAGGGTTTCCAGGAACCCCAATACCACCAAAAAACAAAGCAAAATCTATGCATTTTAGAATCTTTATCTATAATAAAGACTATAAATTTTAAATTTTCTTTACTTATTTTTATTTATCAAATTTTCTTTCCCTACTTCTCTGAACATCTTTACTAAATAGTTGTTCATCTGATTAAATACTATGTCTTAAAATTTTAGTACAATCAGGTAAGTAAAAACTAAAAACTCAGTTAATAGATACAATTATTTTAATTTTAAACTATGCAAACAAGTAATCACTTGACTCTCACAAAGAATATTACAGCTTGACAGCAAATGTTAAAGTATTTATATTTGGTTCTTTATATTCAAATTTGCAATTATATTTTTATAAGTACACAGGATAATTTTTGAGGTACTGGGAATGGAGCTCAGGGGCACTCTACTTCCATGTTTCATCCCAGCTATATTTTATTTATTTATTATTTATTTATTTATTTATTATTTATTTATTTATTAATAGGGATGGAACCTAAGGACATTCTACCTCTGAGCTACACTCCCAGCCCAATTTTTTTTTTTTTTTTTTTTTTAGTCTTTTTATTTTTTAAAACAGGGTTTCACTGAGTTGTGGAGGACTTCACTAAATAGCTGAAGCTGTCTGCAAACTGCAAACCTCCTTTCTTCCATTTCCCAAATGCTGGGATTACAAATGTATGCCACCATTCCTGGATAATAATTTTAACACTGTTGTTGTTGTTGTTGTTGTTGTTGTTGTTGTTGTTGTTGTTGTTGTTGTTTTGGTGTTACTGGGGTTCCTGGAAGCCCTTCTACCTCCGGTTACACTCCCAGTTCTATTTTATACTTTTTATTTGGAAACAGGGTCTCTTAAGCCAGCCTGGCTGACTTTGAACCTGTGTGTTCCTCCTGTCTCCACCTCCCAAACCCAGGGATTACAAGTGTGCACCACCATGCCTGGCCACAATTTTTATTTAAAGAGCTTTTTCTCACAACTGCTACATGTACGTGGTTTTAACTTCTTTTGTTGTTCCCAGACTTTCCCATATCAGTTATAAGCAATGTTTTGAACAGCAAATCAGAAAATTTTTCTAAAATGGGATTGATTTTTCATAAAAGGCACAGCTGAATTTGTGAACTTGACATATAAATTCCTTCAAAATCAGAAGTAATAACTTAAGAATTTAAAACTTGTATTACAGTTAACATAAACACAAGAATTGGTATTCATTTCTCGTTTTATATTCAAAATTTTTCTGTGGAGGTCTGACATAAGATGTTCCTTCCCAGAGTAAGAAAAGAACTTTGCTATCAGTTTATGATCCAATTAGTCTATCTACATATTTATTACACAGGAGACAGTTTGCCTGACAGGGGAGAAGCCACGAGGTATAAACAGTTTTCAGTCTGTCTACTCCTATGCCAGGGTAACTCTCACCTCCTGTCCTTTGTCTGCTCAAGGAGACACAAAGATCAGTAGGAGGGAAAACAAACAGTAAAGTTTGACTCCTCAGGAGTAAAGAAATTTACCTTAGAAAAAAGAAATTTACCTTAGAAATAAAGAAACTTACCTTAGAAATTCAAAAACATTTAGTGTCTATGTTATTGAGTTACTTTCATTTTATCTTTTAGTACCTCATCAGAACCTGACCTTTTTTCTTTATTCTGTTTTGAAAGTTTTTATTACTGTTAGATTATTTAGATTGGCAGATGCCATTGTAAATTAAAATTCATAGGATTTTAATAATGGATAAAAGAAGTTGAGAGAATTTAATGTAAACATCAATTTGTGAGTAATAAATGGGTGGTGGACAGGATAGGAATGCATTCTGGATGACTTTTTGTATATGTTAATGAGCTGGCTTGCCCCTGCTGAACTCAAGCAACTTCTACAGGCTAGAACAGAAGGAAGTAGTATTTAAGCATAGGGCTGTAATCCAGATACAAAATTAGTTATTATACCCAGATTTGCTTTTATTGTGTGTTTTTTTGTGTTATGTGAGCAAAATGGGCTTGGCTACTATAAATATTATTTTACTTACTACAAATAGTATTAAATGGCTATTGCAAATGGTATTTCACTATCTTGCACCTGTTGGGGAAAAGAGGATACTAGTTATTAAATTCAGGAACATTCTAACACTAAGTTCCACTCCTAGAACTTTTTTTTTTCACTTTGAAAGGAAAAAAAAAAAACAAAAAAACACTCCCAGACCTATTTTGTACTTTATTTGGAAACAGGGTCTCACTAAGTTGCTGAAAGCCTCACTAAATAGCTGAGGCTGGCTTCAAACCTGTGTGATCCTCCTGTCTCAGCCTCTCAAGTGCTGGGATTACAAGAGTACGCCACCATGCCCGGCTTAGATTTTATATTTTAAATAAGCTTTGAAATGCACTTTGAAGAGTTAAAGGATAATTACTTGATTATTAAGACCCATAAGACAACCCTCTACAAACAAAAAGAAAAAAAAAGCAATATTCAGGAATTGAAGAAAACTGTGATATTAATAATAGTATATGGCATCTTGTAGCAGTTAACTCAAATTAAATCAGTTTTTCAAATTTCTTCACCTGGGAAAAGAATTTAAGGGCACTTGAGGCAGATTTTTCCAGTGTAAGCCATTGCCCATAAATTTAATTCTGCCTGCTTAAATTTCAGAAGCATAATTAATGTTTCAACATTAACATTCCAAGTGTTCTTTCCTGGACCACATATTGTGCAATTATCAAGTTTGGGGCATTCAACAAATGTCTCTCCCCAGGATCTCTTAAATAAAACACTAGCTCTGATAAAGTTTTAGAAAATTCAAAATGCTATATAATTGTTATTTTTATTAAAATAGGCACATTTTATGTGTTCCTTAAGATTTTTTTGTTGTACTGGGGATTGAACCCAGTGATCTACTTAGTATTTAGGCATATATATGCCTGTATTTGTGTTTGTTTGTGTGTATGTGTGTGTGTGTGTGTGTGTGTGTATGTGTGTGTGTGAGTGTGTGTGTAAAAGCACATTCTATTATAGTGAATCTTACCAAAATTAATGTAATTTTTGGTAATGAAGAAAAATGCAAATGCAATTCTAGGCATAATATAATGTGAGCACATGTGTATATGTGTGTTCTATTCATCTAGTTTTTGTGAAGAATCCCAACAGCTAGATAGTATACATAAATAATATAGTGAAAATGAATTAGAAACAACAGAACTTCTTGTAAATCTGATATATCTTAAATAAATATTGCATCAAAATTTAGTACAATTTTCTTTGATGCCCATTAAAACATACAATATTTTTGACATGTGGAGCTTTATTTTGTTTTGTTTTTTGATTGGGCAAATTCTACTTTATTTTTTTTAAATTTTTATTGGTATATTATATCTATACATCATATTTGGGTAAAAAAACTCGTGTGTACATACATGTACACATCACCGATACCCACCCATTCCCTCCCCATCCTTCCTTCCCTTTCTTGGCTTAGTGGTTGACTTTGATATGTTTAAGTACATTGTGTGTTTTAGAGAATTTCCTTCTTCCCCCCTCCCATCCCCTCATTTTGGTTGTCTTGTTTGCTCCTCTATAGGATTGTCTTTTTCATCTAGAGTTCCTCCTATGACCCATTTCTCCTTAGCTTTGACATATTAGGGAAAGCATCTGATTTCTTATTTTTTTGTGACTGACTAATCTCACTTAGCATAATGTCCTGCAGTTCCATCCATTTCCCTGGAAATGATGTAATTGAGTTAAAACATACAATTTTAACACACAGATTTGCTTCTATCCATGCCTTTGGGAAACAAATTACAGCTGTGGTTTAGAGCAATTAGATCTTCACACACCAAATATTTTAGGGAAAATGTTACTTTTCATGTTTAAGATGTTATTTCCCACATTTCAAAGAGATGACCACAAATTTTGGCTCAATAAATGATTCTAACATAAGTTTCTGAGAGTTTGTTTATCTCAGCAAAATCTTTATAGGGCAATAATGAACATCTGAGAAAGTACAGCACGTCATTTAACACGATTCAATCTTTTGGACTTGCTTGAAATGAAAGATGAATTACTGTTTATTTCTACAGCAGAATTCTAGTTGAGGCTTGAGGTCAATAAAATATAAGATACGTATCATGATTTATATATCTTCACTATTAAAGTTTTACTAAAAATATTTTAAACAAATAAATTCTTTAAAAATCAAATATCACTCTAGCAATACTGCTAAATATATGAGTCTTTAGACTGAGTGAAGACTATTTGAAATAATGGGAATCAGAGATTAAGATATTGGTTTAAAAGTTGATGCTTCCAGAAGAGATAAGGGAGTAATGAAACTTGTATTAAATCTTTTCTATTCCAAATCTTTGGCCAGAACTGTAATGTACACACAGCTGAAAGGAATCCAATAAACTCCATCTACTCAAACTTCTGCTTCCTGAAAATCACCGTAGAGATTCTATTCCTAACATGTTATCTGTGTTTTTAACAACGATGGGATCTAGCTACACAACAAAAAGAAAAAAAAAATACACATTTTATCACCCTTTAAAGTCACTGGTAGTTCTATCACATTTCTGGTCATTTCTTCATTTTTTAAATGTGATTCTATTGTCAAACAAACTTAAACTTAAAAAAAATTTGACTTAAATTGCTCTGTTTCCGTTTCTAAGAAGTATCAAATGTCATTACATGTCTACTAAGTTTTTTTATCTAATAAAATGAGCAGTATTTTGAATACTGTTTAACTGCAGAAATACTGCTTATGAACTAACATTTGTATATATTAAAGACACATATTCTAACTGGAACAGTGAAGGAAACTCATAATCTCAGTACTTGAAAGACTGCAATAGGAGGACCACAGATTTGAAGTCAGCAACTTAGTTGACAGCAACTTAGTGAGGCTGTCAGCAAGTTAGTGAGATCCTGCTTCAAAATAAAAATACTATAGGGCTAGAAGAGTAGCTCCAAGTACAATGGGTTAAATCTCCAGTACAATGAAAAAAATTCTAAATTTGAAGAATAGGACCGTATTTCATTTTTACCTGGTATTTCAAATTATATGAAATTGTGCACATATTAGATCACATATACATATGTGCATAAATGTATTTCTTTTAACATATTCTCATATATATATATATTCCCTTTCCATTATTCAAAACTAATATTAATGTGTATTTAAAGTACCTATTTATGTTACACATATTAGTTATGTAGGTGTTAAGGACGGCTATGAAATAGAAAAATTACTAAACATATCGTGGGAAACATTTTAAGGGTTATATTTACAAAACAATTTATTTACTAAGGGATTTCACATAACCTCATACATCCAATTTTCCATGGTAAACAATAAGTTTTCCGTGAGATAAAACATAATAAATTTTATTGAGATGAACCTGCAGATATGTATAGTAATTTTCTACCTATGTACAGTACCTACTGGTCCACACTCATAGGTTTGCATCAAAATAAGAACTGCCACTTTTTTATTATTTCTCACCATGCTGAGGGAGGATTGATTGAGCTTGGAGCCTGGCACATGCTAGGCAAGCAATATATCACAGAGCTACACACCTAGTCCAACTTGATATTTCTATTTCTGATGATAAGACAATACAAATTTCCTGGAAGCCTTCTTTTCATAAAAACTGTATAAAATTATTATTAAATTATATAAAATTATTAAATTATATAAAATGAATTAAAGGCATTCTTAAACCTATAAGAAATGGAGGCAAATCAGTCACACAGACCAAAATGATGTGCAAATCTAGAGATAAAAAAGCTATGACCTAAGCCAGAAATTCCCCCTAGGGAATATAAAGATTTCTGCTCTTTAAAATAATCTTTTTGAATAGCTTTTGGTAGGGAACAGGCACAGTATAGTGAGTGAAAGAGAGGGGAAAAAAAAGTCTTGAAACCTCATATTAATATATATCACTAAAGAGCTATGAAATCATGAACTAGAAAAAGGGGAAACTACTCTTCAGGAAACAGCACTTTCAAAGCATAAAATGCACTGTCTTGCCTAGGTTCTTAATTCTTTCAAAATCATTTACTCCTTCATGTTTGACACATCTTCTATATCATTATATTCCCAGATTATGCCCTATGGTGTTAGAATTGTAAAGGATCCTACAATATGATGGTAATTTACTCTTTAACTAAGTTAAAAATTTTTTTGCTAAGCCAGGCATGGCTTAGCATGCTTGTAATCCTAGCATTTGGGAGGCTAAGACAGGAGGATTGCACAGGTTTGAGACCAGCCTCAGCTGGCCCTTTGCAACTCAGTGAGACTTTGCTTCAAAGTAAAGAATAAAAAATAGGGCTCGGGGTGTCTCTTGGAGGTAGAATGCCCCAGCGTTCCATTCCCAGTACCACAAAAAAAAAAAAAAAAGGAAAAAGGAAGAAAAACATTTTTCTATTTGTTGAGGCTCTTTGAAACTCAGTGAGACCTTGTTTCAAAATAAGGAATAAAAAATAGGTTGGGAGTGTAGCTCAGATGTAGAATGCTCCTGGGTTCCATCCCCAGTACTTAAAAAAAAGTTCTGGAAGTGAAGACCAAGTTATTATTTTTATTATAACAAAAATTTATTTATGAACATGTTTTATTTCAGGAAGACTTAGATGTTATTTACTAGGAACTCAGCTTCTTCTACTCAGTGACAGGCAGAGCTAAAGTCATGACCTTACTTGAAGAGGCAGATCCATTTTATTGCCTGTTAGGCAGCAGGGTTGAAACAATGGCATCTATATGACATGTTCTAAAATATAAAATATTAATGAAAAATTAACTAATAACATCACATATATAATGTTGTTGATCTTTTGCATGTTTTTCATAATATCTGTTATGATTCTGTGTTTGTGACAGTGTTTAGAATGATATGGGTAATGATACTGATGTTCTTTTTAATATTTTATTGTTTTCATTTTTAAAAGTAAACAATAAAATTTAGCATAAATTGTGAGATAAGTAGATTTGCCTTCTTTGAATTGTATTAACTCAAAACATGCAAAAATTAAAAAAAAAATAACCATCACCTGATATGACAAATACTGGTACCACACTTTTAATAGAAGGATTGTCACAAAGGACTCTTAACCAAGGACTTGATAGAAGGTGATTTAAATGCCATTCATTGTGTGAAAGAAATAATTTAGGACTGAACACATTTTGCATTAGAGACTATGATCAGGAAGGCGTGGACACTCTGGCTGTTTGCAACTCAGTTGCTCTGTCTACATTGTCCTGATTGAAAGTCCATCTGTTATAGACTGAATAGTGCCCCCCTTATCCCAAATTTAATGTTGGAACCTTAAGCCTTAGAGGGACTGCATTTGGAGACAGGACCTGTATGGAGGTATTTAAGAATTCATGAAATCATATGATATTTGACGTCTGCAAGCAAGAAAGAGAGGCCTCACAAAAAAAAAAAAAAAGCCTGTAAAGCCTTGTTATTGCAATTATACCTTTCAAAACAATTAAATAAATTTGTTCATGACATCAATTCTGTAATATTTTGTTATGGTGACCAGAGGAGACTAATAGAAAATCTCTATGTTTTTCTTCATTCCCATAGCATTTGGGTGAAAGAAAAAGTTATAGTATCCTTGTGAGAGAATTTGTGAAGACTCAGGTTTAAGGAAACATTGGGAATCATCCCTAATAAAATTATAATTTACATTAGACACTGAATTTAGCAAGGGAGTTGATTAATTTCTGAGCAATTATCAAAATTCAAAGAAACATTCCACTTCTAGTAAAAGACACTGCTGATGAATCCTCTTTCCTGTTTTACTTGTCCAATGACATATGTTCTTCCCTGTATGATGATTCAGTTGAGTAATTGAGTTTTGATGCTTTTTTGCTAATGGAGAAGAAAGAAGCAAAGAAAGCACAATGTATTCTTCTATTAAAGAAAAAACAATTGACTGAACTCACATTTTCTAATTTAGCTATCAGAATCAAATTATGCAGAGTTTTCTGATGGTGGATTTTTTAAAAAATAAAGGACTTGAATGTTGAAGAACAGTGTAAATAAATTTCACTTGACTATTTTGTATCTTAAACATAATATCATAAATTTCATATACAGATGTGGAATCAATCAGGTTGCAGGTATTAAAGGTAAGAATATTAATTCTAGAAAATTACAGTAGCTTTCTATAAGTCACGTGACTAGTGCGACAGAATTTTTCAACACAACAAACTGTTTCTAGGCTAAGTACCTGTAACCACTGTGAAATGCTTTGTCTGTGTTTTTCTTTACATTGAAATTTAATTCCATCCAATAGTTTTAAGGTTATTTGTGGTTAGATTATGTTATAGATGTTCTTGTAAAAAAGCATCCTTTGCTATTAAAATTAATTATGTTGTCTCAGAATTCTTTAAACTATTTCAAATTGGGTGAAAATACTTGATTTATTTATTTTTTTTTTGAGTTTTCAAAGTGTTCATTTATTGATTGCTGAGTACAGCCTATTGAGAATATGCAGCATGCATTAGGAGAAATCAGTCAAATCTGCACCGAAGCCGCCCAGTGAGCCCGCCGTGCGCTCACGAGGCAGCGCACGCCAGCTCCGAGGACAGGAGGGGAGGTGCTCCAGCAGCCACCACGGCCCTTAAGAGTCCAGGTGCCAAGTTTTTCAGGAACTTGTTCTTTTCTCAAGGATCACCAGGGAAGAGGACAGCTCAGCTGGTCTCTTTATCTTAATGCTAGGAGGGGCGTCTCCAATCACTGTTTATGTTGCTACTGGGGATTGAACCCAAGGGCTCGAGACCTCCAAGCTACACCTCTAGCTCCATTTTATTTTATTTTATTTTTTGTGGTACTGGGGGTAGAACCGAGGGACTTTCTACCTCCGGGCTATACTACTAGCCCTATTTTATATTTTATTTGGAGTCTCACTAAGTAGCTGAGGCTGGCTTCAAACCTGCGAGATCCTCCTGTCTCAGCCTCCCAAGCGCTGGGATTACAAGCGTGTGCCACCACGCCCGGTTTTAGTTTTTGTTTCTGAAACAGAGTCGCAGTAGTTTGTTGAATCTTGCTGAGTAGCTGAGGCTGCCCTTGAACCTGTGATCCTCCAGTTTCAGCCTCCCAAGTAATGGGATTACGAGGTGTGTGCCACGATGGCTGCTTGCTATGAATCATTTAAATCTCAACCCCCCCTGTTATGCTCATTCCAAATTTTAAGGCAATTGCATTCTTACAAACTCTTCCATATCAATTCATATGCCTCAGAACTGTAAGCAGCTATGTGGATTTAGAAAAGATCAATAACTGATGCAAAAGATAATATTCATTGATTCCAGTATGCACTGCTAAGTCGTACTCTAATATAAACAGATTTTTATGCCATATTGCCAGTTTCCCCCCAAGATGTTTAACTCATTGATATAAGATGATCTAAATTAAAGAATTCCAGCTACACTTAAACAGGACAGAAAAACTAATTTCATGGAATGTCTAGACCATAATGAAAAACTCTGTAATTATGTATATTTAACACAATGATTATAACCTATAAACTGGATACAATGCTGAACTGTATCCATAACTAGTCACACACCACACATTTCTCCAAACTTGGTAATGGGCATTTTTCTTAAAATGACCTGTCACGTGATGTTCAGGTAACATGGGCTACTTTTTGATTGTGAAAATAAAAAACAGAAACAGAAACAATTATACCAAGTAGAACAAGCAGGGCAATCTTGGCTTTTTGGTTTTTCTAACAGGTGCCTGGCTCCTTTGTTAGCTGGATTCTTTTCTTCATGCGTCCGAAGCAAATCAGGGCTTGCAGTGCTGGACGAACCGAGGGTACAAATACTCTTCCCGAATGTGGTACCTATTCAGAATCCATGTCAGGAATCGCTCCAAGCCCAAGCCGTAGCCCCCATGAGGACAGGTGCCATACTTTCTCTGATCTGTATGCCAGCAATATGGAGTGGGGTTGATCCCTTCCCGTTTATAACCTGCCAGTATTTCTTCACTGTCCCAGATACGCATCGAGCCTCCCACAATCTCACCAACATTGGGCATCAACACGTCCACGGATTCAGTAAGGCGGGAATACAGGACATCGCTGCATGTAGAAGGACTTGATCGCCACGGGAAATCGACACAGCAAGATTGGTTCATTAATGGTGTCTGCCATCAGTCTCTCAGGAGCTTCTGGGATATCCTCTCCGAACTCATAGAAAGTCCCGTCGTCCTTTTTATGTTGTGTTCTTTGAGCCACACAATAGCATCTGAGTAGTTCATCCGTGTGAAAGGACGTTTAGGGGGCTTGAAGTTCGGGTTGAGGTCATACACTATGCTGGCCGCAGGTGACTTCAGGACTCTGTCCACCACATCACAGACCAGGTCCTCCAGGCGGTTGAGGAGATCCTCAAAGGTCAAGAATGGGCACTCGGCTTCCACATGGGTGTATTCAGACAGGTGCCTTCGGGTTCTGGACTGCTCCGCTCTATAGAACTGTGCGATACAGAACACGTCTCGGAGGGCTGGGATGCAGGTCTCCAGGTACAACTGGGAGGACTGGGTCAAAAAAGCCTCTTCCCCAAAATAGTCCAGCTTGAAGAGCGTGGAGCCGCCTTCTACCTGCATCTGCACCAAGGTCGGAGGAGAAACTTCGCAGTAGCCCCTGTCGAAGGAGTGGTCGCGGAAGCACCTGGTGACCACCGAGCGCGCCCTGAGGATCTTGGACATGTTTTCCCCTCAGATCATCATGTGCCTGTTGTTGAGCTGGACGTCGACGTCAGACTCCTCGTTGATCAGGTTATCAGCTCCTCCAGCCGGGGCCAAGCCCACGAGCTCCCAGAAGTCACAGCTCAGCTCGGGACCGCCCGGAGCCTGTACCATCCCGCAACGCCAGAAACATTAAATTCTTTCCTTGCCACGTAGCCGGTGGACCCAGCCAAACACCTTCACTCTTTGGCCTCGATAGCCTTCCAACGCATGAATCTTCACGCATCTGGGCTCTGGCAGACTTGGGTCATTAGTAATCGTAATCTTCTTCGCTTCTTCCAAGTTCTTTTCTCTTCTCAAATTATCTTCTGCCTCTTTCTTGTCCCAGGACTCGTTCTTCATCTGCTCCTCGTGCCACATCTTCCTGATGTTTTTCATCTGCGATTTAGAAATGACGTCCCACCTCTCATTTTCTTTTTGTGAGTCGACATAGATGGTAGGAAATGGTTCTTTTCCTACTGTCATCAAAGCCTTCAGGCCTGTTTTAAACGGTTTCTCCTTGGTTCCATCTCCTGTAGCATCATTTCCTTCCCGATCTGAGACATACAGCTCTGCCAGCACCATCCCTTGAGTCGCCCTGGTCACCTCCAAAGACATCGTCCGCCCGCCGAGGCAGCCCGGTCACCCCAACGTGCACCCGCAACTCTTTGATTTATTTTTTAAAAGTTTATTATTAGGCAAAGTATTAAGTGGACAAAGTGGCCCTAATATTCCCTCAACTTCACCTGACATCCCTTTTTCTTAGAGCTAAATTTAGCTTAGAAAACAGTTCGTTGTAGATTATTTCTCTTCCCTTTTTGGAATGCAAAGTATCTCCAACTTTTTTTCTAGTTTTAAAACAAAGAAATATGTTTGTCAAGGACATGGAAGCCGTCCTTTGAAATAGTCATCAAGAAGGATAGAGCTTTGTTCTATCAAACTATGTAGGTTGAAAGGAGTTTATGGGACTTGCGAAAGTGCTAATTCACAAACAGAAGGCCTAATTACACTGACCAACCTTCCTACTATTATATTTCATTATTTCTCCAATAGTATTCCCTAACACTTGGAAAATCTCCCACATTTTATTTTCTCAGAAATAGGTTCAATCTCTCTTCCATTATGCAAGCCTTGAATAAAATAATTGTTCTTGTCTTAATGACAAAACAGATCCAGACAATAAAGTAGTAGAAACCAATTTTATTTAGGAAATATTGGAAAAGTGGGATGGAGCCTCCCGATTGGCCCAATTCTGAATAATATAAGGACAAGTAGAGACTTATAGATAAGAGGAAGTGAGGCAAGGGCAGGGAGATGTACCAGATACTTGCTAAAATTTGACTCTGCAGAGCGCAGGGCTCAAGGTATGGCTAGTTGAGAAGGTCTAGACTTACAGAAAAGTGAATGAAGTTTCATCGAAGAAAATATCTGTTGCTTGTTTGTCTGGAGTAATTTTTATTTGAACAGATATTTTCTAGAAATATTGCAAAATATTATAGCTCTTTAGTCCGTTGAAAATGCTTATTTAGCCTCCCAAGGTGTAGCTCAAAATGATCTGCTACTGTCAACTATGGAAACAGTATCGAAAAATATGTCCAACTAACTGATACATATATTGAATTGCTATTTCCTCAAGTTGTTTCATTAATTATTTTACTTTAAATTATTAAAATAATATCACAAAATGATATTGATTTATCTCACCAGGCTGGCATATGAAAAAAATAATTTTGAGGAATATTAGTCTGATTTCTCCATTTACACCAAATGGCGGTGTGGTGATACCTCTTCTGCTCTTTCCTACAGTGTGTCCATGGTGTCTGTTCTGTGGGCACTGATGTTCAGGATACTTAGGTTATGATGTGATCTGTTTTCCTTTTAATGGTTGGAATATAGCTTTCTTATTATCTTATGTTGAGAAGTATTATATAGATGTACTTTGTCATGATTTAAAAGTTTGAGTTAGGTGTCAATTCCTGCTACCAATAGGATCAAATGAAATGATCTAAATAAGTTAAATAAAACCAAAGAATTCTCCCTTTTCAATTCTGTCACTATACTTAGGAATGATGTATCAAATTATTGGTGACAAAAAACTAAGAATGATTCAAGATAATATTTTCATCTGTAAAAAAAATGTTTTTGTTACCACCAGAGTGAAACAAAAACATTTTTCTCTTCATTTACTTAAGATAAAATAAAATCATTATTTTAAATAAAATTGATAGTTATTTTTAATAACAATGGTGTCCTTTTGAAAAGGATATTTAGGGCTAGCATTTTATTATATTATTTTTATGTACATTTCATTCAAGGCATATAATGCTTTAAAGATAAATCTCTATTCTCCTATTGTCAGGGACTTTACAAATGTATATGAGAAAACTTCTTGTTAAATAAACAATGTAGAAATTTGACGACCTGGGTAACCTAATGAGACCCTGTATCAAAATAAAGAATAAAAAGGACTAGCCGTGCATGGTGTTGCACCTTTAAAATTCCAACATTTGGGAGGCTGAGACAGGAAGATCTCTGTTTGCAGACAGCATCAACTACCTAGTGAGGCCCTCTGCAATTCAGTTAGACCCTGTTTCAAAGTAAGTAATAAAACACAGGGCTAGGAATTTTACTTAGAGATAGAATGCCTCTGGTTTCCATTCCAAGTATTGCAAAAAAAAAAAAAATACTGAGTATGTAGCTCAGTGGTAGAGTATTTATTCTTGGGTTCAATTCCCAGTATCCAACTCCCCTCATACAAATTATATAGAATGTGTTTACTATAAAAAGGTGAACAGATAAAAGTGTTTAAATGTAAAGCTTTTAATTAGCTCTGATTTACACATCACATGATGGTCTAAAGTAAAATTAATGTTTTGATTAAAAAGAAATGTCACCTTTTAATGGATTATAACTCAAAGTACATTGCTCTTTCCAATTTGCCTCTTCATTGAATCCCCCAGAATACATTTTAATGGACATGGATCTACACATTAATTGCTTTGGATATTTTCTAAGTATTTGATCTAAGCATAGTCATAAAGACGAATAAATTGTATATTTAATTTTTAGAAATACATATTTATTTAAAATATTAGTGCATTTTCATACTTGTATCGGTACACTATCATCTCACATCATAACGTAGTGCATAGTTATAGTGACATACATAGCACCTGGTGAGCATTCTCCTGGCTCCCTTCCCATCCCCTATTTTTTCCCATACAGGGTACTGAGATTAACATTGAGATATATATATATATATATCCGAAGGTAGTGATTTCTTCATTGATCTTCCCTCTCCCTTTCTTTCCCTGGACTACCTCCCTGGATCCGCTGTAGTTTCTCCTTCATTACTGGTGTCCTCTATTGCACATTGAGTATGCTAATTGACAAACTCTTGAAATTTGCTTATGAAGCATATTGATTTAACTTGCTAGAAATTGCATTGACATTTACTGAATTATTGCTATCTTTCTCACTTGATTTTACAGTAGGTAATTCCATCCCGAAATCAAATTCACTTTCGTTGAATATCAATGAGTGGATTTGAGAAACACTACCCCAAAATAAAGTTCATAACCATTTAAGAAATAGAAAAGCAGGATGAATTTTCTTTTTACCATCCCCTGAAGTAGATCATAGCACCCACATTCAGTAGGTGCCTTCTCTATACTGAGAAAAAAAAGGAGCATCTATTTTTTTTCTGCAATTGAACTTGAATAGTGAAAAAAGTTACTATTTTAGTACAGCCTGCAGGTATTATTTATATAACTGAGAAAAACATCAGAACATCAGTCATTCCTCACAAGATTTCCCTTTGAAGTCAATGATCATTTTAGACTTTCCTGAATTCATGACCAAATTGATCTGCAATCAAAGTTTTAAAAGTCCCATAGTATCATCAAATAATTTTTGAGTATTAGTAAAAAAAAACTTAAATTGTTTTATAGGACATATATATTTGTTTAAAAGGTATTGTTTAAAAACACAATTGTATAATCATGAAAACTATCAATATTTATGTGTTTTTGTCTAAGTTAAGAAAAATATTTCACTTACCTACTTATCTTTCCTACACTAAAGAGTTTCAAAAACACTGATTGTAAAATTTATTCAGTTGTGCTTAAAATGGTATCTGTCAAAAGCAAGACTGAAATTAGTATTTACACTAAATTAACATGACAAAGTAGATGTATAAAGACTAATATAAATTTGTTTTTAAAATTAATATAATTAATTTTAACTTCATTCTTCCAATCAATGTGGCTTATTATTTTACATATAAGTAAATATAAAAATTAAATATGAAACTAAATATGTCATTTCTTACGTATCAAAATATGTCTTCTTTTGCAAAGATAAATTCACATAACTCATTTTATTGTCCCAACAGTAAACAGAGGGACTCTTAAACAAAATCCATTGAATTACTGTTTTTAATGTAGATGCTTCAAACAAAGATAAACACCCAGAGACTTGGAACAATGAGTGCTTGGGACTTTTGACAATAGCAAATACCACAACTAGGTTGAAAGGCACAAGAGGAGGGAAGAGTTAGAAACACTAATACAGTCTGAAGCTTTGGAAGAAGGTACCTGAAAGAAAACTACTGACAGGAGCAAATGCCTCAGATGAATAAATATAGCTACTTTCAACACAAAGCCCAGCAGAGAGAGATAAGAGGCTGCAAACATAAGCACACATATAACCTACCCCTGTGCTGTTAGCTGAACCCATTAATGTAGGGGAGCAAAGACTCACCAGGAAGAGTTCCAGGAAACTCTGTCTTTGGAACAGAGATAACAGAAAAAGTTTGAAAAATGAATCTCAAAATAAAATTAATAATACACATCTCTTTTATTTCTATAATCATTCTTTACTTAGGATAATCAATTACACAAGAAAAACTGACATTTCTACATCATCATGCTATGAAAATTATATTTAACAATTCAAAATTTCTTTATGTCTGTAAAACAGAAAAAATAAGGCATATAATAAAACCATTCTGTGACTTTTTAAGTATTAATTTTGAAATATTCATGATTGAGTCAAAAATTAACATTTTGCTAACATGTTTGGTCTTCCAAATAGCATTATGCTTGTGTGTTTGTTTGTTTTTGCAGTACTGGAAATGAAAACCAGGGGCATTCTAACTCTGAGTGACACCCCACAAACCCTATTTTTTATTCTTTATTTTGAAGCAGGGTATCACTGAGCTGCAAACAGCCTCACTAAGTAGCTAAGGCTGTCCACAAACCATGATCCTCCTGTCTCAGCCTAGCAAATGTTGGGATTACAAGCGTGTGCCACCATGCCCAGATATCATTATATTTTTAAATTATCAGTTACAACAAAGACACTGAAAGAATAGGCCCCCAAAATAACTAGACTTTGTGTAGATGCTGAATACTTTTTTTTGTATAAAGTAAGTGATTATAAAAATTCAGGAGATCTTAGAGAAAATTTATTTCAAAAATTTTTGGAAGGTAAAATTATGCTTCTAAAATTTTATATTAATCACTTGAAGTTAATAAAATACACTCTCATCTTCATTGTGTTGTAGAAGTGTTTTGCATACTCTTTCCATCTATTTCCTAATTCTGATATAATATTTTCTTTTGTTAAACACAAAGTTGACTTCTACAATGTCTTCTCTTCTTCAGTAAAGTTTCTCTATAACATTTCCCACCCATTACCTCTAAATGACTGAAAAAATTATTGATAGCCTTACAAACATTTTTCCACAGATTCCAGCTTCCCTCTTCTCTACCAGTGCTTGGCTCTGCCCATCAACCCTTTTTCTTTAGTATTTTTTATCTTTTCTCTGGAGCTCTTTGGCTGGAAGTATTGAGACCTAGCAGAAGACTAAATGTAAGAAGTATTCTCAACACCATGTCATGTTTTGGGGGAAAATTTTAGTACAGTTCTAGCAAGGCGAAATGACTTTGGTAGACAAACTAAAAATACTTTTAATATACTTTTATTGGTGCATTGTAATTATAAGTTATATTGAGGTTTATTCTCATAGAATCACACATGCACATGCATCTGGTGTGTTTTTCTCCTATTCCAACCTCTCATTCTCTCCATTTATCATGTTGAAATTGATATTGATAGCCTCACAGATGTATACAGGATGGTTTGAACTGTTTTCTTAATTAAGTCTCTAGTTTTCCCTCCCCATTACACTTTAAATGTATAATGCAATTTTGATTATATATCCCCATAGGTAAATGAGTAAACACTGTTTTATTTTATTTTATTTTATTTTATTTTATTTTATTTTATGATACTGGGAATGGAACCCAGGGATATTCTACCTCCAGGCTAAACCCCCAGCCTGGAGGTTTAGATTTTTTATTTTTTTTATTTTGAAACTGGGTCTCACTGAGTTGCAAAGGGCCTCACTATGTAGGTGAGGCTGTCCTTGAACCATGATCCTCCAGTCTCAGGCTCCCAAATGCTGTGATTACAATATGTGCCACCATGCCTGGCCTTAAATATTCATTTTTAAAAGGCTGAAAAACATAAAGGAAGTGATTGGCAGATTAGACTTACCTATAATTAAGAACATATTCAGTAGAAAGTAGAGTTTGCAAACTAAAAAGAAAAATCAGGGAGTAAGAGAAAATATTCTACAATTCATAATATCAAACTTGTATTCTGAATTGAACATATAAAGATATTTTTATAAATCTATAAATTCATAAATTTAAAAAATGACAGATGACACCATATAAAAGAAAACAAAGACTTGAACATACACTTTACTAAAAACAACATCCAAATAATCAATGAAAATGTGAAAGCCTCTCAAAATCATTAGAAATTAACCAAATGCAGATTAAAACTAAAATTAAATACCAATGTGAAGCTACTAAAATGGCACACATTGGAGAGTATTAGCAAAGTAAGGAGAAGCCGAATATACATGTAATCCTAATGGAAGTAAATATTAGTGCTACCATTTCATAAATTGTGTTAGTAATATTTCACATATTTTACATAAAGTTGATATTAAAATATTTTTGAAAAATAAACTATGACATTTGCAATGTTTTAAATCAATGTTACCATATGAAGCAGTTTTTATTTAATAACTGGGAATTTTTTTCTTCTACTAATACATTGTTGCCAGATTTTGAGGTTGAAATTGAACATGCAAAAGGCTACTTCAAGTTCTGCCTGACATCTCTGAGATATTTAAATTTACTATTCTTAAATAATGTACCTAGTCGGTGTACTCTGCCAACTGGCCAAAAGTATAATCTATTGCATTCTTGACCTGTGAATGTAATCTCATGTATTTACATTTTGCACCAAATCTATAATTCTCTGGACTTTTATACCAAGGTTGTCTATATCAAAACTGTTCTGGTTAGATATAGAATGTTTTCCAACAAGTTCTTATATTAATGATCAGAGTTGATATTATTGAGTCATGAGGGTTGTAATCTCATTAGTGAATTAATATATTGTAATGGATTTACTGGTAACCTGGGTATATGAGGTGTGGCTAGAGGAGGTGGGTTCCTGGGGTGTAGCCTTGGGTTTTAAAAGTGGTTTTACCCCCTTTCAGTCTCTTGCTTTCAGCCTATACTATGTGAGAGTGGGGTCTTGCTCTCACCTTCTATTTGTCTCCCACCACTACACCCTGCATACACCACCATGTCTGCAGACTTGGCCTGATATAGATTGAATCCTTGAAATCTCTGAAACACTATGAGCAAATAAATCTATATTCCTCTAAACTGTGTGATCAGTTCTTTTGGATTATAGCAGTGAGAATAACAATCAGAACACAAACCTTAGGGTAGTCTTCAGTGATCTTCCCTTTTCACCTGGTATAATTCTTTTAAATTTCTTCACATAGTCACAAAATGTGATGACACCCAATCTCCATTGCCTTAAAAATAGCATTCTTACAAAATCAATAAAACACCAAAGGTATAAAAAGAACAAAAATAAGTAAAAGGCAGAAGAAAAAAAAAGCTAGAAGAACAATCAGAGCAGAAAAGAAACCTACATGCCTCGTGGCTTTGGTGCCACAGCAGCACTATTTGGCCTCACTGTACCTGACTTAGAGATGAACAGAAAAACAACCAAGGACATTAAATAATCAGCTGTAGATCATCAGAATTGTAAGCCATCATTTCCTCCTGTGCAAACACCAGCTACAACTTGCAGCACTGGTGGCCAAGCTCACCATGCCCTCAGAGATTCAGAATGGCACTCAACAACATGTAAGTGAAGCCATCATCTCCACAGGAGAATGCCTAGCATGGTACCCCCAGACACTCACACAGCTGTGATAAACTCCATGGGTCTAACATTTTGCAGTTCAAGCTGGTGAAGGTGGGGTTGGAGTCTGCTGTTAGACATAGCAGAGGCTTACACAGACTCAGGTTCTGCATCAGTGAAAAGTGTGGGGAAAGACCTATGCTAAACACTAGATCCGACTAATAGTATCTCTGTGATCATTACAGACCACCAAATTGTGGTGAATGGAAAAAAGTCAGCCTAGTCCAGCCCTAGTCTAGCCCTAGCTGTGGAGAACAGAGACTTTTACATTGTGTTTTGTCTTAGAGGCATCCACCACCTACAGAGGCACGGAGAGAAAAGGATCCACATCCTTGGGAAGTGGGGAGTGTGACCTGTGCTTAACACTGGATCCAGCCCCATTAATACTGGCCATCTGCAAAGACTGAGAAAGACTTAAAAAAAACAGGCTTACATCAGTAAAGGTGCCAGTGGCAGCCAGTGGTTGCAAAGAAAGACTGCAGTGGTCCAGTCTGCTAAATATTTATATATCTGTAGGGTTGCATTAATCTGTGGTTGATATTGTTTTGTTATTTATTTTTCTTTCTGTGTGTGTGTGTGTGTGTGTGTGTGTGTGTGTGTTTGCTTTGCTCTCTTCTCAGACTCTCTCCCAAGCTTCTTACCTTGTACATACCTATTCTCTTCTCTCTATTCCTTTTCCTATTCTTTTTTTCTCTCTTCTTTTCTCTTCTTTGTCTTGTATTAAATCTACTTCATATCACTATACTAAAAACTCTACATTGATTACTAGAATACTACTTCATGTTCACTATCTCTAATCTCTACTATATTCTAACTTACCAAACTTAGACTTTCACTCTATGTAATCCTATCTGTGGTTTTCCCCTATTCTTGCATTTACAACTTCACTTCATTACATTTACAACTTCACTTTATCCCTCACTCAACCTTCACAGTTGACTATAACACTACTTGCCCTTGGATATACCAGCTGACACCAAAAATTGGAAAGCATATAATATTATAATAATAAAATTAATCAGCTGTAGATCATATCATGTATCATATCATGTAGATCATATGTATATATGATACAAACTTTTGAAATTGTGAGGAGGAATAACAAGAAAGCAATGATCTCCTACAACAACACCACACTAATAAAACCTGACAACAAAAAAATGCAAATATCTCCATAAGATAAAATCAGGTATGTAGAAATAATGCATGACTTCTGAAAAGATTTTAGAAAGAGGCTGAAAGAAATAAAGGATACAATCACTGAACTGAAGCCATCAATTCCAACTATAAGCAATTGATTAAACCACATGGAGAATAGAATCTCACTCCTAGAAGATGATCACTCCAAAAATAAATGTATAGTATAAAACTTAGAAAAAATAATTTGACAGAATAAATTGGACATTAAAGAAATATTGGCTCTTTTTTTGTGTGTGTGTGTGGTACTGGGGGTGGAACCCAGAGGCTTTCTACCTCCGGGCTATACTCCCAGACCTCTTTTATATTTTATTTGGAAACAGGGTCTCACTAAGTTGCTAAGAGCCTCACTAAGTAACTGAGGCTGGCTTTGAACCTGTACGATCCTCCTGTCTCAGCCTCGCCTCCCAAGCGCAGGGATTACAAATGTGCGCCACTACGCCCAGCATATTGACTCATTAAAAAAAAAAAAAAAAGTAACCTAAGAATAAGAATAATCAGCACAGAAGAGAGAATAGAAGGTTAACCCAAAGGAATCAAAAACCTTTTCAAATTAATATAAGAAAATTTTCCAAACAGAAGAAGATGTCGATACACAGGTACAGGAAACTTAGACAACCCATTTTAAACAAAATCATAGAAAAGGTTCACAATGCCAAATAATAGTGAAACTGACCAATGTAGAAGTCAAGGAGAGAATCTTAAAGGCAACTAAAATAAAAGACCAAGTGACATTTAGTGACAAACCAATCAGAATTACTTCAGACTTTCCATACCAAGTCATGAAAGCTGGTAGGGCCTCAAGTAATGTATTCCAAGCACTGAAATTAGATGGAAAAAAATAAAAATCTTCCATGACAAACAAAACCTAAAGTAATTTTGTCTTCCAAATGAGCACTAGAGAAAATACTCAAAGAGATTAAGTGCAAATAAGAAATAAAAGGTACATACCAGAACCAGAGAAACAAGAAATTCTACCCAGTAAACAAATAAACAAAAAAGAACACTACCTCATATAGAAGTTAAATCTCAATATAATAGGAATTAAAAAACATCTCTCATTAATCACACTGAACATAATGGCCTCAAGTCTTTATTATAAAGACATTAGGTGGCAAAAGTATAAGTAAAGAAAATAAAAGTAAATGGTTAGAGAAATTTAATGCATGCCAACAGAACTTGAAGACAAGCAGGAGTAGCAACTATGCTATTAGACAAGTTAAATTTCAAGTCCAGATTATTAGAAGAGGAAAAGCAGGTCATTTTTTATTTGTAAAAGGAACAATTCAGCAAGAGGAAATAATGATAATAAACATTTATTACCAAAATAGAGGTACAGCTACTTTCATAAAACAAACTCTCTGAGACATTAAGTCACACATAAGTGCCAATACAATAATACTGTGAAACATCAATGCCCCTCTCACACAATTAGACCAATATTCTATACAAAAGGTCAATAAAAAGATGCCTCAGACCTAAAGAACACCATCAACCAAATGGACCTATTAGACATATATAGAATATTTCTCCATATTACATTTTTCTCAGTTGCTCATGAAATGTTCTCCAAAATATTTCACATTCTGGGCTACAAAATGAACACTAGCTAATTTAAAAAAATGTGATGTACTTCCCTGCATCTTTTCAGACCATAATGAAATTAACTCAAAAAATCAACTATAAGAGGACTCAGAGAAACCACATGAACATGTGGAAAATGAACAGCATACTGCTAGGTGAAGACTGGATCATAAAGGAAATAAGGAGTGAAATCAGTAAATTTTTAGAAACAAACAAAAATATGGATACAACAAAAGTTAACTTGCATCATGCAACTTGGTGACATATGAAATACTAAGATGATTTTCTGACAACTCTATTTTCAATTCCTTCCCCAAAGTTTACTGTTCATAAAGCAGCTACAATTGTTTTGTTTTTATTTGGTATTAGAAATTTACACAAGGGCTACTCTGACACTGAGCTATAACTTTTTATTTATTCATTTATTTGTTCATTTATTTTAAAACAGAATAAGTTACTAAAAGATCTCACAAAATTGCAGAAGCTGAACTCAAACCTAAGTTACTCCTATCTCAGCCTCACAAGTATTGAGCTTTACAAAAAAAAAAAAAAAAAAAACTCTTGACAGCACCATGATTTTGGATTTTGGATTTTTTTTATAGTTTTCAGAATATAAAGCAAATATTCTGTTGGATATACCATTCAGTCTGTGTAACTGTAATGGCAGTTGATCAAAACTATTACAATTATACTTTTGTTCATATGCATTTTACTGCTATTAAAATGGAGTGTAATTTCAATAGTCCAGTGCCTTTTTGCTTTTTATTTACTGATCTATAGAAACACTACATCCTTCATTAATGACAGATAAAATAAGTGAATGAAATAAAAATTAAACATTCTATAATTCTGAAAATTATTTTTTCAAGGTGCAATATTTTGTTTTTCTTTGCATATTTTTTCTGATTTATCTTTCTAGGCACTCCTAAGTGAACACTTGTGATTTCAAGGCATGTGTCTCTCCTCTGGTAAATTTACTTTTTGTCATTTTGTTGATAAATTTCTCCATTCAATTTCTTTTGCTCTTTTTTTTGACAATTCCTATTAGATGAATGTTAAGTCTCCTAAATTAATGATTCATGTCTTTCAATGTTTCTTTCTTATTACTCACTTCTATTTCTCCCCCACTCCCCATATCTGGGAGAGTTCCATGATTTGTCTTTCTTCTGGCCATTCTAATAAATATTTTATTTAAGTAAACATATATTCAGTATCTAAGACTATTTTCATAAACAACCACTTCTCATTTTTTTTCTTTTAAAAATTTTTTTATTGAACATAAATAGTATACATTTAAACCATATTTGGTGCCCTCTCCCCCTGTCCCTGTTTTCCCTTCCCCCATCCCACCAATGGTTGTCCAGGTTAATCATGTCATATTCATAATTTTACACATGTTCAGATGTAGACCCTCATTAATCAAGATCAGCCTTCCTCTTCTCCTATCTTTCCATTCAAACTTTGCTGTTATTTCCCCTCCATTATCTGGAGTTTTGTAATAGCCAAAATATGGAACCAACTCAGATCTCCATCAACAGATGAATGGATAGCAAAACTTTGGGAAATACACACAATGGAATTCTATTCAGCCATAAAGAAAAACAAAATTATATCATTTGCAAGAAGATGGAAAGCCCTGGAGAACATTATGTTAAGTGAGATCAGCCAAGCACAGAAGGAGAAGGTATATATGTTTCCTCTAATATGCCCAAACTAGGAAACACAGAGGATACTACTTCTCCTTTTTATAGCTACTTGTTCTTTGATTATATATAAATATATTCTTAAATCTCTGTAAAGCTACTAATTATAATTCCTTTAAATTATTTTCTGTTTCTTGATTTGGCTATGCATCCTAAAAATCACATTTCACTTGGTTTACTTGTTTTTATATTTTTGCTTAATGACTCATCATTTTTGTTTGTTCAGTCATGTTTATTAGTGACAACTTAAAACAAAAAACATAGGAACTGTATGAAATTTTTCATAAGTTATGCTGATATATTTTGACAGTAGGTCTTCGTTCAGCCTTAGAGTTGTGAAAAAGTTTTCTATGCTTACAAGTATGATGTGATAATAAATAAATATTATGTATGATATAAGGATAGAGAAAAAAAGGCTAGCCAATTTAGCTCAAATATTTTCTTTACCTTCTCCTCTACCTTATACAAATGTCACCCAGTTATGTTTTTGGGTATCACTTCTTTGACTGAATCTTCTTTCAGTGCTACTTAGTTGCTTATTCAGATTCCCCAAATGCATAAAATATTTGGTCTGATGATGATTAGGTTTAGAAGCATATTTCATAAAATTTTGGTGAGTTGGACTATGAGTTTTTTAACTTGTCTTTATAAATCCTTAGGATTCTAATTTATATGAACAGATGTGTTTCTCTTTGCTCATTAGCAAGGGAGAAACCCTTGTAGAAAGTGATGTATGATAGCATTCCCTGTGATTCTGCAGCCAGACATGAACAATTTAAGTAAAGTCAGAAACATGGCGCTCTTATATTTTAGAAGCTCGAAGATCATTCTCTTTTCCATTAAGAAGTCAACAGTAAAAGGGAAAAATTTAGAGGAGATAAAAGAATGATCAGAGCTCATGTTAAATAATTGATTATTTACCTTTATTTTTATTTCACTCATCTAGATATATTTGAAATTAATGTCTAGACAACTTGAGGTTGACTAACATCATAGTCTTGACTTAAAAAAAAAATAGCCATTAGGTTTTCTTGAAATATGTGACCTAGTCCACAATCCATTGAGTGAATTTAGAAATTCTCATTTGAAAAAATGAAATAATATATAGCCTATTAAAAAAGCCTATTTAAATGCTCATATTAATGAGCATTAAAGTGCTTGTTCTAAAGTGTTTTATCTATTAAATAAAAATAAATCATAAATGTATTGTTCCTATTGTTTTTACATGTCATTAGATCAAACACTATGCCAGAAAGTGACTAGTTAAATCATAGATGCCTACCAAAAGAAGAAATAACAACATCCTACCATTACATTCTTTTTATCTAATTAGGCAATGGCTCAAAATCACCGATGGATGAAGAAAGAAGCGTAATGCCATGTTAAATTGATGACAATGCCAATATGGCAGTTGTACTAAACAATTAAACCCTTTAACAGTAACAGGCTACATAATTCATTGGAAACTGAGTGATTACATTCACTTCTGTTCAACACAACACATATTCATAATGTTTTTATTTTCTTCTTTTTCCTGATCTTGTTTAAGTGAAAGAAAAATAATTAAAAGCATTAATACTATAAGAATAAACATAATAATACAATACTGACATAGAATTTTCAGAAGGTAAACTAAACAAAGAAGGATGCTGACCACTGAAAAAGAATAAATGAATTCAAAGCTCAGAATAAATAAAATACAAATGCAGAAAATAATTTTTCATTAAAGGCCTAGAGAAATTTCACACGTAATGCCATTAATGAGGGCACAATTTAAAAGGGGGGTTAGAAGTAGCAAGGATTGGGAATTTTTTGGATAGCTACAGAAAAGTAGGTACATGTACAAAGTGGTATGTGACTATGCCTTTGAAAAGAAAATCATGCCATTTGTAACAAAGCTGCAGGCACAGGAATGATCTGTCTGAAAAAAATTCAACAATATATTCATTAAATGATAGTATTTTTATTTTCATATATGCACATTATAGATTATAGAAAGATGTGCTAAAATTGTAAATAAATAAAAGCATAATTATTTTAAAGTATATTTTTATAAAAGTCACATTTTGCCCTTATAATAACAGTGAAATAATTATATATTATATATTGCATGTGTCAATGAATTTGTTGATGATTTAATGTCGGGACCCACTCAGCTGGACCGAAATGGCACCCAGGCTTGTTGCCAGCGTGGATTCAAGATGGCGCCTAGGCTTGCAGCCAAGTCATGAGACTCACAAAATGGACGTCTCCTTGAGCATGCGCAGTGTGCCATGCTACGTGCCTGCAGAATGATCAGTGACGCAGCACCTCGTGCTACCACCAGCCTGCCTATGAGAGAGTCAGAAATGTGCATGCCCTAGCCGTGGGAAGCTTGGGGTTGGTAGGGAATAGAGGGAGGGATTAAGATGCTGATACATATTGTGCTTGCTGTACGCATTGTCAGACATATTAGAAGAGAGATATTGAGAGACATATTTAGAAGAAGAGACATATTAAGGATCCATTAAAGAAGAATTCATATTTCAGCTGAAGAGGTGTCTGTGTCATTCTCTAAGCCCCTGCGGGTCGGAGTCTTAGGTGACGATAATTTAAAATTTTATGGAAATGCATAATGTCCACGACTAGATCTGACACATAAAGACCTTGAAAATTGACACTTCATCCTTGTAAAAATAAAAAATGAATAAACAAAAACAATTACTTTTCTTAGATTCATCAGAGGCTTAAATTCATAGGGCAAATAATAAAAACCTACAAAGCAAGCTAAAAGAAAAACAAAGCAAAACAAATAATAAAAACTTTGAAAAGATAGAGCAATCCTCCAAACTACTGTAGGATATAAAAGAGTATTGACATTATCAAATATGAATTAGTTATCCAATTTATGCATTTAGTTTAGTAGACAGATTAAATTGTCTTATTTATTATGTAAAACATGATGTATTAAAGTATGTATTCATGGTGGAACACTTAATTTTTTCTTATTAAAATATGTATTACTTCACATTATTATAAAAAGATGATTATTTAGCATGTTAAGGAAACTAAGTGGGAAAGGTAGATGGTATGCAAGAACATATAGGTAATGTAAGCAGAGAGAAAAAAACCCCAAGAAACTATCAAATGGGAATATTAGAAATATAAAAATGTTTGCAATGTAAATATTAATTCTTGAAGAGTTCATCAATATCCTGCCTATTGTTAAGTAGAAACTGAGGTAAAAATAGGTTAATAGAAACTTCTCATAACAATAAATAAGAAGAGGAAATATAAAATGTTTTAGTCAGATGGGCAAACATAAGATCTTTGCAATCCGAGCACTTTGGGAGACAAAGACAAGAAGATACCAGGTTCGAGGCCAGCCTCCACTACTTTCTGAGGCCCCCTAGCAACTTGGTCCAACCCCATTTCAAAATAAAAAAAAAAAAAGAAAGAAGGTAGAGGTTTAGTTCAGAGATAGAATAGAATGTTACTAACCCTGCTCCCTCAAAATAAGAGATTTAGTCATATTTTCATCACTATGACCAAAATATTTGATAAGCACAACTTAGGGGAAAAGATTTATGATGGAGGACATGGACGAAGCCTGAGGAACGGAAGGTTCCTGAAAGAGTTAAAGGAGATTCTATGATAGGTCGAATTCTCCAAAACTCTGGGCGTGACCATTGTCTTTCCAGAATTTGCCCCCCAGGACCCACCCCCAAGGTCAGGGGGCTGATCTTAGAGACCTGTAATCATGGGGATAATCACAAGACCTGTGATGTCACAGGCCTTCCTTTTGTCTTGTTTATGACTGGTGATTTACTTGTCTTTCACTTAATGCCCCACTATTGTTCTTGGTTTTAATAATAAACTGGGTCAGTTGCACAAGAGGCACTTGTCCGTGCATTCATTTCAGGGTAGTTGCTCATCAGGCAATTACATTTCAGTATGGCTACTCATCAGGTAGCTGTTGCTTTCATTTCAGGACAGTTGGTCATCAGCCAACTGTCCGGTGTTCAGGGCAGCTGCCCATCAGGTAGCTGTTCGATTTCCCCTCTCAGGTCTCTCCCTCCCAAGTCCCGGAGAAAAATCTCTACTGATTTACTCTGAGCTCACAATTTCAGAAGGTTCCGAGTAGTCCACGGTTGCTGGCTTTAGAGAATGAACAGCTTGGTGGCAAGGTTTTAAGGCATAGCAGAAGAGAAAATCTGCTCTCAGCTCAAAACATCAGGATAAGAGAAAGAGGGGATAGGGCTGGGGGAAAGATACCTGGCCACGAATCCAGCCCTCCAGCCACGTACCACCTATGAACTTGATTGCATTACTTAACGTGAGCTCTGGAGGGCATTGTAAATGAACAGAACAAAGGGAGAAATAAAAACAGAAGAGAATATCCAAGAGGCATAGGTCAATTTCAAAGTGTATTACATAGATATGAGTGCTGAACCAGAAGAAAAATTTAAAAGGATAGCAGAGGAAATATTTATTTATTTATTTTGTAGTACTGGGAAATTGAACACTGGCATGTGTTTATACCACCTCCAACCCTTTTTATTATTTACTTTGAAAGAGGAATTAACAAAGTTATTGAATGTATCTTGCACCAGGGATCTTCCTCTCTCCGCCTTTTAAGTACTGGTATTTCAGGTATATGCCAGAGTGCCAGACAGAAGAATTATTTAAAGTAATAATGATCAAGAATTTCAGAAAATTAATAATATAAATCAGACCCAGAGAAATATCCAGAAAAATTATTATTTAGAGGAAGAGACATAATAAGTTTGAAAAAAGAAAACAACAACAACAAAACATCAAGAAACATATTGCCTATTGTCCCATTCTATAAAAATTTAAAAAACTTGAAAAAAATAGAGTAAGTGGGAAATTCAATGAGCATCAGAGAAATACTAAATGGAAATAAAATATTCTAGTTGTGTGGTTAAGTGATTTAAGGTAAGTTTTCGTTAAAATAATAATATCTAAGGCTCAGAGGGAAGAACTGTGGAGACCCTGTTATAGGATTCACGTAACACTCTTGAAGCAGAAGAGCCTTATTTTAAGATAGATTAACTAAAATATGTGGCTAAAACTCCATGGAAACCATGAAAAATAACTATAAGTAAAATTCTATAAAAAAAGCATAAAATGGAATCCAATAATTTAATGAAAAAGAAAAAAATTGTCTATTTTGTACACTGTTGTTCTTCTATAATCTCTAAATCATGGCTCATAAAAATAGAAAAATATATATGTGTGAAATGAAAACCATATATGCGACAAGGAAACTACACGAAATCTAGACAGCTCTGAAAGGTATAAGTTCCCTTGTCAGAATTTTAGAAAAATTAAAATTACTAAAGTTATTAATATAAATATTAATGTTATATAACAAAATAAAAATTTTCCAATGGGTAAAGATTTTAACACATGCACCCCTACACAGACACATATGTACATACAAAACCATCAATGGTGATTTGGTTAAAGCAGAAAAGAGGAATTAAAATGGATTATATTCATATATACATACACACACATATATATATGTATATTCACAGATATATACATATATATACAAAAAAGGGGAAAAAAGTAGTCCCCTTTGGTAGCTACAGAATCAAATAAGTATATGAGGATTATCATTTGTGAAATGTTTAAAGCCTTATTCAAACAATAATTTCACTTTAATAACAAGACCTGTAGTGTCCTGTGACAATAAGGGGTAAAGAAGGTTATAGTTTTTGAGCTATATGTAATTCATTTTTAAATTCCCATGAGTTCAGGATACCAGGTCTAAAAATAGAAAGTTAATAAAATAATTGGCCTCAGTTGGCAAAACTATTATTCAAGTATAGGAATGACTTTTCATTATGTATGTTTAAAGCTATGAGTTAAATTTAATCACCCAGTTAATAGTTATGTTTGTGATCATAAGAATTAAATTAGTTTAAATGATATCTGATTGCACATGGTCACAAAGTTTAACCAGTTGTATAAAAGAATTTTGTCAATTAACATACACAAAATTAAAAGGTATTTTTATAAACAACATTAAGTATTATTCAATATTCTTTAATAATATTGAATCTCATAAGAGCCAACTGAATTATCTCTATCATAGTTAATCTTAATATATACTCCATTTTACATTTTAGTTACTCAGGTCAAATCATTACCAATTTGGTCAGGATATCCAGAAGGATGTTTTCTGATTCTTTGCCCAGTACTTTTATGAGAGTATTACAATAGTATTAGGTTTGTCAGTTCTATGATGTAACAACTTTCTTTAAATTTCTAAAATTTTCAACAAAAAACTCAGTAAATAAATGTATCTTTAAATATGAATTTGAAGTGCTGGGCATGGTGGCGCACGCTTGTAATACCCGCGCTTGGGAGGCAGAGACAGGAGGATCGCGCAGGTTCGAAGCCAGCCGCCCTCGCTGGCTTAGGAGACCCTGTTTCCAAATAAAAATGTAAAAATAGGTCTGGGAGTGTAGCCCGGAGGTAGAAGGGCTTCCAGGAACCATATATATATGAATTTGAAATTAGGTTCATGTTCCCATGTGTATGTGTCCTGTAGAATGACATTTGTCACTCAGAAAACAAATAATAATTTGTTCCATACAAGACATGGTGCCTCCTTCCTATATTCTAGTACTTGGGAAAATAAGACAGGAGGCATACAGGTTAGAATTCAAGGCACAATAGCTTAGAAAGACTTTATTTCAAAGTAAAATATAAAAAGGCTGGGTTCTGGGGTGCATCTTGGAGGTAGAATGCATATGAGCTCAATCTTCAGTACCACATAATACTTAATAATAATAGTAATAATAATAATAATGTTCCAGAGACTGTGGTCAACTAAAATATCTGTAACAGAACAAATATATTAATGCATACGTTTGAAAGATCCATATGGAATAAAATGATTGTCAAGAGCATACGTATTATTGGTGGCTGTATAAGCTATTTTCTAGCATATGTATATTTTTTATTTTTATGTGGATTATACTGAAAATGGCATACATTCAGACAGTGCTTGGTAGGCTGAGATTAATTAATAGTTTGCACATTTCTATAATGTCATATAATGCTGTTATTTTATTGATTTATCTTTTTCCTTTTTTTTTTTATTTTGAGATAGGTTCCCACTAACTTGTTCTCCTGTAACCTGAAATCGTTCTGT
Source organism: Muscardinus avellanarius (assembly GCF_963383645.1). Classification (NCBI taxonomy): domain Eukaryota; kingdom Metazoa; phylum Chordata; class Mammalia; order Rodentia; family Gliridae; genus Muscardinus; species Muscardinus avellanarius. The sequence continues at coordinate 20,689,297 of NC_137786.1, read as the reverse complement.
CTCAGCCTCCTAAGTAGAGGGATTATAGGCCTCTGCTGTAGGGCTCTTCTGAAAACTATATTTAATTAGTAAGCATAATGGGAATACTTTCCATTTAAAGTTTTTGGAATTCATTGGAATAATTTGTAAATATATTATACTATTAATTTTAATATAAAGCTGCTGATGAAGTATTTCTTCATTATGGATTTTTCAGTAATTTTTAATATGTTTTTAGTGAATAAATTTCAAAGACATATCATATACCATCATGCTAATGAAAAGTTAACAGAATATTATTCTTTCAACAAGGTCCAAAAAAGAATTAAAATTATTTTTATAAACCTAAGACCTAATTAACAGAAATAGAATCAAGGTTCCTTTTCAAAATTATGGAGAAATTCTAGTTCTCTGATACATTGTTCATGGTTACGTTAAAAAGTTGTTTTATATGTTTTAACATTTTACAAAGCAAGTGAATCAGAAATATCATTGTAACACATAATTTGCAAAATTAAATTCTGAAACTTTTTTAAGCAACAGTATTGGAACTTATCTTTATTGACTAATTGTACGTATAGGTGATTTTTAGTTTCCAACGTACACCTTGAGTCACCTAATTTATGTAAAAAAAAAAACCCACAAATTTTATTTTGTAGAAAAAATGTGCTTTTTCAGTTAGTTGATAAAATTTATATATGTAAGAATTATTTGAGGGGTCCATTTAATATGCATGTTCTGAAGTTCTATACTGTGAAAGCCTAAACCATTATATCTGAGTTGGAGCTTATGCATTTGTACTTTTTCTTTCTTTTTTTTTATTGGTATTGAAGATTGAACCCCCAGGGGGATACTAAGTCTGAGCTACATGTCCACTCTTTTTATATTTTGTTTGGAAACAAGGTCTTGTTAGGTGGCTGAGAGTCTCATTATGTGGCTGAGGCTGTCCTTGCATCTGCAATTACTTTACTTCAGCCTCTCAAATATTAAGAACCACCACACCCAGCTCGGTATTTTTTAATGAGTAACTCAGGAGACACTAATGTCAAACATTTTATATCACGAGTGAATTAAATTAAGAGAATTAAAATGAAATTTTAAACATACAACAAAACAACTATATGGAAGTGATCTGAAATTTTAACAATTCACTCTCCTCATGTAGAATGAGGACAATTTTAACTACTATGACTTCTCATTTCATTGGCTTGATCTGTTAGTCACTGTCATTCCACAGTTATTCTTTAGTTTGTTTTTTTTTTTTATAATTCTATATAACCCTACTGGAAATAAACAAGAGAAACTTCTTTCTGAACTTCCCAGTTTCATCAAGAAATCGTGATGGAATAAGTATGAAGCCTTGACTATATATCTTATAAGAAGTTCAATCAGATTTCAGTCAGGACAACAGAACCACTCTGAGAGTTATGAGACATGTTAGTTTTCTTTTGCATTAAAAATGCCCAAGATGATCAATTTATAACAGCTCATTCATTATTTCACCATATTAATTCACCATTTCTTGTGAAAGAGAAGTCCTGATATAGCTTAGCTACTTCCTCTGCCCAGTGTCTCCCAAAGTTGTACCCTAGGTGTTAGGCAGACTGTGTTCCCATCTAAAACTTGTATTCTTTACCAAGCTCCTGTGATTGTTGGCAGAATTCAGTCCTTTGCAGATAGAAGGACATGGCTCTTCTCTACCATGATAATTTGCTTCCAGTTATCTTTTTCCTTGAGCAGTTCATTTCATAATATATTGCCTCTTGAAGATCAGAAAAAATAAATCTTTCTATGATGTGCTAATCATTTTACATAATGTAACGTAGTCAAGGGTGTGGCATCATATCCAATTTACCAAAGGAACACATTTACTGATTAAAAGAAACTCACAAATATTACTCACACTCAAACACTAGTAACAAAAAGGCATGGAGGTCAAGAGACAGATCATTGGGGTTCTGTCAACAACATGGGGGTCAATATGTTTTTTAAAGAAGAGTTACAGCTTATAACATTATTGGAGAAGCTTGTGAAATGAAGATTTGTATGGAGGAATAGAAAATAGAGAGAAAATATAACTAACCAGTCATCTGAAGGACTGCTGCACAGGGAGTACAGGAAGCTTCCTGGGAAATCTGGGAAACTCAGTACATCTAGCCCCTGTCATGGAAATAATGCTTTCTTATTGGCAAATGCTATCTCTGAACCATATAGGAGACAGCTTTTGTGCAACATAAAATGCAGCTTAACCAAGATGATGACAGAAGCACATTTTGGCATCTATAGTATCTATTGCAACTACATGCATTTCTAAATTCAGAAAATAGCAATCACTTGATTCCGTACACGAGACAATTGTGACTCATACAACCATGACTCACTAACTCTCATTCTAAAAGAAGATGCATAAATATTCTATCTATAATTTGGTAAGGTTGTCTTCTTTAACTATTATTATCCTTTTGATATACTCTGAATTAAACACTGAGCTATAAGTTGGACTATCGTTGTATATCACATGTTAAAGAATAAGAGAATTAGAGTGGAAAGGACAAAAAGTGGGTATTAGTGTACAAGTATGTTGAAGCAAGAAAAAAAATCTTTAATTAGTAACATTCTCAACTATATAACTAAGCGTGTGGCTATAACTAATAGTTATAAATACAGTATTTCCAATCCCATATCCCATTTGATCTTAGAAATCAGCTAGTCGTGTTTCCTTGATAGGAGAGTTGCTTGAATCCTCATTTCTATTGTGTCTGAGAAATAGTCATGTCTGTGCTAAGTTGTTTAAGTTTTTCCCTAGCATTTGTTATAGGATGTTAGATTTCTATAAAAAGGACCTAGAATATCTCCTTAACTCCAGACATTCTCTGTACTTCTCTGGTAATAAAGAAATTCAAATTCCTCAGAAAAATCAGAAGTAATCACTCCCACCAATATACTAACCACTTTATTTGTCTTTCAATTACTTGTTATAGAATCACAAAATGGCCAGGTGTTAGTTTCAACTCTCAGTTTAAAAGAAATTATATTTTTCATTAACGTATTTGTGTTCTTTGGAGAAATTCTTTCTTTCTGAGAAAATAGAGTCTCTAAAATAGCAGCCAGTTGGGGTTGGTGATGCAGGTCTGTACCTGGGAGGTTAAGACAGAAAGTTCACAAGTTTGAATACAGCCCCAGCAATGTAGCAAGACTTTTAACAATTTAATGTTTCAAAACAATATTAAAAAAACAAAACACACAGTCGTCCACATCTGTAAACCTAGTAATTTCAGAGCCTGAGGTAGGAGGACTGCAAACTTTGATGCCAGCTTGGGCAACTTTGTGAGACTCCCATCTCAAGAAATAAAAACAACAAGCAAACAAAACATAGTAGAGTCCACATTGTTAGCAAAGAAGCAAATATTTTGTTAAAAAATTGTGAGGAGTAAAAGTAACAATGTTTACCCTAATTTTCCCCCACTCTTGACTCTCATATGCATGAGCATAAACTTCAGTAAAAACAGCATTATACCATTGTGTAGTGGTCACTTATTTAAAGCATGGGCTACCACCTGAAGGACATTGCCACAATCCCACAAAATCCTTTCTAATGTCTTCTCTTTCTTCAGACAAATAATAGTACCTAGAATGAAATAAGTATGATCAAATGTTTAAGATAACAGGTGGAAAAGAGAAAATCCGAGTACTCTAAGTTTATGCATGTCTTTTCTTCCCTTTATCAAAACCCTACTATATAATGATGCTGCGTGCAATGTACAGTGCTTTGAGTAAAGCACTGTGCACAGTGCATAGTGTGACTAAGTCACACTATATGCCCACAGATAATGAGTTTGACAACTTGCTGGGAAAGTCGAAGAAAAAAAAATCAGCACTTAAAAGGCTAGGAACAAAATTTACTTACAGGGACATGGTAACTTTGTAGACCTAGAAACAGACTTGCATCTGAACAGATTTTCTTAGTTCCAAGATGTGATCTAGAGGTAGAGTATATACACTGAGCAAATTACAAAATTTTCTAGCTCATATTTAATGAAGCTAGGCAAGTAGGATTATTGGTACTGTATTATTCATAATTATATGAATGTATTCATAGCTGTACTGAGTATTTTCGAAGTTCTGGATATTACAAGAATCAGGTCTTCTATAATTGTGAGAGGCTCTAAGAAGTGAATGTGGCTGGACTGGAAAGATATAAAGACAGACAGACTAATAAGTTTTTATATAAATCAAATATAAAAGCAATTTTAAGAAAAAAATAAGAATCTAAGAATTTTCCTTCCAGTCTCTGAAGAAATTTAGGTAGGCTCTTGAAACTCTTGCATTAAGTATTGTTCTTGTAAGAATAGCAATCAAGATGAAGAATTAGAGGCTGCCCAAGAAAAATTTAAGCTAAATTTCAACAAGTATCCCCATCCATCATTGTATCTGATCTCAAAGAATTAGAGTATCAGAAGCCATTGCATTTATAACATATTAATCATGTTCAAATCCTAGCATTTGAGAGGCTGAGACAGAAGGATTGCGACTGGAGGACAGCCTCACCTACTACTTAATGAGGTATTTTGCAACTCAGTAAGACCCTGTTTCAAAATGAATAATAAAAAAAGGGCTGGGAGTATAGCTCGGAGGTAGAATGACCCCGGGTTCCATCCCCAGTACTGAAAAAAAAAAAAGTTATCTTTATCTAAATCTGTATGCAGTAAAAAGGATTCTAGAAAATTTAATTATAAGCTTAATCAAAATGACAGTGGCTAGAGCTGCTGTATTGAGTAAATAAAAATTAAAGATAGCCAATTACATGTGAATTTTATATATACATTTTAATAATATAGAAACTATGCATCCAATGCCACATGAGATAATAAATATTATATTCTGCTTTACTTTATTCTACTCAATAATTCCAGTATTAACATGACCTATACATATTCAGTTCAAATTTATACTATAATGTATAGTCTTCATATATCTGAAACACACACTTTACTAGATTTTCTGTGTTCTTCTCACATATCTAACACCAGCAAGCATAAGATACTGGGGAAGAATGGTAGAAGCAATCACAGGCATAGTAAGAGATGCGTCTATAAAGAGCTAAAGAAGCCATCTGTTTCATAGTCTTCATGAATCTTTCTTTTATATATTTTATTTGACCTTTACAATAACCTCAAATATTTTTGAATAATTATTATGAGATAATTATGGATGGTGAAGTACATGAAAAATATTTTATTTAAGTATGTACCAGGGTGATTTTGTTCGAAGCATCCCCTCATGTTACCCTTGGGTTACATGATGCTGTAACTATCTCCTGTATTTCTATCTTCTTATAAACTCATTTTAAAAAAAGTATGTACCAATATTTATAACAAACTAATTTTTTTCTATTTTACTTGGTGCTGTTAATAAAATATTTAATAGCACTTAGACAAAGGATTTACAGCAATATTTTAATATTTTGATTTCAAAAGTTCTACTTTAATGGAGTTAAGAGGAAGACCCGAGAGAGATGGAAAAGGGGAGGAAGACTTAAAGAGGAAAATACTTCAATAGATATGATGTAAATACACAAAGTTATCAAAGCTAATCACTGTGCTGAGCATGGGAAGGGAGGGAAAGAGGAAACAGGTTGAGAACTGGTGGAGGGCTCGGCAAATACTGTATGCAAATATCATCCTGAACTTTATCCAGATGTATGAATACCATGCATAATTACAAAACAAGTCCTATGTCTATCAGGGAAATATCAGGTAAAAAATTTGTACCAGTATTGGTATTAAAATCAATCAATATAAATATTTATAGAGTAAGTCAATAATTCAATTAGCTCTTAATAGAATATATGTGTAATGTATTGTTTACATATATTTTTTGTGGTTCTGGGGATGAAACCAAAGGGTATTATACCTCCAGGCTGCATACCCATACCTTCTTATATTTTATTTAGAAACAGGGTCTCACTAAGTTGCTGAGAGCCTCATTAAGTAGCTGAGGCTGGCTTCAAACCTGCACAATCCTCCTGTCTCAGCCTCCCAAGTGCTGGGATCATAAGCCTGTGCTACCACACCCAGCTATTGTTTACATATTTTAAAAGTAAAAATGGAAGAACTATTATGTGTCAAATGTAAAGCTAACAACAGTATTTTCATTTGAAAATGCATTGCCTAATTTGTCTTCCATTTGTATCCTGATATAAGTATATTTATGATATTATATTTAATTTATTTTAATTTATATTTAGTTTATATTACATATAATATTTATAATCATAGATATTTATGATAGATCTAGAACTGGTCCATTTTGTTGTTGTTTTGTTTCAATAATGGGAATCAATTACCAAGGAATATTCATGCTAGAGAAGCATTCTACCACTCAGCTATATCCTCAACCTGTTTTGGACTATTTTAAATAATTGTTCAAATACTAAACATTAAGTTATTTTTCCTTATTATTAGCCATGTCTGTTTATATTACTTGTAAAACATTATTTTATTAGATAATTAATTAAAAACTTTTAGAAAGCCGGGCATGGTGGTGCACACTTGTAATACCAGCATTTGGGAGGCTGAGACCAAAGTATTGTGGTTCAAGAAATGCCTCAGCTACTTAGTTGAGACCTTTTACAACTCAGTGAGAATGGGTTTCAAAATAAAAAATAAAAAGTAGGGCTGGGGGTATAGCTCAGAGGTAGAATGCCCCTGGGTTCCATCTCCAGTACCGAAAAAAAAAAAAAATTAGAGATAAAATATCTGCCTTTTCTATTATATGGACATAGTTATATTATCTCAAAACATACTAATTTTTATTACTAATTATTGATCATATTAAGCTTTGTTTAATATGAAAAAATATGTGATAGTATGAAAACTTTTGATACTTTTGTTCGTTGACATGGCTTTTTTCTATAATCAAAATTTTTAATCAAATTTTTCCTTTAAAATAATAGATCTTTTAATCTCTATAAATCTACTCTAATGAAGCATATAGTTCTTTTATAAAATCAGAATAGGATACTTACAAGAACCATTACAAGTAGCCACTGTCTCAGGTAGCTATTGTCAAACAACTTAGCCATTGTCAGAAAGAATGCTCTTCCACTCTCATATCTCTGAAAGCCTTCCACTGACATCCTTTTGTTGTTCTGAGACAGGATGGGATTGCATGCATCATCTGAAACTAACAGCTCACACCAGCCATCATAGAAGAAGTAGTAGATGCCATTTGAATTCTTGGCTCTGCATGTCCATCATTGCAGGCAATTAATTTAGTGGCATTGTTAGGACCCTGAATTCTTGGTATTTCTGCAGAGACTGCTAGGCAAAGACTCTAATTAATGCCAGTCAAGATGGTTATATGGGGGGTATGAGCATTTTGAAAGCCAAAATGTTTTCAAATATAAACTTATACGGTACGAGTTTCAAAAATATCTAGTGAATGGCAGTTTGATTGAATATCCAGTTGACCCTGACTTGAGCCTCATGTCTGATATTGAAAAGTTTTAGACAAATTAAGCTCTCCACATTTTCAGGCTTTCTTCTGTTCATGCTATGATCCAGTTATGTTAATGCTATTTGGAAGGAATTTACTTCACAAAGTGATCTTTAAAAATAAATAAATAGAATGGTAGGCCAGGAGCAGTAGCATATGCCTGTAATCCTAGTACCTGGGAGGCAAAGATAGGAAAAGTAGAGGATAGAGACCAATCTCAGAAATTTAGTGAGATTTTGTTTAAAAAAAAAAAAAAACTTGGGATGTAACTCAGAGGTAAAATTCCCCTTGGTTCAATCCACACCACCAAAAATAATAAGAAGAAAATTGCACAATTTTTATTGAGATTTTATTCCTACATAAGAATCACTGAAACCAAATGGGGATATTTGAAAGTTTGATGTCACCACATCAAACTTCTATATAAAATTGGATCATAACTAAAAGAATTTCAAGGTTCTGTCCTCATTTAAAAGATAAAAGAGAAGCTAGGCATGGTAGCTTAAGTTTGTAATCCCAGCATTTGAGAGGCTGAGACAGGAGAATTTGGTTTGAGTACAACTTCAGCTACTTAGTGAGACCCTTTGCAAATCAGTGAGACCCTGTTTAAAAATAAAGAATTAAAAAGTAGGGCTGGGGGTGTAGGCTCAAGGTAGAATGTCCCTGCTTCCATCCCCAGTGCTGTCAAAAAAAAAAAAAAGAATAGAAAATAGACTAGCAAAAATGAGAACTGCAGAAGATATTTTGGCTCTAATACATATATCTATAGCAACAATGATGCATTCTAGCCTTTCTAGCCTTTGTCATATAAATATAAAACACACCAAATGCCTGCTTTCCTTTGTGTCTTCTACCTGATACACAATTATGCCTACTTTTTAGGAACTATTATAGGCATGCTAAAAAGCAACAAAACAAAACCACAGTTTGAAATTATTGAGTAAGCATCAAAATCCAGACTTGGATTTGGCAGAAGTTCTGAAATTATAACAGCAGTAATTTACAATAACTATGGCCAATATGCCAGAGGCTATGCTAGAAACTGAGCAGCATGCAGGAGCTGGTGCATGAGGTAAGAAGAGAAATAAGATCTCTAAGAAATAATTTTACTGATACTAGATATAAAAAACACTATACCAGAAATAAAGGACCATTGATATACTAGAAATGGCTGAAGAATCAGTGAGGTAAAATATATGCCAATAAACACTTTACAATTGAAATAGCAAGAGAAAAAAGGATTAAAAGAATCAAATAAAATATCCAAAAAATTTTGATACAATTACAATAATGTAATAAATTTGTATTGGGAATATCAGAAGGAGAGAGATGGAATACTTAAACTAATAATGTTAGAGGACTTGAATTAACAGTGCTAGAGAATTTTCCAAAATTAATGAGACCCTAAAAAAAAAGTTTTATGAAGCTCAGAAAATACCAACCAGGTTACATATCATAAGCAAATCTCTACCTACATATGTCCTTGTTACACTGCAGAAAACAGAAGACAAATGTAAATCTTCAAAAAAGCCAGAAAGAGTGGAAAACAAATGTGCTTTAGCTACAAAAGAAAAAGAATCAGAATTACATTGGATTTATTTTTAAGTCAGAAATCATGATTTTAAGTGTTGAATGACAAAGAAAAAAACATCTGGGTCAAGGCTCAAGAAAATGGATAGAACTGAAGAATATTATACTGACATTACCCAGTCTCAGTAAGTGAATGATTTCTTATGTGGAAGTTAGAGAGAAACTGGATAACAAAAGAGAATTCCAATAAAGGAGGAGAGATTCCAGTGGAGCAATGAAGGACATTTAGGGGAGGAACTGGGTTAGAGGAATGAGATTTGATAAAGGAATCAGTTCAAATAAAGTTAGTCACCTGTACAAATTTATCAATAAGATTCTCGATAACATGTATGGGGAAGGAGACAGAGCAGGGTGAGATCTGGAGCAAAACACACCGAGTGCAGAGTCAGGTATGTTGATGCCATTCTGAACCTCATTATGATGTGTAATTACAATGAACCAATAAAAGCATATAAAAGTAAAATAAATTTAATTTTTATTATTTTCAAAAAGTTTACCCACTTCAGATTTCTGTATTCAGCAAAATTATTCTTTAAAATGAAGGCTAAACTATTTTTCCTATAACCAGTCTGTGACTCTTCATCTAATTACAATTTGTTGCCAATAGCTCTTTCATAAGAAAAAAGTTTGAAGAAGTCCTTCATAGAAAAGAAAATTCTTTCCACATAAGAAAAAAAAGCAAAGCAGAAAATAAATAAAAAATGAAAGCAAATGTTTTATTCTTTTTATTCTTAATTTATCTAAAGAATAATAATTTATTCAAAAATAATAGCACAACAGTGTATCTGATATTTATAGTTTATAAATATTGGTAGTGAATGACAGCAGTGTTACAGAGTACTGGAGAGAGGAATTGGGAATGTTCTGTTATTACGTACATCCATTACCCATGAAGCAATATAGTCTAATTCAAAAGTGCACTTAAATTTTGGTCAGTAAATGTATGAAAGGTGCTCAATATCATTAGCAATAAGAGAGATGCAAATCAAAACTATCCTGAGGTTTTACCTAACTCTATTTAGAATGACAATTATTAAAAACACAAACAAGAACAAATGCTGGAGAGGATGTGAAGAGAGGAAAATCTCTGTTGGTGGGATTGTAAATTAATGCAACCACTTTGAACAACAATATGGAGAATCCTCAGAATAATGGGAACAAGCCTACCGTATGATCCAGCAATGCCACTTCTGTGTATCTACCCTCCAAAAGGAAAACCGAACCAGTGCATGTGTATCTATGTTCATAGCTGCACAATTCACAATTGCCAAACTATGAAACCATTCAAGATGTCCATTAACAGATGAATGAATTATTTATTAATGGGAATTTATTCAGCCATAAAGAAGAAAAAATAACATAATTTACAGGGAAATGGATGGAACTGGAGATCATTATGCTAAGTGAAATTAGTCACAAAAAGTAAGAAACTGGGTGCTTCTAAAATGTGAAAGTTAGGGAGAAAAAAGGTCATATGAGGAACTCTATTCAAAAAGGAGAAACCATAAATGAGCAAATAAGGCAACCTAACTGAGGGGGATGGGAGTGAGGAAGAGGAAACTCTCTAATGTATATGATGTATATTCACAAACATCAAAGTCAATAACTAAGCCAAACATGAGAAGGAGGGAAGGAGGAGGGAATGAAGTGGGAATTGGGGGAGGGCTAAATGAGTGATGTGTGCATGTATGCTTCTATCATATTGTACCCCATTAAGATGTATGACTTAAAATGCAACAATAATTAAAAAAGAGCCTCTAAAGAGAGAAAAAAATGAATGCACACTGTAAAAGTAAACTTAAATTTAGCCCATTAAGACCCATTTTGGACTGCTGAACTGAAGAATAATCAGATAATAAATATGTGTTGTTCCAATGATTGTAGAAAATTGTTGCATCAGTAAAATGAGGTTAAGACCTATGGGATATTATTAGAATCTTTTATACAATTTTCTTCTTTTGCAAAGTGAGTCAATGAGTAGTTAGATACATTCATATCCAAATTTCTATAACCTTTGCAAACCACTGGTAAATCAAAGAGTTCCTTTCTAGAATTGTTTTATTTATTCCTTTCTTCCTCTTTTCTTCCTTTCTTTTTCATTCTTTTCTCTTCTCTTTTTTCTTTTCTCTCTCTCTTTTTCTTTTTTTTTACTTTGATGAATAATTTTGTTCTAAGATAATATATTTAGCATTCCTAAGTGAAATATTGTGCTTGTGATGGAAAAGGAAATGCACAATAATATTACATTGAAATATAGACAAAAGTCCCAGCATATAACACCACAACAACATTGAGGTAATGTAATATGGAATTAACAGTGAGTAAAAATAAAGGACAGCACTCTAAAATCATATCACATTCCAAAAGCATTAGGATAATAACATTTATAAGCAACGGGAGGATTGGACCATCTTACCAATTGTCATTTTGCTTTTACTGAAAAAAAAAAAAAGAGAATAATGATGTCTGTATTTTCCAACCTTAATGACAAAGGAAGAAAACTGATAGGAAGAGAGTGCACCATTATTTGGCAACTAAGAAAATTAAGGCAAATAGACAAAACTCAAGTAAACAAATGTTGTCCAATAGAACTTTCTGAAATGATGGACATGTTTTAATTTTGTAGTGTTTGGTATAGGTTCTTCCAGTCATGTGGGTTGTATTATTGCACAGATAATTTTTTATTATTAACTTACTATTTATGTATTTTTGTGGTACTAGGGATTAAACTCAGGGTTATTCTATCTCTGAACTCTATTCTCAGGCTGAATTTTTATGTTTCATTTTGAAACAGGATCTCACCAAGTTATAGAGGGCCTCACAAATTGCTAAGGCAATTCTCCTGTGTCAGCCTCCCAATACTAATATTGAAAGGATGCACCACTATGACTAGGACTATGTACAATTTAAATAGGTCAGTGTGGCAAATTACTATGACTCTAGACAATGCAGCTCACAATTGATCACAATGGTTAATTTGATCATAAAATTGAAATCCCAAACTGTCACTCTTTCTATGTTTACATTATACACAACTTTTTTAAAAAATAAAATATTGAGTATATATATATATATATTAATAATATTAATATATATTTTATTTTACTGAAGATAATTGAGAATAAGGATGACTGTACCTTCTAATCATAATGAAAAGAAAGTTAATAGGAAGATAGTATACAATTGTTTGGCAACCCAGAAATTGAAGGCAAAAACAAAACTCAAGTAAACAAATGTCCAATAGAACTCTCTGAAGTATATATATATATATATATATATATATATATATATATACACATATATATGCATATAATATATATATACATACATATGTAGACATATATATGCATATAATATATATATACATACATATATAGACATATATATGCATATTATATATATATATTATGTATAGGCAGTAGGACTCAAACCTAGTAGTGCTCTAATATTGAGCTACATAGCTAGCTCTTTATTTTTTAATTAATTTTTAAGACAGGGCCTTGCCATGTTTCTCAGTCTGGCCTCATATTTGCAATCTGCCTGACTCAACCTCTCAAGTTGCTAGGACTACAGGCATATGCTATTGCGCCCAGCTGAAATATGTATTTCTAATGGAGAAAGAGAAACACAGCATTCTTGTCAGGTTAGTCAGTTTATATGAAGGAGCTCATCACCCATGTTTTTGTAAAAAGATCTAGAGCTAAAGACAACCAATAGAATTATTTCATCTTTTATATTTGCATAAATTATGCTTCACACAAATATGTATTCTTTATTTTATCATGAAAGATTTTTCATCATGTCTTTTGTTACTTCTGAAAACTTTTTGGTAAAATACTCAAGTATGTAAAAAAAAATAAAGAATCCATTGGATCAAGACACAAAATGCTAATAAAAGTTTGCTTGGTAAATTGTGGGTAAACTGTATTTAATCACTTCATTGGGACTTCAGTTGATCACTTGAAATTATTTTCACTTTAGTTTCTTTTATTTTGTAATTAAACATAATCTCTAATGATGAGGTAACAGTTTACATTGTGTTGTATTTTATAATATTCATACCTGATTGCTAATGATGTTGAACACTTTTTATGTATCTATTGGTCATCTGTATCTCTTCTTTTTTGAAATGTCTATTATATGCAGTTGCTCATTTCTTGATTGGATCGTTTGTTTTGCTAGGGTTAATTCTTTAAAGCTCTTTGTATATTCTGGATATTACCCCTCTATCAGATGGGTAGCTAGTAAATCTTTTCTCACATTCTGTAGATTTTCTTTTTAGAGTTTTGATGATTTCCTTTAATGAACAGAAACTTTTTATTTTGATGCCATCCCACTTGTTAATTCTTGTTTTAATTTTCTGAGCTTTGAAGGTCTTGTTGAGGAAGTTATTACCTGTGCTTATATGTTGGAGTGTTGAACTCTTAGCTATTAGAATGCCCTCTTCTAGTAGCTTCACAGTGTCTGTCTGACATTCAAGACTTTGATCCATCTAGAGTTGATTCCTGTGCAGGGTGAGGGGTAAGATTTTAGTTCCATCTTTCTACAAATTGATAGACAGTTCTCCCAGGACCATATATTGAAAAGGCTGTCTTTTTTCCAGAGTATGAGTTTAGCCTTTGTGTCAAAGATCAATTAACTACAAATGTGTAGGTATTTTTTTTTATCTTTTATTTTGTTCCATTGGTCTGTGTGTCTACTTTTGTGCATGAAATGATGCTAATGATGTTCAACATCATTAGTAATCAAGGAGATGCAAATCAAAACCACACTGAGATTCCATCTAACCCAGACCAGAGTGCTGAGCATAGAGAAGTCAAATAACATGCTGGTGAGGATCTGGGGAAATAGAAACTTTTCTACACTGTTGGAGGAGTACAAATTAGTTCAGTCACTATGAAGATCAGTGTGGAGATTCATTAGAAAATTGGCAATGGATCCACGATATGATCCAGCTATACCACTCCTGGTTGTTTTTCCAAAGGAGTTGAAATCAGAGAACTACAGTAACATATGCATACCCATGTTCGTAGTAACACAATTTGCAATACCAAAATATGGAACCAACCTAGATCTCCATCAGTAGATGAATGGATTGCAAAATTATGGGAAATACACACAATGGAATTCTACTCAGCAATAAAGAGCGAAATAATGTCATCCACAAAAAGTTAAAGTGACTTGGAGAACAATATGTTAAGTGAGATTAGACAAGCACAGAAAGAGAAGGGACACATGTTTTCTCTAATATGCTCAAGCTATGGGGTATCAGATATATCAGAGGGACTCCAGATAATGGAGGAGATCCTCAATAAAGCCAGGGAAGAAGGGGAGGGAAGGAAAAAGGCTGAGGCTTATTAATGAAAGTGCTACCTGTGACTATGTGTATATATGTGAATATAACATTGTTAATCTGGACACTCGTATCCAGAAGGAAAAAAATGAGGAGGCAGAGAGGGGGCACCAAGTACTCTGTGAAAATATGTCATTGTCAACATGCTCTACATTATGACCTGAGGCTATAATGCACCAATAAAATATTTTAATAATATTTATACAATTTTAAACAGCTATTAAAATATAAAATGATATTTTATTCTCTCCATTATGACTTGAAATTCATGATGTACTTTCCACATATGGAATTTTAAATGTATTATCAATTTTCCTTGCTATATTTTAAGATTATTACTTTGGACCACAGGCTAAAAATACTAATTAGAAATTATAGCATAGTAATTATGCTTAAAGAAAAATTCTATTAAACTCCAACACTTTTATTAATTTATGATTAATGTCAGTCAAATGAATAAAAATAATTTCAAACGATCATCTGAAGGCCCAGTGGTGTTATAAAAATGGAATCCACTTTTAAGATTCTATGCAAGTCTTTTAAAAGACTGATACACTTATGGCAAAGAATATAGTATTTAGCCCAGAAATTTCCAAACTTTATATTCTATAAGCAAAGTAACATTCCTTTCAAGAAAAAACTTTAAGATGTTTCTGGTTTTCTTCTGTACTTTCAAGGGAACAGGATTTAAAGTGCAAAACAACAGATCTAGTCAAAAGAGATCATGGAAGATTTTCATGTTTATCAATTGGTTCATTCACATGGTTATTTTTTACCAGACAGTGTGTAAAAAGTGTAGGTCATATGAAAAAAGATTTCTATTAATAATTTTTTTATTGAAAACTATTTTCTTGCTAGACATTTTAACATAGTAATCCCATACTTGGAAGACTGCAGGTTCAAAACCAGTCTCAGAAACCTAATTGGACTCTCAGCAACATAGTAAGACCCTGTATTAAAATTACAAAAACAAAAGAGTTGGTTTTGTAGCTATGAGGTAGATTACTTCTGGGATTAATCACAAAGTACCACAAAAACAATCCCAAAACTATTGATTTTTCTATATATGGAAAATAATTACAGATTTTAAAATGTTTCTTCTACCTTTCTTGAAATGCTTGACTTAAATGTACCTACCAATCTTTATAAATATGGTTACCATATGAAAACTTATTAGATATGGAAAGATAATCATTTTTCTCCTAAAAAAAAAAAAACTGGATTGTGCCAGCCCTTTCACTTCTGACAATCATCTGTCTTTTCATTGTACTTTATAGGCATCAAGTGATAAACTTCCTGGGTATAATATTTTGGCTACATGTAATGGTAGGGAGGATGGCATGCAAAGAGAGGATTCGATTCTTGTGACAGTCATCATACATGTGTAAGTAAATATAAATTTTGTACTTGCTTTTAAAGAGAATATCAAAGGCTTAATACATAAACTAAATTATAAAGAAATAAAAGTAATGCACTTTGTCTAAATTAGCAAAAGCAAATATCCAATTTAATGGGTACTTTTTAGTAAGCCTTGTTTCTCTCTTTTCAAGGTAGTTACTTGTTGCTGCATCCTCTTGTCCCCAGGTAGGAGAAACTCTTGTCTCTTCACCTAATATTAGGAATGAAAGGACAAAAAGGGATTTAAATAATTCCCCTCAGCACTTTTATATGAGTACAGTACTTTCAGCCATAGGGGTAGATTTCACATGACCTTGTCTCCTCTATACCTTCCCTCTTAATTCTACTACAAGGGAAATTTAAGTTTAAAAATAAATTATATTTACATGTGATGTTTTTCATCTTATAAAATGATATAAAATATTTCACAGGAAAAATAAATGCAGCCAAACTTCCAAATTTAATTTTGTATATTTTTAATTTCTTGCTCTTGCTTTCTTTTTTAAATTTTTACTTGCATAGTACTGAGAAAAGAACCTGAGAAATTACACACACTAGGCAAACACTTTTTCATTGAGCTATAATCTAAGTGCCAAATTATTCTCTTAATATCTCCCTTGGGGATTATAAATAACATGTTAAATATTTAACAATCAAAGTGGAATTGAAACCAATTTAGCTTCAATAACATTTGCTAATTTCTTCCTGAACACATCTGTTCCTTCTCTTCATGGCATTACTGCCCAAAGCTCATCTTTACATATTGGATATTCTTTAAAGATATTTATAGATACAGTCTTATACATCTATCTTTTGGTTAATATAGAAAATATGTGATAAAAGAGATTAGTTAAGAACAAGAACTACAATAACTTTAACTTTGTTACCATTGTTCTTAATTTTTATGCATAAATCCAAGTCTCTGCATTGAGTTCAATCATTTCAGGCAGGATTTTATTTCTTCATTTCTCTCTCTCACTCTTTCTCTCTCTCTATCTTTCTATCTTTCTCTCTCTTTTGGCTTTTGCTTATCTAGGAATATTTTAATTTCTCCTTCAATGTTTTAAAGAATGATTTTAATGGTTATAAAATTCTTTGTTGATCAGTTTCTTTCAGCATTTTAATATGTAATCTCATTGCCTCTGTCCTCTGTGGTTTCTGAAGGAAAATCAGGTGTTGAAGTTACTAAATATCCCTCCTATTTGAGGAAAAACATCGATCATGTTGTCATGAGTTGCTTTGTCTTTGAATAGTTTTATTATAGTAGAGATAATTGAGTTTATTCTTGAAGTTTATTTAATTTGTTGAATTTGTAGATTTATACCTTTTATCTAATTTCTGAAATTGTAAACCATAAATTTTTCAAATATGTTTTTACCCCTTTCTTCTTAATCTTTCATCCTAGGAATCTTGTTAGAATGGAATCCCATGGGGTTCTTGGGTATGGTTCATGTTTCCTTATTCTTTTTATTTTGTCTCTTGGCTGAGATAGTTTTCATTGTTGAGTTTTCATTTGCTGACTCTTTCTTTTTATGTCTTATATTTTTATATTCTATAAAATTCTTACAGTAATGTTCTTTAATTTCAGTTATTTTATTTTTCAGCTTCAGAATTTCTATTTTAGTTTATTTTTATATCTACTATCTTTCTCTTATTTATTCACACATTTAAAATAATCTTGTATCTTGTCGTTCAGGTTTTATTTTAGTTGTTTGATCATATTTAAGATAGTTTATTTTAAATCTTTTCTAAATAAGTCCAATTTCTGAGCTTCTTTAGACAGAATTATTATTGACTTCTCTCCAAATAGACCATGATTTCTTGATTCATATGGACCTTGTAATCTCTTATTGTGATTTAAAGCTGAACCTTTAGAAAATTATGTCAAAATATTAGAAATCACATTATCTTCTCCCTCCTAGAATTTTTCATTTCTGCTTATTTTGAGCTGGTGTTCGCTTATGTAATTCATTTTCTATATTCTTTGAAAAGTATATTACTTGTTTCATATAGACACTGAAGTATTAGCATAAGTATAACTAGTGATTTGACAAGGATTTTTTTAAACTTCTGGAAAAACAACAAAATTGTTTTTCTGCAGTATTGTAGACACTTTACAATTTTAAATTTTGTCTCTACTTCCTATTTGTGCATAGCTTGATGGCAAGCCAATGGTGTGAGCCAGGGCCTTCTCAGTCTTCCATGAACATCAGCCTCACTTGAGGAATACATTTGACCTTTTCAATTTTCTACGTTTTGAAAATTAATAAACAAACATAAGCACATTAATATAGTCCTTCAGGGATCCATCAAATGGATCAAAACAGAAAAGTAGAGCTTTGTGAGTAAGGGTTTCTGTTTCATCTGAAATCAGGCTCCACTCTGAGATGATGACTTTTTAGGCTTCCACTGAACAGTGGAAGATGGGCCCTAGGCAAAGTAATGTTAAAACATTCTACCAAATCTCAGTAACTATTTTACTGAATAAGCAATGGTTTAATTGCTATAACTTTGGACTATATTGTGACTATCTTGTGACATTTATATTTTGTAATACTGTAAAGTATTCCTTTTAAAAATATTGCTATGACCTCTTTAAAATGCCTTGCACAAAATCAGTTATGGATAGATTATAGGCCTACTTTGATGCCATCTCTCAATAAAATGCATGAAAATTTAGTCCTTGTTCTTGCTCTCTCTTCTTGTTATAGTCAAAGTTGTTTTCTCTTGTAAAAAATAATGCTTCATTCTTTAAATTTTGTGTATATAAAAACTTCAGCTTACATCTATTCCACCAGTAATTTTTCTTCTACCTTTATGTATGATACCCAAGATCCTATCAGACCTTACTGCCTCAAATTCTGTCTTAACTACCATCACCTAGCAAGTCCAGCCTGTGAATTATAGCAATATATATATATATATATATATATATATATATATATATATATATATAATTTTTTTTCTAATACTATGGATTGGATCCATTCGAAGGGCATTCTGCCTCCAAGCTACACACCAACCATATTTTTTTATTCTTTATTTTGAAACAAGTTCTCACTAAGTTGCAGAGGGCCTCACTAAGTAAGTGAGGCTGGCCATCAACCTGTGATCCTCCTTTCTCAGACTCCCAAGGTTTGGGATTACAACATACACCACCACTACCAGTTCAGAGCAAAGACTTTTTAAAATAATCATGTCCCACCCTTGCTCTTTAACAATTAGGCTCTCAACACAGTATTCACAATGATAAAATAATTATGGTACAAAATGAGTTATATCACTTCTATTAAAAAGCGAATTTTATATCACCTTCCCTCCCTTGCTCACCATATTTTCAGTGCCTTTTCTTATCACACACCTTTTTACTTGTCTACCTTTTTGATTCTCTTGTCTATCTCTGCATTCACCAGAGTTTACTGGTAGCCCAAGAGCAAGGGACGTACTACTATTGTAAGCTTTTATTTTCTCTGCTTGGGATGTTCTTCCTCAAAATTTCCTCAAGACTCATCCCCTTGCATTATAGATTTTGTTAAAATCACATAATATTAGTGAGGTCTTCCCCAGAAAACATAAAATTGTGCTTCAACCTATTTTTCTTGACAGAATTGTTTCCCATAAGAATTACTCCATAATATATTACTTATTTTATTTAATTGCTAACTCCAATGAAATGTAAGCTTAATGAGAAGAGTAATTGTGTCTTTATTCTAACTTATTTATTATAGAATCTAGATATGCATTTGTTATATTATAGAATTATCTTCAACAAATATTAAGTGAATATATACATTTTTACTACTCAAATGAAAATAATTTAATACCTCTGGAGATTAATCCCTAAAGGGCAGTCTATAGAGATTACTAAACAAGCAGTAAGACATTTAAAAATTTTCCCAACTTTCTGTTATGTCAAAATGATTAAATATAAAGAGCCAAATTATTGTATCTTAGCATGACAAAAGGCAAGAGATAGCTATTATTATTCTGGTTCCACAGAATGCAAAATGACTTAAGGCAATTAATTTGCCCATTGTTTAAAAAGGCAGAGCTTTAGGCTTTCCAGCTGAAAAATTCTTATTCCTTTCATTATTACATGCTTTAAATAAAATTAGCCTATTATTAAACAATTTGTAAAACAGTAATATTTTCTTCTATACCACTCACGTGAACAAGATATAATAAACTACTTGGCTAAAAATCATGCTTCACCTTTATTGCAGTTGTTCTAATTATATAAAAAATGTATGACATCTGTAGATAAAAGAAATAAAGCTCATTGGAAAGTTTACTTTATCCATTAAGAATAATCAGGTATTTATTATTGAAGAAAAACAAAGCAACAAAGAAAATCACAAGAAAGGGAACCATGGTGGAATAAAATCCAATACTCAGAATAGAATATGAGATCCACAGCAAAGTGCCCAAGTGTGTGACTGACATGGTGTGGCAGCCAGTGCCATCTTGGGCCTCTGCCTTGAACTGTGGCTGCTGGTTCTGTAGCCCCATAAAATTCCCACAAAAAACCAAGGACTTGAGGCACAGAAAGCAGCAGCAGAGCTCTAACACCTTAAGTGACCAGCACCACTATTCAGAAATGAAAAAAAAAAAGACTCTAAATCCCTGTGCACTCATCAAAATCTGTCACTCATACCTGCACACTATACTCTCCCAAGACCCATGCCTGTAGGACAGCAAGGTAACTATGTTCCTCAACAGACAACCACCTAGAGTAACTGTGGGGACCCCAGCAGGGTAAGATCTGGCATCCCACCTTGGAGGTATTCATGTTAGAACCTACAGACACTGGAAATACCCATAGTGCCCAGGGCACAGTATTGGCACAGGGTCACAGAGGATCACTCTGAGATTACACCAGACACCTGCTCCCAGTGTGGGTATAAAGGTGCAGGCCCAGTGCCAGAAGTGCAGAGCCCAGGCCCAGAAAGCATAGAGGTGAGGGCCAGGAAGCCCAGAACCCATTGTGGAGAGTGAAAAGACTAAGCCTGGAGAGCACAGAGCTGAAGGCCTGAAAGCACAAAGCCCAGGATCAAATTGCACAGATCCCAGGGATGGAGAATGCAGATCCCAGGGTCTAAAAGTGCAGAGACCAGTACAGAAAAACACAGAACGCTTTGTTTACATGGACTCATTTACAGTGACACCCACTGCTCTGAGCACAAAGCTATCAAAGACAAGAAAGGGATGCAAACACCCATAAAGTGGGTTCAAAAGCTGACAATAGGTTAAGGAGCAAATGAGAGACATTGGAACATATGCCAGAATCTACTACAGTGAAAAGACATTATATGGGTCCTATATGCATAAATTAGCAGTACTGCTTTTTTTTCTTTTTTACTGTCACTAGTTTTGTTGTTGTTGTTGTTGTTGCTGTTGCTGTTGTTGTTTTGTCTTTGATTTATGTTTTAATTGTTAGTTGATATTGCTTCTTTTATTATTTCATTATTTCATGCATGCTTGTTGGCTCCCTTCCTCATTTCTTTTGCAAACTTCCCCCCTCTATCCTATCTATTCTCTTTCTCAAAACCTTTTTTTACCTTACTGTATCTTCTTGTTTTATATTCAAGCTATTTCAAATCTCTATACCTAAATACTCTATACTAACTACAAAAATTCTACTATATCACTATCTCTCATCTCAACCACTCCCTTTCAATATAGTTCTCAAGACCCTTGCCACAGCAATAAGAAAAGAATATCAAAATAATTCACATAGAAAAAAGAAATTAAAATTATTCTTGTTTGCACACAACATGATCCAATATTTAGAAGACCCCAAAGTACTCATCCAAAAGAATACTGGAGCTGATTAACCAATTCAACAAAGTAGCAAGGTACAAAATCAACATAAAATAAATATCAAAATGACCGTTTTGCCAAAAGTGATCTACAAATTGAATGCAATTTCTATAAAAATGCCAATGACATTTTTCATAGACCTAGAAAAATTATGAATTTCATCTGAAGAAACAAAAGACCCAGAATAGCCAAGGCAATTATCAAAAATAATAACCATGCAGGAGGTATCACAATCCCTGACTTCAAATTACACTACAAAGAAATAGTAGTTAAAATAGCATGGTATTGGCATAAAAACAGCTACACACACCAATGGAATAGAATAGAAGATACAGAAACAAACCCACACACTTACAGTCAATTGATCTTTGACAAAGGGGCCAAATTCATATCCTAGAGAAAAGACAGCTTTTTCAACAAATGGTCCTGGGAGACCTGGCTATAAATTTGTGGAAAGATGGAACTAAATCTTTACATTTCACCATGCACATAATTCAACTCAAGATGGATCAAATACCTGGAAATCAGACCAGAGACTGTGAAGCTATTAGAAGAGGGCATAGCTTCAAAACTCCAACATATAGGCACAGGTAGTAACTTTCTCAACAAAACCTCCAAAGTGCAGCAAATTAAAGCAAGAATTAAGAAGTGGAATGGCATAAAACTAAAAAGTTTCTGCTCATCAAAGGAAACAATCAAGAATCGAAAGGGAAAGTCCACAGAATGGGAGAGATCTTTACTAACTACCACTTTGATAGAGGGCTATTATCCAGACTATACAAATAGTTCAAAAGACTCTACACTTGAAAAACAAATAACCCAATCAAGATACGGGCAACTGAATTAAATTGGCACTTCACAAATGAAGAGATACAAATGACCAGCAATAGAAATATGAAAAAATGTTCAACATCATTAGCAAACAAGGAGATGCAAATCAAAACTACATTGAGATTCCATCTAACCCCAATCAGAGTGGCAAACATAAAGAAGTCAACTAACAACAGATGCTCCCGTGAATATGGGGAAGTAGAAACTCTTTTACACTGTAGGTGGGAGTGCAATCTAGTTCAGAAACTATGGAGATCACTGTGGAAATTCCTTAGAAAACTGGGAATGGATCCACCATATGATCCAGCTGTGTCATTACTGGGTATCTTTCCAAAGGGGTTGAAATCAGAGAACTAAAGTAGCTTATGCATACCCATGTTCATAGCAGCACAATTTGCAATAGCCAACACGTGGGACCAGGTTAGGTCTCCATCAACAGATGAGTGGATCCAAAAATTATGGGAAATACACACAATGGAATTCTACTCAGCAACAAAAAAGAACAAAATCATGTCATTCCCAAGAAGATGGAAGGACTTGGAGATCATTATGTTAAGTAATATTAGCCAAGCACAGAAAAAAAAGGGACATAAGTTTTCTCTAATATGCTCAAGCTAGTGAGTATTAGGGATATCAAAGGGACTCCAGATAATGAAGCTGAGGTTTATTAATGAAAAAGCTTCATTCTAATATATATATAAAATCACTGCTAAACTTGACACTCAGTACTGGGAGAGAGGAATAAAGGGAAAGCTGGGGCAGGGTATCAAATGCTCTGTGATTTATGCCATTGTCTACAAGATACACATTATGATGTGAGACTATATGGTATCAATAAAAAATAAAAACCTGAAAAAAAGTTTGATATTTACAAAAAGGTTGAGAATATAATTCTCACCCAATCATCAATAAATGTAGTAGCAATATCAGCAATTTATAATCATCACAATTATTTTTAAAAATTTTTTATAAACTCTTAAGTTTAATAAAATACACATTCTAAATCTTCATATATTAGAAAATTTCAAAAGGGTTAGAACTTCATTCACTTATCTTTCTCATATTTTTTCTCTTGATATTACAAATATTGACTATTCTAGTTAATAAATAAGGATATTTCTGACTGTGTATTTCTTTAATTGTCCAATGTTGTTTTTCACATACTGCTTCTATGACTGTCTTTGGATGTGTGTTCCAAAAGTGAAGACTTCACTTTCATTTTAAATTTGTTACATTTTACTAGGAAATCTCATTACAAAGTCATTTCTTTATTTTCCTGTTGATTGTATTTTCTTTTAAATGACTTTTCTGTGATTAGCTTCACCTATTGAATTGTTTTTTTTTTTTTTTTTGAAAATTTGCTTGAAAAAATACCCATGAGACATTGATGTTAATTGGATAACTCTAGTGACCACCTGGATGGAAATGACCCTCATATTTATTCCTGTATTAGTTGTCATTGTTTTAGTAAAACAAGTGCTATGATATTTTACAAAGAAATAGGCTAATACTTTTATTAAACTAAAAAATTATAATCTTTAGATAAGTTTAAAAATATTGCAATAGTAGTTAAATAGGTTTTATTTATATGTGTTGTTTATACATTTTTTTAATGATCTAAAGTATTTCACATGGACAACAAATCCAGGCAGAGCAGATAACATTAAATTGGCAACTAAAAATGAGCTCTCTTGAGGTACTTCTAAAACTGCTGAGTTTATCATTTGTTTAACTTCATGACCCAGTTTACATACATCATTGAAATGTAACCTCAGGCCATGTAGTCAAGATTTTTGCTTTTGATAACTGTTTATTAACATCGCATGGCACACAGTTGTTTCAGTTGCACAAGAGTTGGTGTGCACTTAGGTTACACCTGATGGATTTGCTAACTGTGGCATTAGTTTGAAGTAATTTTAAGCAAAATGCTTGACTATAAAATAGACCTTGTAATGACAAAATTATGTGGATAGACTTGAACAAAACATTTCAGGTCACTCCGTTGATTATATAACATTTAACATAGATAGTCTGTGATTTCGACTTATTTCAAATAAAACTTTCCATTAAGCATTCTGTATTCTAGATTTCTGATATCAGCATATTAATTCTACTTTATTCATACTATTAAAGCAAAAGGTACAAGAACTAAAAAAAATCTTCAAAATTTTAAGTTGCTCTTAAAGGTTCATAGAAATTGCTAACAAGAATTCCATAAGAAGATATTTTTATTTCACCAAAATTTTCTTTGTAATTTTCTCTGGCATTATTTTATTTATAGAAAATAAAATATTTTTATTGGCAGTTTGTTGAATTATATTCTTTTCAGCATACACTCTCTTTCTAGAACTTTGGCATTCTTATTCTTATACAAATATCATTTTTCATAATTAAGTTATCAGGTTTGTCTAACAAGACTCAATACAAAAAGTAAAAAATATAAATGAAAATAATGTTTTAAGATATGTCAAGTAGTTTGATCTCTCCAAGGACTTCTATGTTTCAGAAAAACAGCTACCAAATTTTTTCCTCATTATTTTCACAACCATTATCTCATTTGAAAATCATAACTACTCCAATAATTCTGAACCTTGTTGTAGTGTGGTTAAGTGCTATTTTTTTTTTTTACTGGAGTACTCATCTTTCAATATTGTCAAAAAGTTTGATGTTAGCATCAAAGCTTAGGTTACTAATTAGGAAGTTAGCTTTGTTTTGTTGTGCTTCTTTCCAAGTCAGTTAAACAGATTTTATATCTTACAAAAAATTTTGTATACATTCAAATATTAACTATTATGTTACTTAAATCTTGATGTTCCTTAGGGAAACATGAAGTATATACTAACTCCTTGGAGGAATCTGAAATACTAAGAAATGGTTAAGTATAATAAGAAACAAAAAGGAGATACACGTGTATACTCCATTTTTTAATATAACTGCAATAAACTTCTATATATTTTAAATTATAAAAATCAGAATTTATAGAGTATCAGTACATAAATAAGGTTTTATAATATAAGCATATTTTAAATAATCTGAATCTTTTCGAATTAAGTAGGTCAATAATTGACAAATTTTCAAGCTGGCAACCCAGAAAATTGTAAAATGTTTTTAGGACAGCATCTTTGAGGGAGTAAATCAGAATTTTACCCTCTAATTTTGGACTACTCTAAAATTATATGAATGTTCAATTATGCAAGTTTATTGGAAATAAATTTTTTGACAATCTTGTGAAGTATGCTTGGTGGGAATCAGGTTATAAAAACTGCCATTTTTTCTATGAATCTAAATGACTTTCAGAGCAGGTGATGAACAGATATAAAGAGGAAGTCCTTCTCTATCAGTAACCATCTCTAGATAGTCAAACTTAATGAGAAATCATGTAAGTACAGCAATTAAGCCAAGTGAGTGGTTTTAATGCTTAATGACTGGTTTTATTTCTAATTGAAGTCAGGACAGAGTTATTGCTGCAGTATATGATCAGGACAACTTTTGACAGAAATATCGTATCACACACTTTCTCTGCCAAAATCTGTGGGGCATTTTGCCTATCTGATACATACAAAGATAACAAGCACAAATTTGTTGATATTTTAAGTGAAATAACATATTTACTTAGAAATAAACATGAGAGACACATTTCTTGGCATTGCATATTAGAAAAAGTCTTTCTTTAAAATGAAACTCAATAAGATCACCGTCATCATCATGATCACCATCACCGTCATCATCATCATTATCATCACCATGATCATCATCATCACAATCATCACCATCATAATTAGGACAAGCAGCAGCAACATCATCATTTCAGTAGTTCATTAGGAAATTTTTGCACAGATTACCAAACAACTTAGGCTCTGATAAAACATTTAACCTTTTTTCTTCATTATGGCAAATGCTGATGTCTAGCGCTCTAAAATGCATCTTTCAGAGAAAATGTGTGCGTCTTTATGAAAAGTGGCAAATATCCTAAAATAAGAGCATTGGTCTTATTTATATACTTGCAATTCCCCAGGACTTTCAGGTTGTTTTTTTCTTTGTTTTACCTGAAGACCAAACCAAATTAAAAAAAAAAAAAAAATGCTTATCTTGAAGGATCACATTGACCCAGCCATATGGTGGCATCTAGTAACATCACCTGCCATGCACATTTGTTCTCTGATAGCATTTGAGAATATTTTGGATTTTATCATTACATATATTTGCTTGCAGAGGCCATTTACCAGCAGATCTTTTCATTTTCTCACATAAGTTATTCAATTCTTTAAATAAAACTTATGAAATGCCTTTTATGGAATGGACAATTTTTTAAGCATTTGGACAATATTAATGAGAAACAACTTTTTCTCTGATTCTGGGTCCATATATTTGCCTAGATTTTCATTGATTTCATGGTTATCACCAGGATGTGCATTGCTTCATTATGTAAATAGTGTGGATCTGGGTATGGTGATGCACACATGTGATCTCAGTAATCGGGAGGCTGAGACAGGAGGATAGAAGGTTTAAGACCAGCTTCAGTAACATAGTAAGATTCTCAGCAACCTAGCAAGATCCTGTCTCAAAAACAACAAAAAAAAAAAAAATATAAGAACTGGGGGTATATTTTAGAGGTAGAATGCACCTGGATTTAATTACCAGAAAAACACACACACACACACACACACACACACACACACACACACACACACTTTTGTGCTATGCTAATAATATAGCAGTAAAATTATATAAATATTATTTTTACTGTCAAAGGATTAACATTTAAGGTTTACAGATGGTAAGTAAATAATATAAAAATACAGCTAACTATAAAAAAAAAACAGTTGGGTGTGGTGATGCACACTTGTAATCCCAGCACTTGGGAGGCTGAGACAGGAGAATTGTGTTTCATGGAGAGCCTTAGCTACTTAGTGAGGTCCTTTGCAACTCAATGAGACACTGTTTCAAAAAAATAGAATGAAATAGAAAAAAATAGAATGAAAAATAGCTCAGAGGTAGAGTGCCCTAGCATCCCACCCCAGTACCACAAAAAAGATAGCTAATTATAGTAAAATATTGAAGATAAAACAATGGATAATAGTGACTTGAAGAATATAAGAAAAATGGTAGAGAATTTTATTGAAGAATAAAGTGGATATAATTTTGTTCTTCTTTATGGCTGAATAGAATTCCATTGTGTGTATTTCCCAAAGTTTTGCTATCCATTCATCTGTGATGGAGATCTGGGTTGGTTTCATATTTTGGCTATTACGAATTGTGCTGCTATGAACATAGGTATGCATCTGTTGCTGTAGTTCTCTGAATTCAGTCCCTTTGGAAAGATACCCAGGAGTGGTATAGCTGGATCATATGGTGGATCTATTCCCACCTTTCTTAGGAATCCCCACACAGATCTCCATAGTGGCTGAACTAGTTTGCATTCCCACCAACAGTGTAAAAGAGTTCCTCTTTCCCCACATCCTCGCCAGCATTTGTTGTTAGTTGATTTGTTTATGCTTGCCACTCTGACTGGGGTTAGATGGAATCTCAGTGTAGTTTTGATTTGCATTTCCCTGATGGCCAGTGATGTAGAACATCTTTTCATGTATCTATTGGCCTTTTGTATCTCTTCTTTTGTGAAGTGTCTATTTAGTTTATTTGCCCATTTCTTGATAGGGTTGCTTGTTTTGCTAGTGTAGAGTCTTTTGAGCTCTTTGTATATTCTAGATATTAACCCCCTATCAGAATGGTGGCTGGTAAAGATCTTTTCCCATTCTGTAGGCTTCCTCTTTAGGTTATTGATAGTTTCCTTTGATGAGAAGAAACTTTTTAGTTTGATGCCATCCCACTTGTTTATTCTTGATTTAATTTCCTGAGCTTTGGGGGTTTTGTTGAGAAAGTTACTGCCTGTGCCAATATGTTGTAGTGTTGAATCTATGCTCTCCTCTATTAACTTCACCATTTGCAAGAAGATGGAAAGCCCTGGAGAACATTATGTTAAGTGAGATCAGCCAAGCACAGAAGGAGAAGATACACATGTTTCCTCTAATATGCCCAAACTAGGAAACACAGAGGATACTAGTGGGACTCCAGATAATGGCGGGGAAATATCAGCAAAGTTTGAATTGAAAGATACAAGAGGAGGAAGGCTGTTCTTGATCAATGAGGGTCTACATCCAAATATGTGTAAAATTATGAATATGACATGGTTACCCTGGGCAACCATTGGTGGGAGGGGGGAAGGGAGAACGGGGGTGGGGGGGAGAGGGCACCAACTATAGTTTAAATGTATACCATTTATGTTCAATAAAAAATATTTAAAAATAAAATAAATCTAACCATTAAAAAAAGAAAAATAAAGTGGAAATATTTACTCAAAAACTAATTCCTGTCAAACTTCACTCATGAACATACCTTGGGCAGAGTATTAGAATCCAAAGGACAGACAGAGAGACAGTATGGCTTAAGCATATTGAACAAGAAATAAAGTAGTATAGGAAAAACTACAGCACATATTTATAGTATCTCTTTAGTTACATGTTGATAAATAGATTTGAGAGAGTGAAGGATGAAAGTAGAAAGATCAGTTAACAGATTTTTCCACTGGCCCAAGAGATGTATTATTCACTATAACAAATATGGGAAGATGATCATGAAGTTTTGAAAAGAGAGACAAGAAGGAACTTTATTTTTTAAGAGAGAAATTTCTTTATTCCTCCCCATTCCAATTTCCTTCCCATTTCTTTTTAATTTTTTTTTATTTTTATGTAGAACATATTAAAAATTCAGACTGTGCTTGGTGCTCTCTCCCCCTCCCCACTTCCCCTGTCCCTAACTCCTAACAATGAGTATTCAGGTTAACAGGCTACATTCATACTTTTACATATATTTGGATGTAGCTTCTCCATTAATCAAACTCAGCCTCTTTTAGCAGACAGAAAGGTGTGTAAGGAACTGCAGAAAGAGCAACTAAAGATTCTGTGTGTGTGTGTGTGTGTGTGTGTGTGTGTGTGTGTGTGTGATAATGGGGACGGAACCCAGGGACATTCTACCTCCGAGCTACACTACCAACCCGATTTTTAGCTTCAGCAACTGTGTATGTGTGTGTGTGGGGGGGTGGTGTTGGTGGTAGTTACTTTTTTTCCTCAGTTTAAATCAGATAAATTTTAATTATGCCACCAGACAGGTCAGTGGTGACTTCCATTGGTTCAACTTCACAGGTTTCTGGAACCCAGGGGACGAAGAAAGAATTTTAAATTATCAAACAAGTTAGAACTAAGCAGTATCTATGGAAAAGGGAAAATTAACAAGGTGAATCCAGTAGCTTCAGAGATGGGGCAAGTTTTCAGTTGCTCAAGGAGGTTAGAGGGCCTTGGGGAGAGCACTGAGAACAAAACCAAACATATACTTCTGAAAATAGAAACAAGAACCACCTTCTTTTCCTGGAAGGTGCAAAGGAGTCTCTCCTTGGCCAGTAGTTTTTCTGTACTCTGAAAAATTCCTTTTAAAGTCAAATTATCTGATGTCTCCCTGCTGGGTGGGTGTGGGCAACATACATTTTAAGTTTTAGATAAAACTGATAGGAAGACAGTGGTGCCAATGGTTCTCTCTGTGGATAGCATCTTTAGCTGACACAGCACTTCTAAGTCACAGCAGCCTAGTGAGACAGAGGCACTCTTATGCTGTCCATGTCAAACCTGGAGCTTCTGTGAGTTCACTTATAGTCCTGGGCTGTACACAGCTCTTTTGACTCCTGCCATCTGTCCTTCTGAATCAGTACATTATTCAAGGCAAACTCCTAAACCTTTTGGAGGGCACACATTTGGGAAATGCAGCAACAGGCATTAGAATCAGTTTGGTTGTGATAAAAAAAATAATAAAACAACAACAAAACCACTGGTGCAGTGCTTTTCCTCAGGGCATAGTTCCAGGCTCTATTCTGCCAGTGCCACTACCAGCCCTTCTGAGTACAGCATTTACAACCCAGGCCCTTTTATACCTTTGAACTCATTTAATCTTTATAGCACATCATGGGGCAGTGTTATTGGCCATTTTCTAGATGAGAAGACATCCTCTGAGCCAATTCAGGAGCTCAGGATAGTCCTTGAAATGGGGAATATCTGTGTTAAAGCAATTTAGGAATAAGTCAATGGAACAGTTTTAAATTAATCTATTAGAACTTCTTAGAGATTTATGAAAGGGCATTAAGTAGCTGGATATATATATATATATATATATATATATATATATAGTCTTTCAGGTAAAAATACTGCAGTAAATATTTACATTTCACCATCATCTGTACAGACTATTATTTTGAACAACAGTGTTGCTGTCAAAATTTATGTGGAAACTCAACTTCCAATGCAACAGCATTAAAAGGTATGGCCTCATGCATGGCATTAAAAGGGTATGATAAAAAAAGTTTGTATCTTTATAGTTTCTCTTCCCCTTCCATTATAAGAGAACATAAGATTTTTCTTCTCTGGATGAGTCAACAGCAAGACACCATTTTGGAGGCATGAGCAGCCCTCAACAGCAATGCCTCGGCTGACAATTCCATCTTGGACTTAACAGCCTCTAGATTTTTGAAAAAATAAACTCCTGTTCCATATAAATTATCCAACCTCCGGTATTTTGTAATAGTGGGACAAAAGGAATAAGACAGATGTTCGCTGTGAGGCTAGAAGAGATTATCACCTCAGGAGAAAATTTAATTGGAAAAAGGAATGAAATAAATGATCTTCTGAGAAATCCTTGAAAAATCCAAAATTCAGCTCTTAAATAAAAAAAGCACTTCAAATAGCTTTTAAACTAAGTGCAGAGTAAATTTTTTTTCCTACTTGTATTTTTTTCAGGGGGGAATAGTAATAGAAATGTTTATTCACCTAATAAAATGGCTTCAAAATACATGAAGAAAACCCTGAAAAATGTACAGAGAAATGGATAAATCTACTTTTATACTCAAATGTCTTAATAATTTTATTCAAATAACTGGTGGAACCAAAACAAAAACACAAACAGAATGAATTTTACAAAGATTAGTGTAAATCATAGTATCTATGGCAATTTGGTCCAACTGTCCACTCCATCCCTCCCTTCCTTCCTTTTTCCTTTATTTTTGTGGTTCTGTGATTGAATAAAAAGGATTTCTACCTCTGGTCATAGTGGCACATGCTTGTAATCCCAGCACTTGGGAGGCTGAGACTGGAGGATCACGGTTCCCAGACAGTCTCAGCTACTTAGCAAAGCTCTTCACAACTCAGTGAGACCGTATTTCAAAAATAAAAAGACTATAAAATAAGACTGGGGTATAGCTTGCAGGTACAATGTCCCTGGGTTCCATCCCTAGTACTGCAATAAAATTAAATTAAATTAAATTTAAAAAGGAAGAAAAAATTATTTCTACCATTGAGTAACACTCTAATCCAAAATAAAAATTTTGCCAAGGCTGGCCTCCAACCTGTCATTTTCCTACCTCAGGTTCCCAAGTACTGGGATTATAGGTGTGCACTACTGTGCCCAACTGATTTTTCTAGATTTTTACAATATATCTTAGCAAATTTAGCATTGTCTAAATTACAGTATTTTATTTTTTCTCTGGAACTCTTTTGTCCATGGATTTGTTTTATTTGAAATTCTCTCCTCAGAAATCTATACTTGAAACTTATGTTTTAAGATCCAATTCAAATGCAGTTTTTCATGACATTCTCATGATCACTAGATATAATACTTTTATAGTTTTTTAATATATATTATAAAATAAAAAATTATAAAATGTACATATATCCATTTTTTTGGAAATTTTCCCTACAACTGCCTAACATAAATGAATCTATCTTTCATATTTTTGACTCACAGAACTCAGATTACTGTGGGGCACAGTACTTATAATTCATGTGAGTAATTATTCAACAGGTAACATTAACACTGTAAGTGATTCATGTTCTCTAGTATTGGATATGTGCTCTTTTTATTCGCCAAAATCTTATAACACATCAGAACTTGGTGTATCTCAAGGCTATTAAAATTATGTGGTTTTGCTCTTTATTCTTTCCTTTATTGACCTGAATTAAATTTAAATATATGTTGGATTGATAACAAGTATTATTTATTTACTTATTTATTTATAGATACTGAGGTTGAACCCAGCATTCTACCTCCAAGCTACACACTAACTATTTTTATTTTTTTATTTTGAAACAGGATTTCATTAAGTTGCTGAGGGGCTTAGTAAATTGTTAAGCCTGGCTGTGAACTTGCAATTCTCTTCTTTCAACCCCCAAGTACTAGGATAACAGTCTTGTTCCACCATGCCCAGCTTGGTAATATATTTTACAGCAAAATAAGACATAAAAATGTAGGTCACCATATGATGAGCAGATGATGTAATCAGCAGTTGTGTTAATCAGCTTTTCACCCCTGTAACCAAAATACCTGACACAAATAACTTGGAGAAAGTAGGCTTCCTCTAGCTCACAGTTTTACACGTTTTAGTCCATGGCCCGTGAACTCCTTTGGGTCTGACCTGAGCAAAACATGATGATAGGTGGGTGTCATGGAGCGTAATCAATGCTCAGTTCATGGCAGCCTGGATGCAGGAAAAAAAAAGAACAGGCCAAGGCAAGTTGAAGTTCCCCAAGGGCATGGTCCTGAGTGGTTTGCTCTCCCCTATCATATCTTACCTGCCCACATTTTTCAGTACCTTTCAAAAGTTTATTCAGCTTCCAATCGATTAATCTATTGATGAGGTCCTTATAATTCAATCAGGTCCTAAAAGCTCTACCACTGAATCTTGCTGCACTTGGTCCAAGGCTTCCGCACACTTAAACTCACACTTTGACAGACACTCTTTACCCAAACTATAACAGTCATCTTGGGGAACACTGTTCTGAAATAATAAATAGTTTAAGATTTATCATTCTTTATAACATACATTTTCATTTTCTGGTATATAAGTAAAATGAACAACCTCAAGTGATTATGTATATTTGAAAAAATATAAAAATTATTAGGCCAACTGATATTATAAAAATATGGATCCCAAAGTGTTTTAATTATTTATTTATTTGTACTTACTTATTTTTGTGGTAGTGGTGATTGAACCCAGGGGCATTCTACCTCTGAGATATACCCCTGGCTCTATTTTTATTCTTTATTTTTTGAAATAAGATCTCACTAAGTTGTAGAGGGCCTCACCAAGTAGCTGAGGCTGGCTAAGGACCTGAAATCCTCCTGGGATTACAAGAGTGTGCTATCATACCTGACCTAAAGTGTTTTAAACCTGACATATCTCTTGCTTTTAAAAATGCTTCTGGTAGGGGCCTGGGTTGCAAGGCCCTGGGCCCTGGGTGGGGGTCGCGCGGGGCACACCGGACTCCCAGAAGAACCGGGGCCTGGGGTGCAGTGCTACCGAGTGCCTGATCCCACAACTTCCTCAAACCACACATACTATCTTCTCTTATTTAAAAAAAAAAAGGAAAAGAAAAAGAAAAAAGAAAAGAAAAATATCGGAGAGGGGTCAAGATGGCCGTGGTAGCTGCCAGGATACTGAAGATGCAGACAAAACTTGTCCAACTGAGCTGGAACTTTTGAAAAAATTTCCAGTGAAGGAGAACTGCTTCTTCTTTAAATCCTTAAGAATCCTGGACATCACCTGTAAGGAGAGAGTTTAGCAGAGACCTAGCAGGAAGGTGGTGTTGGAAACGGTCGCTGCGATGGTGGTGGAGACTTGTATTCAGGAGAGGCAGAAATCTGATCCTACCAACCTTATCTTCTGGAGAAATTATCCCAAACTCAGGAACACTGGACAACATGAAGAGTGGAAAAAGAGCTTGGGAAAGATTTGAAATGGTGGAGGCAGTGGCAATGGCAGTGGCCAGTACTCAGAGGAGGCAGAGTTCTGATGCATTACACCTGGAACTTTTGAAGAAATAACCCCAGAGCAGAATGCTACCACCACGCACCCTCGGGAACGTGGGACAACCTGCTGGGTGAAGAGGGTGCTCAGATCAGAGCCTGCCGAGGGGTGAGACTGGTGACGGGGACAGCAAAGCTGGAATTGGAATCTGCCAGGAGGCAGGGCCGGTGCTGCAAGCTCGGAGGCCGGGATCAGAGCCTGTTGAGAGGTTAGGCCAGTGCAGGGGCCAGCAAGGCCAGGATCAGAGTCCTTCGGGTGGCCAGGCCACTCCTGGGGCCGTCAAGAGTGGGATCGGAACTTACAATGCTGCATGCACAGAGAAATATTGCAGAAAATAAAAACCAGATGCTTCCCCTAATTAGCAATTAGGAGGAAAAGGGTAAAAGGAGGAGGTCGATTTATAGAAAGGGCCTTATAGTGAAGCAATTAAGGTGACCAATCAATCAGGGTATGGGATGAGGGAGGATGGAACCTCTTTAAAACTCAGGAGGTATGTAAACAAATGTATCAAAGATAATCACCAATTAAGCATGGGATCGAGGGAGGGGGAGGGAATGGGATGGGGATTGGATGAGGGCTAATTGGATGAGGTGTGCTTGTATATCCTCTCAAGTCTTGTATTCCAATGTGATGTATGATTACAATGCATCAATAAAAATTTAAAAAAATAAAATAATAAAGAAATTTAAAAATGAAAAATGCTTCTGGTAGAAACCATTCGACTTTTCTCACCATTATAATAAGATTAAGTTAAGAGAAAAATATATTAATTCACCAAACTATAATAAAATCTGCATTATTCAAAATTCAACAGAACTTCAAGGAACAGCAGTGGGCTATGCATCACTTAGAATGGTCTGATTTTCTCATATTGCATTCTAGTATGCCAAATAGTCACTGACGTCTCTACCTTGTCAAAGAAAATTCTTTTTTTTTTTTTAGTAACCAGAAACCATGAATATAAATATCAAATTGTTTTGATGCTAGTTAGAGTCACGATGACAGTAAATAAAGGGGAAGGCAGTGGAGGTGAAGATAGCAGTAATGATAGGACAGAGCTCACTAGTAAGAGGCCACGGAAGGAAACCTTCATTTAAGTGCTCAGATACTAAAAAAAAATATTAGAGAAAAGCAAGAGTAAGGAAGGAGAGATAGAGTGGAGCAGGACGGTGTAGAAGGGGGAAAGCTCTAGCTGAGTTATTAAACTGTGGCTCTAGAATTCAATGCCTTTCTGTGATCCCTGTGTGTCACACAGAATGTCCAACCACACCGGCCTCACAGCCCAAGAGCTGGAGGTACACTGAGGTTCAGCTCTTCTGTGTCTGCTACCCCACTCCCTGAACTACCTTCTGTCTTATGGGAAACAAAAGGAAGTAGAAAAGATAAGAATTTCTGCAGGCACTTGAGTTGAGGCAGGAGGAGGCAGTTATAGGACAACTAGAGATGGAACTTAAATGTGTCAAAGGGATAAGGTATAGGGTACAAATATTATGTGCTGCTTTCACATATTAAGCATGATGATGAGGTGATGATGATATAAAAGCTATGAATATTTAATTTAGTGAAGCTTAATTGTTTAAAGTTATAGAGCTGGAAAACAACGAAGTAGGGATTCAATTCATGGGCTAATTTCTTTTTGTTGTTGTTGTTTTACTTTATTTATTTTCTTTTTTGTGGTACTGGGAATGGAACCCAGGAGCATTCTACCTCTGAGCTACACCCTCAGCCCACTTTGTTTATTCTTTATTTTGAAACAGGGTATCAGTGAGTTGCAGAGAGCGTCACTAAGTACCTGAGGCTGTCTGATAACCATGATCCTCCTGTCGCAGCCTCTCATATGCTGGTATTACAAATGTGCACTACCAAGCTCAGATCATAGACTAATTTATGAAGAAAGCATTCCTAGCTACAATACTGTGTGTAATACCTTTGTTTGTTTTAATTTTTTTGTTGTTCTAATGTCTAATGGGGCCAAAGAGGTATCAAAGTGATATGAAGTTAAACATGACAACACCCAAAGATTTTACGATTACATTAAACTAAATGGGAGATTTTTTACTACTTATTAATTATGCTTTTGGCTATGTATTTTCCAATTTCTAGTATTTTTTAAAACTGAAAAAAGTTAGGTCTGATCATCATTATTTCCTCCAGGAAGCCTATCTTCTGTGAGTTCTTGTGACATCCTAGTCTAAACCACAAGCCATACTAAGATTACTGATAAGATAGACTTCATTTTCATTTCTCCATTGCTGTTCAGAGTGTCAGGATGTGGGCTAATGAGCCATTTAGAGGTTAAGTATATCTTGTTTAACTTGACCAAACTTTTTCACATTAATATGCCCTGGTACTGCATCATTAAATGCTGAACATCTAATTTCTACCTGCATTAGATTTTGTCTTTATATAAAGTTGACTTCTAAAAAAATGTAGTTTTAATAAAATACAAATCACTTTAAATATTGAAAGAAGATAGAGTATTATGGTTTAAGAGTAAAAGAGAGATATGTTTTAAGAAGCTTTCTTATAAGTAAGCTGATTTATTAAAACCCTGAAATTAGGATGATTAACACAGAGGGAGGCATAAAATTCTTATTTTGTAACACTGAATTATAGCAAATTATTCCTCCAAATTTTCCTAAAATTTGAAAACTTCTCTTTCTTTGGAAGAGTTATTTTTATTTTTAATTCCTCAATACTTACTCAAAAATATAAGGGGGAAATGGTGAACCCAGCATGAACAAAAGAAGATAATAGTTTTTCTGGTCACCATTATCACAATGCCCATTGGTTAAAACAAAATGGATCATTCCAGTACAAAAGCTCTACATTTTTAGATATTTTTTTCTTTTTCCCTTCCTGTATTATGACTGGTAGGTTGAGAGGAAGAAGGAGGGACA
Source organism: Muscardinus avellanarius (assembly GCF_963383645.1). Taxonomy (NCBI): domain Eukaryota; kingdom Metazoa; phylum Chordata; class Mammalia; order Rodentia; family Gliridae; genus Muscardinus; species Muscardinus avellanarius. Next base: position 20,652,030 of record NC_137786.1, on the reverse strand, counting down.
GTAGGGGATGGTTGTCTCTACTTATGGATAAATTCTAATATTTCATGTTTCTAATTTTTCTCTGCTCCTTATGGGTTAACAGCATTCATCATTGAATTTACTCCAGTTGTTTGTTAGTTTGGCTCTTTATCATATTCCCTTGGCTTAACCAGACTACCACCTAGAGACATTTACATAATTAGATCAAGTCTCATCACTTACGCCAAAACAGTGCTTTAAATAAATTGAGTAGGAAATCACAAAATTTGTGATTAAGGCAGCCCCAGACATTATGAAACAAGATCCTGAATGCTGGGTAAAGGCTAAGTATTAGGATGGTATCTGGAGGGAAACACACCAAATGCTGTGGGTGTGTGATTGTATTACTTGAATCTCATGCTGAAGTAAAATTACAGTGCCCTGATAATAGAATAATCAAAAGATGCTATTTATTCTTTGAACAATTCTTAAAGTGAGTAAAATTAAACACTCTGCTGCCTGGAAAGAGCAAGCTGACTGGAAAGAGTAAGAATGTGTCTAAAATATGTGAGCACACACAAACACACACACACACACACACACACACACACACACATATGCACACACATTTTTAAGACTTGTGCTACATGGATATGATGAATAAATAATTGAGCAGTGGAAATATTTATTTACTATTACTCATTAGTTATGGCCTACATAAGTTCATCAAGGGTGCTGAAAAAATATATGAAATTCAGGTGGAGGATAGTAGGGAAATCAGGATGGTAATTTCTTGATCTGGAGTGCAAGCCCAAACAGAAGCCTTTGCCACTCTGAGTGCTTGACGCCCATTGCGTTGTAAATAACCTTCAATTAGGTGATCCTTATCCACTGACTATTTGCCAAATTCAACAGAGTAAAAAATCACTCTATTTGCCATTGAATGGTATAGATGCCCTGAGCAATGTTTTTGATAATTAATGGAAACATCCAACTATATTCTTGGGCAATAAAAGATTAATCCAAATTAAAATTATCTAGTAAATGTTGTTCTAAATATTTGAAAGCGCGCTCTCTCTCTCCCTCCCTCTCTCTCTCTCTCTCTCTCTCTCTCTCTCTCTCTCTCTCTCTCTGAATAAAAATTAAACCCAGACACATTCTACCTTTGAGTTATACCCCCTGTCCTTTTTTAAAATTTTTGACTTTGAAATAGGGTGTCACTAGAACGTTGATGAGAATCTTGCTAATTTGCTGAAGCTGATCTTGAACCCATGATCTTCCTGTCTTAGCCTCTAAAAAATAGGCTTACAGGCAAGTGCTACCATGCTTAAAATATTTTCTTTATTTGATCCACTTCTAATACTTTTTCTATTTTTGAACTGGATTATTATTTTATCTCCATCATATTCATTTTGTATAATACCAATCACAATAGCATATACAGGTAATCTCTATTTACTACATAAACAGATAAGCACTGAGCTACACTCAATATTGCTGCTAAACTACTGGGCAGAGCTCCACATATTTAAGAAAAAAAACATAAAAAAATGAAGCCCCTGGAGTAAATGGTGTTATGTTCCCCTTGTCATTGTCAGATAAATTACTTTGCCTTATTAGTGGACATTTAATGAAAATTAACCATATTTTCAGGCACTTTATACTGTGTGTAAGCAAAATTATTTGAGCACCTTTCATTAAAAATATATATGGCCTGGCTTGGGGAACAAGTAAAGGTTATTTAATAATGTATTCTATGCTATATTGAGCTAAATATATGTTTTTATTAAAGAAAGATTACTTTTATTTTCCTGGTAAAGCTGTGGAGGATAATGTAGAAGTCAGATATTGAGAGGTAATTAGAGGATTAAAAACATGCAGGTTAAAGAAACATGACCTAAAAGAAAGGCCTGAGGCACATGGTGAATGCTTTAGTGCAAAATGCTTCTTGTGAGCTTTAACCAAGGGATAAAGAATCTACAAACATTTTTATCATGAAACTATTTCTCATCAGTGTATTATTATTTTTTTTTACAGTACTGGGAATAAAATCCAGGCTCATTTTATTTCTGAGCTACACTCCCAGCTCTATTCTTCATCATGTATTTTGAAAAAGGGTTTTTCAAAGTTGCAGAGGGTCACACTAAGTAGCTGAGGCTGGCTTTGAACCTACAATTTTCCTGTCTCAGCCTCCCAAGTACTGGGATTACAGGCATGTTCCACTATTCCCAACTATCCATTCATTTTTCTAAAAAAAAAAAAAAAAAAAAAAAAAAAAAGAAATCACTGAAAGAAGATGGGAACCTGGCCAAATATGTGAGAAATAGAAGACAAAACTTTTCTAAGAGTGATTTAGGATAACTGTTCTAACCTTCAATCTTGGAAAGACAGGAATTGTCACTTAAATCTTTTGTGAAAAATAACAGTGAAGATTATTCACCCCAGAATTCTGGTTATCCATCAAAATCCTAGGTAGGAGCTTGGAAAGAACAAAATAAATGAGAAGAATGAATGAAGTTAAACATTACGAGAGCAGGACACTGATGTTAAATCCCTAGAAAATATTCACTTTTAATAATCAGAACTAGAAGGAACAGGGCTCTAAGACTTTTTTTTTTTCAGCACTGGGGATTGAACTCAGGGCATTCTAATTCCAAGCTACACCCTCAACCCTATATTTTATTCTTTATTTTAAAACAAGTTCACACTAAGTTGCTGAGGGCCTCACTAAGTAGCTGAGTCTGGCCTGGAACCTATGATCTTCCTGTCAGCCTCCTAAGTATTAGAATTACAAGCATGAGCCACCATGCCAGACACAAAACAATTATTTTTAAAAATTCAGAATCAATAATTCTTTAGGTAATAAAGATTTCAGAATTTGTTTTAGGTTAATAATATTCAAAAAAAAATGAAGCATCCTATTAAAAATGTTCAGTTGAACCAAAGAATGTGGGTGCTTATCTAAAGAGAAAGCTATATGGTAACCTCTCATACAACATAATGAAATAAAATAAATTTGTAACTATCATATCCATGTATTTTTTATATTCTGCAGATTCAGATATAGTTATACTCATAAGGACTTTCTTCTCCCAAAATTAATATATGGATGCCCTGATTCTCAATATGATGGCATTTGGAAGTGGGTAGGATTTTTGGAAAGTAATGAGGTTTAGAGAAGGTCATGATGGTGGAGAACTTAGAATGCGACTAGAAGTCTTGTATGAAAAAAAAAAAGGCTTCCCCTTCTCATGCACACATCAAGGATAGGACAAGTGGAAACATAATGATAAGATGCTTGTCTTCCAACCAGGAGGACACCCTCACTATACCTCACTAGACACAGAATCTACAGCTATCTTGGTTTTTGACTTCCCAGGCTTCAGAACTGTGATAATTAGACTATTATTAACTGCCTCCTCCCAGTCTATGAAGCCTTTTTATATAAGCCAAATCTGACTCAGACTATACCTAAAATATAGAGTAGTAATTTTCATTAATATTTTTTATTTAATTAATATGACTCTATTCAGCACTCTGAATAGGAATTTCTGTGCTGACAAAAATGCTCTGTTTTTGAAGTGTCTGGTATGTTAAGTTCTAACTCATGGAGTTATCGGGAACTTTGAAATATGTCTAATAAAAATGAAGAGATGAATTTTAAGTATTATCTTAGGTTGCCTTTTTTGTTCCTATATTCTGAGCATATCATTTTATATCTTTAAAAGAGCCAAACTCTAAGTAATACTCACTCTTTTAAGGAGTTCCTCTATTCCCAGCAACTGCTCTACTAAAACATATATCCGCTTTCTTAAAGCCTCAGTGGAGTTGTTATTCTGGGACTTTCTTTGACTGGTTTACTAGGTTGTTTATACTATTTCTGTATACTATGTCATCTTCTTGGTCTACTCTCTTATTTTTCTAAAAGTGTCCCCTAAAAATATTTTTTCCAGGGAAGTTCAGGAGTAAATTTTCTAATATATCAAGGGCAAAAATGCCTTTTTTCTTTCCCAAATTTTAATAATAATATGACTAAATATAAAGCTGTTCTTTCATGTTTTTGAACTTGTTCCTTTATTATTTTAAATCATTCAAGCATTTTAACAACTATAATGGCAATCCAATATATACTGATTTGTCAGTAAATTGTTTACTTTCTATACGATTCTGGCAACCTTTACTTTCTGATATTGTTTCTGAGTATTGTCTAACCATACTCTTTATAAATTTATCTGACTCTTAACAGGGTCATTCAATTTTGTAGCCTCACATTTTTCCTCAACTTAATTTTTTTCATTATAACATGTAATATCCTCTTGTTTCTAATTTCTTTTGAAAATAATATCTTGAATTGTTTGTTATTTAAACTTTTAAAAATATTGTATAATTTTCTTTATCTTTTGGGGTATATAAAGGAATTCATTTGGGAAGATTTGACTTTCCAAATCAAAGTCATCCCTTCAGATTACTTTTTAAATTAATTTTGTATTCAATTCTTTTTAAATGAGTGTTGCTTCATCCTAACATTGTATTCTGATTTATAGATATGAGATTAAAATATTTCTAAGAACAGTACTAAAGAGCTCTTTGGGGGTGTTTTAAAATAGCTCTGGACTATTTCTTCTTCATTTTTCTTAGATATTTATTTTTTATTTCAGAATTTTTTTAAAATCATGTGATCCTTATGAACCTTGATTTTTAGGTATGGGAGAAGAGAAGTGATTGGGATTCCTATATGTATTATGAGACTTTGTCAAGTGTCAGGGTTTCCTCTATGAAAGAGTACAAGAATCTTTCCTTCATGCCTTGATATCCAGAATATTAGCTGGTTTTGCCTAGCTGAATCCATATTGGTTATTCTAGTCTCCCAAAGAAAATTATTTTAATTTTATTTAAGGTAAATCATTAGAACCTTCCAAAAAAATCAAGGGTTAACCAGAAAATTTTCAAATGTATATATTGGAGGTGGGAGAAGTATGGATATTCTTCCCACTGAATCTCACTTAGTCTTAATATATGTTTGTCTTCTGTCCTACAGAAATAGAAGAACAATGGAATTTCATCAGTGGCACAAAGATAATTGATTCCCAATATTTGGAAGTCCTTTTAATTGAAAAGAATACACACTGATCAAGTTCAATCTGAAAGGCAACAAAATTTCTGGTAAAAGATGGTGTGCAATATAAATCAATTAGATTTTCAAATTATTCTATTCAAAAATTTTCAAAGATTACAGGATAAGTGTGTGTGTGTGTGTGTGTGTGTGTGTGTGTGTGTTTATATGCTAGGTTGAACATGGAGGTGTTCTACCTTCAAACTACACCCCTGAACCTTTATAATTTTTATTTTGAAAAAAATTGGTTACACTAACTTGTTGAAAGTTTCAGTAAATTGTTGAAATTGAACTCAAACCTATGATACTCCTGTTTCAGCTTCCCAAGAACCAAGATTTCAGGTGTGTGTCACTGCAGCCAATGGGAGGATATCTTTTTGAAAAGCAAAGAGTTGTTTCTTAGTTACTAGTTTGGTAGGCAATAAGGTAGAATGAGATTTATATGGCTGTAGATAAGAGTTTAGAGGACCAGCCAGACGTGGTGGCGCACACTTGTAATCCCCGCACTTGGGAGGCTGAGACAGGAGGATCACATGGGTTTGATGCCAGCCTCAGCTACTTAGCAAGGCTTTCAGCAACTTAGTGAGACCCTGTTTCCAAATAAAATATTTAAAAAAAGGTCTGGGAATATAGCGCGGAGGTAGAAAGCCTCTGGGTTCCATCTCCAGTACCACCAAAAAAAAAAAAAAAAAAAAAAAAAAGAGTTTAGAAGACCAAAAATGATCAAGGGTTAAGTAAGCAGTATTATTTTAAGGAAATATGGCAGAATTAGCTCCTACATTTTCTTTCCTTCTTTCCAAAACTATTGAAACATAAGCAAAACCTTATAAAAGGCTCTGACTGGAGGAAAGAGGCTGGTTATCAGCAGGCAAAAATTTAGATGGATTACTGGGTGATGAATGACAGATATATAATCATCATGACAGATACAGCTTACAGAAGAGGATGTTACAGTGGGTATGTGAGCTATTCATTTTTTCTACTGAAGCATGTATATGCAGTGACCTAGTCAGAATATAGGGAGAACAACAGTGAGGAAAATGTTACTATCACTGTAGCAGTTAAATGGGTTAGCTAGTTCTGGCCAATTTCTCTATCGTCTCTTGTACAGTAGAGTATATACTCCAAGATAACAAAAACATGTATATCTGACTTATCCAGTTCTGTAGACCCAAGTGTCAATTATGTCGCTTGAGAAATATCATCATTTTAGCACGGGAAGTAGTTGTTTGCCCATCATTTTATACTTTTCTTACACATCCTAGTGTAAGCCCCCCTTTACCATTCTGACTATAAATTATATATTGATAATATCAGAGAAATTTTTCTGTAAAAGTCGCTCTCCTATTGTATAGCTGTGATTGTATAACAAAGATAACTAAAAGAAAACTTTGTTTCTGGAGGCAGGAAAATAAAATGAATTGCTTTCAGAGATATTCTTTATCATTTTTCTAATTTAATCATGTTCATAAAAATGCAAAAAAGAAAGAAGTATTGAATGATAATTGATGAAAGAAAAATTCAGCACAAAATTGGTAGCAGAAGGGAAAAATTTCAAAGTAGAGGTAAATATTCTTAAAGAAACAACAGTGTAAAATACAAATAAATACATATTACAGACTGATCTAGGACATCCAAAATATAAACATAAATATTACATGCATTTAAGTGCTAAGAAATAGAAAAAATATATTATCAAAAGAAAAAATAGACTTATGAGTAGATGTTGACCAAAGGAAGCAGCACATATCAGTCTTGCTAACACTTGATCTCTATTGCTCTAAAAACAGCATCATGAAAAAAGAAAGAAATGAATATAAATTTAAACAGAGCACTGAAAATTGAAATATGGTAGTAAACAAAGCTAGAAGGCAGAAAGCAGCTGCAGCTTATCAGAAGTGTAAGTGGTCAACTCCTCCTGTATGTGTACCCTGAAAAAGTCTTGCAGCACTGGCAGCCAAGCTCACTATGTCCTCCAGAGATCCAGAGTGATGCTCAGCAACACTGTAAGTGCCGCTCAGCACCTGCACAGAGAGAGACATCAGTCCAGGATTTCAATTATTAAAGACCAAAAAGTGGGCTATAGATTGACATCATTACTATACATTACAATGAAAATGAGAGTGCTTAAAACATGTTTGAAAACCCATTATAACATGTGAGCCTTAAATAGCTGAAAGAATCTCAGACATTTATGGAGGATTGCAGGACACAAGTCTTCTTAGTATACATAATTTGTAGGATTGTATTATTATTGTTATTATTATTATTATTACTATTATTATTATTATTGTGTGTGTGTGTGTGTGTGTGTGTGTGTGTGTGTGTGCTTGTTTGGTCTCCCACTCCTTTTACTAGCTTCTTCCTTCATATATTTTCTTCATCCCTCTTTTGTTCTTTTCCTTGTTTTGTATTAAATCTACTACATTTAATATATTAAATACTCTACATTGGTTACAAGCATCCTCTGTTATATATTACCTTACTAAACTTAAACTTTAATTCTATTCAATCATGTCTGCTTTTTTACCTTATTCTTGGATTTACGACTTCATCACCTTCATCGTCACTCAAATTTCACCATTGAACAAGATATAACTTTCCCCTGTGTATACCACCTAACACCTACAGAGTGAGAGATAGCTATCAAAAGCAACAAGGATACATACTTGAGAAGAAAGAAGAGCAAAAAAGAAATGAGGTTCCACAACCCCAAAATAACAAAACCTGACAACACAGAATTCCAGAGATCACCAGAAAAACAAATCAGAAATTTAACAATAGAAATGATACAAGATTTTCAAAGAGAATTTGAAGAAAGCATGAAAGAAATAAAGGAAAAAAACAAAAACAAAGAATCTCACACCCTGAACAGAAATCAGAATGAAGCTCTGATGGAAGTGAAGCATGCAATCATAGAAATAAAGACATGAATAAAATACAAATAATAATAATAATAATAATAATAATAATAATAATAATAGATTAGACCAGATAGAAAATAAAATCTCACTTTTAGAATATCATCACTCCAAAAACTGAATGCATCGTATATTGTTTTAAAAAACTGACAGCATTAATTGGACATCAAAGAGATATGTGCCCATCTTAAAAGATCTAACCTATGAATAATGGAATAGAAATGAGTAAAGAAGATGGAACCAAAGGTATCAATCTCTTCAAAGAAATACTATCTGAAAATTTTCCAAACATGGAAAATGAGGTCAATACATAGAACCTCCTTTTAGACAAGATCAGAGAAAAGGTTCACAATGCCACAAAATAGTCCAACTGGCTAACATAGAAGCCAAGAAGAGAATCTTAAAGGCAAAAGACCTTAGTGACATACAGAGGGAAACCAAGTCCAGACTTCTTAAGCCAAGTCATGAAAGTCAGGAGAGCCTGTAGTAACACATTTCAAACTCTAATGGAAAACAACTGGCAGCCAAAAGTTTCACTGAATGTAAATATGCTTGATTCCCCAATCAAAAGACATAAGGTGGCAAAATGGATTAAAAATCAGAAGCCATCTATATGTTGACTAAAGAAACACACCTTAAAAGTAAAAAAGTCACAAAATAAAGGTGAAGGGCTGCAGAAAGTTAATCCATGCCATGTAAATTGAAGACAAGCAGGAGTAGCAACTATGATACCAGATAAATCAGAATTCAAGCCCAAATTTATCAGAAGATCTAAAGCAGGTCATTTTTTACTCATAAAAAAATTTGAAAAACTAACTTAAAAAGTGGAAAACTTAGAAGAAATTGATAATTTTTTAGAAACATTCAGAAATTGAACCAAGAAGATATAGAAAATTTAAACTGACCAATAGCAATCAAGGATATTGAAACAGCCGTAAAAATCAAACAAAAGCCCAGGACCAGATTGCTTCTCAAGTGAATTTTACAAAACCTTTAAAAATAGTTAATCTCAATGTTTCTCAATCAATTCCATGAAATAGAAATAAACAGGACTCTCTCAAATACATTATAAGAAGCCAGCATCACATTAATATATTATATAAAGATAGATCAAGGGAAAAAACTATAGGCCTATATAGCTGATAAACTTAGATGTAAACCTGCTAAACAAAATATTTGCAACATGCATTCAAAACCACATTAATAAGCCATGAAGAAGTAGGGTTATTCCAAGGAATAAAAGGCTGGTTCAACATATAAAAAAGAATCCAATCAATTCATAACTTTAAACAGAACCAAAGATTAAAATGATGCGATCATTTCAACAGATGCTGAAAAGGTGTTAAACAAAATTCATCACCCATTTATGCTAAAAACACTACAGATAATTGGAGTAAAGGAACATATCTCAACATCATATAGGCAATATACAATAGGCCCACAGCCAACATCATATTAAATGAAGAAAACCTTTGAAAATTTTCATTAAAAATAGGAACAAGAAAAGGATGTCCATTATTACCACTTCTTTTCAATATACTATTTGAGATTCTAGCCAAAGCAATAAGGCAAGTAAAGGAAATCAAAGGAGTACACATAGGGAAAAAAGAACTAAAACTATCCCTATTTGCAGATGACATGAAACTATACTTAGAATACTCAACAAACTCAACCAAAAAGCTTACAGAACTGATTAATAAAGTCAGCAAAATGTCTGGATACAAAATCAGTCTTAAACAGAAGATTTCCTGTATGCCATCCATAAACCCACTGAAAAAGAAATCCAGAAAACACTTTCACTCAGAATATCCTGCAAAAAATAAAATACATAGAAATAAATCTAACAAAAAACTTGTAGAAAATACTTATAAAACTTTAAATAAAGAAATAAAATAAGACCTTAAAAGATGGAAAAATTTCTCATGTTCTTGGATATGCAGAATAAATATCATTAAAATGGCCATTCTTCCAAAAGTTATTTACAGATTAAATGTAATACTCATTAAATTAATTAAATTACCAAGGTAGTTCTTCACAGATAGAAAAATCAGTCCTAAATTTTTTTTGTGTGTGTTTCTGGGGGTGAAATCCAGGGGCCTTCTACCTCTGGACTATACTTTCAGACCTATTTTATATTTTATTTGAAACAGGGTCTCACTAAGTTGTTGAAAGCCTCACTAAGTAGCTGAGGCTGGCACTAGAACCTGCGCGATCTTCCTTTCTCAGCCTCCCAAGTGCAGAGATTACAAGCATGCACCACCATGCCGGGCAGAAAATATTTTTTGAACAACAAAAACTCAGAATGGCCAGTTTTCAACAACAAAAATAAAGGGCCAAACAACATACACTGAATAAAAATAGTCTCTTCAACAAATGGTGTTGTCAAGTTGGTTAACCATATGCAGAAAATGGAAATAAACCCCACTTTCTCACCGTGCAATTCAAGATAGAGCAAAGACTTGAAAATCAGACCAAAGACTTTTTAGCTCTTTGAAGAGGGCATAGGTTTAATACTTCAACTGTACTTACTTTTACCTGTATATAGGAACAGGTAAAAACTTTCTCAATGAGAGCTGATAGAATGAGAGGAATGTTTTGCCAAGTATTCCTTCATAAAAGGCTAATATCTAGAATATACAGAGAACTCAAAAAACTCAACACTAAGAATCAAATAACCCACTCAAAAGTTGAGCTAGTGAACTAAATAGACAATTCACAAAAGAAGAAATTTCACAAAATTTCACAAAAGAAGAAATTAAAATGGCCAATAAATGTATGAAAAAAAAGTTTGAAATTCTTAGCAATCAGAGAGATGCAAATCAAAACTACCCTGAGATTTTACCTATACCTAACTCCAATTAGAATGACAATCGTTCAAAACACAAACTACAATAAATGTTGTCAAGAATGTTCAGAAGTGGAAACTCTAATATATTATTAGTAGAGTTGCAAATCATTGCAACCATTTTGGAAAGCAGTATGGAGGATTCTAAGAAGAATGGGAATTAACCTACCATGTGATCCAGCAATACCACTTCTAGGTATCTACCCAAAAGAAAGGAAACCAAACCACCAAACTCATGTTTGTGTATTTATGTTCATAACCACACATTGCAAAATTATAGAAAAAATCATGATGTTAATTAATAGATGAATAAATTACAATACTTTGGGATATGTACACAATGGGATTTTACTCAGCCATAACAAAATTGTATCATGTGTGGGGAAATGTATGGAACTTGAGAACATTATTCTAAGTGAGATTAGTCAGTCACGAAAAGTAAAAAAAGAATTAGTTGCTCTTCAAAATATGTGGAAGCTAAGGAGATACAGAGTCATAGGAGGAACTTTAAAGTGAGAAGGAGAAACTGTAGATGAACAAATAAGTGAACTAAATGAGATAGATGGGAAGTAGGAGAGGAAAATTTTCTAATGTACTTGATGAACATTCATAAACATATCAAAGTCAATCACCAAGCCAAACAAGAAAAGGATAAAGGGGGAGGGAATGGGGTGGAAATTGAAGAAGGGCAAAATAAGTGATGTCTGCATATATGCCTCTACCATCTTGTGCCCTATTAAGATGTATGACTACAATGCACCAATAAAAAGTTAACAAAAGAGAAATAAAAATAAAGAATCCAATATAAAACATTGTTGGTGGGATTGCAAATTAGTGCAACCACTTTGGAAAACAGTATGGAGGATCCTCGGAAGAATGAGAACTAATTTACCATTTGACCCAGCAATACCACTTCTGGGAATCTATTCAAAAGAAATCAAACCAAACTACCAAACTAATTCATGTGTATTTATGTACATAGCTGCACAATTCACCATAGCCAAACTATGGAACCAGCCAAGATGTATATCAACAGATGAATGGATTACAAAACTGCTGGATGTGTACACATTGGAATTTTACTCAGCCATTAAAAAAAAAAAAAACATAATTACATAATTTTCAGGGAAATGGATGGAGCTTAAGGACATTATGCTAAGTGAGATTAGTCAGTCACAAAAAGTAAGAAATCGGATGCTTTCCCTAATATGTGAAAGCTAAGGTGAAATCGGTCATAGGAGGAACTCTAGGTGAAAAAGGAGGTCCTATAGAGGAGCAAACAAGGCAACCTAACTGAGAGGATGAGAGGGGGGAAGAACAAAACTCTCTAAAGCACAAGATGTACTTAAACAAACATATTGATGTCAACTACTAAACCAAGCAAGGGAAGGGGGAATGGGGTGGGCATAGGGTAGAGTCTAACTGGGCGATGTGTGCATGTATGTCTACACAAGTTTTTTTTTTTTTATCCCATTATGATGTATGAATATGTTGCACCAATAAATAATTTATAATAAAAATAAAAATAAAATAACAGATATGGAATAAAAGACAATTACTTTCAGTAAAAGGCAAATTGAGGATCAAGCTAAATAAATGACTCTAAACACCCCTTGAAAATACTAATATTATGCCATATGAAGATTATTTTAAAAGCTTCTAGAGATGATAAGTCTACTTAAATCAAACAGTATAAATGTCAGAATAATTTTAAACCATTTCTCAAAATGTAAATTCTCCTCTTTTTCCTCCCCACTACCCTTCCCAATTTTTATTTCTTAGTTCTATAAGAAGTGCTGCATGGCATGAGTCTAGCATGTTGGTGCTTTCCTGTAATCCTAATACTTAATAAGCTGCAACAGGAAGGGAGAATTGCAGATTCACATTACAGCCTCATTAACTTAGTCAATTCCCAGTAAGACACACACACACACAAACACACAGATGCTCATATGCTCACATATACACACAAAAAACCAAATTGTTGTGCGCACATTTTTATACCATTTTGAACATCACTGTAATAATTAAAACAAACTAATAATATAAAATAAAAATAATAAAATAGATAAATTGAAGAATAAAACAGTTAAGCTTTTTTCAATAGTTATTAGTACACTACTTGAAATATAGAATTATATAATCCTGTAAATTGCAACATAGTATAATGATAACAGACATTTTATTTATGGAAAAATTCAATAAATCTCTCTTAAACCTTCTCAAATACCTTTGCTAAGAATATACTCAGCCGAGTGTAAAAGGAACTTGAGAAAGAAGAAACTTGAACTCCAAGAAGAATAGAATAATAACCACTATGTCAGAAAATAAATTTCAAGAGAAAAAATGAGCCTTGGAAATATTTAGAGCACATCAAACCTCAAAAATATTTAGAGTTCTCTAAAACACCACAATTGTAGAGTCAGAATGTCTCACTGAAGTGGAAAGAAGGATGAGTCAGCTATCCATTTTAGTGATGATACTTCATCACTAAAAAGCCACGCAAATCTCAGTATTATTCCACTTAAATTTTATTTATATTCACCAGTTCAAATAACTGCTAGGTCACTTCTCTGAAGGTGACTAAGCTTTCTAGGAGATATCTGGGACAAGTGGATGACTTTGCTAAGCTTGGGTGGGCTCTCTTGTTAAAGATGGGCATTAACTAATTGTAAAAAGTCACACGCAGTGTCAGGTAGGACTACTACTGTGGTCCCTTCTGCCAAGCTTTTGTATCTAGAACTATTGCAAGGATGAACTCCTTGTGCAACAGAGAACAGAATGTACAGGCCTCTGAAGACCCAAACTCTGAGCTGGCATACCATACATTCTTCTACATGCTACTGGACATCATAAGTTATAAATCTACTTCATTCAAGAATCGGCAGACTATAGGACATGGCTTGAGGAAAGGGGCTGTAAAGTCACAGTAAAAAAGACATGAGTACAGGAAAGGGTGAAATATTGAGAACATTTCCATATTAAACCTACTACAAAATCAAGTAAATATGAAAATAGATATTTGTTGATAGTGATAAAATAATATATTTATTTTAAATGCAAATGTATGTGTATGAATGTGTTATGTAACATCACATTTCAGCAGTAAAACTACAGGAACTTAAGATTAATGGAAGTGTGCTAAATTCTCATCCTTTCAAAGAGAGGAGTCCATTCATTTTGGACAAATTTGTCATGTTAAGAGATATAGCTATAAAAAATGTCATTTAGTTGCATCTAGATAAATATAGAACTTTAAAAAGGAATGGAGAAAAATTATTTTAAGGCTGAAAGTCAGGAATGAGGGAGGATTACACTTTATAAATGGGCCATTTATTTATTATTTGTATTTTTTAGCTAAGGTAACATGTACATAATGTCTTTTGCAAAATAAGTTGTTTTCTTTCAAAAGAACCAAGGTAGAGTGGGTATACAACATGCTTGAAAATACGTATTTTTTTCCTAAAAGATAAGGAGAAAAAGAACTATGGCTTAAGGGGAAGTAGGGTCAAGTGAACACTTGTTTTGAGCTGAGAAACACTTTCCACATTTCCAAATGGCATATTCATGAGTTCCCATCTGCCTTGTCGGATCCTACTCGTTCTATTTCACTTACACTGTGCAACAAGACACTGGGCATTTTTATAGATATTCATAAGATACATGTTGTGCAATTTTCCTTCTCATTGCTTCTGACATTCTATTCATCTATTCCTAGTGTGGGACAAAAATGAGATGAATGCCCTGCTCCCCATTTAGATGGATTTTTGTGGTATTCAGAAAAGAATAAAACAGTTAGCAATTGGGATAGAGTACATTAGATTCTATACAGTCTACTCCTCTTCTAACTTTCTTAGAACTTTCTTAGAATCCATCCCTGTGACTTTTTTTCTGGCATGGCTAGAATCTTTATGTAAACACAGGGACCTTGATGTAATAGTTCCAATAAATTTGCCATTCTTATATATTTTTATATGATCTATTCAAATTTCTTAGAACTTTGTGTTGTTATTATTTAAAAGACTGGAAGCATTATAAATACTACACATTGTATATTTTCTCAATTGATATTTAATGATAACATTAATTAGAATTAAGTCTTTCTTTCTTTCTTTCTTTCTTTCTTTCTTTCTTTCTTTCATTCTTTCTTTCATTTTATAAAATCCTCGAGATTGATCCTAAAGGTGTTCTACCTCAGAGACATATTCCCAACCCTATTTTACTAATTAGTTTGCAACAGGGTCTTACTAAGTTGCTAAGAGTTTTGATAAATTGCATGCACTAACCATGAACCTTCAATCCACTTGTCTCAGGATCCCAAGTATTGATATTCAGGCATGCACCACCACTTCTGGTTAATAAAAAATATAATAAAATTAAATTAAGTAAGTGCTACTAAAGATCTAAATATACCATGTTACATACAACTTGATTTTTTTTTACATATTTCACCTGATTCTTGGCATATAAAATGATAAGGATATGCTCTTTCTGGATTCCCATATCTTCTGAAAACCTAACCTTCCTACATCTTGTTTTTGAAATTCTCCCTCTAGAACTGCAAAGACAGAAATTCTGTCATTGAGGCCTCCTGGTTTGTAGAATATTATTATACTACTCATTAAACAGATATAGTCACCAACTGGAAATCTACTAATTTTGAGTCTCTTAAGGTTCCATACAAAGTATGTACAAGCCAATTGGGCAAGCATATAGCAACCTATTAGAAATCCACTGAATCCTAGAAAATGAAAGACAATTTGGAAAGGAAACTAGAGAAGATATCCAAAAATGGTCTTCTTTTTTGTACCTGAAAACAGGTATTAAGAGAACAAAAAGTGATTTCATTCCATGTATTTTTTTTTATAAGAGGTTTACTCGGGCTTTTGAAATCTCATCAGTAGTTAATTTAGAACAATGAGTAATGATCAAATATTTATTTTAAGCCACAATTCCTAGGAGAGATATATTTTTCTTCTTCCTATTATAGCTTCTTTCTTCAGTCATCATGTTAGGTATTTATATTTTTATTATTAACTCAAAATTGGAACAATATAAAGGATAATATTCACAATCATGAAAATATTTTCTTTTTACTTAAACAGTACCTTGATGCTCCAGCCATATCAGTTGTCTCAAGAGTATTTAAGATTCAGCAATTGTCTAATCTAGAAATTCTATTATGACAGTCACTGAATATTGGGGAAACATGTCTTGCATTAAGCTACAGCTCTGTAGAAAATTACTTGGCAGTTTCTGAAAGTACAAAAAAACCTTACTACTATGTCCTAAATCAATATATTTACCAAACACACATGCATACACACACACACACACACACACACACACACACACACACACACACACAGAAATACAATGCAGCCAAATATAAATGATTTGAAAATAAGTACTACACACAATTCTAATTGTATATATCTATGTTTTTTGAAGTTCATTTAAACTACTACTTGCTTGTTTTTTTAGCCAAAATGTTTTTCTGATAATATATTTTTCAGAGGAAATTATATTTTGTAGCCTACAGCTCATGTTAGTATCCAAAGAATTAATAATAATGTTGGCCTTGGTCAGCCTAAATTGTATAAGTTGTATAACGTGTAGCATATTTATTCAGGTGCACTGTGTTTGTGTGTCTAATTCTACTTTATTCTTTTTATTTATAAAATGAAAAGTAGGCTGGAAGAAATCATATTTATAATATAACATAGATTATGCATCAACCCAGTTCAACTTAAGTGACATCTGTTGAGTGTTGATTAATAACCTGGCATTTTTCTAGGTGACTGAACTACAAAAACAAATAGGAACATGTTACTGCCTTTAGTAATTCCCAAATAAAGAAGAGATGTAAAATATACTAATATAGTTTCCAATTATTAAGAATTTAGAAGTTTTACCGAATGCCAAGACTGATATATCTGCTTACTATGTAGTTTGTTTCTCCAAATCCCCCCACAAATTTCCTTAAATCAATTTGAGCATATGAATTTTAAAATATGTAAAGATAATTCACTGTTAGCAAGCTGCAAATTAGTTATAAATATTCCTTTATATGTAACCTATCAATATATGCACATGATTCTTTATGTCCTACGATCCACTGTATTGCTTTACACATAGTTTTCCTTCAATAAATGTTTAGATTAATTAGTTCCCTATGACCATTTTCACATAACAGGGTAGCCTTCTTTGAGTCACTAGGAGTATTCAGAATAAATAGAAGTAAATCTGAAGGGTCATTAGCTTAATTTCCAATCCACTGTAAGTTTCTTCTAAATACTCCAGCAAATTGGTAGCTAGAATGCACTTGAAAATATCCCACTCTTCACTTTATGAAGCAGATCATTAAATTAATGAACAACTCTAACACTGGAAATATCTTCTTTAATTGAGCTGAAAACAGCTTTCTCTTTATTTTTATGTTTCTAGTTCTGCCCTATGAAACAGTACTTTCTTCTAAATACTAACCCTTTCTTATTTTAATCTATCATTTATCTATTTTTCTCCTAAAATTTAAGTTAGATATTTCATATGTTCCTTTTTCCCTCCCTCCTTTCCTTCCTCTCTCCCTCCCTTCCTACTTTCTCAAATCATTCCTAATATGGATGCAGTCAGATTTGCTCAGATCTGACATGGAAATAGTATGACTATGTATGATTCACCATGATGGTTACTGTTGCCACCTTGAGGCAAACAAGTGATACAAAAGCACATGGTGGCCCCAACTCTCTGTGACCCTCAGACTAATATGTCTGGGCATGTAGTGCAAAAGGTTCCAGGAGAATATGACTTTTACATGGAAATTGAAATGAGTTCAGGAAATCACCAGTCAATTCTCACCCAATGTTTGTGGATTAGAAATTAGCAGAAGAGTTTCACTTACCAGTCTTATGTACTAAGAGCCATCTGGACCCCAGGGTCACTTTGAAGACCAAAAGGTGTGTCTTTTCAGTTCTGTTTCTCTAAACAATGAAAATTTATTTAGTCCAAACATGATATATTTTGTATAATCCAGAAAACATTTCTCCCAGTGAATTATATTTACTGATTTTCAGTTTATTATTCTGCATGAATTAAGTTTTTTTCCACAAAAGATCTCTCAAGTTCTTACTTTAACTTCGCAGAATTTTAATTTAATTGCAATTATTTAATTTGAAGGAAATAATCTTTAAATATTCATGATTCAAATTTCAAATATTTAGCAATTTGAGTGATTCATCTTCTTAGTACAAATTTGTGAGGATTTACTCTTTCTGGACATCTGTTCTATTTCTTCTATCAGATTTTATTGAGATTCTTATCATTTTTCTAGTGTTGAACAGCATTGTAGCACTTGACCATCTGTACTTATTGCTATGGAGTGAATAAACTATGTCTTCCCAAAATTGGTATGTTGACCACTCTAGGCTCTAAAGTGACTTCTCTGTAATTGAAAATAGAGCCTTTCAACAATAATTCAATTGAACTAATAGTCATATGAGAAAAACATAGAGAGAAGAGAGCTATCTACAATTTAAAAGGAGAGGTCTCACCAAAAACCAACCAGGCTGACATCTTGATCTTGGTTTCTCAACCTCCAGAATTATGAGAAAATATATTTCTGCTGGTTTAGCCACTCAGTGTGAGGTATTATGTCATGCCACTAGAATATCCCTTACTACATGCTACCCAAATTCTGGGAAGTGTTCTAGTTAATTCAGCCTGGTTAGAGTTCTCAGAAACTCAAGTCTCCAGACTCTACCTAAGGTCAACCTGGTAAGGGAGCATCCAGGCCTACTGAGCTAACCCTTTTCTTCACAATAGTAAATATTGCTTCAATCATAAGCAAATCTCTCACACTTTGCTGGCACTTCAAGAATACATATTAAAGGAGCTCAGTATTAGCATTGGCCTCTGGTATTGCTCAATACCTACTGAATGAGAAAAGAATAAGAGATTGGTAGTGTTCAAAGACAGCCAATGTGATCGATTACCCAGATGACTACACTGATTTGCTACAGCAGGAGACTCAGAATAATCAATGTTGAAACATCTCTGTTGCCTGAGGGAATAGTTGAGATCTATTTTATAGTAAAAGCCAATACATCTTTTTCTTATTAGTCACAAATACTTGCTACTTCCTACTAATTTTTGAAAGGTTAAATGCTTTGACTTACTGCTAGGCAGACCCTAAAATATTCCTCATAGGAAGATGTAGTCTTAGTCCAGGATGAGTTCTTATATAATTGGATATCATTGAGTTTCAAATCCTACTCAAAACAGGCAGTGGGAACATCCAGAGATTCTACCATCCAATTGCTAATTATATTTCATAGTCTAATGAGGTCTTCAGAAAAATATTCAGTTCACCTGAATGTTTTTATTCATAAGTATAACTAATTAGAGTTACTTTCATAAAGAGTAACTCCCTTAGTAACACCATATCATTCTTTTCACCAAAGATATTACTATTAAAATTCATAATTTTACTAAAATTTATAGAATTTGTTTCTGAGAAGACTTTCAAACTTCCAATAAAGCTTCCTTCTCTTGATTCTTATTTTCTGAACTTGTTAAATTACTACTCTTGCTTCTGTACCTTTTTTGCTTAAAAAAAAAAAACCCTTCTGCCCTCATGTCCCATGTCCTCCAAACAGAAGATTATGCATTCTTCTCAAGCACTAATGAAAATTTCTCCAACATAACTCATAAGATCAGGTGTTAGTTAATTAATACAAACTACATTATTTAATCATAAGTCATGAATTAGAAAGCAATAACAAAGAAAAACTTGTTAAACTCACAAAAATGTAGACTTTACAGTCCTAAATAACTTACGATTTTAAAACATAAAATAAATGAGAAAAGATAAAAAATATAAAATAATAAAACTTATGAAGTCCAATTAAAGCAAGCTTTAAAGGAAAGTTTCAAGTGTAAATATCTATAGTAATGTAAATATATATCTAAGTTAAAGAAGAAAAATTTCTGAATCAAATCCCTAACCTTCTACCTTAAGCAACTAGAAAAAAGAAGAGTAAACTCAATGTAACTGGTTTGGAAATATACATCAACAGGGTATGATGCTTCTAGGTATCTGCTCAAGAGAAATTAAAATATCTGTCAAAGAAAATTTGCATTCACAAGTTTTCATAGTAGCACTTTTCACACTATACAAAACTTAGAAATATTTTTTGTTCAGTGTGAATTTCTATTAAATGACTGATGGATAAATTAGACATGGTATGTTACTATAGTAGAATATTATTCAGCCATAAAAAGGAACAAAATACTTACATATTCTACCACATAGCTTACTTTAAAAACATACTAAGTGAAAAAGACAGCACATATTGTAATTTAATGTATAAGACAGATCAATGCCATGAGCACAGAAAGTAGACTAGTGGTTGTCCATCACCAATCTTTTTTTTTTTTTTTTTTTTGGTGGTACTGGGGTTCGTGGAAGCCCTTCTACCTCTGGGCTACACTCCCAGACCTATTTTAACATTTTTATTTGGAAACAGGGTCTCCTAAGCCAGCGCACGCGGCTGGCTTCGAACCTGCACGATCCTCCTGTCTCTGCCTCCCGAGCGCGGGGATTACAAGCGTGCGCCACCATGCCCGGCGTCCATCACCAATCTTTGAGAAGCTGAGGGAAAAGTGGTAATGAACGCTTCATAGAATTAGTATGGAACTCTTTTAGGGTAATGAAATATTCTAACATTGATCATAATGTTGACTGTTACAATTCTATAAAAACTTAACTCTATACCTGACATAGGTCACATGAATATATATACATATATAAACTATATCTCAGTGTTTTAAAATATTAAAAAGCTAAAAATGCTTTACCAATAATACATAAATGATATTTATCATTTTAATTGTCTCTTGGTAAAATGCATAGTTCTAGAACAAACAATAGAGTGTTATCAAATAGACTTACCGAAGAGATAATGAGCCTTTTTACAACTTAATTTTTTTTCATTTTTTAAATTTTTTTTAACAATTTTTATATTGAACATAAATAGTATACACTTAAACTATATTTGGTGCCCTCTCTCCCCCGCCCCCGCTTTCCCTTCCCCCCTCCCACCAATGGTTGTCTAAGTTAACCATGTCTTATTCATAATTTTACACATGTTCAGATGTAGACCCTCATTAATCAAGATCAGCCTTCCTCCTCTCCTATCTTTCCATTCAAACTTTGCTGGTATTTCTCCTCCATTATCTGGAGTCTCACTGGTATCCTCTGTGTTTCCTAGTTTGGGCATATTAGAGGAAACATATGTACCTTCTCCTTCTGTGCTTGGCTGATCTCACTTAACATAATGTTCTCCAGGGCTTTCCATCTTCTTGCAAATGATATAATTTTGTTCTTCTCTATGGCTGAATAGAATTCCATTGTGTGTATTTCCCACAGTTTTGCTATCCATTCATCTGTTGATGGTGGTCTGGGTTGGTTCCATATTTTGGCTATTACAAATTCAGAGAAATACAGCAACATATGCATACCTATGTTCATAGCAGTACAACTTAATTTTTGAACTGGTGAAAGCGAATATTGTAAAGAATTACCAGAACTGCAGCACTCGAGACACTTTGCTTGCCAGCTATGTGATTTTGATGATAATACCTTCCTGGATGTGACAGTGAAACGTACAAATGTCATTCAACTGTTTGCTTGCTTCGTGATGGACTACTGTGAGAGTCGTTGAGTGTGCAGTGCTACTGAAAATAATTAGCAAGCTTTCAAGTCCAATAACATAATACTTAAGAAACACATGATGTGTTAAATAGATGGGAATGACATTGAATTTCTCCAAAGATATTAAGGTTTAAGAAATATTTCTGAAATATTTACTATTGTGCAGAAAAGGGTTAGCTTAGTAGGCCTGGATGTTTCCTTACCAGTTTGTCCTTAGGTAGAATCTGGAGGCTCGAGTTCCTGAGATCTCTAACCTTGCACAGAAGGGATAGGAGTTACTCTATATCCCTAAGCTGTTCTTATGTTGTGAAATACATTGAGCATGACCTTTCCTTTGGGAGTTAGGACATGATGGACAAGGGCTGTCTATGTGATCATACCCCATCAGAAATGGTGGATGCTGAACCACCATCAGCTTTTCTTACACACATATACATGTGTTGTGACTACTTGTTGGAGACATGCCCCTTGTGTGACTCAACTTGAGAAGGTCTTTGCTCTGGTTTCTCTTTCATTTGCCCCTTCAGATCTTTTGCCTGTGCTCATTTGCACTGCAGCTTTTCACTTTATGTGGAAATAGACATGAGTATGACTATAAGCTGAGCTCTGTAAATCTTCTTAGTAAATGGTCAAGACTGGCTTTGATGGCACCTCGATCAAACCATACAGCATCACTGCTAGCTGGGTAGAATTTTATTTAAATTTGTTTTATTTGATATTTTGTTTTGTCACAAGTTTTTTTTTTTTTGGGGGGGGTACTGGGTGACATTATAACTCTAAGTTATACACCCAGTCATGATTTTTAGTCTTTATTGTGACACAGGATTCCACTAAGTTGTAGGACTCACTAAGTAGCCAAGGCTGGCCTCAAACCTGCAATCTTCCTGTCTCAGACTCCCAAGTACTGGGATTACAAGAGTCCGCCTTAATACTTGGCTTTTCCCAAGTTTGGATGCTTTTGTTTAGCTTGAAGATACTGCACAGAAATAGTATATATTTTTTTCTCTTTTAGACAGGAAATAGTCTTTGAGTTACCACTATCTATTGATGTTGTATTTTTTCTTCTTCTTTACCACAAATGATTTGGAACTTATTTGTTGGTATATAGGTTTCTGGCTATATACATACATTTACTTAACTATTGTTTATTTTTAGTGACTTGGCTTTATATTATTGCCAGAAGAGTAGATTATAGCTATATTTTTAGAATTTACTATTAAAACTCAAACATTGTCTAGGATGCATTATAAGGACATGAATAGGTTTCTCATCAGGAGCATAACTGAGTTATATTCATTTTGTTTTACCAAAACAATCTTTGAAAAAATGAACACCACAGTATGCTAGTATATCTTAAGCATAAGATAACATGGCAACATGTGCTTTCCTTTTCTCTCCTCCTTTGTGCATATGTAAAGAAAGACTTTAAGCAGCTTCTGGTTTATTATTAAACCTTAGAAGTGAGGAGACATTTGTAGTGTGTTTTCGCCTCTCCTCTGAGGGTGGAATAAACCCAGTGTCACAGCATCTCACCACTCAGCACAGCCAGACAGACCTGAACTATGTTAACAGATGCTATTTATCATAGCAGAAGGTATGGGTGGAAATTCATCCAGGATACATTATCAAGAGTGCCTGTTAGTGATAATAAGCTCAAAAAATAGCATGGGTATTTTTGTCTCCCAGAGCTATTTCTCTTTATTACCAGGAAATGCTCAGTGAATGAGAGTTGAAACCAGCAAACTAGGTCGGAGGGTTAAAAGAAAAATCAAGTATGGACAATGCCTATGCCCATTACATACCTCCCCATGAAGACCTTTTGCTTATTTCTTCTTTCCTACCCCATGATATCATGAGAAATTAAGAGGATGAGGTTAATGTTTAATTAATTTTCTTGAGAATCCTATAAATAATATGGTGATACTTAAAATATTGGTTATCTGTTCTTACCTGCTTTTCATAACCATTTCTCTGTCTTTGGGGCTTATTTTTTAAGAATAAGAAAACTAGAGCTGGAAGTTGAGAATAATTTAGAAATCAAGTATATTGATTTTAATGGCAGGATGGTATTCCAGCATAAAATGGGGCTTACCGCCTGCCTCCAATACATGAATGATTTAGTCTTGAGTCTTCTGAGGCAGTCACATGGTCATTACAAATGCAGAGGTAACAGGGCATCAAAACCCACATCATTCTCGAATAAAAACTGAAGAAAATGTTATAGCATTTGGGAGCCCTCGTGGATGAATTTGTTGTTTCCTTTTTTCAGACAGGGTTTTCTTATATTGCTCAGGCTGTACCTGAAGTCCTGGGCTCAGGTGATTCTCCTGTCTCCAATTCCCAAGGAGCTGAGACTACAGGTGCGCACCATAGGCCCTAGCTCTTCTAGATGAATTCAAGTTTGCTGTTTGCTTCTGTTTATGGTGGGTTATTTGTGAAAATAAAATTTATATTCTGTATTTAAATAGAATGAAGTATTTTATTTATTTATTTTTATTTTATTTATTTATTTATTTTAATTTTTTTATTGGTGCACTGTATTCATACATCATAGTGGGATACAAACTTTTGTAGACATACATGCACACATGGCCCAGTCAGCCCCCACCCGATTCCCACCCCATTCTCTCCCCATCCCTCCCTCCCATGCTTGGCTTAGTGGTTGACATCTAGTATTATAGCAATTTATCCAAAATTAAAAATGATAATCTCACATAACAGTTTCATTTGTCTGATACCAAGCTTTTGATGACTTAAAGATAACATTTCAATATTTCTTTTTACTTTCTTTCTTACCAGAGAATATTTTTTTTCTATTTTTTTAGGTGAAACTATCATATATTTATATATTTATTTTTCATAAAAAAATCTATCCTAATATGGAATATGGACTCTAGATACCCAAAACGATCTTGAAAAAGAACAAAGCTAGAAGATATATACTTTCTGATTTCAAACCATATAAAGCTACAATAATTGAAACAGTGTAGTACTATTCTAAAGGCAGATATATAAACCATTGGAGTTAAATAAAAGCCTAGAGCTAAATTCTTCCCTATATTGTCAAGTTACTTTTGACAAGGTTTCCACGAACATTTGGTGGTGGAAATAATAATCTTTTAACTAAATATTGTTGAAAAATAATACTTACATGGAAAAGAATAAAATTGTACACTTACCTAATCCCATATACAAATATTAACTCAAAATAGATAAAAGACCTAAATATAAATCTTAAGACTATAAACTTTTAGGAGAAAATCTGGGTCATAAAACCTTACAACATTGAAATTGGCAGTAATTTCTTAGATATGGTTTCAATGGCACAGGCAACAGAAGAGTATACAAACTCCCTAAAAAAAATATATATATATATATATATATATATATATATATATATATATATAATATTATATATCCAAAGACAATGTAAACAGAGTTAAAAGTTACTAATAGAATGGGATAAAATATTTCCAAATGCTATATCTGAAGGTATATTAATATTCCAACTAGAAATCCTAAAAATTAACAACAATAAAGGCAAACAATACCATTTAGAGATAGGTAAAAGACTAACATAAATAATAAATCTACACAGATAACCAATCTTAGTTGTCTGTTGGATGGAAAATCTTGTTTCTCTGGTTCTGGTGTGTGTTACCTATTTTTTCTTTGTAGTTAATCTCTTTGAGTATTTTCTCTAGTGCTGGTTTTGAAGACATAAATTCCTTCAGTTTCTGTTTGTCATGGAAGCTTCTTATTTCTCCATCTAATTTGATAGAAAGTTTTGCTGGGTAGGAAATTTTTGGCTGGAAGTTGTTTTCTTTCAGAGTTTGGAATATGTTACTCCAAGCCCTTCTGGCTCTCATGACTTGGTTTGGGAAGTCTGGAGTAATTCTAATTGGTTTGCCTCTGAATGTCACTTGGCCCTTTGTTTTTGTTGCCTTTAAGATTCTCTGCTTGGCTTCCACATTGGTCATTTTGACAATTATGTGGCGTGGGGATCCTCTTCTCCGATCCTGTCTAAAGGGAGTTCTATAAGTTTCCTGGACCTGTGTATCAACCTCTTGCTCTATGTTTGGAAAATTTTCTGCTATTACTTCCTTGAAGAGATTGTTGATCCCTTTGGTTTCACTTTCTTTTCCCTGCTCTATTCCAATTATTCTTAGGTTAGCTCTGTTAAAATGGGCCCATATTTCTTCAATATCAGATTCCTGCTGTCGGATTTTTTTTCTAGATTAGAAACTATGCATTCATTTTTGGAATGATCATCTTCTAAGAGTGAGATTCTGTTCTCCATGTGGTCTAATTGGTTGTTTGTGCTTTGAATTGAGACCTTTACTTCATTAATTGCATCCTTTATCTCTTTTTGCTCTCTCTGAGTTCTTTTCGAAGCACCTCTATTATTTCTACAGTTATTTTCCTGATTTAATCTTCTAGAAATCTCTGATTTTCTATTTTATGAGGTTCTGATGTTGTGGGGTTTTGGGCATTCATTGCTCCAGTGTTATTCCTCTATCCCATGATTTCGGAAGTTTGTGCCTTCTCTGGGTTCTTCCCTTGGGTCACTATGACTTCTCTTAAGGTGCTCTGGATCTCGAGTCTATAGTATCTCAGACCCCACTACTCCTTTACTGGGTTGTATCACAGAGTCTCCGACACAGAGAGTCGATAGAGGCTGCTTTAGACTGTGGGGGGTGCCAGGTTGCACGTTCTCCTATGGTGTGATATCTCTGCCACCGTCACTCCCCCACTGGGTCAAGTCCCAGGGACTACAGTACTGGGATTTCTCCTCTGTGGTCTGCAACTTGACTCTCTGTTCTTGAGTACTCAGATGTAGCTGTACTGGACTCGGTGAATTCAGTGAATTCGCTGCTGCTGCCGCTGGTGGCAATATGGCGCCGCTGCTATGCCCTTGGCCGTGAGGCTGGCGTATTTCTTCTTGATTTTGAGTTCCACTCTGAATTCCTGCAGCGTGTGCTGAGCTCAGCCACTGGGAGCTTTAGATGCTCCCTGTGCCGAGAAATCCCGCCTGGCTGTTCCGAAGCAGCTCACCTCGGCTTGCTGTAGCCGTCCAGTGAACTCACTGCTGTCTTGCCGCTGCCGCAGGCAGTATGGCTCTGCTGCCGCGTCCTCAGGCATGTTGCTGGTGTATCTCCTCTGTGGCTCTGAGCTCTGTTCTCACTCCGCTTTCTCTCTGGAACCTGGTGATTTTTTTGTTTCTCTGGTGATGGTGTTTTCTGGCTATGAAAGGCGCTGATTTTGTGGTAATGGAGATTGGTTGTTAGCGGGGCTCTTAAGCCCCGCTTTTCTCGGTCGCCATCTTCCCGGAAGTCCAAAAATTAAGTATTTTAGAAAACACAAAAGAAATACAATGGAAAAAGTAACCCTTAATACTACTTTATTTTATACAATGAACAATGAACATTATTCACTATGCATGTCCATCCCTTCTGCATTTTTATTTTTCATAAGAAGTTTCTTTTGTTGCAACAATTATGCCACCTTAAAATTTAAATAGAAATTATAATTTTGCATTCATGACAATGTTTAGAAAGAGGCAAGCACTAGCTAAAACTGATTATTTTCTATGTATGAAATGAGGTCACATCTATGCTAAAAATCACCTATTTTAATTTGGTGTGTGTATGTGTGTGTGTGTGTGTGTGTGTGTGTGTGTGTGTGTGTACAAGAGCACATATCACTGGGGCATTGAACCCAGATGCATTCTACCTATGAGCTACACCTTAACCCTTTACATTGCTTTTTTTGAAAGAGAGTATAACTGGGATTCTTGGAGTTTTGCTTAATTGTTGAGGCTGATCTTGAACCTCTGACCTTCCTGTCTCAGCTACCTGAATACTGGGATTGCAGACATACACCACTATGCCCAGCTCATTTAATCTGTGTATCAAAAATTTTTACTCATCAAATGGAAATAATATTTACCCTGCTTTCACAGAATTGTTGATACACAAATTAAAGGGTATTTTTTTAAGTACCTAAAAAGGATATTTTTAAAAAGGCACTTTAGGCCAGGCATGGTGGTTCACACTTGTAATCCCCATGCTTGGGAGGTGGAGACAGGAGGATCACAGTGGTTTGAAGCCAGCTCTGCTGGCTTAAGAGACCCTGTTTCTAAATAAAAATATATATTAAAAAAAATTTGTCTGGGAGTGTAGCCCGGAGGTGCAAGGGTTTCCAGGAACCACAGCACCCCACTCCCTAAAAAAGGCACTTTATCTGGGTGTGGTGTGATATGCTTATAATCCCAGAATTTGGGAGGTTGAGACGGGAGGACAGTGGTTTGTGGACAGCCTCAGCTATTTAGTGAGGCCCTTTGCAACTCAGTGAGACATCGTTTCAAAATAAAGAATAAAAAATAGGGCTGAGGGTGTAGCTCAGATGTATGATGCCTCTGGGTTCCATCCCCAGTACCACAAAAAAAGGTACTTTAAAAGGATAAATTGCTATAATACTAGATGTCAACCACTAAGCCAAGCATAGGAGGGAGGGATGGGGAGAGAATGGGGTGGGGATCTGGTGGGGGCTGACTGGGCGATGTGTGCATGTATGTCTACAAAAGTTTGTATCCCACTATGATGTATGAATACAGTGCACCAATAAAAAAAAAGGAAAAAAAGGTACTTTAAAAAATACTATGTATTTTGTAATATAAGTTGGACTTGCTATTCATATGGAATATTATTTAATCACAGCTAGTTTTTCTGTAATTTGAGTCCTTAAACTCATCATGAAATTTAATCCATTATTTCCAATGGGGTTTTCCAGGCATGTTGAGAGATCAAAAGTTTCATTCAATAAATAAAATTGTCTACTTCATTGAAGTAACCATTTAAAAATGTCTCCTATTTTCCAAAATGTCGAAATTCTATTTTATTATTCCTTTGGGTTGAAGTACTAAAAGTTGCCTAACAAAATATAAAAAATAAATAGTAAATGGAAAAAATAAAGAATAAATAAGGCCAGGAATGGGGGTATATGCTTGTCTTCCCACTACTTGTGAGGCTGAAACAGGAGAATAGCAGTTTGAGGCCAGCCTCAGCTCCTTAGTGAGGCCCTCTGCAACTTAGTGAGACCCTGGTTACTAAAAAATAGGAATGGAGGTATAGCGTAGAGATAGAATGCCACTGGGTTTCATTCCTAGTACCACCAAAAAAAAAAAAAAAAGTTTTCAGATAACTATATTTATATAATGCTTGTTTGGGTTAACTCTCTTACCAAGGACTTTAAGAGTTGGCAATGCTTATCCAAGGACTTAACAATCCATCTCTTAGATTTAAATATGCAAAACATTTCTTTTGTCATTTCTTTCTGTGTGTGCGTGTGTGTGTGTGTGTGTGTGTGTGTGTGTGTGTATGTATCTAAGAATTGAACGCAGGGGTGCTCTATCACCGAGATATACCCCTAGAACTATTTTATTTTATTTTAAAACAAAATCTCCCTAAGTGGCTACATACTGGCCTTGATCCTGTTATCCTGCAATCTCAGCCTCCCCACTACTGAGATTACAGGTATATGCCACCTGGACTGGCTGCTTTTATTATTTTATAAGAAATCTAGAGAACATAGTTGCTGTCACCAGTGTAGCTGCAAATAGTGTAACCAGGGTACAAATACTTCTATGTAGGCTTCCTACACCCTCATGTTGTGTTTTGATACAATGCACATTACTTTACTGTCAAAACATGGGCCCTGGACCCTGGACCCTGAAGTTCCAAGGATCATGTTTACAGAAAAGTGGATGGAATCTCACCAATGTGTCCCTTTTGACTCAAAAATTAAATTCCACCCAGTAGAATTCTGATGGAATTTCTTTAACCATTTCTGGGTCACCTACCACATCATGTTACAGCAAAAGATGGGTAAAGTAGCAGAATAGCAAGGAATGAGAGTGCCATTATTAATGTGGACACAACGTGATACATCTCATGTAGATTGGGCACACCGTCAGTGAGGCAACATGAGAAATATGTAAACAAGAAATACTGGAGCATAAATATCAGGTGGAGAGGGCACATTCAGGGTAGGATATTTGACATTATAATCAAGTTAAATTGCCCTAGCACTTTGATGCTGGCATGGTAGCTATTGCACAAAGAACATGGCATTCTTAGTGTAGCGGTTACTCTTTTCATCTATGGGATAAAATTTCCCTTTATATGCCTGATTTTTCATTCTGACCCAATTTTTAAACTCTCTGAATAAGTTTATTAGAAAATTAATGACAAAATCGTAACTGTATGAGACTAGCCTTCATAATAGGGAAGAGGGAAGTGTTTAGAGAACAAATGCCATTTTCTTTTGTTTTAATGCCAATTGTTTCCTTGGGCTTTTGGTATAAGCCAAAAATCTCTCGATGTTCTAAAACATAGTGTGAATCTAATATTAATACTCAGAATTAGAAATTGGTATTGGTTTTTAACAACATTATAGGTGCACATTGTTTTTCTTCCTAACATAATAATTATCTTTAGACAATTTCTGTCATAATGTATTAAGTAAATCATGACTAAATACTGTGCATTTTAAAATCCATACTTTAATATTCACTTAACATAACACTTCTATTTCATGAGGAGAAAAGTAAAACAAGTGTCTGAATTTTTACATGGTTGTAAAAGAGAAGAGTAGAAGAAGATAGACTTACTGCCACCAGAAATTTGGAAATGTATTTTATACTAACTTTTAAACAAACAGAATTTTGATCTTTGTCTTTGAGGACAAAGATATATGTTGGAGGAAAGATTTCACTTACATCTTTGATTTTTTATAATATCTCAAAATATTTGACTGGAAAGACATGATTGTCCAACAGAGAAAGGAAAATGCTATTATGATCTTAATGAAATTTGGTGTTTGTGCTTATGCTATTTCTCCCAATCATCAGTGTACATAGAGCACAGAGCTCTGCAGGCTTTTGGCAATAATTGTACAAGTTTAGGCAGAAATACAGCATATTTTATTTTGTATCACAGTCTGGCCACTTCTTCTCTGTCTCTAACTGAAAATGTTTATACTGTTGCTGGCTACGGTGGTCCATGCCAATTATCCCAGTATGTGGGGAGGACAACAAGATGATCACAGGTTCCAGTCCTGCCTTAGCAACTTAGCAAGACCTTCAGCCAATTAGTGAGAACCTGATTCTGTTTCAAAAATTGAAAAAAAACAAAAACAAACAAACAAACAAACAAAATTGCTCAGGTTGTAGCTCGGAGGTAGAATACCCCTGAGTTTGATTTCCACTGCCAAAATAAGTAAATAAATTTTTTATGCTGCTCTTCCACAATGCATCATATGTAATGAGACACAGTCTGATGAGTGGAATCAGTTAATCATTTTGAGTGATACATGACATTTTAACCCTCTCTTTAAGGCACAGCCAACTCAGCAGTGGGGGTTTTAAAGCTGTAGAGAGTTCTCCACCCCTCTTCAGGGCCTGGATCCTTCATATATCTCACTTTGTCTCCACTGGACCTGATCATTTATTTCATTTGACTCAGGAATGTGTTTGATTTAGGATTTGGAAACATACATCTGTAGTATTGACAAAAGCCTCTCTGTAATGTAGGGAGGTTTTACCATACATTCCTGAGAAAAGTCAATGTCAAAGAGTGAAGTGCAAAATTATTTCTGTCTTGGTGTTATTTTTGAGTCATATATCTCTGCCTTTTTATGAACAGCAGGCATATTTGGAAGAATTATGTCTGAGTCATAAATCCCAATTTGCCTGGGACATGACTAATAGGTGTCTTTAACGTAGTAAGATTATATTACTGTCTTATCTTGCAAAAAATCTTTAAACCCTCAATCACAAATAGGGCAGGACAGATTTCAGTGACACACAGTCCTGCTTGCCTCATCAGAAAACAAGTTGCCACTTCTTTTCCTAGATTAGGTTGTGCAGATGCACACACATGCACATAAACACAATAATATTTTATTATATTATTATTTATTAAGACTGCCCTGATTTATCTTAGAATAAAGGTGTTGTGAGAAACAAATGCAAAGAATAAACTAAACAGATTACTCAAAATAGTTGACCAATCCCTGTTTCAAACATGGGAAAATATAAAAATTTCTTTTTATTTATAAGTGACACATGACACTACACATATTTATGAGACACAGTGTTATAATCCAATACATGTATACAATTTGTAATGGTCAAATCATAGAAATTGTTTTTGTCTCACCATAGTTTTTAGAGTTCTTTTTATTTATCTATTTATTTTCAGTGCTGGTATGAGACTTAGTACTGGATTCATACTAGGAGAGTTATGTAAAACAGAGCTACGTCCTCAATCCCACTGAAATAAGAAATGTGTTTAAACTCTTTTCTTATATTGACTGCCTTTATGACATGGATTAAAAATGATACTATAGGATTCTTGCATCATACAGGTGAGATCTAAATATACTAAAAGGTTTGAGATGGTAAAGGGGGACCTATGCGGTTGAGCAAATCAGACAGATTTTGAGCTGTGATCTGCTGAGTTTAAGAATTAATCATTTGTTCATAGACTTGAAATTGTGTTTTGAGGGTCCACTGGGATCTCACATTTCAGCCACAATTTCAGATACTGCTCAGAATCAGAGTATAAGTTCACATATTGTGAGTGGACTATCTTTGACTAGATACTAGTAAGAGAGAGTAAGTTTGAGAGACAAATTAAAATACATTGCAAAGATTTGCTGGCTAAGTAAAAATTATTTGAAATTACTTCTGAGCACAGGAGGAGATAAAAATTTTGAGATTTATTTTGGGATCCCATGTATGAGGAAGAGTAATAGAAGTCTGTTTCAAATATCAATTTTTGTATCAAAGAAATTTTAATGTATATGTGTATTTGTGTTTTTGTATGTGTGTGTGATTAGAATATTCAAATGTATGTCTTCTTGTAGATACCTCGTTAGTTTCAGGCTCTGTGAAAGAATTGTATACTCGAAGTCACTGAAAGAATATTTAGGAAACAAAGCTGAAGTAATAAAATCTTTAAAATTGCACTATTAGAATCTAAAAATTGTTATCGCTTCTTGGCATTTTGGCTAAGATCTAGTGTAAATCTAAAAATTATTTTTATTAATGTAGAAATGTACTTCTACTTTCCCCTTTTCCCAAACACACACACACACACACACACACACACACACACACACACACACACAGAAACATTTTTTTAGAAGCAATAGTATTCACTGCAATACTTCTTGAATAAATATCACTAATGCAGGACATAGTTACAATACTTATAAATCCAGCCAGTCAGGAGGAGTTTGAGTCAGGAGGAGGATCACAAATTAGAGGATCAGCCTCAGCAATTTGGGAGAATCTTGTCTCAATATAAAAACAAAAGGGCTGGAGTTTTAGCCCAGTGATAAAGCATCCCTAGGTTCTATCGTCAATATCATAAATAAAAAATATAATTAACTCAAATATTAAGTTTTTGAAACTGAAATTCAAATAAACCTTAAGCAAAACTTGATAAGATTTGGGTTGTATAAATATCTGCAATAAAAATGACTCAATATAATATTAGAAAAGTAAGTAAACCATAAGAAAGTTGCTCTTCTCTGAAATAAAGATATTCACTAATGATCAATTATCATTTATTACCACCTCTTCTTCTTCACATACCTCTCGGTTGGCCATCCTTCTCATTGTCTGTCATTTTGTCCTTGGATTATCATTAGGGTCTTTTGAATTTTTCACTTGCCACTTCAAACATGAATCCATAGCGAATCTATCCGAAAACTCCTTCATTGGGAAGCAATAGTAAAATTACACTTATTCTCCATTTCTTGCAGAATTTCTTTTCATGACCCATGTAATTGCAGTTAACTCTTACTGGCTTATTACACATTAAACTTGCCTTACCAATATGGACCAATATGGGCCTAATTTTTCTGCATGATTGTCACAAAATAGCTTTAAATGTATTGTCTTTGTCTCCAATTGAAGATATGCAAATGAGGAATAAACAAGATGTGGTTCTAAATTACATTGAATTGATTTTAAACTAAAACATCTCTTTGGAAATTCAATAGTAATCAGTCTTTATCCTTTCATGGTAGAGCTGATTTTTGAAATTGGACAAATTCATTCTAGCTAATTTTGTATAATGAGATGTGCCATTAAGCTGGATAATAGTCTTTTCTGCCCAAAATGTGGCTTTACCATAAGGGAGCAAAATGAATTTTTTGAGTCATTTATAAACTGATCCCATTTCTATTTCCATATTAGAAGTCCCACATTTATTTTAAGTAATGGCTACTGAAAGGATATGTGTGTACTGTATTCAATGCAGATGAGTAATGTCAAGAATATCAAATATTTCTGAATTTTGATTGCCTCTGAAATATGTATTGTTTTATTTCTGTGCCTAGTATCATTATTTAAAACTTTCAAAATAAAAATAAAATTAATCACTTTCTTTTCTTTCTCTAATTTTGGTATTAGAGATTGAACCTAGAAGTGTTCTACAGCTGAGATACACTCCTAGTTCTATTTTTTTATATTTTGAAGCAGGGTCTGAATAAGTTGTGAAGGGCCTAATTGAGTTGCTGGGGTTGGTCATAAACCTGTGACCCTCTTGTCTCAGCCTCTCAAGTACTAGATTACAGATAAGCATCACCATGCCTGGACAGTCACCTTAATTATTAAGTGCAAATAGTGATTTACTGAAAATTTGTCTTCTTTTATGAGTAAAGCTTTATTGTAGCACACAAGTTCCATTTTCTGAACATATTTTTGAAGCTCTTTGTGTCACCACAGCTAAGGAGAATAGTTTTAAGGGAGGCTTTGTCTCCCAATAATTTACTAACTAGCCTTTTACAGAAAACTTTAATGATCCCTGCTTTATCAAGTCTCAGACTGGTAATAATGATTTTAAAATGATGTCACATAGTGATTTGGTTATGTAGTAATGGCACATTATTCTGGCAGTAGGTTAAGATTCAGGGTCCCCTCTGGTTAGCTTGATGATGGTGATGGTCCTTCTGGAGAATGTTCCATCATGTGCATTTGGTCTCCAACATGAACAGAATTCAGGTATGAGATGGAGAAAACGAAAGAGCAACATTGCAAGGGACTTTGGGAGAGAAGAAAAGGGGGGATCATCTGAGGAAAGTTTGTTATGAACGCTAACACTCTGTGATTAATTGACTATGGAGGATGAAAACAATAAATGGGAAGAAAGGAAAAAATGACACCTTCTGTGGGAAGGGGAGCAACCTTGGTTCAAATGAAAATGGAAGAGATTAGGTATCAAAAGTTTTTCTAGTGAAGCGGGGTGTGGTGGCACATGCTTGTACCCAGTACTTGGGAGGCTGACACAAGAAGATCGCAGGTTCAAAGCCAGCCTTGACAACTTAGTAAGACCCATCACAACTTAGTGAACCTTGTTTCCAAATAAAAAATAAAATCAAGCTGGGGGTTTAGCTCAGAGGTAGAATGCCTCTGGGTTCAATCCCCAGTGCTACAAACAACAAGCACACACACAAACACACACACACACACACACAAAAAAAAAAAATTGTAAAATAGTTGATACCCATGTGGTACTTTCTCATTTATATGTAAAGATCACAGTTAGCTACAAGTCTCATTCTCAGAAGAAAATATATCTCAGAGATGTAAATTAGCTTCATCTTGTATCTATCCTTGACAGCTGAAATCATTCAATTAAATGATGTCTTTAGGGAACGGATGCTAGCCTGAAAAGAGAAAACTGCTCTTATTCAAGTCTTGAAAATTTCACCTTTAAAGTCCTATAGAATAGCCAGATACAAACTAGATACTAGGATATACCAACAAACCAGATTAAAGATATATGGCCAGTAATCCAGAAAAAAATTTAAAAGATGATCGATCTCTAGAATTCCAGTAGAAACAGTAACCCTAAGCTATAGTAATTGTGGTCAGAAGTAAGTCTAAGGAACTTTCTAAAAAAAATTGTATGTTATGTTCTTACAGATGGTTGGGCCTCATACAAACTTAATAGAGGTTCATTTTGGTATACACAAAAAAGTCAGAATAAAAAGAAAAATTCCAACAATCAAATCAAAATTCAAAAACTAAATGTTTTTCAGGGAAAAATAAAATAAAATAAAATAAAATAAAAACATATCTATCCGCAGCTGAGTGGCTGGCTAATTGCAAATATAATTCTACATTATCACAATGATTTAGTTGCACTCTGATTTGCCTTTTATTTCATGGTTTACTATTTAACTTATTATTATTTATCATTTGCTTCCTTAGGAACTTGACTAATTACCATGTTTTATGTTTCTTTCTCCTTATAAACTCGACATTTTCTATGTATTTCTCACTTCAAATGATCAAAAACTGTCATATGATATTCCCCTTTTACGTTACTTAGTAAAGAGTAATCACTATTCTTCACATATTACCAAGCCAGCTCACTTAAAGAAACAATAGTGAGATTCAAAAGTTTAGAATTCAAAGATTCCAGTGCAAAACGAATGAAAAATTATTTTCTTACTTTTTCTGCACATGGTTTAGAAATAGATCTTATCAGTAATTTCTAATTGTGAACAGCTTCGGCTATATGAAATATGCACATGGAAACATAATGGGAGTGAAGGGGAAAATATTTTAGACAAAGAAATAACACAAGTCAAGGAACAAAACAATTAAACTTAAGGGATTTGTTTAAGAAATCCTCTTAAGAGACTTAACTAAGAGGATATTGAGTTGTATTGTACCAATGAAAATGTCAATGCTCATATACCAGATATAGATTATTGTGGTTCATACAATTTTAAAAGTATTAATAATTGGTCCTTAAGATTTCTATTGGAGTAATAAAATCTTTTTCTAAGATGCTGTCATTGAGTTCTATTCTAAGGAAGAGTGCCCTCCTGTGCTCATTTTCAGCATGTTTTATAATAAGTACACATTTTAAAATGCGATTTGATATCCTTCATGTATTAACTAATCTGCATAGTGTGGAAAACCAATATTTATATGTTACATGCAGTTTGCTTTTGATTTAAATTTAAATTGAGTTGTAGTTAACAGGAAAAATAAGTCTGATGTTTTATCTGAAAAGATGACAGAAAAATTAGCACGAGGCACTGATCAATTTCAATGCGTTTGTTCATTACATTTACTCTCTGTATAAACTATCTTCAAAACACATCCACTCATTTATATATAAACACTAGTTTGAAAAGTAGAGGAATCACCGATGTCTTCTTAAAACCTTACAATTGGAAAATGTCACTTTTTGACATGACATAGACCCAAGTGATTTTAAGGGCAAATACATTCTTCTTCTAATTGTTTTTCTAAATATTTATATGATTTTGATATTTTTGGCCAGAAATATAATCGATGGTGAAGCTGATTAATCTTAAGGTGTAATATTATCAACACATGTTTGTAGCTAATATTAACCATTTAGATATACATTATGTAGTTCCTAGATTTCTAGATTTGTAGAGTTCAAAAAAACTGATTCCCTAACTATAAATATATTTAAATACAAAAATGTCCCTATTTCAGAAAGACAGAAGAGACAAGGAAAGACAAGAGACTTTATAATGACATTAATAATGAACCTACAGTATACTAAATCTTTCTAATTTATTTGGTAATCACAATATTTCTATGAGGAAAATCTTATTATCACTATATACAGGTAAGGAAACTATGTTAGTAAAGGATTAAATAGTTTGCTATATCACATAACTAGTGAGTAAAATAATCAGAATTCAGGTTCCACTTTGGCTGACTGTTATAGTAAAATTGCAAAATAAAAGAATATGTGTCTATAATCAGCTCAGGGCCCACATAAAAGGACTACTTTGCTTTAATAAAAGATAATTTTAAGCCAGGCATGGTGGTACACACCTGTAATTCCATAACTTGGGAGGCTGAGACAGGAAAATCACAGCTTCAAAACCAACCTCAGCAATTTAGTGAGACCCTGTTTCCAAGTAAAAAATAAATTAGGCTTGGGGGTGTACTTTGGTGGTAGAATGTCCTTGAGGTTCAATCCTCAGCAAAACACACACACACACACACACACACACACACACACACACACACACTAAAATATGCAGCAATATGTTTAAAAGAATAATTAACTTAGATGACTATTTGTAGAAAGATCACATATTTTAAAAAAGAGGAAATAAGAAAAAGTTATTTGCAGATAAAGTTGAACATTTTTAAGGGAAGAATCACTATGGGTCATCAAAGGACACGTTCCATCTTCTCTCATATTCATCAAGATGATTATACATATTCAATTGGAATTTTTATAAGACTGTGACAGATCAGGTGAAATTACTTATTACATGGATCATCCAACAATTTATTGGGGTGCATACTAGGCATATTTAAAAATAAACGTCCAACTTGGGAACCTTGAGTACAGAAACCAAAAGCATAGTGATTTTTTTTTTTGTCCATCTCATACTGAAATACAAAGATAACTGATTTCATTCTGTATATCCCAGGGAGATTAGCTCAGCCTGGTGA
Organism: Muscardinus avellanarius; assembly: GCF_963383645.1. Classification (NCBI taxonomy): domain Eukaryota; kingdom Metazoa; phylum Chordata; class Mammalia; order Rodentia; family Gliridae; genus Muscardinus; species Muscardinus avellanarius. Next base: position 20,613,945 of record NC_137786.1, on the reverse strand, counting down.
GGTGCTCAATAGCATGTTTCACTATTCTGCCCTTAAAATATCTTCATAAATGCTATGGTTCTGCTAGAGAAAAGCTTATGTGGGCTTTTAGAAACCACTTAGTGCCTTTGGAAAACATTATCAATTGCATAGATATGAGAGCTATTTTAAAAGGTTTCATCTCTGTTTACAAATAGGCACATCCAATTCACATCCAATTCACTATTATAAAATTGAACTTGATAAAGTTTTCTTGCAATTTTCTTAATACAAAAATAATATGCATTGTTGTTGTCATTTAAAATGTCCTCTTATATAGGACCCCAATTCAAGTAAGAGACACAGAGCAGTTTTAGAAAAATCTACTGTATATATATATATATATATATATATATATATATATATATAAAATGTTTGGCTGGCAAAAAGTTCTAGTCATCTTGTTCCTTAAACTGTTTCAAAATTATCATTTCAAAGAAAGCATTTTGGTATATTGTCTGAAAAATACTAGTTAAGATCTTTTTTCATAAAATATAGGTGAAAATAAATAAACTGACAGATAGTGTTCCTGATTGTAAAGATAATCTTTAGAGGACAAAATAAAATTTAAAAAATGATTACTTGCTCTTTCAGTAATTTTTCTGACTATATTTGTTCCCAGTGGCTGGTATTGCTGACTTCTTAAGCCAGCATTGCTACATTCTTCCTTCTATAAATTGTAGTATGTTCCAATTTTTATTTTAGTATATTTTAGATCATGAGGCTTGTAACACTCAAACTCAGGAACATGAAGCTTGAGACTCCCTCTCATTTAGAGGAACACATGTTCCGTGGGTGGAATGGAATGCTGCATCTGATTCCACAGTTTCTCCTTGATATGAGAAACAGCACACTTCTGCAAGAAATCCATGTCCTGCACCATGTCTCCCGGTGTGATTTCTTCTGCAAGATCCAAAAGTCAGAATCCAAAATCTACAGATTAATCGTTCAATCCCCAGATGTCCCCAAGACTACATGCTGCTCCTTTTTCTGATTGTCGTCAGCACTCTTAAGGGCTTCTAAGCTACAGGAGTATGTTAAATATCCTGCAACTCAGAGTCCTTGCAGATAATCAGTACAGGCCTCTTCTGGGAGAGCTTTAGAATCTCAGCTCCAATCCATAACTACTGAATTAGAATTTGCATTTAAACGTCATCCCTGGTTGATTCATATTCAAGTTAAATTTTAAGAAGTACTAGTGATTAGTGATGTACCTATGAAACAAACATATTTAAAGGTGACCTGTAATAGCAAAAGACACCCTAAAAGGATTCTTTATGTTCTTAACAGTTCCCTGATCTTTGATCCAACCACTATTTTATCCTCTACACTTCCCCCCAGAGTTTACTCTTGGCTTCAAGTCATTCCTTGATATATTGCTCCTTTTGGAAGATTGGTCCCTTGAGTTGGCTCCATTTATTAGATTTTAAATTTTATTTAATTAGCTTTTGAGTTATTTCCCCTTGTGAATCATCTTGTACTCTCCTTTTGTATATACCACCTGTCACCTCTGCATTTTTTCTTGCATGTGACTATCTCTTTTGTGTATTTAATGTGCACTGTAATTCACTTTTCCAGCTATAATATTAAAATAATAACATGCTTTATGGACAGAATTATGACATTTCTGTATTTCTAAAGTTTAACAATTCACCAGCTTTCTAAAGGAGATTCCAATGCAGAGTTTGAACCTAGAAGGATTCACAGCCATCTGCAGAGTCTAGGGACCAAAAGAGGATGTGCTAATCATAATTGAGGATGTTCTGATGTGTAAAGATCTTCAGTGTTAAAATATCCTTTAACGATCTCTTTGTGAAAGCACATAGAAAATAATTAACAACATGGAATAGGATAAAATATACTCAATAAGCTTAAACTAGTATATGAGAATTTAAATACCAAAAAGTATATCACATTAAGTTAGAGATCAAGAAATTATTCATGTGATATTATTGCACACTAAATCCTAAAGAAATAAAATTTTCCCATGTATTTTGCATTGGCTGATCAAAGTATAACAAAGTAAGGGATAGAGGAATCATTTAATTTTTAATATCTATGCATCAAGAAAATTCTGCTTTTAGAATTCTAATCTTAAAAGAAAAATCAAAGTAGAGTCTCTTTGGGATTAAAATACAATGAGTTTTGACCTGTCAACATCCAAAGAGAAAAAAGGTAGAAAGCATACCTTCAAATATATTAATTATAAGAAAGATGAGCTATAGTAACAAACTAAGCTTTGATTTAAGTAGAAAAAGATTAAAATAAATTTAAACATGGTAGAAGTAAGAAATGAATGTCAAAAATATAAATAAATTCAATAAAAAGTAAGCAAGTAAAGAATAATTGACTTAAATTCTTTAAAAATGTTAATTAACATTAAAAACATTGGCAAGCATGATCAAGGGAAAAAACCTCATAGAAAGGGAAAAATTAGCATCTTAGGAAAATTTCCCATGATACTAATAGAACAGAAAAGAAAGTGTTATATAATAATGATGCTTACGTTACTTTAAACATAACAAAATTTGGTATGATTTACAATGTGACTTCTAAAAACTCATTTATTCCAAGTTAAATTAGCAGAATTATACCTGAAAATTGAAAAATTGAATTAAGAGTGAATGCCCTAGCTTCCCTAATTGAAACAATCACCAGAATTATGAAAATTTATTTATAATTTTTTAAAAGTATCACTCATGGTAGTCAACTTGAGCTGCTATTGTCCATTACCCAGTTCCAAAGCCTCTTCTACATTTTGAGGTAATTTAAGAGCAGCAGTCCACTTCCCACCACCAATATCTGCTTTAGTGAACATAACCTGCCGTCCTATAATACCATATATGGTTGCATAAAAAACAGAAGTTTATTTTCTCACTGTTTTGAAACCCGGAATTCTGAAGTTTGGATAGTTAATTTCTGGCGATCGATATTTTCCCAGCATGAATACAGACACCTTCTTACTGTGTTTTAACATGAACTTTCTTTAGCTCGTGCATACAGAAAAAGTAAAAGTGAGAAAGAACTAACAAAAGAGAAAGCCCTCTTCTCGAGCATGCACCTCAAAACTCCTCTGTTTTCTTCCCATTTCAATTTAAGAAGCTTCTTCCACATTTTTGAGGTATGTGGTATATAACTGTGTCACTCAATAAAAGTGTTACAAAACCTGTTATTAGTCACGTTGAGCCACAAGAACACCATACCTCAAATTAGTTGGCTTACACAAGGGGAATTTGTTTTCTCACAATTCTGGGGCCTCTAATTCTGAGATTAGGGCACCAGGATGGTCAGGTTCTGTTGAGGATTCTCTTTTCGGCCACCTTTTGCTATGTGTTTATATGATCTTTTTTCAGTGCATGCATATGCAGAGAAAACAGAGAGTGGTATCTCTTTATATAGTGACACTAATCTTACTGGATAAGGACCCCACCCTAATAATCATATTTAAACTTAGTTATCTTCTTATAGTTCCTATAAAAGAATTAGGGATTAAATTTATAGCATATTCATTTTAAGGAAAATAAAATTTATCCTCTGCATCATTATATATAGACTTTTTTAGAATATTGGGGGGGGAGAAAGAAAGCAAAGTTATTCATATATTTGGTAAGGATAAAGTATGAATACAACTGGAAAAATAAGTTTATACTTTAAAAAAGAAGACAAATGTTGATAATTGTAACAGTAATGAATATATAGTGGTTTGTTACAGTGTTTGGTTTATATTTTATGTTTTTTTAACTTTTTTAGAAGTAAGGATGGTAATATAGATCACTAGTAGTGTACCTGTTTAGCATGCATTAGGTCCTGGATTCTATCAACAGAACCACACATGCAGGTACACATTTATATTGAACATACATATGCATATATGTATATTTACATTAATATGCATACATGCACACACATACATATATACATATATACATATATACATATATACATATATACATATATACATATATACATATATACATATATACATATATACATATATACATATATACATATATACATATATACATATATACATATATACATATATACATATATATATATATAGTCTGTGAGTGTGCCTGTGTATGCCATGAAAATTGAATATGAGTAAAAAATAAAACTAGAGGTGACCAAAATGGAAACAAATTATAGACCATGATTATTTTAGAAGATTGGGGCTCTAGAAGCAGAAATTATAAGGAAGATTGGATAGTAGAAAGTTGAGTAGGTAATGGTATAAGGATTCGTATCTATAAAAGGAGGGATACAGAGTGGGATGTTTTAACAGAGAAAGGGAATAAGCTCAATATACACCTGAACTACAAATTCAGGTGAATTGAAGTTGTGACATGGATCTAAAATATTCCGTCTCACTTCTCCTGTGTTGGACTAAATTGCCCTAATTTCTATATGTCTGCTTTTATTAGTTATTGTATGTGGGCTGCCTGGGAAGGCATTGCTTTTGGTGAAACAGCTCTGTAGTTCAAGGAATTCTTAAAGCAGGTAACAGCTAAAGATATCTGTTAACATCGTTTCACCTGATTTTCCTTAAAAGAAGAATGGATGGCACATTTTCATGTATATCACAGTTCTCAGATGATCCTTGAATCTACCCCCATATATAATTTTTAATTGTTAATTTTCAAAATTTTGTTATAGGGGATGAAACCCCGGGGCATTCTACCTTCAAACTATACCTCTAGCCAGATTTTTTTATTCTTTATTTTGAAACAGTTTCTTACTGTGTTGCAAAGGGCCTCACAAAGTAGCCAAAGCTGTCTGCAAACCACAATCCTCCTGTCTCAGCCTCTGAAATGCTGGGATTGCAAGAGTCTGTCACCATGCCTGACTTGTAATAATTATATTTATGTGGTAATGATACTATGGTAATAATTAGATCGAGTTAATGCATGTAACATATCAAATACTTTTGGTACTGAAAACATTTGAAATTTACTCTTGGAGACATTTTAGGATATACACAAATTATTAACTACATCCACCATGTTGTTGAATAAAACTCTGACCTAGTGTTTCAAATTTGCTTTCTTTTTTTAAACTTTTATTGGTGCCCTGTTGTCATACATCTTAATGGGGTAAAAAATGGTAAAGACATATACACAAGCATCACTCAGTTAGCCCTTCCCCAATTCCTGCCCCATTCCCTCCCCACTCCTCTTTCTGATGTTTGGCTTAGTGACTGACATTGATATGTTTGTTAAAGTACATCATGTGCATTAGAAAAGTTCCCTCTTGCTATTTTCCTTTATCTCAGGTCACTTTATTTGCTCATCTATAATATCTCTTTCTTCATCTAGAGTTTCACCTAGGAGCCATTTTCTCCATAGTTTCTGCATATTAGGGAGAACATCTGATTTCTTATTTTTTGTGACTGACTAATATCACTTAGCAAAATGCTCTCCAGTTCCATCTATTTTCCAGCAAATGGCGTAATTATGCTTTTCTTTATCGCTGAGCAAAATTCCATTGTGTATATGTCTCATTGTTTTGTAATCCATTCATCTGTTGATGGACATCTTGACTGGTTCTATAGTTTGGCAATGGTAAATCATGCAGCTGTGAACATAGATACACATGCATTAATTTGGTAGTTTGGTTTCCATTATTTTGGGTAGATACCTAGAAGTGGTATTGTTGGATCATATGGTAAGTTCATTCCACTTCTTCTGAGGATCCTCCATATTGTTTTCCAAAGTTGTTGCACTAATCTGCAATCCTACCAACAATGGGTTAGAGTTTCCACTTCTCCACATCCTCACCAGCATTTGTTGTTTTTAGTGTTCTGAATGATTGCCATTCTAGTTGGAGTTAGGTGAAATCTCAGGGTAGTTTTGATTTGCATCTCTGATTGCTAATGATGTTGAGCATTTTTTTCATGCATTTATTGGCCATTTAACTTTCTTCTTTCATGAACTGTCTATTTAGTTCACTTGCCCATTTTTTGATTGGTTGTTTTCTTAGTGCTGAGTTTATTGAGTTCTCCATATATTCTAGATATCAGTCATTTATTGGAGGAGTAATTGGCAAAAATCTCCCATTCTGTTTAATGCAAGCCCACATATTGATTCACTTTTTAGTTTCTTATACCTTTGGGGTCTTCTTGAGAAAGGTTTTTACTTGTGCCTTTGTGTTACAGCATTGGATCTATGCCCTCTTCAAGTAGCCTCAAAGTCTCTGGTATAATTTTTAAGTCTTTGATCTATCTTGAATTGACAATTTCGCAGGGTAATAAATTAGGATTTATTTCCATTTTTCTGCATATGATTAACCAGTTGAACAGGTTAAACACATTGTTGAACAGGCAATCTTTTTTCTATTGCACGTTTTTGGCCCCTTTGTCAAAAATCACTTGGTTGTACATGTGCAAATGTGTTTCTGAGATTTTCATTCTGCTCCATTTTTCTATGTATCTGTTTTTGTGGCTATTCTTTTTTTTTGTTGTTGTTTGTTTGTTTGTTACAAATGAACTTAAGGACTAATTTTTTTCTATGTCTTTGAGAAATGACCAGGGATGAAATAAAGAAAAAAAAATGATGCTCTGGGACTTGAAGGTAGTATTAAGTGAAAAATTCATAGCATTGAGTGTGCTCACATAAGAAGAACAGAAAGTTTCCAAGTAAATAACCTAATGACATACCTCAAAGCCCTGCAAAAACAGGAACAATTTAACTCCAAAGCCAGTAGAAGACAGGCAATTATTAAAATCCGACCAGAAATTAACAAATTAGAGAATAAAATTACAATACAGAAAATTATCAAAATCAAAAGCTGGATTCTCAAAAAAATTAACTAGATAGATAAACCTCTAGCCAACTTAATCTAAAAGAGAGAATCAACCCAAATTATGAAGATAAGAGATGAAAAAGGAGATATTACTACTGCCAGTGTAGAAAACCAGAGGATTATAAAAATTCTACTTTGAAAAACTATACTCCAACAAAGTAGAAAATCTGGAAGAAATGACAACTTTCTAGATAAATACAACCTTCCTAAATTGAGTGAAAATGATAGAGAAAACTTAAACCAACCAATAATAATCAAAGAGATTAAAACAGTAATAAAGAGCCTACCATCAAAGTAAAGTCCAGGACTAGTTGGTTTCCCAAGTGAATTTTATAAAACCTTTATCAAAGAGCTAATCCCAATAATCCTCAATCTATTTCTTGAAATAGAAAAAAATGGGACTTTTTCAAATACATCTTATGAAGCCAACATCATGTTATTATCAAAACAAAATGAACAGAGCTCAAGGAAGAAAAACTACAGGCCTGCATCTTTGATGAACTTGGATGCAAAAGTGTGAAACAAAATACTAGTGACACACACTCAAACCTATATCTAGAAAATCATACACTATGACCAGGTAGGGTTCATCCAAGGGATACCAGGCTGATACAAAAATTAATCCATATAATTCATCACATAAACAGAGACAAAGACAAAGATCATATGATCATTTCAATAGATGCTGAAAAAGCATTTGACAAAATCCAACATCCACTTATGCTATAAGCACTGCAGAGATTTGGAATAGAAGGAACATAACCTCAACACCATAAAAGCAATCTACAATAGGCCCACAGCCAACATAATATTAAATGAGAAAAACTTCAAGAATTTCCCCTAAAAACAGGAACAAGACATGGATTTCCATTATCACCATTTCTTTTCAATATAGTACTTGAGACTCTACCTAGAGCATTAAGACCAGAAAAGAAAATCAAAGAAGTACAAATAGGAAAAGAAGATCTAAAATTTTCACCATTTGCTGATGATATGATACTATACTTAGAAGACCAAACAAACTCAACCAAAAGGCTTATATAATTGATCAACAAATTCAGCAAAGTGTCTGGATACAAAATAAATCTCACAAAACCAGAAGTTCCTCTGTATACCAAACATAAATCACTGAAAAATAAATCCAGAAAACACTTTCACTCAGGATAGCCAACAAAAAATAAATAAAATACTTAGAAATATATTATACTTAACCAAGGAGGTAAAAGACCTCTATAAAGAAAATTATAAAACATTGAAAAAAGAAATCAAAGATAACCTTAGAAGATGGAAAGATCCTCCATGTTCATGGATAGGCAAAATAAATATTGTGAAATGACCATACTTCCAAAAGTGATCTACAGAGTCAACACAATACCCATTAAATTATCACATTTGCTTTCAGTAAATTTTCCCAACCATCTATTAGATTGACAGCAGTGGGCAGATGATACAGGATACAGATAATGAATCTCATGGTCTTCCACCTACTTCTGCTTTTTCTTATCTGAAAAAAAAAAAAAAAAGGGTTCCGCATTTTAAAATGTGGTATCTTGTGCCAATGAAATAAATACTTCTCAAATCTCAGATAGTGGCCCTGGCTGGGACCTTACAATAGAAAAAAAGTACATATTTGAGAAAGCTATCAATTTTTATCACAATAAGCCATTAGCTGTTCAAAAGTGAAGGGAGATTGATTCTGTTAACTTTCCAACAGTAGAGTGTTTGCAGGGACTAATATTTATCTCTATTTCAGGAATTCAAGATTTTCCTGGCTTCAATCTTGATATAGCCAACACGTTTCTGACTTTGACAAAGCCAGTTTGCCTTGACCTGAAGTTGATGTTGAAAAGTTGTCTTGATCCTAGTTCTCAATTTCCTTCCTTTCCTACTATGTACTATTGTACTGAAGCAACTTCTTGACTTTTGAACTTGGCATAAAATTTCCTGTTAATTACTAGTCTTTTATTATCATTTTTGTAGCATCAGTTCAGTTACATCAATCCCCATCCACTTACATGACATCCATAGTTAATATATTTCCATATTTTCCAAATTTCTGGTGCATAATTCAAGATCATTTTTTACATCCAATTTATACCAACCGATTCCTCCACCATTTACCATTTATTTTCCAGTTACCACTACTGATTAATTCCTCCATCTCAGGTTATCAAGTGACTTGCATCCCAAGCTTTAGCTTCTCAATTATAACTCAGACAATAGGAAACAGCTCTCAGTGGTTGAATTATCTGGGTAAAAAAAACCTGAATTAAGGTCTCTTAGAATATTAATTAGAATATAATATTATAATTAATATTTACATAATATTAATTAGGAAATGCTCTTACAGGCAACAACTAAAAAAGTAATGGGGAAGACTAAAGATATGGAATTTTGCAGATATAAAGGTTTAGTTGTGAAGAATGCATTGACAGTGGGCTCAGCTGACAAAAAGGGGTCACTCTGGAGCTAAATGCCTTGGGAACTATCACCCAAAATGACTTGGCTTTTAAAAAATCTTTCAGTGTTAGATACTGGGTAGTAGCTGGCCCTCACTCTCAGAAGGACTATGCTCTTTGCTGAGGTGAATGAAGTTTATGTAACCCATAAAGTAGGTGATAACAGAGGACTCTAAGTATCAGATAAGAAAGATTAGGATTGGATATTATATATCCATTTTAATCATAATCATGGAGCTACTTAGATAATGAAATCAGAAATTCAATATTCCAAATAATAAATACTAAAACCATAGAAAATGAATCTTAAAAATATTGCATATCATGTCATTATTCACTGATAAAATAGTCAACATCAGAAAATATATGATGTATTTTCCTATCTTGGGACAAGGAAAAAACAATGTAATCCACTAAATTTATGACTAAATAATATAATATGGATAACATTTATTTTTTCATTCTAAAAAGCATCAAATAACTGAAAATTTAAGAGAAAGCTATGGCACAAATCTTGTCTAATTGTTGAAACATTACAATCTTTTATTAAATTTTAACAGTATTTTATAATAATAAAAAACAAATGACAAGTAAATAGTATGCCAAAATGTTAATATATATAGAACATTAATCTCCCCAAATTTCAAACACATTTCCAAACTAACCCAACTTGTTATATATCACATTATTCAAGTAGAAAAATAAGTAAAATGTTTAATTTTATTCATTGTAGAAATATTTTAAATTAAAAATGTAAATGTAAAAATTGATATAAATCATCAGTAGTGGCAAGTAAATTGCTACTGAATGATTTAAATTATCTCATTAAAATGTTATCACCTAATAATAGATTAAAATATTCAAAAATACCTGGGCTTGGTGGTGTACACTTGTAATCCCAGCATTTGGGAGGCTGAGGCATGGGAATTGTGGTTTGCGGCCAACCTCATCTACTTAGTGAGACCCTCTGCAACTCAGTGAGACCCTGTTTCAAAATAAAGAATAAAAAATAGGGCTCAGGGTGTAGCTTGAAGGTAGAATGCCCTGGGTTTCATCCTCAGTACCACAAGAAAAGAATACTCAAAATTGTAAATTACCCCTAATTATTATAATATCTTAGACAAATCCATTATACATCTTTTTCACATAAAAATTCTAAATTTTATATGGATAATGCATACAAAATTATAAACAGTAGTTGACACCACCATCACATAAAATACATTAAAATAATATTGTACATTAATGTCAGATATACTCAGATTTAACTAAAGGTCTGAAAATTTTCCAACTTCAAATGAAGTTTAAGAAAATGATCAAGTACACATGCACATATACACATATAGTCTGTTCAAGGATGTACAAAAATAACAAAACATATATTTATTCATTTTATAACACTAGAATGTATAAAATGGCACAAAAATTAAATTAAGTATATGTGACAAACTGGTAGAAAAATAAATGAATTTCATAAAGAAGTCTGGGTACCTAGAATATACAAAGATATAAGATTTATGATGTTGAGGTATATTCCTTCTATTCTGATTCTCTGCAGTGCTTTTAGCATAAATGGAAGTTGTATTTTGTCAAAAGCTTTTTCAGCGTCTGTTGAAATGATTATGTGATTTATATAATGCAAGTAAAATAATCATCAAAGTGGTGCACTCCTACTTGGGAGGAGTGACACCAGAGGAATGCAAGCTCGAAGCCAATGTAGACAACATACTGTGACCCTGTTTCTGAATAAAAATAAAAATGGCTGTAGTTGTAACTCAGTGGTATATCATCCCTGGAATCAATCTCCAAACCAAAATAAATAAACAAATATAGAATAAAAACAATCTGATGAGGAAAAAATGATGACAAGTTGACCAAGTGAATCACAAAAGAAATAAAATTAAATAAGAACAAAAATGTTTCAAAACAAAACATAAAATAAAATAGGGGATGTATCTCAGAGATATAACATCCCTGAGTTCAATTGCTGTACCGTGGGACAGGGACCTATGTATTTAAGAAAAATTTATCTTAAAATTAACATGCCATTTTCATGGATAATAACTTATATTATCATATTTATTTTTGATGAATATTATCAAGATACCAAATTAATTTCACTCTATCCATGTTATTTTTCGTCGTAGCCATTGTTGAGTCAGTAGAAAAAGTTTTAGAACATGTTATAGTTAGCTCACATTATGGATGTTTAGAATTAACTTTAATATATAAGGCCCCAATGAAGAAAACAGGCCTCTCATCATCATAATCCTCCTTCCATAAAACCTACAAGTGGAATACTTTATCCAAGTTTATGGGCCATGAAGGAGGGGGGTGTTATAATTTAAATGTTTGTCTCCTCCAAAACTCATGTTCAGACTGAATTGCCAATGTAATAGTATTTGAGAGTTGGGACCTATAAGTGGTGATTAGGCCACAGGAGCTTGGCATTCCTAATTGGCCTTAATGCCTTAATAAACATGACTGGGGAACTGAGCTTATTTTGCCCTTCTGCTGTCCATCATGAAAAGACACAGCAAGAAGGCTGTTACCATGTACCAGTGACTTGACCTAGAACTTCATAGCCTACTAACTGTGAGCCAATTATTCTTTTTTTAATTGTAAGTACCTAGTCTCTGGTATTCTTTTATAGAAGCACAGACTAAGACACAGGCATAATAGCGATTCTGACTATAAAAGTTTTGTGAATGGGGACCTTACTTGAGAAGCATGTTAAGATATTAACTATAATAAATTGACTTTGAGCCAAAAGTCTTGATTGCAGATGTGTCCTTCCACTGGGTAGGAAGAGTACGTGAACAAAGGCAAGAGTATTTGGTTGGATTTGTTTTATTATAGAAATGAACAACCTGGAAAGAGAGATGTGGAAGTCAGTGTCCCTTTAGAAACATGTGGGTATTTTCATACAAAGGAATATGTATAACCTTAAGTGTGAGAGTTACCGACACAAAACAGGGACAAATTTAGGGATATCCTATGGTGGCCATGGAAGTTGCACTCTCCCCAAGGAAGGAAAAGGGGACTGTTTAATAAGTTTAGAGTTTAATATTTGTACTGTGAAAAAAATGTTCTGGGAATTAGTTGCACATCACATTATATACACTACTTATTTTCCCCTTTGTGCTGGGAACTTAACCCAGGGTCACACTACCTGTGAGCTCTAACTACAGTGCTAAGGATCTCACTAAGTGGCTGAGGCTGTCCTCAAATCTTCTAACCTCCTTTGGCAACCTCTCAAATACTGGGATTACAAGTATTTGCTATCTAACTAAGTCTGAATATACTACTGAACTATAATGCTGAAAATAGTTAAAATAATGACTATAATGTTATGTGTTTTTATTACCAAAATGGAGAGTACATTTTGCTTCCTGTTACTCTTGAAAGCATTGTTTAAATTGTGAACTTCTTTTTAATCTTACTATAAAAAGTCTCTTTTCCCAGTTCATAGCAAGTCAGCTGTAGCCCTCAGTGACCACACAGTGAAAAATCAAAAAAATGTGTACTTTAGTAAATAACTTTAATAACTCAAAAAAGCAGTTCCTGGTTATCATGGACCTTTTCATAATCTTTAGTCAACAGAAGCAATGATTAATTATAAATTATGTGAAAATGTACCCTAATACGCCTATTTAGTAGGAAATTGAAATAAGAAGGGTAATGGTACTTCAAAAACCCTAGTCTATAAAGAGCAGACTTAAAGTTAAGTGCTCATTTTGCCAAGAAAATTTTCAAAATATATTGTTACGTAATATTTAGAAACATTCAGCTGGGCATGGTGGTGCACACTTGTAATCCCAGCACTTGGGAGGCTGAGACAGGAGGATTGCACAGGTTCAAAGCCAGCCTTAGCTACTTAGTGAGGCTCTCAGCAACTTAGTGAGACCCTGTTTCCAAATAAAATAGAAAATAGGTCTGGGAGTGTAGCCCAGAGGTAGATAGCTCCTGGATTCCATCTCCAGTACCACACACACACACAAAAAGAAAACGACAACAGCAACAACAACAACAACTATATATATATATATATATATATATATATATATATATAATTTGTAAACATTGAGTACAGACACTGAAAACTTATTATTTATTCTCATTTGAAACTGCTCTAATTTGACTCGTTCTTTGGGTTTATTCTTCAAAATATTTCTAGATTAATGAACTACTGCTCATTAACACATCTCAGTATTATCACGTTAGTTGTTTCATAGAAATAAATGATCATTATCCAGCAATAGCTTTTCTCCTAGTCCTCCTGGACAAATTTGCAGCCTTCCCATGATTAGGCAGGTCTATGTAAATAAATTTTATTCAAATACATTAGTAATAGTACATAGTCCAATTCCATGCCTGCATGCATTACAAAATTCTAGCATTCTCTGATATTCTGTTTGGCCCATCTAACTGATTGCTATGGCGAAGCCTATGGGGACACTAGAAGCCACATATTGAAGAAGTAACCTGTAATTGCTCTTGAAACATTATGTATTTAGAATTCTACTTCACGACATCTTAGCTTTCACTAAATGATTCAAGTTTGAAGTAAACAAACAACACAAATAATGCCCATTAAACAGAAAAAAATCCAAGTATAACATCCTTTTTTCTTTTTTTTTTCTTTTCTTTTTTTTTTTTTTAACCTCCCAAGCACGGGGATTACAAGCGTGCACCACCACACCCGGCAAGTATAACATCCTAAATCCCATGAATCATTGAGAAGAGATATGTGAAAATATATTATAGGCCTTGGTAGACCATCAGTTGTGAGCCATGTTCTAAAGAGTACAGCATCATACTTCAATACTGGGCTTAGGAATATTATTATATGGAAATGAAAATCTGGAAGGAAACAGGAGTTCAAGATCAATAGTCTTCTGACTTCTAAAGTTAGCTGAGTACCACAATACCACTTCTTCCTTGCCTCACAAATAAATTTTCTTGCGTAAAGATAAATTTCCTGTCTGAAGAGTGTGGCATGAGTGTGTGTGTGTGTGTGTGTGTGTGTGTGTGTGTGTGTGTGTATCTGTATTTGTAGGGGTGTCAGTCTCAGATACTTAGAAAACAGGCATTGAACAGATTTACAAGCAGAAAGTTTATTGGAATTTGGTCTCAAATTTAACACCTATTGGAAAGTCAATGAGGTAGAATTAGTAAGATGGAGAAGTTAATTGCAATGCTGTTTTGCCAAAGTTCCAGCTGAGCACATGAAGATCACTGGAGCTAAAGTTTTTCCACAGGAATAGCCCTATGGAGGCAGACAAGTGAGTATGGGCTGCCAACCGTGCAGACAGCTCACCTCTGCTGAGGGCATTTCTCCTAGCAAAGGCTCACCTGAGAACTGTCAACTATCTAGGAAAAAATAAATGCTTAGTTCATTAAAGGAGACTGTAGTATCCCATTGTTGCTGTGTTACTCCCATTGCTGAATAAATCATATATTTGATAACTAAGCCTGTGAGATGAGCTAATATTTAATAGCCAACTTATTTCTGTTCCTTATGCCAAGTATATGCCATTATTAGTATACAGAGTTTTATTTGTATTGTAATTTGAGTACTTATTACAGAAAAGACTTCATCAAGAAGAAACAGAAACTTTTATTCACAAGATGGATTAATAGGCTTTTCAAATTATTTTTTAGAAAGAGGTGAAAATGGTGAATGAGACTAAGCAAGATATGACTATACATTTGCGTCTGTTCTCTAAGAAAGTGCCTATGATATGCCTACTAATATTTCAAAATAGTCAAAATGTTCAATGAATAATTATTTACTAACATATCACTTTAATTGTGTAGATGAACTATATTTACCTTGATATCCTTAGGACTTGTCTCAATTCTTGGCATAGGGTAGTCCAGAGAAATATTTATTATATAGAAGATTTACATGATATAGTAATAAATTAAAATATGCATACATGTATCCATATTTTATGCAGTAAATCTGACTAAGATGACAATCCACTTGACTTTCCTGGAGTAAGTCAGTTTTCTTGTGTGGGTAAGAGAAGCAGGCAACGAATATAATGCAATCTTGTTTACATTAGTCATCTACGCATATTTATTTTAGCACTATTTAAGAAAGTTACAAGCTTCACATCATATCCTTCTTCAAGGACCCTGTGTCTCATCCTCTCTAGACTTGGCCCAGCCAACCTTTGGATGTTGTTGTTAGCATTATCAAAGTTGGTGGCCTTGCTAGGAATTTGAGGATTCACCCCATCTTATTTTAGGATTTATTTTGTGTGCTCTAAAAGAAACATAAAAACACTAAGAAACCTACTTTTTTCAAAAGTGTCTCACGCCTTCTGTTCTCTTCTCTATTTCTGACCTATTCCTGATGCTATCCTACAGAAGAATGGAGTGAACTGCAAAACACCTGCCTAGATACTATCATCAAACTGAGCTGATGATTCCCTGAACACTTGTTGGAGGTATAGCACACTGATAAGATGGTGGCCTATCTAGTGCCATCATATTTAACTAGACTGACACAGATACAGGCACACATATGTACTGATACAGGCACACATAGGTACTTTTCTAACAAGGAAATTGGGTAAGGGGTAATTGGGTGATGTGTGCATGTATGTCTCCACCATCTTCTTATCCATTAAGAAGTATGACTACAATGCACCAATAAAATTAAAAAAAATAAAATAAATTTAATACAAGACATGACCAGCCACACAGATCCTTGCATTCAGTTTCATACTGTGTTCATATCACCACAACCATGAGACAGAAGCTCGCTTTTCAGGGCTTTATGGTTCTGATACTATAAATCTAATGTAGACGTGAGTTTTTTAAGCAAATGATTCATATAATTTTGTTTATGTAACTGAACTAAAGGAAGGAAGAGAGGTAAAGATAAAATTCTACTATTGACTTAGTTGTTTTCTTTCAAGCATTTATAAATAATGAAGATAATAGTACAGGACTGAAGATAGATTTCTGATCGTTCCCTACTGATGCCTCTGTACATTGACCTTATTTATTAATAAGCTGCACTTAGAAATGTAAGCAGTTAAATGCAATAGCAAAGCCATTTATGCCCCCCCAATCTACAATGATAAAATAAAACTTTGTTATATTTCTTGAAATGAACATACATGATTTTATGGTATTTTTGGAAAACTTATAGAAAAATTGTTAAAATACATAATCCTCAGGTATATTGATTTTAATAAACTCATGTTTATAGTCTGGAAATTATTATTATTTTATTTTTTAGGGTTATATCTAATTTGCTATTTAACATTGTAGCTATTAATGAATAGAATATATTTTATATTTGAAAATACAGCAAGGTTAATTTTAAGTGTAAGCCATGATACAGAAAAACAAATACTATGTTTACACAAACCAGGTTTATAGCAAATTGTTGCTTCCAATATTATAATTTCTATTTACAAATTAGAAGAATCAATTTTAAGTATATATATATATATATATATACACACATACTAAAGATTTTCTTCTAAGAAAATATTCACAATGCATAAACTTTTTAGATTGTTTTTGATAAAATATGGATCTACTTAAATAATATTTTATTTATTTATTTATTTATTTATTCATTTATTTATTGGTGGTACTGGGGGTGGAACCCAGAGGCTTTCTACCTCCGGGCTATACTTCCAGACCTATTTTTATATCTTATTTGGAAAAAGGGTCTCGCTAAGTTGCTGAGAGCCTCACTAAGTAGCTGAGGCTGGCTTTGAACCTGTGCGATCCTCCTGTCTCAGCCTCCCAAGTGCGGGGATTACAAGCGTGCGCCACCACACCCGGCTTAAATAATATTTTTAAAATGTATTAGGGAAGCCGGGCGTGGTGGTGCACACTTGTAATCCCCGTGCTTGGGGAGCCTGAGACAGGAGGATTGCACGGGTTCAAAACGAGCCTCAGCTACTTAGTGAGGCTCTCAGCAACTTAATGAGACCCTGTTTCCAAATAAAATATAAAAAAGGTCTGGGAGTATAGCCTGGAGGTAGAAAGCCTCTGGATTCCACCCCCAGTACCACCAAAAAAAATGTATTAGGGATGTATTAAATTTTGGCATTCTATGCATATCATGCACGTACACACACACATGCAGTATACAGACACACTTTCTTTTGCACAGCTAAGAGTAAAGAAAAATAGATCCCATGTTTTTATTCATTTATACAAAGTATTATAGTTACAAATTTTAATTAATATTTGGCCCTTAAAATATATTTAAAATATTTTAAATACTATCTAAAATATTCAGAAACAATTTTTGAGAAATTGAATTCTTAGTACTTTTCATCAGTTAACTTTTGCTAAATTGTGTTGTGCCAGCGAGAAGTACTGACATTTCAGTAGCTTCTATGTCCCTTTTATTGCTGCCTCAAACCAGAATATATTAGGCTTAAAAAATAGACCTTTTATATGTCTTCTGATGTTTATAAGAAAGGAAAAAGTCAAAGGGAACATATACAATTGTCCTTAAAATTCTAACTTGTAGTCATCTCAATACACTACATTCATATTACTATAAGCAAAGCAAGTCACATGGCCTAGCCTGATGTCAATTGCATGGCCATGCAGACTCCTCCATGGGGAACACTGCATGCCACCTGGCATTAGACAGGGATGCAAAATCAACTAACAGCTGGGGAAGAAATGACTTGGAATAATTGTCTTACAAATTTTAGAAAAGTACAAATTCATGAATATCTATAAAAATCAAATTAGGTAATGACTTTACTTTTAAATATACAACATTTTATTCCTGTTTTGTAAGCAAACAGAAAAATCTATTCAAGTTATTTCAGTGTTTTTTCCATGTAGCTTAAGGTCATTCAAGGAAACCAAAGTCATCTCATAATTGACCTAATGCAAAAGCTTATTTTGTAAGCTTTTAGGGTTCTTATAGTTCTTGAGTTCAAAAATTGAATGACCAGAGGGATAAAGATTACTTGTAGGCTTTGGATTTTATAAACATTGAAAATGCTAGAGAATCTTATTTTTTTCTCTGTTAGATGAAAATGTAGAACTTCTATTATTTTTTCTTCATCAAATCCTACAGAAAAAAAAATCACAAATATAAGTTTGGCTCTTGGCACAGAAAATTCCTGTCTGGACAAATAAAAAGAAAATCTGAAATAAAAGAATTCAAATATCTCTATAAAATAATATCAAGAAGAGTGACATTGGTTATCTTTTGGAAGAAATATCTGCATATCAGAGCGAAAATGCATTTTCTTGCAAATTATTTTGTGTGTTTTCAGTGTAGGACCCATTGTGAGGACCTGGAGAGCATTATGTTAAATGAGATTAGCCAGTCACAGAAAGTGAAAGGTCTTCATTGCAGTACAATTCACAGTAGCCAAATTATGGAACCAACCTAGGTTATTATCAACAGATGAATGGACTGCAAAATTATGGGAAATACACACAATGGAATTTGATTCAACAATAAAGAATAAAATTATGTCTTTGCAAGAAAATGGAAGGACCCAGAGAATATTATGTTAAGCGAGATTAGCCAGTCACAGAAAGTGAAGGGTCATATGAATTATCTACTATGTTGCAAGCTAGAGAGTAACCTGGGATACCAGAGAGACTCCAGATAATGAAGAAGAAACCTCAATGGAGCCATGAAAGTGGTTTAAGGGAAGGGGAGGAGGAAGGCTGGAGTTCATTCATGGAAATACTACCATCGACTGTGTCTACACTTGTGAATATACCAACATCAATCCAGTACTCCCTATTGGGAAGGGGGTGAAATGAGAAGGATGGGTGGACACCAAGTGCTTTGTGCATATGTATCATTGTAAACATGATTTACATTATGATATGAGACTATAATGCACCAAGAAAAGCATAAAAACTAAAAAGAATGTGAAGGATTATATGTGTTCTCCAATATGCAGAAACTAGGTAGTAACGGGGACACCAGAGAGACTCCAGTTTATGGAGAAGAAACCTCAGTGTCTAAGATGGTCTAAGAGGAAAAGAGAGGAGTGAGGGTCGTTGAAGGAATTACTACCATTGACTATGAATACATATGTGAAAGTACGAATGTCAATCTCACTACTGGGAAAGAAAAGAGACAGGGAGGAAGGAAGAGGCCACCGAGCACTGTGTGCATGTACGTCACTGTTCACGTGATTCACAGCATGATATGAGACTGTAATGTATGAATAAAAGCATATCAAATTTACAAATAAATAAACTCCCTAAATATAGGTAAGAACCTATATTGGCTTACACACTTAGAAGAAGTCTTCTCCTATCTTCCCTTCTTCTGCCAGTATTCAGGAGGTGGAGACTGGAGGACTGCTATTTGTGGACAGCCTCAGCTACTTAGGAAGGCCATTCGCAATCCAGTGAAATCCTGTTTCAAAAAATAAAAAGACTAGAGGAGCCGGGCATGGTGGCGCACGCTTGTAATCCCCGCGCTTGGGAGGCAGAGACAGGAGGATCGCGCAGGTTTGAAGCCAGCCGCGCGCGCTGGCTTAGGAGACCCTGTTTCCAAATAAAAAATGTAAAAATAGGTCTGGGAGTGTAGCCCGGAGATAGAAGGGTTCCAGGAACCCCAGTACCACCAAAATAAATAAATAAATAAATAAATAAATAAATAAATAAATAAATATTAAAAAAAGAAAAAGACTAAAAAATAGGGCTGGGTGTGTATCTACGAGGTACAATGCCCCTAGGTTCCATCCTCTGGTACCAATAAATAAATAAATAAATAAATAAACAAACAAACAAACAGACATATATAAGATGTTTAATTACTCATCAATTGTATTCTTACAAAAATGCTACCAGAAAATTGACATATTTATGTTCAGTCTCTTTGCTGTGTATCATTTTCTATTCCCATTCAATTATATTTTCCCGAAGTTATTCTATTGCACAAGTATTTTCAGATATCTAATAGATGATTAGTACAACCTATTCTGAAATTCAAGAGGCTGAAAATGATTTTCGAGGAGGCACTTCTGAGGGAATGTAGCTAATGTAGCAAAATGAAAGAAAAAGTTACATCCTAAAAAAATGATTTATTGCTGATGTACAAATCTAAACTGGACGTGACCAGACTTGAAAAAAATACAGATGCTCTTTCATGATATACAAAGAGAGGATTTGTTTTGATGCCATTCTACACATCTAAAATTACTGGTAGCCCAATACACACTGTCATTGTTTATTGCTCCTTCTTTCCAAATAATGTTTTCTCCAATCCATGTAAATCTTCTAAGTTTTTAAAATTCAAATAATTTCATCTCTCATGATAAGTATAGAATTATCTAAAAATAGTAATATTTTGTACCTAAATATAACTAATTAAATTTATAAAATGGAACAATGTGACTTAAAGCTTTTATAATTTTAACTTTTGTTATTCACTTAACACATGCCTTTAGGAATTTTTCTCAAGCCAGTTTTACTTATGCATAAAAGCACATGATTGCTTAATTATTATTATGAAATATTTTTTGTTCTTTGTAAAAAAGAGTGAAACTATTTTAAAAATGCTATACTTTGCCAATGGTATATTGACACTACTCAGTCGATATTAAAACCATTTTTTAAATTATAAACCATGTAATGTTAAAAATAATAACTTTTCAGATTGATGTATGAGTGGCTTTAAAGTGTAGAAGTGTGTGTGGCTTGTATGTATGTATGAGCGGCTTCCTTTAAATACTCATAATGCCACATCATATTTATTGAAAAATAAGAAATTCATCTTAGTATTTGTTGTATAACAAATCATCTCAAATTCTACTGGATTAAACCAATCACCATGATCTGTTTCATGATTCTGTAAATTACAAATATGTTATAGAATGTAGTAAGTGCTCTTGGCTTCTCTGATCTGGGCTCAATTCAGTTGATGTTATCTACAGTTGGTTGGAAGGCAGTGGTCATCTGATGAATCAGCAGTGAATAGCTGGTATAAAATACCTCCTCTGGGATTTTTTTTTTTTTGGTTTATCTCTGTTTATCATAAATCTTTACACACAACTCAAAAACATAAAGAAACATGGACAGAGGACCCAAAAACAACAAGTGGGTAAACCTCAATGTTCAAGCAATTGTCTCATACTGTCCATTGGATATAGCTTATTATCTGTTGAAAACAAGAAGCAGAGTGGTTGGTGACCACTGCAGGAGAGGATGCAGAAGGTTATAAACCATATGACAGCCATGACTATCACCACCAACCTCAGTTATCAGATACATATTGTTGCTAATTATCATAGCTGTCATTCATTGAGCCCTGTATATGTTTCTTCTTTCCCTTTTCCTTTTTTCTTTTATTTCCTGATTTTTTTCATAGTATTACTTGCCATCTTTACTGATTTTAATCTTGCGTTTGATTTCCCATGTATAATTTTATTTCCTTTATGTTTTGAATGCTAAGATCAAGGATAACAAAATGTACTTTTTCTTCTCTCTCTATTCTACTCTTTGTAGACCACTCAGTTCACTTTATGTATCACTGAATGGCTTATTCTGAAGAAAATCTTTATATATGACATGGGTGTAAGCATGACTTTTCCCCAATCAGCATGTAAGAAATAAATCCTGTAACTATCTCCCACTGGGAACTATTAAGCTGCTATAACCGTAGTTCAGAGTCAGCTTTCTTGCCTGTAATATTAAAGATCACCTTCCATTCCCTGAGGACTGTCTTCAGTTGGGTACTCTCTCACACGGCAACCATAAGTAGCAGCTCTTAGCAAAGATATTTTAAAAAGCACTTTCCAATATAAACTGTCCTCCTATTAGCATATGGACTACAGCTTTTATCAGAAACAGTGTCAATATATAATTAACCTACTAAGTAGCATGCACAGGAAGGAAATAAAAAATACACTTATTTCTAAACACTGCAATAACAAATAAATGAATAAACAAAGAATCACCAAACTGTTTTCTTTTCAAAAGATATACTGAAAAATATCAAGATGTTGAAACATTCTTTTCATAATAATTTTCCTGTTCTTACTACCAAACAATTTATGTCCCAAAACTAAACAGTAAATTTTTATTATTCATGCTTTTATACACATCCCAGGTTACTTTGCCATTAGAAATGTGGATAAGAAGGAAATAATATTGCTGCCTCATTAATTTTCTTCATTTCTTTTTTCAGATATGGTTTACTTATAGAAAAAAGTGACTCCAAGGTATCCAAAGATAATAGAATTTTTTTTATATTCTACTTCAATTAATTTTCCACAAGGAGCCAAGGCAATTCACTGGGAAAAGGCAAGCTTTTTTTTTTTTCAAGAACTAATTCTGGGAATATTGGATGTCCTTATGCAAAATGACAAATTTAGCACTTTTATTGTACACAAAAATAGGTCACACAACTAAATATAATATCTAAAACAATATAAAGCTTTATACAAAATACAGGAGAAAAACTTTATGACCTTGGTTAGGCATAAAATTATTAAAATACATTTAGAAAAGTAGAAACCATATTTAAAGCCAAATAAAAAGTGAAACAAATAAAAATATTTGCACTTCAAACAACATCAAGTGAACATCTGAAAAAAACATTTTCAAATATGCCTCTGAATATTTAGAAAACAGAACCACACGAAAAGATGTTCAACAGCATTGGCCTTGAAGGACAGTGACAGCTGACAGTGGTGCCTGGTGCACTTCCCTCCACAAAATAAAAAGGAAAAAAAGAAAACAAACAAAGACTCAAACTGCTCTTCCACCAGAGCGTTTGGGGCAGAGCACTGCAAGGCGGTAAGGATGTGTAAGCATCATAATAGAACATGGAGGTGGAAGCATCATAATCAAGATCAACCATGATCCAAAAGGACTTTCTACATGCAGTAGGAAATGTGTAAACAGAAGGCCCTTAGCCATTTCTACTAATGCCACCCATATCTGAAATCTTTGTTGCTAGAGACGCCTGCAGCCTTCAGAGACTCTGAGTCCAGTCACAGGAGCTGCCAAGAAAGTTTGTGCTGAATTACCCCAATGGAAGGGTCCAGAACAAGATGATACCTTGGGATCCTGCCCACTTCAAATGTGTTGAATCAGCCAGGTGCTATCTTGGATGAACTGACCTTGAGAACCAGTGGGCTGACACCACATGCACCTGCAGACCTGTGAAGCTGCTAGGTGGTCCCAGCTACCCTCTCTCCAGCCCAGGAAGTAGTCAGGAACCCACTCTGGACAGCTCAGTCATCTGTGGCCTCAGGAAGCACCTCAACTACTATCAGCCACAGGAAGCTGCTGAGCATCCCTTTTTGAGCAATTTAACCCCAATCCTGAGAGGTCCAATGAAGGCTCCAGTGCAGCCCTTGGACACTGGCAGGTACCTCAGACAATGGCAGATACTCTCTCACTGCTACTAAGCATATGAGCTATACAGTCTGGAACCAATTGAGTGGCGTAGTCCAGTATGACACTCAAAAACTAATACTCTGTCTCTGCTTCCAGGAGATCTGAATCTCCCCTGCTCAACCCACTAGAATGGTCATGCCCCCACACAACCCAGGGAAACTGATAAAGACTCTGTACCCACAACTGAGTGTACTGATTCCAGAGCATTTACTATACCTCTTTTATTGAACGAGCAATCCCTGGAATCTCTATAGACCATGCCACTGAGATACCTGAAGCCTTTACTGAAAGTGACCACAGCTGAAGAAGCTACACAAAACCTACAGAGATACAAGCCTCCAGAAACAAATGTACTGTGGCCTGCCCACCTGGTATCCTTACTATACATCTCCAGGATAAAATCATTTACTATAAAAGCCATCCTATAAAACGGGTAGAGCCAACAGGACATCCGGACACAAAAATAGAAATGAAAGAACGCAGAAGCATTAAAAATAAAGTAACATGATACCCCAAATAAAACATTAATAATTTTATTGTTGTTTTCTTTGCTTTTTATTTTTTATTTAGTAAGAAACCGGGCCCAGTAAGATGCTGGGTTCTGGGCAGGGGTCGCGCACGGGGCACGCCAGCCGGGACCCAGGTCGCAGGACTCTGGGCCCCAGCCGAACTGCGAATAGCACGCCAGACCCCTGGAGAAACCGGGCCCAGAACAGAAAAAGATAAAGAAAAATATCAGAGAGGAGGTAAGAAAGCTGTTATGGATACCAGGACACTGGAGATGCAGACAAAACTTATCTAAATGCACTGGAACTTATGGAAAAGTTTGCCATGAAAGAGGACTGCTATTTCTCTATATTGTTAAGAATCTCAGACATCACCTGTAAGGAGAGAATTTAGTGGAGACCAAGGAGAAATGCGGTGTTGAAAGAGTTCTCCGCGATGGTGGTGGAGACTTGTATTCAGGAGAAGCAGAAACCGGATCCTACCAACTTTATTTTTTTGGAGAAATTACACCAAATGTCGAATGCTACCATCACGCATGCTTAGGAACACTGGACAACATTCAGAGTGGAAAAAGAGCCTGGGAAGGATTTGAAATGGTGGAGGCAGTGGCAATGCCAGTGGCCAATACTCAGGGGAGGCAAAGATCTGATACATTACACCTGGAACCTTTGAAATAATAACCACAGAGACAGTAATCGGAACCTGCTGAGGGGTTAGGCGGGCGCCGGGGCCAGTGGCCGACATCGGAGCTGCTGTGAGGCAAGGCCACTACTGAGGCCTCCGTGGCCGGGATTGGAACCTGCCGAGGGGTTAGACCGATGCTGGGGCCAGCGAGGCCGGCATCAGAGCCTGCCGTAAGGCAAGGCCGGTGCTGGAGCCTCCAAGGCCGGGATTGGAGCCTGCCTTGAGGCAAGGCCGATACTGGGGCCTCCGTGGCCAGGATAAGAGCCTGCTGAGGGGTTAGGCCGGTGCTGGGGCCAGTGAGGCCGGCATCGCAGCCTGCCGTGAGGCATGGCCGGTGCTGGGACCTCCGAGGCCAGTATCAGAGCCGGCCGAGGGGTTAGGCCGGTGCTGGGGCCAGCGAGGCCGGCATCGGAGTCTGCCATAAGGCAAGGCCGGTACTGGGGCCTCCGAGGCCAGGATAAGAGCCTGCCGTGAGGCAAGGCCGGTGCTGAGGCCTCCGAGGCCGGAATAAGAGTCTGCCGAGGGGTTAGGCCGGTGCTGGGGCCAGCGAGGCTGGCATTGGAGCCTGCCGTGAGGCAAGGCCGGTGCTGAGGCCTCCGAGGCCGGGATAAGAGCCTGCCGAGGGGTTAGGCCGGTGCTGGGGCCAGAGAGGCCAGCATCGGAGCCTGCCATGAGGCAAGGCCAGTACTGAGGCCTCCGAGGCCAGGATAACAACCTGCCGAAGGGCTAGACCGGTGCTGGGGCCAGCGAGGCCGGCAAAGGAGCCTGCCGTGAGGCGAGGCCAGCATCGGAGCCTGCCGTGAGACATGGCCAGTGCTGGGGCCTCCTAGGCCGGGAACGGAACCTGCCGAGTGGTTAGGCCGGTGCTGGGGCCAATGAGGCTGGAATTGGAGCCTGCCGTGAGGCTAGGCCGGTGCTGGGGCCTCCGAGGCCAGGATTGGAATCCTGCCAAGGGGTTAGGCTGGTGCAGGGGCCAATGGCCAGCATCGGAGCCTGGTGTGAGGCAAATTCACTCCTGCGGCCTCCAAGGCCGGGACCAAAGCCAGCTTAGTGGTTAGACCGGTGCAGGGTCCTGCGAGAACAGAACTGGGGCCTCCCATGAGGCAAGGCCGCTGCTTGAGCCAGCGAGGTCTGGATCAGTCCACTGAGTAGCCAGGCCACAACTGGGACCATCAAGAGTGGGATCGGTACTTGCAACGCAGCATGCACAGAGAAATATCGCACAAAATATAAATCAGACGCTTCTCTTAATCAGCCATAACTAGGAGGAAAAGGGCAACAGGAAGAGGTTGAGCTATAGAAGGGGCCCTATAGTGAAGCAACTAATGTGACCAATCAGAGGGTATGTAATACTGGAGGACGGAGCCTCTTTAAAACGCAGGAGGTACATAAACAAATGTATCAAAGTAATCACCAAAGAAGCGTGGGATGGAGGGAGGGGGAGGGAATGGGATGGGATGGGGGCTGGAGGAGGGCTAATTGGATGATGTGTGCTTGTATATCCTCTCAAGTCTTGTACTCCAATGTGATTGATATATGACTACAATGCACCAATTTAAAAAATAAATTAATAAAAAAAGAAACTAAAAATAGAAAAAAAAATAAAACAAAAACAAAAAAACAAAACCTACAGATATACAAGCCTCCAGAAACAAATGAACTGTGGCCTGCCCACCTGGTATCCTTACTATACATCTCCAGGATAAAATCATTTACTATAAAAGCCATCCTATAAAACTGATAGAGCCAACAGGACATCCGAACACAAAAATAGAAATAAAAGAACACAGTAGCATTAAAAATAAAGTAACATGATACCCCAAATAAAACATTAATTATTTTGTTGTTGTTTTCTTTACTTTTTATTTTTTATTTAGTAAGGACTTTACGTATTTATTTATTTTATTGATGAATTGTAATTATATGCCATAAAGAATAGAGCAGGGTAGGCCCTGGGGTGAGGAACGCACCAAGAACTGTGAGCACATATATTTCAATTGTGACATTTTGTTTCCTTTTGTGGTATTGAAGATTGAACTCCAGGGAATTATATTTACCACTGAGATAGATCAACAGCATTTTTTAAAGCATATCTCACTAAGTTGATGCATGTTGGCTGCAAACCTGCCTGTCTCAGCCTCCCAAGTATTGGGAATACAGATGTGCACCACCACACCTAGCTGAACAGTGATTTTTCAGCAATACACGACAAAGAAAAGGATGAAAATTTTAAAAAATAAGTGAAGGATAGTGATTGTAAGGAAACCAAAGGTGGTATCAGAAAATATAGAAAAAATGATTATAAATATAATGAAATATCAAGTGACCTGAAATAGAAATCCAGCAAAGGAACAGAGATTATAAAAAGATACAAACAGAAATGTTGAAGCTGAACTTAACAGATGACACAGAATGGATAACTGAAGCCTCGAAAACGAACAGAACAAACAGAAAGACTTCTGACCCGGAAGACAGATGTTTGAAATAACCCGGTTCCTAGTTGAAAATTGATAAAAAGATAAAGGAATAAGCAAGACCACAGGTATAGTGAGACATAGTTGAGGAAACAAGTACTCATATTATGACTATAACGAAAGGAGTAAAAAATAAGTGTTATATAAAATCTATTTGACCAAATAATAGCTGCAAGTTTCCAAATCTAGGGAAGATATTAATACCTAGGTTCAGAAAACTCACAAACATCCAAATACATTTGACCAATCAAGATTTACTTCAAAGTATTTTGAACAAGGCATAGAAAAAACTTAGCTGGGCATGGTGGTCCATGCTTGTAATCCTAGTATTTGGGAGGCTGAGACAAGAAGATTGAAGGTTTGAAGTCTGCCTCCACAACTTAGTGAGGCTCCCAGCAATTTACTGAGACCCTAATTCCAAATAAAAAATAAGGTTGGTCTGGTGATGTAGCCTGGAGGTAGAAGGTTCCTGTACTTAAATTATAATTAATCAAGTATATATCATGTATCTTTTCCATAGGTATATCAACATACAAAAATCAGTGTCATTTTTATATACCAATAAGAACTAGATAAGAAATAATTCAAGAAAGTAATTCTTAAAAAATATAAAACACCTAGAAATATACTTCATCAGGGCAGAAAAATACAACCAATGAAAATTCAAAACAGTGAACAGAAAATTTAAGAAGACACATAAAATGCAAAAATCATACCATGCTCATAGATTGGGATAATTAATATAACTAAAATGTCTATGTTACACAAAAGGACATCCAGAGCATTCAGTTAAATAATAACCAAAATAACAATGGAATTCTTTACAAACTAAAATAAAACCCTAACATTCATATGAAGCCACGAAATATTCTAAACAGCTAAAACAGTCCTAAGAAAGAAAAAAGAACAAAAAAGAGGCATTATACTTTGAAAGAAAATATAGCAGTTATTTACACAAAAGTAATAATAATAAGTATAAGCTGATCATTTCATTTTTAGTAGACTCCTCAAAATAATCAAGGGAGTGTCTACTGAAAGAATTTATGAATTTTGTATAATAAATATTATTTATACTTCTAAAAATGAAAAACAATCAAGTATGTATCAACTGGTGAATAATCAGAATAAGTTATATCCAAACAATAGAATAACATACAGCAATATAAATACAAATGATGCAACAACATGTGATGCTCAAAACTTGTCCTAATTTAAAGACCCAAGATAGAAAAATTAACATATATTAGTTTATTTATTTTAGGAATCCAAAAAAGGCAAATCTGTAAATGTGGTAAGTAGTTACCTAGGGCTGTGTTGGGATTCAGGACTGACTAATTACAAATTAGCACCAGTTATCACAGTGGGGGGATGTTAGGTTTCAATCTCAGAATGTAATCATTGTGTACTATGTAAATTTATTAAAACATATTGAATGATACATTTAGGTTAAATATAGTTTATGGTCAACAAAACATAATTCAATAAAAATACTAAATATGTGGAATCTTAAAGGTATTTTTCAAAATGGAGCTATCAAGAAAATGAGAGCAGACAATGGCATATACATTTTCTGTCAAGTATTAATAAAAAAATGCTTTTCTTCTTTTCAACCAACCGTACTTTCAGATGCCCTGGATAATAGAACAATCAGATAGAATAATAAATTATTTTCCCTTTCATAATGTCAATTTTGGCCTAAGTATTCTAACTTTATTTTCTAGTAATAAATAAAATAATTGAATATTTCTAGAAAAGGTATTATTTATTCTCTATTCATTCAACTTTAGATTTTTTTTCTAATTACATACATGTTAGAGTGAAGCAAAACTCTCTTTATTGTCTTCATTCATGACAGTACTTCAGTTTTTGACACACAAGACCAATAGTTTTGAGTTACACAACAGGAAATTTGGCATCCTCAAATTTGTCATTTTTTAATGCAGTGATTTCCAGTACTCCTTAAAAGTTTGCTATAATCTTTTTTATTGCAAATGGAATGAAATTTTCTTGGCCATTTATCAAAGACTATGTCTATCCTTGGATGCCCTTGATAAATATGCTGACATGGAATAGAGTATTTATCATGTAGAGCCCCATACATCTCAAAGGAGAGTAAGCCTCTACATTGTCTTGTTAAAGTAAAAATCAAGCACGGTCAGTGTAGGACTGATAGAGCTTCTTTGTATTCCGTCTGCATTCCTCTGGCTTATTTTTATGTCTTCATTTTGCATTGTTTTATGATAAAGAAAACTTACCCAATTCTTCAAGATTTTTTATTTTCAATTGTAGTCTTGGAACTTCAGTGTTTTTAGACCACCTGACAGGAAGCTATGTGGATAGTATCACTATAAAAGGGAATGACCTTTACTTGCCCACTGCTTGCATTTATATATACATATATATATTTTTTTCAAAATTAGCTGCTTTTGCATTTTTTAGACTGAGTTCATTTTAAAGTTGTTCGATACACTTTTAGATTCCTCCTGAATTATAGAAACCAATAACTAACATACATGATTGAAGTCCAAATCGATGCAGATTTTTCAAGATGTCTGGTCCCTGTTTCATCTCACATACCAAAAGGGAGGAAGAAAAGTCTGGGAAAAATATAGCTTGAAAAATCTTGCAATCTCTTTTCATTTTTTCTTTCTTACTTTATGCATGGCCGTAAGTAAACCATTCCTGTTACTCTATTACTCTAGTTCTCAAGTAATTGAGATTACAGACATGTGACACTTCCCTTCCTATTTATATTTTGAAACAGGATCTCTTCTGGTGTCTGAGGGTCTTACTAAGTTGTTAATATTATTATTATTATTTATATAAAACTGAGATTCAATTAGATTTTATATCATAGGTTGTAAAAAATAGTTTGTAATTTAAATTCTTTCTACAAATAAATTTTAAACTAAACCATTTCAGTGACAGGTATTTGATCATAAAAGCTAACATTACAACAAGCACCAATATTTATTTTTATTTATATATCATTATAAAATGGGATATACTGCAAATAAATAAAGTTGACAACTCAAAATAAGCGAGCGCAGAAAATATGTATAGAAAATAAGACATTAAAACTATCAAATGAAGCTGAGCTTTGTGGCACATGCTTGTAATCCCAGGACTTTGGAGGCTGAATCAGGAGGATCATGGTTCAAAGGCTGCCTCAGCTACTTAGCGAGACCCTTTGCAACTTAGTGTGAACCTTTTTCAAAATAAAGAATAAAAAAAAGGGCTGAGGTATAGCGCAGAGGTAGAATGCTACTGGGTTCCATCCCCAGTACTACAAAAAAAAAAAAAACCAAACAAACAAAAAAAACTTATCAAGTGTACAACCAGATATAGTTATATATTTTAGTATTTTGTATAAAATGATTTTAATTTTATATATAATTTTAAATATTTATACCAATAGAGGAAATAATATCAAATAATTTTTATAATTTTAATTTGCTTAAACTAGAATTTGTTTTAAGTTAATATAATTGTAAGAAAACTATATTTTTATCAAAATAGATATTGTTCAGAAGCACAATATTAAATTTAATTTTGTAGATATTCTACAGATAAAGTTATATTTCAATTTAACAATGAGATTTTTATGTCACATGCCAAAGAGGTGCAGAATAAACTTATAATTGAATGACAAAAATACTTATATGTGAGGTTTGGTAACAAATTTAATTTTTTCAAATTTTACGATAAATGTAACATATAGAAAATTAGATATAAAAACTGCCAAATTATTCAAAGTTTTTTTTTTAGTAATTTTGTACTCCCAGACTGTTAACATATGCTCAAATTTCTCAAGGACATACTCTCTAATAGCAGTGAATGCCAATGAATTTTTTATATAATTATTTTGTAATTCGTCTTATACAATTTATTGTTGTTGATTTCAATATCCTTTTTCTGTGTGTAGTACTGAGAATTAAACTAAGGAAAATTACACCTTTGCTCTATATACCTAGCCCTATTTGATTATTATTATTTTTTTTTATTTTGAAACAAGGTTTCACTAATTTACTGAAAACTGACACTGAACCAACAATTCTCCGGTCTTTACTTCCCAAGTAATTGAGATTACAGACATATGCCACTTTGCTTTCTATTTATATTTTGAAACAGAATCTCTTCTGGTGTCTGATAATCTAGGTTGTTAATATCATTATTATTTATATAAAAGTGAGATTCAGTTAGATTTTATATCATAGGTTATAGAAAAATAGTTTGTAATTTAAATTCTTTCTACAAATAAATTTTAAACCAAACCTACCTTACCTGTATAAGTAACGCTAACTGCAAAATTCCCAATATCAGTCAATGGCACCAACATGTCTTCAGTTATTCTAACTAAAAAAAAAAAGTAGATTACTATTTTATATTTTTTGTCCATGACCATATATAGTTGACATTTGAAAAAATGTCAGTTTAGAAACACCACTACTCTTTGGAGTGAAAAATCTATGAATAAATATTAACTTCCCAAACTACTAATAGCTTGCTGTTGCGTTTAAGGTTAAAATAGTCAATTAAATTTTATTTTGGTTTATATGTGTTGTATAGAGCGAGAAATAAATAAGACCTCAAAAGATTTTTTTTTTATTTGTGATACATAGCTTAGTGAAGAGCAGAACTGCATAAAAAGAGATGATTAGCATCCCACGGTGTGTTAACCAGATACTGAAAACCTTTGAGCTTCCTGCAACAGCAACAGAGGTGGCTGTGAAATTACAACATACAGTATATATTCCAGTTAATTTTCTGCAACTATGACTTACTAGTGCATCTTATTTTCTTGTTTGTTTACACTGCAATTGTGAATGATGCCATGTACAGGCTGCAAGTTTAGAGGTATGTAAGCTTTAGTAAGTTTACTTTTTATAATAGGTGTGTGTGTATATTGTATGGTATCAAAAAATCACCTGTATGTGTCTTATGAATTGCAGTCCTGACCTACTCAACATATTCTTATTTTTTTTAAATATTTCTAGACTAAGTAGTTTATCTGCAATTTCAAAAAATTGCAAATCTCACAAAAGTCAGCCTACCAAGTGACCTTCACTCTTCAAGCCCATTTTGTTCCAGGGCCAAATGTATATCCAATAAGCCATGATATTTTACAGGTTTTTTTTTTTTAGTTATTCAAAATCTTGCATTTCACTCATTCCTTCATTTTAAATCATGCATTAAACATCACTGAGTGGATATATTTGTTTCACAGTGTCCTTTCTTTGATTAACAGTACAATATAAAACAAAAATCTAATTTTTTTTTTTTTTTTGTGTGTGTGTGTGTGGCACTGGAGTTCCTGGAAGCCCTTCTACATCGGGGCTACACTCCAGACCTATTTTGTATTTTTTTATTTGTAAACAAGGTCTCTTAAGCCAGCAAGGCTGGCTTGGAACCATAGCGATCCTCCTGTTTTCGCCTTCCAAGCACGGGGATTACAAGCGTGCGCCACCACGCCCTGCTCAAAAAACTAAAATTTAAACTGACCTAATTATATGAACCAATTTACTCCCATGCAAATCATAAACTTAAACAAGATCATGTACTGCGGCTTTCAAGCCTGGATATGTAATTCTTTTTATTTCTCCAAATTATAACCATTTTTGAGAGCCAGTTTAAATGGAATTATGTTTTGTAGTCATCCCTAAAAATTCAGGATATATTAGTGTAACACATTTATCTTATCTTTCATTTTCTCTCATTTTTTAATAGCAGTGGCTACCCTCAAAATGTATCTACACAGAATTTATATTAATTTTTAGAGCGATGGGATGGTACTAATTTTAATCTTTTGAGAGATGGGATCCTACTAATTGATGGCAGTTCACTGGCTAAGTAGAAATTCTATCAGTCAGTATGTAATTAGTTAATTTAACTTGGGCATGTATCACTTCAGGAAAAAAGAGAAAGTCATAGAAATTAAACCCACTTAGATAATGATCCCAAATCCTGATGCTGACTTAGCAAAGGACAATTTTGTTTATTAATTGTTATTATTTATTTATTTTGGCTGTACTGGGGTTCCTGGAAGCCCTTCTACTTCCGGGCTACACTCCTAGACCTATTTTATACTTTTTTTAAATTTGGAAATAGGGTCTCTTAAACCAGCGAGGCTGGCTTCTGCGCAATCTTCCTGTCTCAGCCTCCCAAGCACGGGGATTACAAGCCAACAGCAAAGGGCAATTTTCCTCTGAGTATCCACTTACTTTATCCACAAATGTCAATTAAAAATGCCTTCCAAGCCGGGCCTGATGGCGCACGCTTGTAATCCCGGCGCTTGGGAGGCAGACACAGGAGGATCGCGTAGGTTCGAAGCCAGTCCCACTGGTTTAAGAGACCCTGTTTCCAAATAAAAATATAAAAATAGGTCTGGGAGTGTAGCCCGGAGGTAGAAGGGCTTCCAGGAACACCAGTACCAAAAAAAAAAAAAAAAAAAAAAAAAAAATCCTTCCAAGATCAAGATCATATTGTTATAATTACAGGAGGTTATATTATGACAAGTACGACAAGTACACACATTTTCTATTTATTTATTTATTTATTTATTTATTTATCTATTTTTGCTGGTCTGGGAATGGAACCCAGAGGCATGTGATCTTCGAGCTACACACCCTGCCCAATTTTTTATTCTTTATTTTGAAACGGTATCACTGAGTTGCTAAGGGCCTCAATAAGTAGTTGAGGCTGTCTGTGAACCGCGATCCTCCAGTCTCAGCCTCCTGAATGCTGCGATTAGAAGCTTGTGCCACCACACATTTTCTTTTCAAAACAGTTATTTCCATATGAGTCTGAGTCTCGCCTGCATTTCGAGGCAAGGCAGGGAGAACAGTACTGAAACAAGTCGATCACTACCTGTTTACAACCTTGCTGAGTCTGAGGTTCACTGTTTTGTAAACAAGACTTTTACCACTTGCAATTTTTTTCTATCTCAAATGTTATAGTTGTTTTGTTCTTAATGCACAAGATGATACTTCATTGTAAAAATACTTAAATCTATAAGTGTCTAGTTGGTGGTAAACTATGCAGCCGCTGTAAACCTCTGAGGAACAAACTGCTTTTCTTTTTGTCCCCAGAGAATATAATATTCAGTATTTCCCATTTGCCATGCAATCCTGACATAAAACACTATTTACTGTAGGATTCAACCACTGTCTGCATGTAAACATTACTTGTTGAATAAATCGTCAAAATATCTGTCATTTCATGAGGGGAGTGTCTTTTAATAATCAAAACTTTTGTATCCTTAAAATTAAGAACCGAACCCTGTTATGTTCATATACAGATTCATATAAACACACACATGGTAATATAGAAGTATTAATGATAAACATTAGAAGTGAATTTTAACAAAAATAAGCTCTGGAGTTTAGGTGCCGTGCTTTGAATTTTGACTCTAATCTTTACTATATTTTTGAACACTAAATGTTATTTAACTTCTCTCGGATACCATTTTCCCATTTGTCAAAAAAAATAATAATAATAATACTATCACCTTCCTACCAGATATAAAAATATAAGTGGATTACACCATACCTAATGCTTAGTATACTTTAACTCACTTATTATTAGTCAAACCCATCATGGTGTTCTATTATTATTGCTACTGAGTGATTAGCCAAAAACACATTTTCTGCTATGCGCTCTGGCAGCAGGTTATGTTCTCAGTCTGGAAGCATCAACACATTTTAGTGGATCTAAATATTCTGCTTTAATCTCAAACACAAAGTATTTAACCTCAGAGTTCTATGAATTTGTCTTCTCCTTTGTCCCTTCTTATTGACATAAATAACCCCCTTGGATGCCAGATGACAATTTACACTTTCTTGTTGCTTCTGAGTTTCATTGCAGCTGGGAGGGACAGATTCATAGGATTATGACTCACTGTTTTGCTGATTATAAATCCTTCAAGTGAGCTGGTTGTTTGGTTTGTCTCTGCCTCGTGCCTCATGACTCCTCTTACACTGAAGAAGGAGGCAGAAGACACTGTCCACACCTGACTGTGTCTATGTATAAAGGAAACAGTATTGTTTCTGAGTGAAATGCTAAACCAGGAAGTAGGGGGGGCTTCCTACTTTGTGCTTTGAAAATTCTGGAAGATATTCTGTGTATTTCTACAGGAAACCCAGAGGAATCCATCTTTTTTGTGATGGCCAGAACCACCAAGCTCTTTACACTAGTTCTTGAGCTCATCAGGAACATAAACTACAGGCACAGAGGTCTTCATTTTACCTCCTGCTTCAAAAAGAATGCAAGCAAAAATGTATAATTTTCAAAATTTGAAAACATGGTACACTCAAAAATACTTTATTTTCCTTACTACATATATTTATAATAACCTCAATAATTATTATTATTGTGGAATTTTTCTGCTTCAAATCATTTTGATTTAACAAGAAATAAAATGGTAAAACTAAGAGAAAGATAATTTCCTGGACATACAGACCACCTGGTAGGCAACTCATCTTTTTGTTGTTTTAGGGTCAGAGGAGATTGTGGTGTCATTTTCCAAAATAGTTGCTGGCCTACCCCGTGGTTTGGTCTCTATAGGAAGGTTATAAATCTCTTTCATGTTGACATTTGTCTTAGCAACTTGTCTGCAGCTTTTTTGGCCAAATAAATATAGATGTAAATAATTTCAGTCACTTTTGAGCAAAAATTATTCTTGCTTGAATGAAAATCTTCTGTTTTCTGTGCATGTCTATTCTATTAGACTGGAAGTGTTCCATCAGCCTGGTTGGATCTTGGAATAAAGAAATTGTGAAGCAAGCTACAGTTGATCAATAATAAACCCACTGAGAAGAGAGATTCTGGCCTGTATGAGACTGCTACAAATATCTAAGGAGGAAGAAGAAAAAGCTAAATTAAAATAATACCAATAGTGTATAAAACACAAGACTGAATGGTGTTTTGAATGACATTTAGGAAATCAGACTGATAGAACTTACTGTCTCCTTGGATAAATGAGGAAGAGTCACAATACTTGAGACCTGGCCCATATTATACATTTCAATTTTTCACATTCTTGTGATAAATCTTCCTTTGTTTGTCTAATTTATATATCTTCCTTGCCAAGAGAGTAATCTTTATATAACATAGTTTTGATGATATCCTTTCTTTTCCTAATAGCCTTCTAGAACTCCCCATTGTTAAGGAATTAAGTTCTACCCCTTTAGATTTAATGATCTGTCCAAATTTAAATGTCCATTTCTTATCTTTAAGGCCATTCTTTTCTCTACCAGCTTATCTTTTTTTTTTCTTCAAAATTCATGTTGAGCAGGCATGCTGGTACATACTTATAATCACACTACTTGGGAGGCTGAGACAGGAGGGTCACAGGTTCAAGGACAACTTCAGCAAGTAGTGAGATTATCATAAAACTAGATAAAATCTATTTTAAAATCAAAATAAAAAATATGTAGGAAGGTATAGCTAAGTTGTGGAACGCCCCTGAGTTCATTCTCTATACCACACACACACACACACACACACACACATAAAAGTCAAAAAGTCATGTTGGAACTTCCAGGCAGTAACACATGATCTTCAAATCTCCATGATTTACAAATAAAAGATATAGAAATTTTTCATGTCAATATTGGTATATATAAAGACTCTGATGTTCTCTTCATTAAGTGACCCAATCTGAGAGTAATATATATATATATATATATATATATATATATATATATATATACATACTGTATTTGTTTTTCAATATCCTCATTGGAAATGACCATATTCCTTTCCATTGCTTTTTTAAAGCAAATCAAATACCAACACTGGAGAGAAAAATCATGTCACTACCATCACGCCCAGCAAGCAGGTGCAACAATCTGTTAAAATCTCTTGCACAGGTATGCCTCTACCATTTTGTATTCCATTAAGGTATATGATTACAATGCACAAAAATAAATAAATAAATAAAAATTCACAAATAAAGCTTACAAAATCAGTATTTTAAATTTACTCCTAATTCCACTGATTTTTTAATGAAATTTTGTTCATCACTTCTTTCAATTTTATTTTTCTCCACTCTTACCATTTGTACTTACAACACAGTTGTACTTATACAGTTGTACAACACAGTATTTGTACTTACACAGTAATTGTACTTATAACACACCTTACAACACAGTAGGCAGGGCTCAACCTGTTTTTCTTAAAAGAACAGACCGTAAACATTTTAGCCTTTGAACTCTTGGTCTTTTTGACAATTATCCACATCTGTTGTTGTACTGCAAAAGGAGCCATGGATAATACATCAAGAAATCACTTTGACACTTTTTCAATAAAATTTTATTTAAGAAACCAAGTGGCTGATCACCTGTGGTAGTTTGCAGACAGTTTCTAGGGCAAACACTTGCAAGTTTCAAAGTACATCAGAATCATCTGGAGAGATACTTAAACATAGATACCACTCTTAAAGTAGTTACCACTCTTAAGGTAGTAGTTTGTATATAATGAGGAAAGACTTGAAGATTTGACATTTAAATAAGTTCCAGAATAAACTCTCCTACTATTCTGGGAACCATTGGCTTGCAAAATAAAAACAATACTCTGTACTCAATAACTGGCCATTTGTGATAAACAAATGCATTTAAATCACTGAATGATTTTTAGCAGGGCGTGGTGGCACACACTTGTAATCCCCGCGCTTGGGAGGCTGAGAGAGGAGGATCACGCAGGTTAGAAGCCAGCCTCAGCTACTTAGTGAGGCTCTCAGCAACTTTGTGAGACCCTGTGTCCAAATAAAATATAAAATAGGTCTGCGAGTATGGCCCTGAGGTAGAAAGCCCCTGGGTTCCACCCCCAGTACCACCAAAATAAATAAATGACTGAATGATTTTTATTATAAAGTTAAGGACAAAACAATGACTTATGGTTCATATTTCATTAGTGTATTTCCATCTTTCCAATTGATTACACTTAGCCAGTTGATTACACTGCCCTGAACAAACTTTTTTTTTTTTTTCTTTTTTGCAGGTCTAGGGATGTAAGCCAGGGGCATTTGACCTCCAAGCTACAACCCCTTCCCTATTTTTATTCTTGAAACAGGGCCTAACTAAGTAGCTGAGGCTGTCCATGAACCTGAACCCCAGTCTCAGCCTTGGGAATGCTGGGATTACAACAGTGCACCACCACACCAGTCTCTGAATAAACTTTTATTGGCTACAGGAGTTACAATAAAGGTAGCATTCACCATTTTATAGTGACACAGTGTACAGTGCTGTAAATATTACATTTTCCATGCCTATTTCACATGATGGGCAGGTAACAAAATTGTTTTGTTTGTAAAGTCTCCCCAAGCTATTTTAACTTGTTATGGTACACAAAACATGGCTGGCCAAATACATCAACCTATTTGTATGACTTCAGTGGAACAAAAAGATTTCAGAAAGACACATTAAATTTATTCTTATTCAATGTTGACATTGAAAAGACATGATTATTTGTGCAGCTGTTTGGGTATCCAATCCTATTCATTCTTACACATTTTTTAAAACTACATTGAGACTATGCTCTTGAGATTTTTGACTGACCTGGATTAAATGATTATTTCTCAATGTTATTGCATTCTTGATATAAAAATGATAAAAATGACAGATTCTTGGAGAGAAAATAAATGTTTCTCAATGAACTTTAAACAAATTTTCACTCCGTATATAGCATTTTAATAGTCGAATGAAATGAATGATCTTCATGAATAAAGCATGCATTGTGGTTTGGGGGATTTGGAGGAACTAGTATTATTTTCAGTGGTGACAGTCTTTGTTATAATGTGTTACCACCACTAAAATATCCTAAAAGTTTCAAGTAGTTCATAATGAATTCCCTTATGAAAATAAATTAACACTAATTTTCAAATACTACAATATATAAATGTGACCAAAATTTTGTGAAACAAACCGGACTAACGTAAAGCCTGATAAAATTTTAGTTCGTCATTGAACATGGACCAAGTTGAGCAAGCTCAGAAACAGGTAAATAAATTAAGTTAGACTGCTTGACTATGATTATCAGCTGATTCTTGTTCAATGTTAAAAGAACGAGACGACTTCCAGGTGAAAGAACTTTATTTTCCTGTTCCACAAAATAAAAGAATTGGAGTACTTTGGAGTGAAGACAGGAGCTCAAGCCTTTCGCATCCTGGTTCTCTGGTCTTCAGAAGACCTGGAGCCTTTACAAACCAGAGCTTCAGGTGCTAAGGCAGATGTTGGCACTTTTCTCAGCGCCTAATCCTCACCCTCTGCTAAGCTCGGTTAATGAGTCTTCTGAGAGGCAAGGAGTCCTTGGATTCATTCAGAGCATTCTACAATGAACGCTAGGGGGGAAAAAAAGAACAAACAAAATACCTTTCAGATATAGGATCCAATTACTTTCCACAACTGGAGGATGTG
The DNA here is from genome assembly GCF_963383645.1 of Muscardinus avellanarius. Taxonomy (NCBI): domain Eukaryota; kingdom Metazoa; phylum Chordata; class Mammalia; order Rodentia; family Gliridae; genus Muscardinus; species Muscardinus avellanarius. The sequence goes on along the minus strand of NC_137786.1, from coordinate 20,574,207 downwards.
TCAAAGGCACGCTGTGTTTTGTTTTGAGGGCGGGGAGATGACAGGGGAGGAATCCTGGGCGCCCATTGGCTCGCCGCTCGCCGCTGCAGCTGAGCTCCGGCCGCTCCGAGAGCATTATTGATCTGAAGGGTAAATGTGGAGGGAGCCACAGACCCGGGTCCAAGCGTTTCTGAGAAGAGGGGTAGCCTCTTCCAGGAAGAAAGTGGTGTCTACCGGCTGCCCGGGCTGGAGAACCTTCTGTGAATGAGAGGAGAGGAAAAGCAAGACACCGCGATGCTCCAGTGATTTTAAAAGGGGAAAGGAAGAGAAGTGTCTCACCTTCTTTGGTGGGAGCCTGGCTTTTCGCATCCTGCTGCTGCTTTTCTTTGCTGTTGCTGCAGCTGCTGCTTCTGCCATCAGGTAAGGTTCTTTTTCGTCTTCTTTTCTTTTCTTTTCTTTTGGTGGGATTGCATCCTGTGTGATCGCTTCAGGACACATGCACAGACATTCATACATGATTAATAAAGTGATGCCGAGTGGAGTCAGAAGCTGAACGACGCCGCACACAGATCTGGCATCTGAATCCGGAGCCTGTGCGTGGTTTTGCTTTGGGAAACTTCAGTAAGTTCTAAACAAGTCTCTGGTCTTCAGAGCGAGAGAGATTACCTTAACAGCAGAGGGAGATAAATGTTTTAACCGCTAGCGCACCTTAGGACAGCGTCATTTTTAAGTAAAATCGCGCAGGTATGCTAGATGTTCAACTGGTTATTTAAAAAATGGTGTTAGTGTTATCAGATTTGTATGATACCATTAATGCCTCGTCTCCAAACCGCTTCTTTAAATACAGATCCCTCTCACACATTTTTCCATGGACACTGGGAAATTTTAACTTTATCCTTCATTAAAAATGCACTGCAAAAAAACAATTTAATTGTTTAGATAGCATGCCTCTCAGTGTATGGCCACTTGAGTTTCCCACAACAAAACTAATCTGGGACGAGGAGAAGAGGTACAGACTACTGGACCTGCCATGAGTTATATAATATGCATCTCAAAATTATTTTAGGATTATCAGTCATTTGATGGTACTATTAAAAAGTAGGAAGTATGCGTGCTACAGGACATGATAGCAATTCCTTTTTCTAAGAGACTCTCAGTATTTCATGAATATCTTCTCATTTTTGCACTATTGTTACTAATGCTGATATTTTTATGTCAGGATCACAGTAGATTGAGAACCTCTATACTTAAGGATGTGTGATGCCTCTTACAGACACATTTCGCTGTACTCTCTGGAGAGACAACTGACATACTTTTGGCTGACTATTTAACCATTTCATGATTTCCAGTTTCTCACCCAGTATTTTGAAGCTCATTCACAAACTGATCAGCAAGAAAATTACAATCTGAGGGGATGAAATTTAAACGAAGTGTATTCCAAATGTTTTATAGCTTTAAATTATGCTATATATATATGAACGTGACGTAAGAAAATCCAACCCTGTCAGGAAGGTATTGCTGTGTTTGATTTTCACTGCATACTTGATCAGTTGTAAAATTTATGAGAGAGTTTCCAGACACATAGCTTTCCAGATATAGTGATCTTCCTTATCATTTAATAGCATTAATTGCTTATGTATTAAATTATCATAAACAACTTAAAATATCTTAATTTATTAGTTCTATACGGAACTGAATTGAGTAGGTTTGTGTTATAAATATTGCCACGATTCTGGCAGAATGGCTTTTCAGAATTGAAAGGCAGATGGTTACTCTTCCCAAGCCATAAGCAGTCGATTGAAGGATTGTTCCAGAGTGCTCAAGTGCACTGCCACACACAAAGTAGGAGCTTCCATCTAACTAACTGGTGCAGATGCTTACTCAGCAACAAGATTTAGAGACTCCTCTACTTGCTATGGAAACTACCAAAACAAAAACAAAAACAAAACAAAACCAAAGTGGGTTCTACATTAACTTGAAAAATCAACTCAACATTATAACATAATTTCCTTTAGTTAATAGCACTTACCTCAAACACTAACTTCCAAGACCAACTTAGCATTAAACCTCTCTCTCTCTCTCTCTCTCTCTCTCTCTCTCTCTCTCTCTCTCTCACACACACACACACACACACACACACACACACACACACACACACACAAACATAGACACAGGCACACACAAACTTCCATTTTAATTGATTTTTCTGTTGTGTCTCACAAATCTCTGGTTGCTGTAATCTTAACTTCTGCTGCTGTGTAACCATTTCCAAGCAGTAGGGGGAAGTTTTCAAGCCATGGTTTTTCCTATTGAACCTGACTCCTTCTACTGATCTACTTAGTGATAAGATCCTTTCAGATGAAAAGCAATGAATTACTGTCAGGAGAGGGTGTTGTTTCACATGTAGCATGGTGTGCATTCCATTTTTATTGTAGTAAAATTGTGCTTAGCTTATGGGGGAAATTTCTGTTAGCCTTCCATGACATAATTGCACCTCAGTATGACAGCCTTCTTTAAGGATGGAGCACAAAGGTGATATCCTTAAATGAAGCTTTTATTTTTTGCATCTAGTAGATTGGCTGATGATATTTCATGTTATAGTATGTGATGTAGGTAGGATTCTGTCACTCCTTTATCTTGTTGACAGGAATGTATGCCTTTCTTGTCTCTTAAAATGCATTACAATGAACATCTAATCACTCTTGCAAATGAAATAGAACTGCGAATATTCTGCTTTAAGCTCTTCTTAGCTGAACTGTGAAATAATACTGTTTCCACACCTATGCCATTTAGATGTCATATCATTAAATCTAACAGCTGTGATAGAAAGATACACAAAGTGATGGTTCTCTTCAGAAATGAGCCATGTTTTCATGTAAACATCCCCAATCTAAGGAGCTGTGTACTAAAATGACCTACCAGTAGACCTTGTTGTAAATGTCATCATACTTCCAAAGGGAAATGTGATCATAAATATCCAATTCAAGGTAAGATACATTGTTTGTTTTCTAGCCAGTTATTGCTGCTTTAAAAGTAAAATCAGACATTGCCATCTCTTCATTACCACATCAAAAGATTTAACTTACAATGCAAGACCATGATCCTATTTATATTAAACTATAAGTGGGAAATATTTAACCCTCCTGTTTAAAAAATGTTATCTTTTCCTTTGATGAATAGGATCAATTCATTTTCAGAAAGTAAAATGAATATTAATCATTATATAAAGAATGGAAATTTATGATTTGGGCTGAGGATTTTTCTTTTTATTTTACTACATAATAATTGAACAAGTTACACTTATAGCGTTTAAAAGCATTTTAACTTTTGGCTTTAGGGCAATTGCATGTTTTTTTTTCTATATTGCTATGCTAAAAGGGTGATATATCATAACCAAACCTTAAAAGGAATTTTATTGTGTGTGTGTGTGTGTTTGTGTTTGTGTGTGTGTGTGTAATGCTACCAATGAAGAATGTCAATCGTGATCACTCAAAGTTACTTTTAAGTACCACATGAAAAGATAACTTAAAATATTGACCACCTAACCTTTTTTAGAAGAGACTGAGTTAACCAGGTGTGATGGCATATGCTTGTAATTTTAGTACTTGGGAGGCTGAAACAAGAGGATCTGAGGTTAGAGGACAGCCTCATCAAGTAGTTAGCCTCACATCAACATAGAAAGATCATATTTCAAAATAAAAAAATAATAATAAATAGGGCTGGGTGTATGGCCCATGGATTCAGTCCCCATTAGCACACAAAAAAAGAGGTAGAGTCAATGTTTTGACTGTTAAAAACTGAGTAACCAAAGAATTTTGCATAGCATTACTCAACTTTTGGTGAGATGCTAAATGGAAGTTCTAATAACTCAGTTATTAATTTATTCAATTATTTAATAAGCATCTATTATACATTTTAAAAAAGACATTCTTACTGTATGATAAATTTAGCTTTATTGGAGCTTGTATAACTCTATGAGTATAAGGTATACTTAAATCTTCAATGTGCTTCAATGAGTTTTTTCATTCTAGTTGTATTTATAACCCTTAATCTTTAAGTATCTAAGAAATGAATTAACAAAGGTATGTGTTAGTATAACAATGTAAAATTCTTTGTCACTATGTGCATTTCATTTATATATGTTTGAAGATTGTAGGGAGAGAAGGCAATGCTCTAATCAGTGCACAGATATTCATGAGGAAAAGACAAGAGTTACTTATCAACCTAACTGAGGTGCTCAGGAGACCCAAGGGTGCTTACTTAGATCCATGTCCTAAGAAATGATCAAACATTAAGGCATAGGTTGTAAATATAGACTTATCTGTAAATAGGAAGCAAGATTCAAATATGCTTGATTAAACCTTCAACCTTCATCAAGGTGTTCTATAATCCAAATTTTCTGAAAAAGTATTATACACAAAAAGTTCCCTATGTATAAAGATGAGAGTTTCCGTTCATTATCTGCATGATGATGTCAAAAGATGAAAACCTGGGAGTCAGGCCATGGTTTAAAAATTGTAGTTTGAGAATTAGTCTCTGGGTACTTTGAGGCAAGTTATTTTACTTCTAGATTCTTGGCTTCTTACCTTGAGTTAGCAAAATATTGCTCCACAGACAATACTCAGTAATGTCTCTCTCCCTTTGTCCTTCCTTAAATTGTAGAAGGCTTGGTTTGTACAGGATAACTGCAGCCACAGCTGGATCACTGGTCTAGATGATTATGTACGTTATGAATTTATACTTGTCACATTGGGGTGGAAGTCATTCTTGAGTTCATGGCAAAAAAAATAAGTTTTTGAGAAAAACTGTTAAAATATTTTCAATAGATAGATATGAGTATTGTGGCTTGAAGAATAAATTGAGTTATGAGGGTGATGAATTTTTTATCATCTTATTTCCAAAGGCTTAAATGAAAAGAAATGAAGTCAATATAAGGTAGCTAGAAGGGTAACAGAGTCAAGGTAAGTTGGTGGAGTTGGTGTTTTATGGGGACATGAATAAATGAAATAGAGCCTTTAGAAAGAGGCCAGCTGGGTGTGGTGGCACATGCTTCTAATCCCAGCATTTGGGAGGTTGAGACAAGAGAATATGGGTTCTTGGACAGTCTCAGCTACTTAGCGAGGCCCTTTGCAACTCAGTGAGACCCTGTCTTAAAAAATAAAGAATAAAAAATAGAGCTGGAGATGTAGCTCAGAGGTAGAATGCCCCTGGGTTCCATCCCCAGTACCACAAAGAAAGAGGCCAATCAGAAAGAAAACTGTGTAATTAACCAAGAGTTTAACAAGCATGGGTTTATAATATCAAGGGGATAGGTAGAAGATTCAATTAGAAGATGATGTTGACTTTCATAATGCTATTCTTACGCCTCAGTAAAACTCCATTTTATATATATATATATATATATATATATATATATATCACATTTTATTTATCTATTTATCTGATGATAGATATTAAATTTGATCCCATAACTTGGCTATTGTGAATTGTGCTGCTGTACCCATGGGTATGCATGGGACACTATCATATTCGGATTTCAGTTATTTTTGGAAAGATATCAAATGTAGGGCCACATGTTTTCTCTCATACATGGAAACTAGACAAGAAATGAAAAAGAAACATGAATGGAAATAAGAACAGTAGGATAACTGAAGGGACTTGGGGCAGGGAAAAGAGAGTTGAGGAAAGAAACAGACCAAATAATATTGCGTTTCTATAAAAATGTCTTTACCAACTCCCCCAGCACACACAGGGAGGGAGACGGTGGGGTGGAATGCAGAGACTAACACACCAGGAGTTGTTCTGTGCACATAGATGTCACTTTGAGTCTTATTATAAATATGACTGTAGTGAATCAAACAGCAGAAATATTGATAATGGCAGTAATACAGCATTTAAAACATTCTTGAATATTGAGTACTTTCATCTATTATTTCAACATTTACTAAAACATATGAATGTTACAAAAGCTTAGTAGGAGATAATTAAATATGATGCTAATTACATTATCCAAATTATACTTTTGAATGTAATTATAAACATGCCAAATGCTTGGAAAATGTTGAAAACTAGAGGAAATTAACATTAATATACTTTATTCTTCCAATAAAATGAGCATTTCAGTTAATGACAGACTACTGTTCTATATGATAATGCTCCCATAAGAGTATAAGAAGATTGAAGAATTCCAGCCACCCAGTTTTGCAGCCATCATAACATTTTAGCACAAGTCAATACTCATGTATTTGTGCTAATACTGGTACAAATAAACCTACTGGGATGCTCGTATTATAAAAGTATAGATTATTAAAATTATATGCTATGCCTAATACTTGATAATGATATGTTCCATGATCATATTGCTGTCTTATGCATTTAATATATGATTATTATTTTAGAATATTTTTTTTCTGTTCTTCAGAAAATTACTGTAAATTAGTATGGCAAGTTATGGCCTGATTTGGGGGCAGACACTTGTAATCTTAGTACTTGGGAAACTGAGGCAGGAGGTTTGCAAGCTCAAGGTCAGTTTCAGGAACTGAGTGAGATGCTCAACAACAGGGAGTTATGTTGCAAATTTAAAAAAAATGATTAAAGCCGGGTATGGTGGCACATGCTTGTGACCCCAGCATTTGGGAGGCTGATACAGGAGGATTGTGGTTATTGAACAGCCTCAGCTACTTAGTGAGGCCCTCTGCAACTCAATGAAACCCTGTTTCAAAATAAAGAATAAAAAATATAGGGCTGGGGGGTGTAGGTCAGAGATAGAAAGCCAATGGGTTCCATCTCCAGTACTACCACCAAAAAAAAAAAAAAAAAAGTTCTGGAGACATAGCTCATAGGTAGAATCTCCCTTAGTTCATTCCTCTAATGAACACACACACACACACACACACACACACACACACACACACATCTATATGTTATGCTAGAAGTAGTCATATGTATCCCATGCTTACCACATCTCTTTATTGCATTAAGGAACTATGTTCACTGGCTGACCTATACCATCTAGGTTTATTCAATTGTACTCTGATAGTCACATAATAGCTATATTGCCTCATGGTCATTTCTCTATATCCAAAGTGAAATGTCCTCCTACAACTTCGTGATTCAACATTTCCATGAAGGGTTGCCATTACTCCAACGTATGTGATTGCAGGAAGATTTTAAAGTAAGTTTTACTGCAACTCTACTCTTTCCTAATCATTCTCTGTGTAGGATAGTGAGTGAGAGGATATCATAAGCTCTCATAAGGGTGTTGAATTATATGTTCACTTAGGCAGGGATGAGAAGAAGGCGTGAATAGTTTTCTTAAATAAAAGAGTATTACAGAGTGGAAAAAAATCTAGTTTTCTTAATAAATATCAAGTATTTAGGTTTAATTGCCAGGTAGTAGAAAATGACCACTATGAGAATATAACAAATACAAGTCTAGTCAGTATTAAAACTGCAGCTGTTGTGATCAGAGTTGAAGCCACATCCAATATTCTAGCACATATTGCAAACTGCTACATATGCTAGACACTAATATTGAGTAAGTGATATTAAAGATATATATTCTCTAATACATTTAACATGTCACACTTGAATTTAACAGACAATTTTTATATGCCAAAATATTATACCAGTGATAGCAAGAATGACATAAATGACAACATATGTAGGTGATCTGTGTCAGTACACCAATTTACAAACACCTCCAGCCAGAGCTATGGTCAAACAACATTTTATTTTATTTTTTGCTTACAGATTATCCCCCAGCCTTTATTTTAATTTTTGTTTGTTTATTTTGAATCAGGGTCTCTCTAGGTTGATGATGGTCTCATTAAATTACCGAGGCTGGCTTCAAACCTGAGATCCTTCTGTCTCAGCCTCATTAACACTGGACCACAGGCATGTGCCACTGCACCTGGCAGTTATTACTTTTCAGAAACAAAAATTAAAATTAGATGTGTTTAAAAAGTATGATGAGCCAGGTGTGGTAGTGCACGTTTGTAATCCCAGCATTTGGGAGGCTGAGACCTGAGAATCATGTTTCACGGGCAGCCTCAGCTACTTAGTGAGGCTCTTTGCAACTCAACGAGACTCCGTTTCGAAATAAAGAATAAAAAGTAGGGCAGGGGCTATAACTTGGAGGTCGAATGCCCCTGGGTTCCATCATCCCTGAGACAGGAGGACTGCAGGTTCAAGACCAGCCTCAGGAATGTTAGTGCAATTCTCAGCAATCTAGCCAGACTCTATTAAAAAAAAAAAAAAAAAAAAAAAAAACGGACAAACTAAAAACAAAAACAAAAAAAAAAAAAGAAAAATAGGGGTTTGGAGCTGTCATTAAAAGGTAGAATTTATCTGGGTTCAGTCCCTGGAAAGACACACACACACACACACACACACACACACACACACACCAAAACAAACAAACAACACGGCTCTGACTCATAGAGTTTTAGGTGGGAGAGAAATTTTGGAATATACTTCAAAATTCAAAATCCAGTATTTTCATCATGTGGACCCTTTTTACAGAGACATTTGCATTTTCTTTTTTATTGTTTCCTAATTGATTCTAGCTCAGTAGTCTGTTTCTTCTCCCTTTTTCTTTGCTAAGTTCTCATTCTGTTCAGATCTTTAAATAGCAACTTTAAGGGAATCCTGGGACTCAGTTATAGACTGAGTCATGAAAGATCTAGAGAGTCATAAAGAAGTAATCCTACCCAGGAATGCAGGTTTAAATGTCATCTGGATGGCTGTTTCCCAAACCATGCCGTTCTCTCTAATCCATATGCCGAACATCAAATCCTGATCTTCGAATACATGGTCAGTATCTGCACTTGAACATTTAGTGGTCATTTGAAGCACAACTTGTTCAAATCCAAACTTTTGATTCCTGTTCATCCTTACAACCACCTAAGTATACTGAGTTTCCACATTTCCATCTCAGTCAGTACATTATGCCATCATCTATCCAGTGGTTCAAGACTTGAGAGTCACCTCTGAGATTTTTCTTCCTAGCCCCTCTCCCATTCAGTGCAATACTGATTCTACTTGTACCATTGTTTTAATATGTCTTAATTCAATCAGTTCTCACTTCCTCCACCACTGTGCCCTTGGCCCCATTCCTCTCCTCTCAGACCAAGACTGTGCAGTAGTCTCCAAGCTGATCTTTTGGTTTCTACTTCTACACTTCCTCCTTCTCCTGATCCCAATTCTTTGCGGTGAGAGAAACATAAAGTCACATATATCACTTTCAAAGAACTTTCCATGGCTTACAGCCAATAAGTGGCCAAACCACTCCAGATTCTTCTCATTAGGTTAAGCTTGTCATTGTCAGGAACACTTTATACTTATCCAACTTCCTTCCTTAATTCATCTGGATCTTGGTTTCCTTGTCAATACTTGGAAGTAACATTTTATAATCACTATCTATAAATAGAACTTTCTTCTACAGATGATTTTTTGGAGACAAAGTCTCCTTAAGATTCTCAGGTTGTCATCCAGCTTGCAACTTCATACTTCTTTCTTCTTAAAATCTGGAATTGTAGACATGTGCCACTATGACCAGCTACCAGAAAAACCTTAACCTCTAGCCATCTTTAATGTTATTTAAGAGATCCATGTTAGAGGACACAATATCATTTTATAATATTATATTACTGATAGTCCCCAACTAAATTGATTTAAATTAATGTTATTTTTTTTTTTTTTACTTTATGATGGTCCAAAAGTACATTCAGTAGAAACTATTCTTTGAATTTTTTTTTTCTTTTTTTTGTTACTGGGGATTAAACCCAGGGGCGTTTTACCTTCAAGTCATACACCTAGACCTACTTTCTATTTATTCTATTTATTTATTTATTTATTTATTTATTTATTTATTTTTGGTACTGGGGGTAGAACACAGAGGCTTCCTACCTCTGGGCTGTACTCACAGACCTATTTTATAGTTTACTTGGAAACAGGGTCTCACTAAGTTGCTGAGAGCCTCACTTAAATAGCTGAGGCTGGCTTCAAACCTGCACAAAATCCTCCTGTCTCAGCCTCCTAAGCGGGGTGATTATAAGTGTGCAGCACCAGACTAGTCTTTTATTTTGTTGAAACTTCCTCTCACAGAGTTGGAAAGGGCCTAGCTAAGTAGTGGGGCTATCTGTGAACCATCATCCTCCGGTCTCTGTATCCAAAATGTTGGGACTATAAGCATGTGCCACTCCCAGCTATTCTTTTTTTTTTTTTTTTTGCGGGTCTGGAGATGGAACCCACGGGCTTTTGACCTCTGGGCTACAGCCCCTGCCCTATTTTTTATTCTTTATTTTGAGACAGGGTCTGACTAAGTTGTGGAGGGCCTAAGTAACTGAGGCTGTCCCCGAACTGCTATCCCCATGCTATTCTTTATTTTTGAAACAGGGTCTCACTAAGTTGTAGACGGCCTCACTAAGAAGCTGAGGCTATCTACAAACCGCGATCCTCCTGTCTCAGCCTCCCAAGTACTGGGATTACAAGTGTGTGCCACCATGCCGGCTCTCTTGAATTTGATCTTTTCCTGGTCTAGCCATTTATATTAGAGACCATCTCATGATACTGGGCAGGAGTAGTGAGCCAAACTTCCAGTCATCCACACGACCACAAGGGTAACATCAACTCTCCACAGTGTACTGTCTGGCTAACTGTGATCTTAGGTAATTTTCAATTCATAATGGAATTATCAAGATGTAACACCACTGTAACTCAAAAGACATTTGTATATTATCTGTTCCCCTTCCCCCCAAAAATCAATCTCTGTAATGGAAACAAATATTATTACAATGGTGTCTAGTACACAAAGTCCTCAACAAGTATTTGATGAATGAATAAATAAAGGAATGGGGATGGGTTCATAATTCTCCTAAACTTACATATACACATGAAAAGAATTTGAAAAATTCAGACCATATATTTACAAGAATGCTAGCCAGGAATGGTAGTATATACTTGTAATCCCAGTTCTACGGAGACTGAGACAGGAGGATCAAAAATTTGAGACCAGCATCAAAATTGTATTGAGTCTCTCAGCAACTTAGTGACACCCTGCTTCAAAAAGAATAAAAATAGGCCTGGGAGTATAGCTCAAAGGTAGAATTCCCTTGAGTTTCAGCCCCAATACCACACACACACACACACACACATACACACACACACATATACACACACAAGTGATAAACTTTAAAAAGAAGAGTGAGACTTTTTAACTATGTTAATGAATATAACTTGGTCTATAAATGTACTAATAATTAACTGGTTTTGTCTTGTTTTAGTATTTACTATATGAAAAGTATTTACCTGCTAAAATGATTGGGGAAAATGAAAAGAACACAAGTTGAAGACCTATAAAAGTGTCTTAAAATTTAAGGCAGCATAATTTAGATGAGTAATGATTATCATCGTAACTCAAGTTTCAAGACTACCTCATTGTGTATAGTGTTCCCAATTTCTCATGGTGTCTACAATTAAAACTCCCAGGATATGCTAAAAAGGGGTAAGATGGCCTTGTAAGTTTTACCCTAATTGGCTCTAAGATTCAGTTTTGTTATCTGAAGAGAACAGAGGAGAATCAGTATTAATACCTGGGCTTGAGTCTGTGCAAAGTCTGGAGCTCCTAAAGTAGCAATTAAATGGCTTAATCTTAAAGCCCTCCAAGGTTTAATTCAGTAGCTCTCTTCAGAGGGCATTGCTAATTCTTCCCAAATTGCTGCTTCTTCTAACTGCACTGTCTTAATTTGAACAGTATTCAAAATTCCAGTCTCTCTACTGGAGTTAATTGCATTATGGAAGTTGCCTTAGAGTGGAAACTTATTTCCTCTTCTGTAGTATCTTTCTACAAAGTCCTTTTTTTCTTTTCATCTTGACATATTTGCACATCTATGCAGAATAATGTCACAAATGAAGTGTAACCTATTTAAATCATGTTTCAAAGAATATGCTTTTAAATTATATATATATATATATATATATATATATATATATATATATATATATATATGCCCAAGCATGTCACTTATCAATGTGTCTATAGTTTTGTACATGCTCAGGCCGTCTGGTCTAATAGACTCTAAGTCCTTGGAACATTAACAAATCTCTGAGCTTTTAAACAGGCAGTGACCTATTCATTTAGAGGGCTGCTTCAATAAAGCAAAAGCTCACTTAGGTTAATGATGGATCATGGAGCTGTTTGATTTGCAGTGAGCTAAGTTGCCCATTATCCCTAACATTCATATGGGTCGTGTAATCACATCACATCCAAATAACGAGTCCAGCTTTCTTGCTTGTTCCTGTAGATTTCCAAGTTACCGCAGGAAACCTTATTGTGCAAGTCCATGAAGCTTTTATGCCTGGTAACTGCAGATAAATAATTTTTGCCAACAGCATGGATTTCAGCTAAGAGTCAATTTCCTCATGATAATAACAATTGCTTATTCATTGTTCATCTTGGCATTTTCCTGAATAGAAAGATCCCTCTTGTTTGCCTTATCATTTGTCGTTCCTTTGTTTTTCTTGAAGGATAAAACACTCATAAGAGGTTTCTGCACAATTAAGAATCCTTAAAATTGGATTTCCACTTGTCAGTTACCCTTGCTTCTTCATTCATGGATACATAGATATGCAAATAGTCACACATGCCTGCATATAAAGACAGGACTGGTGGACAATAGATTCATTTATAATGTTTCAAAAATATTTTGTGACTTACAATGTTATATTAAGCAGCCAAATAGGTTTCTTTATAGTGTCGACATGGTAGTGTCTTCCTTTGCCTGTTTTTCTTTGATTCTGCTTAATTCTGCAGTCTTGTTAGAGGCATGCATCTGTTCTAAGCAGTCGTAAACTTATACATTGAGGGATAAATTTTAAATGCTTTCAAATCAATATTTTTATACTTCCCTCATATCTCACCTCCTTTTTGTTTCCCTAGTGTGCATGTCCATGCACACACATATGCACAGAAGCCTGCTCACACACAAAAGTTAAGGGAAACTTTGGTATGATCTCTACAGCTAGCTAAATGTTTCTCATGGAAGGCCATAAACACTGTTGGCATTAATCCTTCCTAAAAATGAAATACCACCACGCTATAGAAAAAGCTTTGAAATATGAATGACGAGAGGAAAACAATTTCATTTATTCTTCCTCCATGATTTACAGTGTAGAGATGACAACCAGGGGTGAGGTGAAGTAAGCTGAGTTCTTCTGTACTTGATAATTTAACAGCACTACAGAGAAAGAGAACACGGTGCCACATTCTGGATCTGTGTAAGTGAATTTATTTAAACACGGTCCATTAGTTTTTGTCACCATTGGGAACTAGTAAGTTATGAGTGTTTTTATAAATAGAAATAGAAAAGATCCTCATATTGTGGTTTCACAGAGAAGTACCCTGAAAAATTATTTTATTTTGTTTCCTACTCACAAAATATGATTAATAACTTTAATCCAGAATCAAGATATTTTCATTAATGGTTACTTAGCCAATTTTTGTAAATGGATTTACTCCTCCATTCTTTAAGCTAAGAAAAGATTCAGACGCCATAAAAAGAAGAGGATCTTTTTATATTGAAAATGAAGAGCCAAAATTCTTTTTAAAAGAGACCCTCTCTCCTAAAATGTACCTGTTTTTTTTTTCCTGATTAAAAGTAAGAGAAATAAGCTAGGTGTGGTGGCACAGGCTTGTAATCCCAGCATTTGGGAGGCTGAGACCGGAGGATCGCTGTTCGCGGACAGCCTCAGCTACTTAGTGAGGCCCTCTGCAACTCAGTGAGACTCTGCTTCAAAATAAAGAATAAAAAATTGGGCAGGGGGTATAGCTCAGAGGTCAAATGCCTCTGAGTTCCATCCCCAGACCTGCAAAAAAAATTAAGAAAAATATAAAGAGTTACAAAATGCATGGAGGCATTTCCTCACCTCTCTTTGGGCTTATTTTCCTTCATTTAAAATAGATTATAGATTATTTAAAACAGGTTTAGAAAGCTGCATCAGGGATTTTATCATGATAGAAAGAAGCTTGTTCTTATGACTATAAACATATCAAAACCTCTGAGTCTCCTCTACTTTTGCTTATTTCTGAGAATATCCAACATTATCTTTAATCTCATTGTATAAAAATGCAGCATTAATACTTCCATTTTCATTATGGGATTTTATGTTAAGTTCCAAGGCTACCACACACCTCATCACCAATATAGAGATAGCATTTCTTACTCTTGATTTACCAGGCACCCTTGGCTTATAATATCAGTGGACTTCTCATGAACATCTTACTCCTGATCATTTATTTGATGTAGACAATGGTTCCTGACTATTCTATCTCTCTTATAAGCAACTACGTCTCAGTACTCTCTTGTAGAAAACTCTCAGATCATGTATTTAATTGGCAGTCTTTTATTGGAGTTTACAGCCTCTTTCTTTGGCTCCACAGTCTCTCTGCAGTCATAGAACTTTCATATTCTTTATGTTGTGTGCAGTTCTGTTCTTATGTGTATGTACATGTATCTTTGACTTAATGATGTTTTAATTCAGCATTTTTGCTTTTTGGATGGTTAAAAAAAAACTATACATGTTCAATAGAAATTGTGCTTTGAATTTGGTTTGTTTTGTATTTTGGTACTGGAAGTTATGTGAGCTATACTATCAGCCGATATATTTATTTATTTATATATTTATTATTTTTAAACAGGGTCTTACTAAGTTGCTGAGGGCCTCATTAAATTGCTGAGGTTGATGGTGAATCTGCAACCCTTCTATTTCAGTCTTCTATGTAATGGTTTTACAATCATGCATCCTAAAACAACCAGCTAAATTTTTATCCTTTTTTTTCTAAGTATATACAGGACAATGCTCTCAGGATGCTGAGTATTAGCAGGCAGCAACCCATCCCAGTCAGTTACAATTACTTAATCACAAGAGTAAACAAACAACAAGCTACAGGGTACAATGTTGGTGAACTATGATGCTTAGTAAATTAGCTGTGTTAAGTGAAGTTATGACTTACGATATTATTAACATATAATAGGTTTATTAGTAGCTAACACTATTGTAGGTTGAGGAGCATATGTGAATTTAACCATCTGGCATGGAAAATACTATTGAGATTACTTGTTTAACCTTATCCGTTTCAAGCATTGTTGGCATTTTTTAAGCCATCTGGAGGCAAAGATTAGTCCAAGAAATGAATAATAGAATTTGGTTTGGGATTCCATTACATTGTTTGGAGGATTTTCCTCCCCCGAATAGAAACTGTTTTGGGTTTTTATCTGATATATATATATTTTTTTATCACATAGATCATGATTGTTATTTTAAATGTACTCTCATGTCTTTTTATACACTTAATGCATGCATTGGGCACAAAAGACTATTTACAGCTGAATGTGTTGAACTTAAATCATCTCCCTTCCTACCCACCTGCTATCTTACTTCCCAGAGATAACTGCTCACACCAGCAGTTTCCTACATTATTTTTTTTTTCTCTTGGAACCTGCTGCCAACTGATACATGAATGAAGATATGGTAGACTATGCTCTGTCTTCAGTTTGCTTAATGACTATCTGAATGAATGAGCTAAGCACTCCCTCTTCAGCAGGCTTTAAGCGCACATCCTCAGATGGCTATATGCCTTTGCTTTACCTTTTACATTACAAGCAATCTCTTCTTTCTCAGTTCCATTCGCTAGTTTCTTCTTTCCCTCTTAATACTGGAGCAGCTTTAGTTTTCTTCTGTCTACACCCACATGCATAGTGATCTCATCCAAGTTCATAGTTTTAAATACCATATGCTGAGAACTCCAAAAATATGTATTTCTAAACTCAGATTTCCCAAAATCTAATCTTCTCTACCCAATTGCTTTTTTTTTTTTTTTTTTTGGTATACCCACTTGGAATCGTAATAGATATCTCCAATAAACGTGTCCAAAAAATATTCTGGGTCTTTCACTCATAGATATATTGTATCCTCAGATTCCTTAATGTTATCCTTACAATTATTCAACTCAAATATCAAAGTCTCCACATCATCTACTTCTTTCAAATAACCTATACAGTCAGTCAGGATGTCCTGCAGACTCTGTGTCCAAAGTGTTTGTAAAATCCAGTTCTCATCAGTTGTATCATTGTCATCACAATTCTGGGAGCAGGAATAATCACTTACATGAATTATTGCTTACAGTCCTCAAAGATTATTCTCAAAGGCAAATATCATTGGTATAATATAGGTCAAATCCTGTCACTTCTTTGTTCAAAGACAATTGCTGGCTCTCCATTTGCTTCATAGGACATGCTAAAGAGTAGGTATGATCTGTGTTCCGTCTTTTTTCTTTAGAGGTAAATAGACTTTTACTGTTTTCAATTAATGAAGAAAAATTCATAAATATTTAGAAATACATTATTTTTTAAACCTTAAAAAGACTGAAGAGCTGAATTTGGTGGCACACACCTGTAATCCTAGCAAGTGGGAGGGAGGCTGAGACTAGAGGATTGTAGGTTCAAGGTCAGCATTAGCAACTTAGTGAGGCACTATTGATCCCAGGATCATTTTATCTCTGAGCTACACCCCTAACACTATTTTATTTTATATCTTGTGTCTCCTCCTTTTACTTCTGCTTCCATTGTTCCCATTGTTTTTCTACAGCTCCTCACACTTCTCCCTGCTCTTTTTGGAACTTGCTTCCATCTTTCAAGCCAGTCCCTCTAACTGGAAAGCTGTTCCTCGGATAATTGTTGGCTAGCTGCCTTCAAGTCTTTGTTTAAATCTCCTCTTCTCCATGATGTCTACCATCCCTGCTCTAATATCACAAAAATTACCGAATTATCAGGAAATACAAATTCTTTATCCTATTCTATATATCAATATTTTTATTTTATATTTAGTATTTATCCTTAATTCTTCCTTCTGGACGCAAACACGTGAGGATATTTGCAACCTACATTCTCACAAATTTCAGGAGACAGGAACAATGTCTGACAGACAGTAAATCCTAGTTGTGTATTTGCAAACATGTTATGCATATGAATAAGTGAATGGTCACATTACACTAGAGCCAGACGTGGTGGCGCACGCTTGTAATCCCCGCGCTTGGGAGGCAGAAACAGGAGAATCACGCAGGTCGAAGCCAGCCTTGCTGGCTTAATAAACTCTGTTTCCAAATTTTAAAAAAAAGTATAAAATAGGTCTGGGAGTGCAGCCCGGAGGTAGAAGGGTTTCCAGAAACCCCAGTACCACCAAAAAATAAAAATAAAAAATAAATAAATAAATAATGCTAGATTTCTTATGTGAGTTTTCTGTGATTTAAACATACTTAAACATTCATTAGCATTAGAATACATGTGTGCACTCACACATACATGCACACCTATGTTAAATTTAGAAAAATGTACGTAAGTGACCTTATATGTTTATCTGTAACAAGAACAATGTGGTAGAATTTTAGAACTGTGAGAAGAAACATCAGCAATATTTACTTAGTATGTCCTGATTGGTGCTTTTATGGTTTCAATTGATGAATTCAAGTGAGAGTTTTAACTTACTGTTTCTTTTTCTTTTTTATTTTTTGTAGTACTGTATATTGAACCCAGGCGCATTCTATCTCAGAGCCAAATCCCCACTCCTATTTTTATTCTTCATTTTGAAACAAGGTCTCACTAAGTTGCAAAGGGCCTTAAAAAATAGCTGAGGCTGGCCACAAAGCTGTGATCCTCCTGTCTTAGCCTCCCAAGTACTGGGATTACAAGCATGCACCACCATACTTAGCTTAACTTACTGTCTAAATACCCCTTCCTAATGATGGTGGAGGATGAACCTGATGTCTCATGCTCCACTAGCTTCTTATATGTCTCTACTTTGCCCTTCACAACTTTAAGCACAGATTCATTGATAATCCAAAGGAAAAGTATCATTGGGTATACAGATGAGCACATGTGTTCAAATAGGAGCCTAATAATGTGTCTGTGTTACTGTTACCAAATGGACTTAAAGAAAGCCAGCAGTTGCAAAATAAACCACTTCAAGTGTAAACTGCTCACATATACCTTCACAAATATATTCATAGGAATGGAGAAATGGAGTAAGAGCAAAAGACAAGAGGAGAAATGTACATGATTTTATGATAAAGCATGATACCCATATAAAATTGTAAATATTTTGTTTTATTTTATTGTTGTATTATTCTTAGGCCTTTTTATTTTTCTAATGGTGTCCCACATTAAATCTATGCTACACCAAGAAAATAAGAGTTAGGTTAAGAAAATCACCACATATGTATGTATGTATGTATGTATATATATATATATATATATATATATATATATATATATATATATGTGTGTGTGTGTGTGTGTGTGTATGTACATATATATCATAATACATAAACACCACATATGTGTATATATATCATAATTCTATTAAAATAACTATTAACATCAGCATTGACAAAAAAATTTGGCTTAAATAGAAAACTGGCATGAAAGAATGAAATAATATAAAAATTTAAGAAATGAATATTTTTCTTAGGCAAATGCCACCTTACCTGTCTTTAATAAAGGGCAGTGTTACTTTTGTTTCATTATTAATACATTCCTACTGAATAGCCAAATCTGCCTACAGCCACGGAAGCAGAGTCCACTCTGATTTTTTTTATGAGACTGAGAATTTAGTCTTAGAATGACTTACACAAATGAAGGTGAGTGGGGCAATCAACAGTCTGGAAGTTAGAAACTGAGGATCAGAGAGAAGTAGCTACCACCCTATGTGTCTCCTGAAGCGGTGGTGAGGGGAATAGCCAAGGTTGACCAGGGAATTTGGGAGTCCAAGCAGTTCTAGTCACTGAGGTAGGGGGACTTTGACCAGCTACTCATTCCGATTTCTGCAAGAAGTTGTTTTCTGCTTTGAACAATGGTTCCCAGGTTCAGTGGGCTGACAGTGCAACACAGCAGGTCTAACACCGGTCACAATGGCACCCAAATACCTCTATGTACTGTTTAACCTTCACATAAAAGAATTAGTAAAATTAGGTTTCAACCTATTACAATAATCCTATGTTCAACATTTCAGGGCAATTTTCATGGAAATTATACTGCTTAAAACTGGTTAGATTTAATCTACTTGTTTTACTCTGTGGTCTATTATACAGGAAAAGCCATATGTAATACAATACTCAAGACAATGATTGATCTAAAATGTATATTGAAAATATGATGTGATATTTTATTTCTCTTTATATAATAATGTATTTTACATAATTAAATATTAACAACCTATTGGTGTTTTCATGTATTCTTAACCCAAAATTATCTGACATATGGCAATAGTCTGAAAAGCCTAGTGATACTCTTTAAATTTCAAAATATTTTTCTCATGTGTTTGGGGCTATATTATATTGAATTTGCTATCCCAGGATCTATTTTTCTCTCATTCTTTTATTTAGTAAATATTTATTTATCTAATATATACCAAACACTGTTAAAGGAGTATTCTTTTGTCAATGAAAACTACAAAATCCATGTCTACTTGGTTTTTAAATATATAATCTCATAAAGGTAGATAGATAATAGCTTTATTACAGTTTAGATAAAAATTTAAGAAAATTGACATATGATAGAATATTCACATTCCTGAAAATTTCATAGCTATAATGGAAGTATTCATTGTGGGAATAACTTTATTTGTCACATGGTTTAACTTTAATTTTCAGAACACTCTACAATAGAATTGTGGGAAGTTAGCCAGGCATGGTGGCATATGCTTACAATCAAAGTACTTGAGAGACTAAGATAGGAGGATTGCTGACAACCTTAGCTACTTAGTGAGGCCCTCCACAACTTAGTGAAACCCTGTTTCAAAATATAGAATAAAAATTAGGGCCGGGGGTGGGTTGGTTGGTTTATTTATTTATTTATTTATTTATTTATTTATTTATTTATTTATTTATTTATTTATTTATGGTGTTGGGCATTGAACCCAGAAGAATTCTCCCTCTGAGTTACAACCCCAGCCTGAATTTTTACTCTTTTTTTTTGAAATAGAGTCTCACTATGTTGTGGAGGGCCTCACCAAGTAGCTGAGGCTGGCTACAGACTGGGATCCTCCTGTCTCAGCCTTTCAAGCACTGGGATTGCAAGAGTGTGCCACCACCCTGGGCTCAGGACTAGAGATTTAGTTCAAAGGTAGAATGCTCCTGGGTTCCATCTCCAATACTCCCCTCCCGCAAATTGTGGCAGTTTTATAACAGCGAACCAAGAAATTTACTTGCTGTTTTGTTAATAAGCATCCAGACAATTAATTTTATTAAACAGGGATTTCTTTTACTCAAAAAAATATCCATTTTAATTAAAATTTCTTCATTAAATATGTAGAGATTGGCGGTTAAGAAAAAGGCCCACCATGGTTATTGGCCACTGACTCAGTTTACCAAGTCAATTGTGTTCACAGGGCAATCAGTCCCCTGTAGTAGGAGCTAATTTCTGGATCTTCGCTAGTTGTTCTTCCTCCCAAGACCATGACAACCAGCTGCTGTGGAAACAGGAACTGATGTGAAGTGAACTCATGGGCCACCATGTTGATGACAACTTTCTGGAGACTTGCCCAGATCCAGTTTATTTTGTATATGTAAGAAGTACAGTAAAGGAAGGTGTGATTAATGGTTTGTTAGTGGAGGCTCCTGTGCTCAGTGCAAGTAAGACACCCTATTCAGAAATAGGTTACTAGTAAAATAGAACTTTTGAAAAATTCACATGGAGTGTTCTAAAAGCATTCTGTATTTTTATAGAAGGCTAACAAATTTTTGCAAGAGAAATCTTCAAAATCTCTTCTCACTGCAATATTTTGCTAAATAGAACTGCACATTTATTATAATTACTTAAAATGCAAACATAGTAAATAAATAGTCCATATTTATTAAGTCTGCCAATGATAGTCAATAAAGACAATTCCACAGTAAAAGTAGGGTTTGATTTAGTCTTTTAAAATCATTCAACCTTTAGCAGTGACTTGTAATCTAATGCCCATGTTATATTCTGATGTGGGGCTTTTATACCGCATACTAATATAAATATAAATTAAAAACCACTAAGATTAAACAATACTTTTTATGTACATCTGTATGAGTCATCTACTGTCATAATATTGCTGCATAACAGACTATCCGCAAAATTTTTCTCTTCTCATGCTCAGCTGTTCTATCAATTTACTCTGGCTTGGTTGATCAAGGATAGCCTTGGCTAGACAATTCCATTTCAGACTCTGAACAATGCAGATTAAGTCTGTGAAAATTTATTAACTTTTAGGACTACTTGCTACCTCTGGATCCCCAAAGCAGAAACTTATCATTGTGATAGGAGAAACACAATAAAGCCACACAAATAAAGCTGAGCAGTCCCACATTTGTGTTCAAGGTTGCCAGTGTGTCACTGACCAAGGAAAACAAGAGCAAGCCCATGTCCAGTGAGGAAGAACCCTCCCTCTGACCAGTAGGCCAAGACAAGACTGCTTATGTAAATTTCTTAAATGATAGTAACGAGCTGGGACCATGAATTTGTTCTTCTAAATTGTTGCAGTATTATATTTCTTTGCCTAAATGCTTTGTGTCTGGAAAGTTTCTTATTTTTTTTAGCACAAAATACACTGAAAATCTTGCCTTCCATCTATTTAAAATGTTATAAATAACTTGTTCACAAATCATATTAGTTCATTTTATAATTATAAATATTATTTCAGCTTATTCTTACTTATTTCTAAAATATTTAGATATTTTTCAACACACAGTTATTATATTCAATCATTCATGATTATTGAATCAGATTTTCAATTTAGTTAAGCTTCTTGACTACCCTTCCTACATTGTTATTGAAAAGTATGTATATAATTATATACTTGAAGGTATAGATTAGCATTTAAATAGAATAAGGTCAAAGGTAGATTCCAGTGACATTTCTAAAGAAATGTCAATCAAATTTTTCTTTAACTCAAAATCATATTTTGATAAGGTCATTTATTCAGCCTGTAATTATCTAATTTAAAATATATATTTCTAGGATATATTTCAGTTTTGTCCACTGATCTATATCCTATAATCTGTAGATATAATATTTATATATAGTTCTTTTTTCTAGATTCTATAACTCATAAGATTTGTGATACTTTTAAAGAAAAACACAGATTTATGCCTGTTGCTATGAAATTATTTTATGTTTTCTAATCAAATTATTTGAACTTTTTCTATACTTCAATTTATTTTCACATCTCATTCCACAATGGCTCATATAATTGAATTGACAATTAGGCTTCCTCAGAACTTAAGAATTTGTCCATTTGTATAAATGTGGGATTTTAGAACTCATATCATTTTATTTTTAAAATTATTTTTGGTTCATAATATTTTAAGAATATTTCTTTTTCTCCAATGAAACAATATTATAATATTTAATTTCCAAATATGTATTAAAATTTTTATTTTTGCTTTGTAATTATACATTATGAGGCTTAGAGTGGCGTAAAAATTTTAGCAAATATTGACTAGACAAAAATAATATTTCTAAGCTATAATTTAAGTTCAATGAATAATAACCCAAAGAAGAAACATGAAGAATAAAAGAACTGTAATTAACTTTGAAGTACCCTACTATCTCTTGTAATTCATATATTCATTCCCCCTTTTAAAGGCCATCACAATTCTGACTCATGAGTTTGTCATCTTTTTGCTTTCTCTAGCAGTTTAATAAATGTCTATTACCTTAAACAATATATGTTATTTTACTTTTAAAGTTGTATGGATTTCCATCAATGATTCCATTTGCATTTTTCTGAAGTGTAAATACACTGTTTAGAAATGCAGGACATTGTAAAGGAAAAGGCCTGGTATCAGTTGCCAGATAGCATGGACTTGGCTTCTGGATCCCATGTATATTAGAGATTACATAAACTTTCTGTGCTTCAGTGACCCAATGTGGAAAATATGGATAAATCAGAGCACACTTCATACTGATGAGAGGATTGAATGTTATTTCACTTAACAAGTACAGAATAATGAGTAGCTCATAGAAAACATTATACTAGAGATTTCAACTAGTTTCTTTATTGAGAGTAATTGTACGTTTCTTAGGTTCAACACATCAATTTAGGTAGTGGTGAAATATATGAACAAAATAATTATATTAGTAAAGTCCTTGTGCTACTTCTTTAGGGATTTAATGGCTAATTAGGGGTACACTGACTAATAGAAGCGGAAATAATGGCTTGCCTCTCACAAGGGTTCATATGCTTACTGGTTGTTTATTACAACTAACTCATCGATCAATAAATGAGACATGTCCTAAAATAGATTAAGCCTGGCCAGTTGTCAGCATCTACAGTGGTCCAAGTTATTGCCACTTTTTTTCTGGACTTTTCAGTTTTCTCACTTCTGCCCTTTTTCTTTTGTAATCTCTCTTCAACACTGATAGATTGATCTAAGAAATAGAAGAGTTGGGTCATGTTACTGCTCCAGACTGCTAAATACTCTCCAGAGGATTCACATCTCTGTTCCAGTAGAAACCGAGTGTCTATAGAGGACCTACTCTCATTCGGAAGACCACGTGGTCTACCTGCCCACTCTCTCCTCTGCCTTAACTTCCTACTACTCTTGCCCTGTGTCACTCACTGACTAGCTCATGCATCTACTTACTTTGGGTCATATCAGCCTCACTTTGTGTTAGTAAAACTAACTTCTGATTATGTTAGTAAAACAGACTTCTGATTATGGCCTTTTGTACTTGCTGTTTACTCTTTCAGGAATATATCATCATCAGATATGTAATAGATTTACTTTTTAACCTCCTTCCGATCTTTATGTAACTAGTAGGCATGGTGCGACATGCCTACTAGTTACATAATATTTATATATAGTTCTTTTTATAAGCTGAGACAGTAGGATTCCTCGAGCTCAATAAATGATAAAAAAGGAAATAAATAAACATCATCACAGTAAGACTTACTCAGTATCTTATTCTACTACCCTTTCTAAAATGACACCCTTCCTCACATTCAGTATATCTCTCACAGACATTATATATTATTTAGCATACCTGATTTGTTGCTTTTATATATGTGTGTATACAAATATGTGTGTATTTTCCACGTATGTATGTATGAACATACTTTCACACACATACCATGAAGACATGTTTCTGTTTTTATTATAAAATCAGCATTTAGAACTGCACACACTTCTAAGTAAACATTAAGAATACGAATTGAGCCGGGCATGGTGGCGCACGCTTGTAATCCCCGTGCTTGGGAGGCGGAGACAGGAGGATTGCACAGGTTCGAAGCCAGCCTTGCTGGTTTAAGAGACCCTGTTTTCAAATAAAAAAGTATAAAAATAGGTCTGGGAGTGTAGCCCGGAGGTAGAAGGTTTTCCAGGAACCCCGGTACCACCAAAAAAAAAAAAAAAAAAAGAAAAAAAAAAAGATTTGAAGCTGGGCATGGTGGTGCACGCTTGTAATCCCAGCATTTGGGAGGCTGAGACTGGAGGATCACAATTCAGGGACAGCCTCAGCTACTTAGTGAGGCCCTCCACAACTTAGTGAAACCCTGTGTCAAAATAAAGAATAAAAAACAGGGCAGGGGATGTAGCTCAGAGGTCGAATGCCCCTGGGTTCCTTCCCCAGACCCACCAAAAAAAAAACCAAACAAACAAACAAACAAAAAAAAAACAATTTAATGACTAAATTAATCAGTGAAGAATTAAACAAGCAGGTGAATTAATGCATAACTATGGAGATACCTATCACCTTATAGTCTCTTGCTTTAAATAGCTAAGGGCATATATAAGATTACAACTCTGAATCCTCAAGAAAAATGTAAAAATTTTACCTCTATACTGTGACTCTGTTTGGGCATGCTATTTTCTCAAAAATTCTTTTTGAATTTTATTAAAATCACCACAAACTTCATGCTTGTCTTTTCATATATTTTCTTAACCCTATTTTCTTAACCTTTTAGCTATTGTTTTAACATGTTTTATTTTAGATATCTATCTTGTAAATATTAAATGAGCTACTTATTATTATTATTCAGAAGTTTTAAGATCCTTACTAATAACCTTAGCTTAAAGTTACTGAAAAACATCATTTACTTTTTCCATTTTTCAATTTATTTTGTGGTGTGTGTGTGTGTGTGTGTGTGTGTGTGTGTGTGTGTGTCTACACTGGGTATTGAAGCCAGGAAAACTCTACCAATGAATGACACTCCAATCCCATCTTGGAATGCTGGTCTTAACTCTGTAATTCTCATGCTTCAGCCTCTAAAATGCTGGGATTAAAGGTGTGGACCAATTCCTTCAGCTTTTGTGTGTGTGTGTGTGTGTTCATTTACTCAATTTTCACAAAGATTTTTTTTAATACCTTACCTTGCATTGAACATCTTTATGTTGCCTCTTACTCTTGTATTTTATAATTTTTAAATTTCTAGCCAGGCATGGTGGCACATGCTTGTAGTCCCAGTACTTGAGAAACTGAGACAGGAAGATCACAGGTTCATGGCCATCCTCAACTACTTCGTAAGGGCTTCTAAAACTTTCCCCTCCTCTGTGGCTTCCCTGAGGTTCTCCTCCATTATCTGGAGTCCCTCTTGTATCCCAATTTCTCCCTAACCTGCACATATTAGAGAAAAATATATATGAGCATTCACTCTCTGAAATTGGCTAATTTCATTTACCATAATGTTATTCAGCTCTTTCCATCTTCTTGAAAATGACATCATTTTGTTCTATTTTATTGCTGCGTAGAAGTGCATTGTGTGTATTTCCCATAATTTTGTAATCCATTCATCTGTTGATGGGCACCTAGGTTGGTTCCATAATTTGACTCCTGTGAATTTTTGTGCTATGAACACAGGTATGCATATATTATTGTCATTTTCTGATTTCAACCTCTTTAGAAAGATACACAGGAATGGTATAGCCCGATAATATGATGGATCCATTCTCAGTTTTCTAAGAAATCTTCACACTGATCTCCATAGTGGCTGAACTAGTTTGCACCTCCATCAAGAGTGTAATATGGTTCCTATTTCCCCAAATCCTCTCCAACATTTATTGCCATTTGACTTATTTATAATTGCCACTCTGATTGGGGTTAGATAGAATCTCAGTATAGTTTTTTGGTTTGCATCTCCCTGATTGCTAATGATATTTTCCCTATCTCTTACAAGTTTTTGTTTAAATTTATATCTATTACTTTTGAAAGTTGTCATGCTTTGAATTTTTAAATTATTTTATTAGTGTAGCACAATTATACATCATAGTGAAGTTCAATGTGATTAAAAAATAACGTATGTGTGCCCATTTCTGGGCTCATAGTTCTTTCTCGCATGTCAAATATTCCCACTGGAAATGTCTAGATAACTACTGATAACTACTGATATTTCAAGATAACTACTGGTATTTTTGCTATGTAAAAAATCATCATTTTATAATTCTCTTTTAATCCATGAAAGATATTACTCAGTGCTTTCTAGTTTTCATAGATGCTATACATCCCCAGACTCAGTTACAATTCCTTTGAAAAGATCTATTTTTCTTCTTGTATTTATTATTATTGCTATCTCTTTTTCTGAAGTTCCATTAGTATAGGAATTTATTTGCACTGGATTTAATTTGCTTCACTTTTGTTTCACTTCTAGGATATTTAGATTGTTAACTTTAAACACTCTTGAACAATTAAACGACTACTTTTCAAATGTTTCTGTCTTTTCTCTTTGCTATTTCTAGAGTTCAAATTATAGTTTAACCTTTTTACCCATTTTAAATTATTTGGTTCTACTGCGTATCATTGCAAATATTTTATTTGGTTCTATTTTCTTCTTTCTTAAATTTCTATTAATGTTTTAACAACTGATATTAAACAATCCCACTGTCCTTTTAGTTTAAAATATATTTTTATATCTTGATATCATTTTGTGTTTTGCCTTTCTTTGTATTGTCATTTGTTCTTATTAATATATTAAATAAATTCATAATTTTTTATTTTTTATTTTTTATATTTATTTATCTATTTATTTATTGGTGATACTGGGGTTACTGGATACCTGTCTCTGGGATACACTCCAAGACCTATTTTATATTTTTATTTGGAAACAGGGTCTCTTAAGTAAGAGAGGCTGGCTTTGAACCTGTACAATCCTCCTGTCTCCGCCTCCCAAGCTCAGGGATTACAAGATTGAGCCACCATGCCTGGCTCATAATTGTTTTTTTTTTTACCACCCAGTTTAGTGTAGATGAGAACATTTGAGGAATGTCTTCATTTGCATATTTTAAGTGGCTTTTTGTTTTACATCATCTCTGAGAACCAAGGGTCAAGACACTATTTACTGAAAAGCTTCAAGTGTTGGATAATTTCCAGTTGACTTTTATGTAAATAATAACATTCCTGTCAAACTTGTCACCTTAGGCAGGACTGTTTGGTCGCCTACTCCTGTAACCTCATAGCTATGAAAAACATACTCAAGTCCATACCTTTCAGTCAAGTCATCAGCATTAAAGCCTGATTCAATGATTTTATGCTTTTATATCACTGAGTTCTTGGCCTTTTGTTATTTTTTTCTAGTTTATTATTTAATTTTTGAAATACTTTTAATCAAAACTTTTAAATTCCTTTTTATTAAGGTGGGTGATCAATGTTCTTACACTGACCTACTGCTTGAAATAGATGATAAATAATTTCTTTGAAATCAATCTCTCTCTCACTAAAAACATATTATTTGCCTCTAGGTGACAAAGTACCCATATGTGATGACCCAGAGGAAATTACTAGCAATATGTTAACTTTTAAAATCCACCACTGGATTCTATTTTCTAGGCGTATTTCAGAAGTAATATCAAGGTAGTTTAAAACCTTGTCTATTGCTTGTTTTAGAGTTTCTGATGGCAGAAAGAAATTATACATAATTGGGGTGACATATTTGGTGTCTTCATATCCAGGAAACCATTGAAGTAACTAGTTTTTTTTTTTAAATTTCAAGTAAAATATACTTAACAGGAACCATTATTTCAAATATTTATATTCTAAAGTCCCCTTCATTTCAAAAGATGTTACTTCTTGTCTCGCCTCCTGAAGAATAAGTAGTAGACTTTATCATATCCCTCAACCTCAAACTTTAGCACTTTTCTCCATCCAACACCCACACAATAGGAGTCATATATATATCTGTGTGTATGTGTGTGTGTGTGTGTGTGTGCTTTATATATGTTTATAAAACTAGGCAAGCTGGCCTGGTAGCATATGCCTGTAATCCCAGTAATTGGGATACTAAAACAGGAGGATCACAGGTTTGAGGCCAGCCTCTGCAACCTATTTAGAAACTGAGCAATTTAGTGAAACTCTGTTTCAAAAATAAAGGATAAAAAATAGTGCTGGGCTGTAGCTCAGAGGTAGACTGCTCCTGGGTTCTATCCCTAGTACCAGCATATAAATATTAGAATATTATATAAACATACATATGTATATATAAAATATGTATACACACATACATAGATAGAAACAGTGGGGTTGTAGCTTAGAGGTAGAATGTACTTTCTATTTGATTCCCAAAGTAAGAAATAAATACATAAAACATAGGCTAAGCATATTAAGAATATTTTTTCAGAAAAATAAAATCCTTAGAGGTGAGTGAAAATTGTACAGAAAAAACAGAAATGAATGCCAGTGATAGTGAAGGAATGAAGAGATTTATTCTATGATATACCATAGGAAATTATTTAGCAATGGAGCTGCCTAGGACTAGAAGAGAAAATGGGTGAGAGACACCAGGTCTTAACTTTACAGTGTGTTGAATGGCTTCCTTGGGAGTCCTTTCCTAAGGCACAACTAAGATAGCAGGACTAGTCTAATTAAAAATAAACTTGGAAGGGGTAAGTTGGTATTTGATTCTGGTCTAGATTCCTGATATTTAAGATACTGTTGAATGTACACCATGCTTTGCTGCACTTTGGTTTTATGTTCTATTTTTAAGCATGACCCACACACTGCACAATCCCTGCACCTTTCATTCTTTAGTACATTTTACTTTCCATGGTCTACAAAATCTATTTCAAGGTTTACTTGGTACATAACTAACAGCGTGCCTGCAATGAATTTAGATGAACAATACTAAAATTCAAGAGAACCAAATTTATGTTTTGCAATTCCTTTTATGCATGAGTTATCTTTGGCTACACAGTTTCACATTTTATAGGATAAATATATAGTAAAATATATGTATGAGAAACTTAGAAGTTTATTCTTAGGTAATTATATATTTATTACAATTATTTAAATCCATATAAACCTGTTTCCTATGGGCTCAAGGTTAATGTTATTAGAATTAAAATAGATGATATTTAAAGGTACATAAAAACATAGAAATTTCTAAACCAATGTATAAACCTTTAAAACATTTTACATTAATTTTGCACTAATTATTTTGGGGTTTAATTTTTTTCAGGAATAAATATATGGGCTACTGAAATTCTTAACATATAGATTAGTAACTACCACAGCCTACTACAGATTTTAAGTCCTAAATTGTGAAAATAAAATTGTGATTTTATGTATATCGTTCTTTGAATTATATAGACCTTATTTTTATAATTAGAAAATATCATAAGTAAAATTAAAACTTCCTAAAACAATGTTGCTAATACTAACATATTTCAAAATGTTACCAAAGGTTCATTCAGCACACGAAGTATTCTACCATTTTTTTTTTTTTTTTTGGTGGTACTGGGGCTCCTGGAAGCCCTTCCACCTCCGGGCTACACTCCCAGACCTATTTTTACATTTTTATTTGGAAACAGGGTCTCCTAAGCCAGCGCGCGCGGCTGACTTCAAACCTGCGCAATCCTCCTGTCTCTGCCTCCCAAGCGCGGGGATTACAAGCGTGCGCCACCACGCCCGGCTAGGTATTCTACCATTTTTTATATATTTTTCAGATTAGCAACTGTAGGTATAACAGAATTCACTGAAATAGGAGGTTTAACTTCTACAAATGCATATGTTTTTGCTCTTATCTTTTTTTCGATTTCTTATCTTTTTTTTCTATTTTCTTTATGTTACTAACATTTCTTGAAAGTATTCTGCCAGTGAGCAAGTTAAGTGCACTCAAGTGTTTCACATGAAACATGCTAGCTTGTGTCATCCAGGGCCCTGTCCATGTCTTGCAGCATGTTGATAACATAGAACACACATCTATTGTGTACTCTTGAATTGTTATTCATGAATCCAACATTAACATTGAGTTTTATCATCAATAAATTAATGAGATGTGTTTGAAGGTAAGTGGGATGAGTGTACTAAATTCTGATGTCTTTTTTTTGGGTTTGTTGCCTGAGAGAAAACTCACCAAGTGCTGTGTGCATGTTTGTCACTATCACTGTGAGCTATATGATGATGTGAGATGAAAAAATATCAATAAAATATTAAAAGCTAAAAATAAAAAAGAAATATGACAGACATTTTTATCATCTTCCCAATGGCAGACTGACAGTCAAGATGGAAAACATTTATTACAAAGACTGGCTAAATATTCAAATGAATATATCTCTTTATAGAAATTTAATACATATATATGTACACATAGGATTAATTGTCAACTAGTAAGTATTTGCAGCTTATATTTTTATACTTTCCAGATTTTTAATTTTTATGAAATTTGTATTTTTCGAATTATTAAAAATTTTCAGGTTGTGATAGTAGGTGTCTCTGATGAATCTGAAGAACCCATTCTAATAATTATATGATTTTTAAAGTGAATTTAAATAGCAAATTATATGGCAATTACATTTTTTTTGTCCAAAGTATGATATAATTCATAGGATTAGGACAAAATTTCCACATTGTTACTTATCAATGACTAAACTATATCTTGAGTAACATATAAAGTATGGAGAGAAATACAAATTAAGACTTGTTATGTAATAAGTTTCTAATGGAAATAAAATAACTTCAAAAACTTTAACATCAACAGAGATTTTATAATGAGTAGTAACAATTTTTTTTTGTGTGTGTGGTGGTAAAGAATACCCTAGAGTAAGGCTATTAGAAGGTATTGAAAGAAAATCAACATAGATGTGAGATAGGTTCAATTGGAAAGCAGATGTGTTCTTCCAAGTAAAAATGTTGAGAGGGCAGGCAAAATCTTATAATTAATTATTTTATAAGTGTTCTCAGAGAAATGGTCAGTCCTGCTTATTTCTTTCCTGTTTATGTGATAAAAACACAGAGGGGTGCTTGGCATTTCTAGTGTTTTAGTTTGCAATTATAAAAGAAAACCTTTCTCTCTAATAAGTGGATTGACATTACAGAAGTTTATCTCTCACAAAGTTAAAGTGTAAATTGGGGTGGGACTATTCAGGGACTAACGCCAATCATAGATCTGTCAGAGCCAGATTTGCTAAAATTTTTAATTTGTTATTTTGAACCATATGCAATTAATTCTAAAAGATTTTGAAAAGTTAATACATTAATTTATCTATTTTTTTGACAGCAAGTAAATGTTTTCACTCCATGGTAGTTAAATTGGCTTAATCATCCAGAAGAAGTAGATCCTTTCCTCTGTGGTTCATGTCAAAACTGACAAATTGATCTTTCTTGGACTGCTTGCTAAAATAGTCCCATTTGCCTTTTTAGTCTCACAGATTAGGCATGCTCTCTGTATCTAGGAAATCTAGCTATCATAAAAGCTTCTAAAACAATCTCTGAAGTCCAGGAAGAAATAAACCTGTATGCTTTATGGATAACTCTTAGTTTGAATCTTGTCAGGATTAGTTCCTAGGGGTGGGGGGTTGGTTACATTTCCTATGTGTCAATCCCCACTTCTGATAATTGGGGATAATAGAACCTCTCTTTCCAAGAAGTAAAAATAAATAAATAAATAAATAAATAAATAAATAAATAAATCACTTTCATTCAAATTCCTCAACTCTAAGCTAATTTTCAATTAAGAAATTGGCTTTTGAGTAATAGCAGCAAGAGAGTAAAATGTTTACTTGTTGAAGCCTGAATATAAAGTTAAAATTGTTTTTATTCCATCTGAGTGGCTTTGGGAATGATCCCAGTACCTAGATTATTTTTCTCTTAATTCTATAATCCACCGAATCTCTTTTTCTTTCAGTTAGTAGCTTACTCAGAGTTTCCTTTTGGAGGCTCTGTGGAGTTAGATGTTTCCATTGATTCTATTCTTAAAGATTTTTATATTTTATCTCTCCTTATAATCAATATTCTTAATTGAAATTACCTATTGAAAATTTATTTTTCCTTCAATATAATACACCTAAGTAGTTCATATAAGTCATAGTTAATATCCAATATCCAGTTCTCTTGCTGAAACTTCTAAAATGATAGACAATCATATGTAGTAGTGTGGCAAAGGGAGAAAAATGCATGTAATGTCTACTCTGATAATTTCACCTTTTCATGAAAGAATGGCCTTAGCTTAACCTGTTTCACTTCTGATAAATTATATTTTGACCCCTATGTGGTTGAAAAGGAATTTATTATCATCACCAGTACCTTCACCAGTTCCTGGTAGCATCTAATACCTTCTCAATATGGCTTTTGTGACTCATTCTTAAGCAAAAGTCCAACCATTCTTGCCAGAAACACTGGGTATGCAGTTAATATTTCTGACAAGTTTGGAAGTTCTAATATTTTATTTCTTTATTATTTTATTTCCTACAGTTATATAGTAGAAGACTATGTATATTTTGCAGGAAATTTTATGCTATTTATCTATAGGGGAAAACTGCCTTTTCATCAATACATTTATACATACTCTATTTTAGTCATATATTTCAATTATTAATCCTTGTGGGAGGTATATATTAAAATTAGCATGTCAAATAAAACCCAACATTACTAGGTATGGTGGCACATGTCTGTAATCCTAGCACTTGGGAGGCTAAAATAGGAAATTCAAAGCCAGCCTCAGCAACTTAGTGAAACCCTTGGCAACTTAGAATCGGTTTTAAAATAAAAATTTTCAAAAAGGGTTAGGAGTATAGTTTGAAAGTAGAATGGCCCTGGATTCGATCCCTAGTACAAAAGGAAAAAACAAACAAACTACATCTCTGCAGTTATATTAGGTGAAGAGAGTTTGAGCACAAACAATGGCTGTGTTCCAAAAACACATTAATGAACACAACAAACCAAGAATATGGCTGAATATAATAATCCTTAGCTGTGAATTAAACTAAAAATTAGCTGCAAACTTTTTTCTAGCAGTTTGTATTACCCTTGTCTTGTTATCAAGACTAGTCTGATTTTATATCTATTATATCAAGATTCTGTTCTCTAAATAAGGGATACATAAACTAAGAAATACACAATGGTGTTTATAAATTATCCCATACCTATTAAAAGAGAGACATTCATACAAAACAGAGGATTCATCAAACCAATGACTCTTTTCTTTTTTTAAATCTTTGTTCCCATAGTGATTAAAACTGTAATCACTAAATTCTTATTTTTAATTAATAAGTAGTTGTTATAAAATTATTTTAGATTTAAATTATCTTGTTGAGGCTGGCTAGAAATTTTAATCTATGACTAAAACATATACTTATATTGAGTATTCAAATTGACTGATGGGGCAATTTCTGAGTAGATTCCCGTCTGATCCTTTCTGTAGGCCAAGCATTTATAATACTTAATGTTTTTAGAGTATATAAGTAAGAAAAATGTCTAATTCCAAGACATGTTTTATATTTAATAGTCAAATCAACATATATCTAAGCATTATTATTATTATTATTATTATTATTATTATTTATTTTTTTTTTTTGGTGGTGCTGGGGTTCCTGGAAGCCCTTCTACCTCCGGGCTACACTCCCAGACCTATTTTTACATTTTCATTTGGAAACAGGGTCTCCTAAGCCAGCGTGCGCGGCTGGCTTCGAACCTGCGCGATCCTCCTGTCTCTGCCTCCCAAGCGCGGGGAATAAAAGCGTGAGCCACCATGCCCGGCTATCTAAGCATTATTTTACATTCTGCAAACAGTTTAATGTGGAAAATGGGCTTTTGTCAAAAATAGATATTTGAAGAGAATGGGATTTCAAGATTATATTTATTGTCTAGCTCTTCTCAATAGCAATTTCACAGATTTATCAGTTAAAACTATACATACCTCAACATTGTCAAAAAATAAAATCTCATCATCTTTGCAATAATTGGCGCATTAAAGTAAAGCCCCAGTCCTCCCCTTACTCAAAGAAACTGGCCCACTTTAGGATTAGATTTGGCATCAGGGGCTACCCTGGTGTACTTCTACCCCAGAGATTAAGAAGTAAAATTTTGTGGTAATAAATATTTGAAGAAAGAAAAACTTGTGTAGCATAGGTTCCAAAGTTATAGGGTATTTCCAGGCAGAACACTAATTACTACCCTTCACTAATCCCACAAATGTTTCACAATAATTGTCCTTCATCTCTTGAGCTTAATTAAAATTTCAAATCTGCCCATCATGCTATAACTCTTTCTGTCCTTTGTAAGGCAGGCTAGTAATTGCCATATGTCATGTAGAATAAAGGATTTTGGTCATATCACAGTAGCTCCAATATAAACTAACACAACATTTTTTTTTCAGTAGGGCATGAGCACTTTTTCCTCACTCTCAGTATTCTGGCAGAATCCATCTTTGAATTCATAAAAAAATTTGGCACCTAAATCACTATCTTCCCAAACCAGTTCTCAAATAGATCAGGTCAGTAATCCATCTGCACTTCTCCTCAATCACAGTAATTATCTCTGCACCCACCCTGAAGTCCTTCAACCTCTTCAACCACGCATTCCCTAAGCACCAGTTGTCAACCTGGCTTGATTTCATTCAATTCCCTCAAGTCACAAATTGTTTTGACTGTCATTTTTACCTGCCACTACACTCTTTCAAGCAATAACATTTTTTTGTGTGTAGTACTGGTGTTCTTGGAAACCCTTCTACCTCCGGGCTACACTCCCAGACCTATTTTTATATTTTTATTTGGAAACAGGGTCTCTTAAGCCATCATGGCTGGCTTTGTACCTGCAGGATCCTCCTGTTTCTGCCTCCCAAGCACAGGGATTACAAGTGTGCGCCACCATGCCTGGCTAAGCAATAACATTTAAATCCTGATATGTGATCAGTATCTTTTTAAATATACTTTTATTGGTGTACTGTAATCATAATGAAGTCAGAATGATATGGGCATTCATGCAAACACCATATGGTGATCATGACCTTTAATTATTCAGCTATTCTTTCTCCTTGAATGCCTCTAACCTGTTCTTTATCCTCATTGAAGCCTCTAGTTACTTGATTCCTTATTGATTGACTTTCTATGCATCCTCAAACAAGAGGCTTTAGTTGGATGACTGAAACTATCTGTGAAATTTATTGCTTCCTTTGCTATTTTCAGACACTGTCATCTATGATCAGGTCTTGCAAACTATGGTATTGCATAGGTTTCCATAAACAAGATGGTTCCTGCATTTTATTTAGTTTCTTGTTGTCCAGTCTTAAAATTCTTAATAGTCATATTTGTGAACTTGTATTTTCTAAGTGAAATCTGGTGGGACAATTGAGCATAAACAATGCAGAGATGCCCAGAGTGGTTGGTAATTACACACATGATGGCTTATGTTGACTGATCTAGCATAATTCTCTGCCCCATCTACCCCCATCCTTCTTTTAAATAGCTACTAAATGTGTGCAATTTGAGAGATGAAAAGAAAGATAAGGGTAGAGAAAGGCTGATCAGTAGGTACTAATTGCAGTTAGATAAAAGTGCAAAGCTCTAATGTGGGTATTATACAGTGGGGGGAACTATGGATAGTGATTGCCAACAGGGGTGGGATCCAGAGGAAATCACACCAAAAACTATGTGCATGTTTGTTCTTATCACATTGAACTTTGCTATGACGTATAACCATAATACACCCATGAATCTATACTTTTTAAAATTGAGTAGAAAGACTCTTGAATGTGTTTGCTATAAAGAGTGGATACATGTTTAAGAATATTTATGTGTTAAGCCTTATTATATACATGGCTACATGTATTTAAGCATGCTTTCCCAGTTGACAATGAATTTAAAGAGAATATCACATGTTATCATGCTTTAAATCCCATCTCAAATTTGTTAAATTATCTTTTATTCTGACAGAATCTGAGTCCATATGAGAAATAATTCTTTTTAAAACTCAAGGCAACAAAAACAGTGACTTTGCATGTATGCTTCTCATTGGCCACTTAAGAATTATTCTTTATTTTTCTGGGATACTTTTCCAGAAGCCTGACTTCTACTGCTACTCTAGCCCTCTTCTCGGGACTCTGTATTCTCATCAAGTATGAGAAGTACTGACAACAGACAGGGACTTTCTCTAAATCCTTTTATAGTAATAATGGTTCTATATAGCTGGCCACTACATAATTTGCTTCTTTGGGTTTTATTAGCTCATTTTCCTCTAATTACTTTTATCTAATGGCCTTTCTGTTTCTCATTACTAAGATCCTACCCCAGCTAATATGATTGTGCTATACCCACAAAAGATAGGGTTTTTTTTTGAAATAAACATTATTGAAACTATTCAGAAAACAAAATTGTTCCTTTTCTTTGAAACTATCCCTGCCATCCTTTGTCCCCAGAGGTGAGTTATCATTCCCATCTTTCTTTCAAAAATATACTACTACTCTCTCACTGAGTTTTATGCACTGTAGTAGCAATTGGTGTACACCCATCATTCTCTCAGCCCCAATAGAGACTCCCTCACCAATATTGACATAATCTCATCAGGGGCCTGTATCATCACTTTCTGAGCCCAAAACCTTGTAGGATGGTCAGGGCCCCAGACATCAGTTTACGGGGAGTTTTACAAGTGTACAGGAACAGGGAATTGTAATTGAATCTCTGTAAGATCCCATGACCATCTCATTCTGCTATGTATCCAAGCAATGCTTTTCTCTCTTATGCAATGCTGACTCTTTTCTTTTTTTCTTTTACTCTTTTTTTTTTTAAATTTTTGGTGATACTGGGGTTCCTGGAAACCCTTCTATGTCCGGGCTACACTCCCAGACCTATTTTCTTTTTATATATTTTTTATTTGGAAACAGGGTCTCTTAAGCCAGCGAGGCTGGCTTCGAACCTGCATGATCCTCCTGTCTCTGCCTCCCAAGCATGGGGATTACAGGTGAGTATAAATGACTCCTTCTTTTAATTATGTTGAAGTATATTTTTTATATTTTTTGTTTATGCTTTAGAGTTCACTGGGAAAATAATTGTCTCTTTAAATATAATAGTAGAAAAGGAGATGGGAGAAATACACATTGAACACATTCATACCGACAATGCAACCCTGACAAAATTTTATAGTTTATTTTTACCATCATGCATTATACAGTCTGAGGTTGAAAACTTTGTCTTATTCACTTACATATAGTCAGAAATTAGGACAATGTGTGGACATTTAGTTGTGCTTAATAAATCTGTGTTAGATAAAATATACAAAAAAACATTATCAGAAATTTATCATCACTAAAATCTAGAGCTTGACTCCAAGGCAATTATTTTGCTTTGAGCAACATTTTGTCTACCCCTGTCACTGAACAAATTAAAGCTAAGGAATTAGGAAATTCCATCATCATTTGGTTCTTCCCTGTTATATTAACTAAAGACAAAGAATTATATGTAGTGTTTTAATATATCCAGGGTAAGCTATCAATACAAGTAAAATGTATAATAAAAATTAATATATAACAATATTACATTTAATGTAGGCATATATTTCTATGTTCTGTGAAAGGTTAGTAAGGAAATATATAAAATCAAGAATAATTAGACTATACCTGAATTAGTACTTACATAATAAACTATTCTTAGATGTCTGTGTATGTGTGTGTGTGTGTGTGTGTGTTTGTGTGTGTGTGTGTGTGTGTGTGTGTGTGTGTGTGTGTTTGTGTGTGCATGTGTTTGTGTGTGTGTGTTCTACTGAGGATTTAATTCAGGGACATTCTCCCTCCAAGTTACATTCCCAGTCCTATTTTTTATTTTTATTATGAAACACAGTCCTCTAGTTTAATGAGAATCTCACTACTTCCTGAGGCTTATTTTGAAACAGAGTCTTGCTAGGTTGATGAGAGTCTCAATACTTGTCCTCGAGCTTATGATCCTCCTGGCTCAACTTCTGAAGTACTAGTATTAAAGGCATGTGCCATCAACCCTGGCTTCATAGAACATTTATTCAAACTAGTAGATATCACATTGATAATTTTAAGAAGGTACATTTCTCTCATGACATTGTAATTGAGGCATAAAGTAATCAGGGGTTTAGCAGCATATTTTGGCTTTATAAACATGGCTTTGTTTCCTCAAATGTCAGAGTCAATCCTTCTCAAAGAATGATATTTACCTTGTGCACATTTAATCAAGTGCCCAGTAATTTTCTCTTTTGAACAATTTAAACCAGTTTAAAAATTGTGATCTGCTAAATGAATCAACTTTGTTGTCTCTTTCCCTTTTTAATATGAACTATTCTTATTTAAGTAAGTCGGCTCATATTCTACTTTAATGTTATACATTGAATGTGAAATATATAAATGTTTATACTTCTAAAATGCATATATACATGTATGGTTTTTTTGTGGTGGTATTGGGGTTCCTGGAAACCCTTCTACCTACGGGCTACACTCCCAGACCTATTTTTATTAATTTGGAAACAAGGTCTCCTAAGCCAGCAAGGCTGGCTTTGAACCTGCATGTCTCTGCCTCCCAAGCACAGGGATTACAAGCATGCTCCACCACACCCAGCTATAAACATGTATTTTTAAAAACTTGATTAAAGAAATATATGTAATTTCTAACATACATTTATTTAACAATTTTACATTAGATTGATTATACTATTAGACTTGACAGAGAATAAGCATAAAATGATTCAGCATTTATAAGTAAAAATATACCTTTTTCTTGGTATCATATGACTGATTCTAGTGATATAATAAGAAAAAATTGTATCAGTCTTTTCAAAATAACAACTGACAACTTATATGACTTAATGAATAAAATATAATTAAAATTTGTTAAGTATGTATAAAATTCTTCACTTCAAATTAGTTACTCCAACATCACAAATCAAATGATTTAGCTGAGGAGCCCCAGAATTACTTCTGTTACACAGTTCTTTGCCATGAAATAACTTTGAAGAATTTATCTTACGCCATTCTTCAGACATTTCTGCTAGTTTATGACAGATTTTTTAGTATAATGACTTGCTTGAAAAAATCAGCAAAATAATACCTTATATGTTCCATGACCTGGAGATGAATAATTTATAAAATATCACTTGTTAAAATATCTAAGTGCAGCCGGGCGTGGTGGTGCACGCTTGTAATCCCCGTGGTTGTCAGGTGGAGACAGGAGGATCTCACAGGTTAGGATCTAGCCTTTCTGGCTTAAGAGACCCTGTTTCCAAATAAAAATGTATAAAAAAAGGTCTGGGAGTATAGTCTGAAGGTATAAGGGTTTCCAGGAACCCCAGTACAACACACACACACACACACACACACACACACACACACACACACAAATATATATATTATATATTTATATATTATATATATTATATATACATACACACAAATATATATATTTGTGTGTATATATATGTATATATGTGTATGTGTATATGTGTATGTGTATATATAATA
The DNA here is from genome assembly GCF_963383645.1 of Muscardinus avellanarius. Classification (NCBI taxonomy): domain Eukaryota; kingdom Metazoa; phylum Chordata; class Mammalia; order Rodentia; family Gliridae; genus Muscardinus; species Muscardinus avellanarius. The sequence goes on along the minus strand of NC_137786.1, from coordinate 20,534,529 downwards.
TGTGTGTGTGCTTACAGTATTTATTAAATAATGGTTAAATTGTTTGCTGTTCCCTTTGTTCCTAGTTGCATTAAATATAATAATAGAGTACAACAAACCATATGATTTTACAGTAAGTCCATTGAAGTCTCATTTAACTATTTTTTAATGTTCAACAGAGTGATTCTTTTAAAACATCTGAAAATGACAGTAAGGCTATCTTTCACCTTTCTTATTCACCAAACATGATTTAAATGTTAGAGTATGTAATAAGGTAGTTTGTAAAGGAGTCTGGTCTCTCATGTAACAATTACTTTTACTTTAAATGACCTCATTGTTCTTACTATTGAATAAGGAAACACATAGTATAGATACCATAAATGTGATTAAATCTAAAAACATTCAAATTCTCCTTCTAGACAATGTGAATCACTCTAAGCAATTGATTGTATCCAGTCTTTTATCTCATTCATTTCTTTTAAAATCATTCTGTGTGAGTATACTTCAGCAATATATTTTAGTTTATTTATGGCTTGAACATTTACTCAAAAAGTCACTCTATTTTTATTTCTTCTGCTTGATATTTAGTTGTGATTATGATGGATGTATGGAATAATAGTCTGAAATATGTAAATGTTAATAAAAACAAATAAACAAGAAAATTTGCCATTTCAGATATAAATATCATGTTACCACATTGCCTAAATATAATAGCTTAAAATCCTGATGCAATGATTCCATCTTATTTCTGATGCAAATCATAGTTTGTAAAAATATATAAGAGACTTAGAATTATGCTGTTATAAATTCTAATGTTCATCTCTTCTCGCTTTAAATTTACATCAACGTTTTATATGCCTTGATAAGCATTTAATAAAAACAACATATGTACTAATTTTTTCCTTGAAAATATATTAACCATACCAAAAACTTTAACAATAATCAGATATTAAACAATCATATGTAAAAACTTAAGTTAAAAATAGAAAACCTATATCATTTTGTATGCTATTTCTTAAATCTATTCTAATCCTTTTTTAGATGTAATTACAATTCTTATTTTTAAAATAGCTGCACCTTTTCCCTTAATTCTTAAGCTATATTACTTAATTTTGAATATATCTGTTTTTCTGTCGGACTGGGGACTAAACTTAGGGCCTCACATGCTAGGAGAACATTCTACCACTGAGTTTTACATCCATCCCTTTTTATTATAAAATATATTATCATTAAGATACCCAAGCTGGGCTCATACTTGTGATCCTACTGCCTCAGCCTCCAGAGTAGCTGACATTACAGGCATATACCACAGTGCCAGGCCTTAAATATGTCTTTGTATAAATGGTACCATTCTGCAAATGATTTTACTATGAATTTCATCTATATCAATGCATGAAGCTACAGAGCATTCAATATTATTCAATTGGTAGTATTTTATTTTATAAATCATCCTCTGCTGCTCTCTCTCTATATATATATATTTCTTGTGTTTTTTATTCTATTATGCTATGATATAGAATTGTGTATATTCAAGGCCACTCTGGTAATAAAAATAGTTACATCATGTACTGGCACATCTTCAAATGTGACACAGAATTCTAAATTATTTCCCAAAGTCATTATAAAATTTTAGATTCTCAGAAATAGTGTAAAACATTCCTTATGTTTCATATTCTTGCCCATATTTCATATATTTATCTTCTAAGTAACCCTTCTATGTTCAATGTTATAAGAAAGGAGAAACAAACGACAGTTATCTTGTCATACTTTACTCAACAATTTAAATTTCAATTGATCATATGTTAGTAGATGTGTAATATCACAATTATATATTGCTATTCCATCTTTGATGATTTTATATGTCACATTGGCTATATAACAGTGCTGATTTAATCAGTAATTAGGCATTGTTAGGAAGTTGTTTTGTAGATGTGATTAACATCTATACTCAGTTGACTTAAAGGAAATTGCCTTTGATAATGTTTTATTTTATTTCTTTATTTTTGTGTGTGTGGCACTGATGATTGAACCCAAGGGCATCCTACTTCTGGGCTATAGCCCCAGCTCTATATTTTTCCTTTATTTTGTAACAGAGTCCCACTAATTTGTGGAGGACCATACTAAGTAGCTGAGGCTGTCTGTGAACCTGCAATCTTCCTGTCTCAGCCTCCCAAATACAGGGATTATAAGCATGTGCCACCACTCCTGACTTAGAAGTCTTTAAAAGAAAAAGGAGTTTTCTAGAGAAGAAATTCTGTCTCAAATGTTAGACATTAAATACTGCTTGAGGTTCCAACCTGTTCCAACTTTCTTATTTTTCAGCGTGCTTTTCTGCCATTCAGATTATGAATTTTAATTTGTCTTCTAGTTGACAAAAGAAAAATACTAATATAAAACTTGGAAAGATTATTATTATAGCTGTAGATAGGTCATATTAAGAGAAAGAAAACTACATCAAATATATAGAAAACCTATATATTCATTATAGTCATTGTGATTCCCAATTTGTACCATTTGAAAAGTAAAAATAAAAAAAGTATTTCTGATGTAAAATTAATTCAAATAAAATAATTTGTGGCCCGGAGGTAGAAGGGTTTCCAGGAACCCCAGTACCACCAAAAAAATAAAAAATAAATAAAATAAAATTTTAGCAACAAATGTTTTTACTTTCTTCATTACTCAAAATATTCAAGCAGTTCCTTAATTTTAATTTCAAGTCCTTTTAAACAATAGCTCTTATATGTTTTCTTTTAAAAAAAAAGACATGTTGACTGATAATAACTTGAATACTCTCAATTAATGGCAAAATTTATATTTTACAGTTTTTTTCCAAAAAATATTGTTGTGTGTAACTGTCACTTAGAAAATATACACTTCCATCCCAAATTTCATTGAAATGTCAAAACTAATAATAAAACACACAGAACACGAGGGAGGTTTATTACTCACATAATACGATATTATGGAGAGAACAGAAAGGATCCCAAACACTTAAATGGTTGAAAGAATATAGAAATGAGAATTGCTTGAGTTTATTTTATAAATGTGAAGGACTATAGCCATGGCAGTTTACCTTGCGTGGTTTGAACTTCTAGTTGATGCTCAAACAAGGGAGTATTATAACTTGACCAGATGTAGGACAGAAGGAAAAGATGTAGGAATGAGTCTCCAAAGCTCTCAGCATTTAAATATTACAACATGGAGTCAGACTTTTTATTGTGTAATGTGATAGCAATTAGGAATTTGGTAATAAAATTGCAGTTTCTTTTATTTTCATCCCTATCAAGATTCCTTAAAGTTAACTATGTTGGGAAAGGTAATTGCAGTAGTTTTTTTTTTTTTTTTTTTTTTTTTTTTTCTTGTGGTACTGGGGTTCCTGGAAATCCTTCTACCCCTCTGGGCTACACTCCCAGACCTATTTTATACTTTTTATTTGGAAACAGGGTCTCTTAAGCCAGCGCGGCTGGCTTCGAACCTGCATGATCCTCCTGTCTCTGCCTCCCAAGTGCAGGTATTACAAGTGTGTGCCACCACGCCCGGCAGTTTTTTTTCTTTTTTTAAGAAACTCTTTTCCTGTCAATTTTTAGGATATTTTACTTAATTTATAATGTGTATTGTCATTACAGGATTAGTTCCATCACATGCTTAATGGACAGTTTGTTCGAAAAAAAAAACTGTACAAAAAATGGTCCTTTGGGTTAAATTCTAGCTTCCATTTTTGGAAAAATGTAGAAAACTAAACAACTGGAAAAAATGTCTCTTAGAAACTTGTGTAAATGCAGTCATTTAACACAAAATAATATTCTGCATTTATAAAATAACTAGATAGAGAGAAATGCTTCCTTAATAAAATCCATTAAGGATAGTAAGTTGGAAATTTGATGAGGAAGCTTCCTAGTGTGGGAGACTGAAAGAAAATGTTGGTCTCTGTAATTTAGAAGCTTGAAATGGAATGTCCAGGATCAAGATTTTGTATCTTTGGGATATATTTTCATTTAAAGTTGGACAAAAATTTGTACCTTTGAAACAAATCTCAGATTTAGTGAAACCAGGGAGTTAAAGTATACTTTAAAATAATATACTGGTATACAGTTCCAAACTCTTGGCTCTCCATATACTCTACTTAAAAAAAAAGAAAAGCAATTTTTCAAAATGTAACTCACTCACATATTTGTTCCTCTCGTGGTTTAAGATCTGATTTATCTCCTCTTTAATATTGAAATGATGCTTTCCCTGAGCTTCATGGTAAAAGCAAATGAAAGGTCATTTTGAAAATACAACCTTCAAATTGTTATCTAGGGATGTTTCTTGAAAAAAATGAGTCTGAATATTGTTTTATAATTAAACATTACAAACACTTCAATATACAAGAAAATATAATGACTGATGGTCCTTATTCTAGTTACTTTTCTATTATACTATCTGGGCCTTTCATGATTTATAAAGACTAGTGGTTTATTTTGGCTCACTGTCCATGAGTCTGGGAAGTTCCAGAGCCTGGCAGTGGCCTCTCCTTTCCTTTTTCAGAGGACTCAAGGCTGTTTTAAATCAAAGTAGAAAGTGGGAGACTGATCCATGTGAAAGATGCAAAACACAAAGGGGAACCTGATTTATAACAACTCCACTCTTCTGGTAACCAATCCAGTTCCATGTTTCAGCCCTTAAAACCCCATCTCCCAACATCCACCAAAACGCTAGTATTTTGTTTAGCAATTTTGCATCCAAGTGCAACCACTTTGGAAAAAAATACGGAGGATCCTCAGAAGAATGGGAATAAACTCACCTTATGACCCAGCAATACCACTGCTGGGTATCTACACAAAACAACGAAAACCCATCTACCAAACTAATGCATGTATATCTATGTTCAGCGCTGCACAATTTACCATTGTCAAACTATAGAGCTAGCCAGTATGTCCATCAACAGGTGAATGGATTACAAAACTATGGTATATGTACACCATGGCATCTTACTCAGCCATAAAGAAAAACACAATTAAGTCATTTACAAGGAAATGGATGGAACTGGAAAACATTATGCTAAGTGAGATTAGTCAGTCACAAAAAATATAATCAGATGATCTCCCTAATATGCAGAAGCTAGGAAGAATATGGGTTATAGGAGGAACTCTAGGTGAAGAAAGAGATACTATAGATGAGCAAATAAGGCAACCTAACTTAGGGGATGAAAGACGGGAAGAGAGAAATTCTCTAATGGACATGATGTACATTAACAAATATATCAAAGTCAATCACTAAGCCAAACATTAGAAAAAGGGGGAGGGAACGGGGTGGGAATTTGTTAAGCGCAAATTGGGTGATGTATGCATGTATACCTCCACCATCTTGTACCCGATGAAGACATATGACTACAGTGCACCAATAAAAAATTAAAGAAAAAGTCTATTTTCAGATGACATTCTATATTTAAAAAGTCTAAAAACTCAACCAGAAGCTTTCTAGAGCTGATAAATTCGTGAAAATAGCTGCATACAAAATAAAAATAGATTTTTTATACTCCAAACATGAATCCACTGAAAAAAATCCAGAAAACAAGTACATTAAAATAGCCTCAAAAACATAACAAAACAAAAAACTTAGGAAGAAATCTAACCAAGGAGGTAAAAGATCCTTATAATGTAAATTACAGAACACTAAAGAAATAAATTGAAGAAAACTTTATATGTAAAGATCTCCCATGTTTTTGGATAGGCAGAATATTGTCAAAATCACCATACTACCTAAAGCAATCTATATATTCAATGCAATACCTATCAAAATACTAATGCCATATTTCATGGAGCTACATAAAAGAGTCCTAACATTTATATGGACAAATCAAAGTCTAAAAATAGTCAAAATAGAATTATTTGAGCAATAAAACACCATGATGGAAACATCACAATACCTGATTTTAAATCATACTACAGAGCTATAATAACAAGCGTAGCATGACATTGACAGAATAACAAATACATAGACCAGTGGAAAAGAATAGAAGATACTGAAGCAAACTTTCACAGAGATACCCAGTTGTTTTTGGACAAAGGAGTAAAACACATATGCTAGAGAAAACACAAATTTTTCAATAATTGGTGCTAGGAAAACTGAATACCCATTTATAGAAGAATAAAATTAGACACCCATCTTTCAACCTCCACATAAGTCAACTCAAAGTGGATCAGAAAGCTAAAAAGTGAATCAGATACTTTGCAATTACTAGAAGAGGTCCAACTCTCCAACATTAGAACAATATATGGCATCATATTAAAGAGCTTCCAATTGAATCAACTAATACCTTTCTAGGGATCACGAAACTGATCACCAAACTATTTTCTCCATACCTCTTTTCTAACATTTATATTATTCTATATTACCATTACATATACTGTGTCATAAGATAAGTTCCGTTCAAATAGTTTATGACTCAAAACTTATATATGCAGGGTGCAGTGCATATACCTGTAATCCAAGTAACTGGGAGGCTTAGACAGGAAAATTTTAAGTTCAATGCCAGGCTTAGCAACTTAATAAGATTATATTTTAAAACAAAAATAAAAAAGCTATGGGGTATAGCGTGTAGATAGAATGCTGTGTGTTTCAACACCCAATTTTCCTTCTTTCTTTTTCTGTTTCTCTTTCTTCATGTATACATATTGTTGTATGCATATAAATACATGTATATATATATATGTATATATATATATATATGTGTGTGTGTATGTATATATATATATATATATCCCTATACTTTAGATATACACATATATGTATCTCAAACTTAACAAGAAATATTATGAAGTAGTCTCCAAGTTTGTGTAATTTAATTATATTTCCAGAAATAAATCTTTCAGCTCAGAATCTGTGCTTAAAAATAGGTATGTGTGTGTATGTTGTGTTGTGTCATATAAATGTACATAACTGTAGTACATCTGAGTGTGTGTAGATGTGTATATATATGCATACAAAACTTATGTGTATATGTGTTTATATATACATAAATATAGACATTCCCTAGTATAGAATAAATGTTTACAATGTTTAATAAAAATTCATTAAATGAATACAGGGAAATATTTTATGATAAATGGATATAATTATATGATGAAAATTTCAATAAGATAGTAATTTGGAATTGCAAGAAGTCAATTTATGAGGAAAACTTTTTAAAAGAATGTTTCACATATAAGTTCTCTCACTTGCTGAAAATAAAAGTTTTAACAGTTATTCCTCTCTGCCTACTTTATTGTATTATTTTCCAATCCATTAACTCTAACAAGTTAATACAAATGCATTTGTACATTTGGAAAAAAAGATGAAAGTGCTATACATTATGAAGATAGAAATTACAAGTTATTTATAATGCATTTACATCAGTAACCTCTGAATTAGCCTATTAGTTTTAGAAAAGAACATAACCCATTATTGTATGATTTTTAATGTTCCTGTAATATTTATGTTTTCATGACATATATCCTAAATGCTTTATCAAATACTAACAACAGTTCCAGTTTCATATACATTTTGTACACAGAAAAAAATGCTCCAGTTACTGATCCAATGAGCTCAGAAAATGTTGACAGTTTATTTTAATCATCATTTTGTGAGTGTGTGCGGTATCGGGATGGAACCCAGGGGCATTCTACCACTGTGTTATACTCCCAGCCCTATTTTTATCCTTTATTTATTTATTTATTTATTTTGCTGGTCTGGGGGTGGAACCCAGGGGCATTTGACCTCCGAGCCATACCCCCTGCCCTATTTTTTATTCTTTGTTTTGAAACCGGGTCTCACTGAGTTGCAGAGGGTCTCACTAGGTAACTGAGGCTGTCCGCGAACCGCGATCCTTCAGGTCTCAGACTCCCGAATGCTGGGATTACAAGCGTGCGCCACCACGCCCGATTTATCCTTTATTTTTGTGGTTTTATTTGTTTGGTTTTTTTTTTGTGTGTGTGTGTGTGTGGTATTGAGGTTCCTGGAAACCCTTTTACCTCTTGGCTACACTCTCAGACCTATTTTATATATTATTTTTATTTGGAAACAGGGTCTCTTAAGCCAGCAAGGCTGACTTCGAACCTGTGTGACCCTCCTGTCTCTGCCTCCCAAGCACGGAGATTACAAGTGTGAGCCACCATGCCCAGGCCATCCTTTATTTTGAAACAGTGTCTCACTGAGTTGCAAAGGGCCTTACTAAGTAGCTGAGGCTGTTCAATTACCACAATTCTCCTGTCATAGTCTCCCAAATGCTGCAATTACAAGCCTCCACCACCATATCTGGCTTAACCATCATTTTTAATTTTTTTTTTTTTTTTTTTTTTTTGTGGTACTGGGGTTCCTGGAAGCCCTTCTACCTCCGGGCTACACTCCCAGACCTATTTTTACATTTTTATTTGGAAACAGGGTCTCCTAAGCCAGCGCGCACAGCTGGCTTCGAACCTGCCGCGATCCTCCTGTCTCTGCCTCCCAAGCGCGGGGATTACAAGCCTGCGCCACCATGCCTGGCCATTTTGAATTTTTTAACCTAAAATTAAAATATTTACAAGGCATACTATATATAATTATTTGCTAAAACATTTTTAAAGAATATTCACTTAAGATTTATGGAAGTACGAATTTTTCAATGAAATTGAAAATTTAATGTCAATTTTAAATATATTTTCTATGAGACTTTTTTAATGCTTTTGAAGTTATTTGGTTAGGTTAGCATTAATATCAAATTTTATATACCTATTATGATTTAGAAGCATGTCATGATAAAAATTCAGTGGATTAATATCTACATATATCTGATAAAATATGAATATGCATGCATGTGTATATGTATATTCATATAAATGTGGGTTTTAAAAAGTTCTCAATAAAGACATATTTAAATTACTATAGATTTTATTACTATGCAGATATATTTGCCAGCGATATCATAGGCTATAAGAGGAAACAAAAAATCAGGGTTAGATTAGGATTAGGATTAAAATCCAAGCATAAAAAGTTTGAATGTAGGAGATTTATCTGAAGACGACAGCACTATTTAAACATTATAATGGGACACTGAGGACAACCTGGGAGATTTTTTTGAGAGCAGATAAGAATAACATCTAAGTGTTAAGTTAGAACGAAAATAGGGAATAGTAGGAGGGTGGAAAAATGTATTTTATGTTGTCATAGATTTGCCTAAGGCTTCCTGAATATAGCTAAGCTGGTGAGAAAATATTCACTTCTCATCAAGAAATAACAATGTGTATGGTACCCTACCAAGAGAATATATGTTATTTATTCCTCAAAAGCAACTCTTTGAGAGAAGGCAGATGTTATTCCTATTTTATGCATGAGAAAATAAATCTACATTTCTAAAAAGATTACACAAATGTTAAGAAATTCAAAATCATAAACTAGATATGTCCACATTTTTTACATATGTATTTTTCTTCAGTACTGGGAATTAAACCCAAGACCGTGTGAATAGTAGGAAAGTATTCTTGAGTTATATGCCCAGCCCCATTAGTTTTTGTTTTGGTGGTGGGACATATTTATCTTTAATTAAAAGCTCTTTCTTGGGGCTTAAAAGTTAGATAAAGTAAAACTGGCCAAGCCCTCTGATATTTCAGACAAAAAAAAAATGTTCTTTGTTGTAAGTACACTTGAGAATTTTTTTAAATTTTTAAATAATAATTCCTTCTCAAAATGTTCTTCACCAACTTCTAGAAATCTATTTTCTTATTCTCTTTTTCTTTTACTGCTTCTAGAAATATATTCCAGTATGATACATTGAATTTTTTAAATTGACTCATGAAATATTTTGTTATTAGACCCAGAAGCTATTTTAATATATAAAAGGGTTCTTCATTAGTGAGAGTGCATACTTTCTAAAGATACCACTTATTAAAAGTTTTTCAATTTCTTTGAATGGCTATATAAGAATAAAATGAACAAGGGGATTTATAAGCCACAGTGATTTATTTCTCATTTATAGAAGTTGGGATGCCTATGAATCAAAGTACCCATAGATTCTATGCCAGGTGAAGCTTGCTTTCTGGTCCATAGATGCCTGTCTTCTTGTGTCCTCACAGAGTTGAGAAGGGCAGGAGAAATCTCTGGGACCTCTTTTATAAGAGCAATGCCCACATTTTGGGGGACCCACCTTTACAAACTAGTCTATGCCCAGTGATCTGTATTTCTTAATATTGTCACAGTAGAAGTTATGATTTCAAAATATAAAATTGTAGGGTGGAAATAAACATTAAGCCTGTAGAGAAATAGTCAGCACTATTAATTAGTGCACTCTTGCTTTCTTTTTTACTTGTGCATTGTAATTATATATCAGAATGAGGTGCAGAGTGATAGAAACTTGCATGTACACAAAACTTACTTTCTATATCAAACGTGGATTTAAAAAAAAAGCTCATCCTTTAGTCTTTAAAATACATGCTATAGGAGGAACTCTGGATGAAGAAGGAGATTCTGTAGAGAAGCAAATAAGGCAACCTAACTGAGGGGATGGGAGGGGGAAGAAGGATACTCTCTAAAGCACATGATGTCCTTAAACATATCAATCACTAAGCCAAGCATGGGAAGGAGGGATGGGGAGGAAATGGGGTGATGATCTGGTAGGGGCTAATTGGGTAATATGTGTATATATGTCTAAACAAGTCTTGCATCCCATTAAATGTATGAATACAATGCACCAATAAAATAAATAAAATAAATAAAATAAAATATGTGCTGTAGTCTGGCATGGTGGTGCACACTTCTAATCCTAGTATTTGGGAGGCTGAGAGGGAGGATCACAGGTTAAGGATAGCCTCAGCTACTTAATGAGGCCCTTTGCAATTCATTGATTCCCTGTTTTGAAATAAAGAGTAAAAAAAATAGGGCTAGGCATGTAGCTCAGAGGTAGAATGGCCCTGTATCAGTACCTCAAAAAATAAAATACATGTTATAATGGAAGGTATAAGATCTGTTTTATTTTTTCCTTTGCAGTGGGAGGATTGAAACCATGGCCTTGTGTATACTAGACAAGTCCTCTATGTCTAGGCCACATCCCTAACTTTCTGCTTAACATAACTAAATTTGTTTTCCAAAACTTATTTCTTCTCACAGGTATATCGCCTTATGACTATTTCATGTAATGTTAAGGCATGAGGAAGAACAAAAAGATTAGAAATAGAAAGACTCTTAGTAAATGTAACAAATTTCAAAATACAGAGTTAAATAAGATGTACATATCCATGGATAATTATAAAATAAGATGACTATCAGAAGTAAAATAAGATAATTTCCTAAGAATTAAATACAAAGTTTATTTTGGTAGAAAGATTGTACACAGGTGTGGATAGAAAAATAACCCCCATAAATACTACAATGTACATGGTTCTTAATCTCTCAGAGTTTTATATGGCTTCTTTCATTTTGTCTTTAGCTTCTGTTCTATCTACTGGCAAATGTTTACCACATTCTGGAATCATGCAGGGTTGGTAGTCAACTAGAGTGCTCCTGTGCAGACAGATTGACTTTTTATACCTATTGATTTTGAGATTAAGAGGCTGTCTGAGTTGTAAGTGAATACGGCTTCATAGAAGGAGTTTGGAAGCATTCCATCTCTTCCTATTTCACAGAATAATTTGTGAAGGATTAGGTTTAGTTCTATAAAGATTTTGTAGAATTCATCTGGGAACCCATCTGAACCTAGACTTTTCTTTGATGGAAGGCTTTTTATTGCTCTTTCTATCTCTTTGGTTGCTATTGGTAAATATAGACTTTCTATATTCTCTTAGTTAAAATTAGGAAAGTTGTACGTGACTAGAAATTTGCCAGTTTCTTCTTTGTTTTTCAGTTTATTGGCATATAAATTTTCAAAATACTTTCTGATGTTCCTCTGGATTTCCCCACTGTCTGTGGTAATGTCTCCTTTTTCATTTTTTATTTTTGTAATTTGGGTCAATTATTTCTTTTGGCAAGAATGACTAAGGCTTTAGTACTCTGGATAATCTGGATAAACATTAACATATAATTACTTGTATTAGTCTTTAATTGGTAATCATTTTTATTAGTTTACTACAAATTTAGTGGCTTTAAACACAAAAATTCAATATCAAACATGATCTATTCACAGATCCTATAATCAAGATACACTGTTCTTGATCAGAATTCTAACATCAAGATCATTATTTTCAGAAATTCTAGTGAAGAATTTATGACTTGCTTTTTTTTTTTTTGGCTTCTAGAGGGTACAGGTATTCCTTACCTTGTGGTCTTTTACTCCTTTATTAAACACAGCAAGCACTCCAACCTCTGCCCCCATTGCAAATATTCTCTCTTAACACCTACTCTCTTTCTTCTCTCTTTTGGTACCTCTTCTAGTTAAGTGGTCTCACAAAGATAATCCAGGGTAGTCTTAACATTTAAAGTTCATTAACTTGTGGGATGTGGTGGCGCATGCTTGTAATTTCAGTACTTGGGAGGCTGCAACAAGAGGACTCGCAGGTCGCTCAGCCTCGGTTACTTAGTGACACCCTCAGCAACTTAGTGAGACTCTGTTTCAAAATAAAGAATAAAAAGCAGGGTTGGTGTGTAGCTTGATGGCAGGATGCCTCTAGATTCAATCCTCAGTACTACAAAAAATAAATAAAAGCAAGCAAGAAAGCAAGAAAGAAAGAAAGAAGAAATTTTTTACCATATTTATACTGTCAATGACTCTTTTACTATGTAAAGAAAAATTAAAAATTCCAGTTATTTGGATATGGATATATTTGCATATGTATGTGTGTGGATGGGTGCATTATTCTATAGCCCATTCTTTCTCTTGTGTATTTTCTACATCTGTTTTTTTTCTACTGTTTTTTATCTTTACCACTTTTTGTGACTCCTGTATTTAAATCAAACTTCCAAAAAGATACTATGCTTTCACATGCCTTTAATGCCAGTACTTGGGAAGCTGAGACAGGAGGATCACAGGTTCATGGTCAGCCTCAGCTACTTAGTGAGTCCCTCTATAACTCATTGAGACCATTTCAAAGTAAAAGAATAAGACATAGGGTTGGATGTACCTCAGATGTAGAATGCCCCTGGGTTCGATCCCCAGTACTGCAAAATAAAAAACAATATACTGTGACTAGCTGTATTAATGTTATATTTATATAAATTTACTATATTAGACCTCCTCATAAGTTGTAGGTTATTTTATATATGACATATTTGACTTAGGACTCAGGAACTGGCCCAATTAACTTGTGTTCAGAGTTTACATATCATATACCACAAAGCATATTTACATGTAGACAGAATTTTGTTGGCAATATTATTTTGATAGACCTATGGATAGGACAGACATTCAGAATCCAGTGGGCTCTTTTCTAGCAATTCAATATTTCTGCATTGTTAAAAATCTGAATGCTATGGTTTGAGTAGAGTTTGTCACTTGTGGAATTGAAGTTGGACTTTCATCCCCACCATGAGATATTAAGGATAGGACCAGCTGAGACCTTTAAGAAATAATAAGGACTCTGCCTGCATGACTGGATGAATTCATTTAGGTGATTACTGAATTAATGGATTGATGTGCTAATGGGATTATCTCAAGAGAGGGTATGATATAATAAACTTTGCAAGAGAAGGTTTAAAATATACATCAATTTAGCCAGGTCTCATACACCTATTCCCTTGTCTCTTGCTATGAAATGTTCTGTGTGCTTCAACTTTCTGCCAGCAAGAGGCCTTATGAGATGTGATCTCTCAGCCTTGAACCAGAACCATAAAACAAAATAAAATAGTTATTTTTAAAGGTTTATTTGGTGCCTTGTATTTCCACATCTTAATGGAGTACAAGATGGTAGAGGCATACATGCACTCTTTACCCAATTATCCCTTACCCAGCTCCCACCTAATTCTCTCCCCCATCTCATTCTTTTGTTTGGCTTACTGATTTACTTTGAGATGTTTGTGAATGTACATCATGTACATTAGAGAATTTCCCTCTTCCACCCTCATCCCCCTCAGTTGGGTTGCATTATTTGCTCATCTAGTTTCTCCTTCTTTGTCTAGAGTTCCTCGTATGACCCATTTTTTCCCTAGCTTCTGCATATTAGGGAGATCATCCAATTTCTTATTTTTTTGTGATTGACTAACTCACTTAGCATAATGTTCTCCACTTCCATCCATTTCTTTGTAAATTACATAATTTTGTTCTTCTTTATGGTGGAGTAAAATTTTATTATGTACATATTCCATAGTTTTGTAATCTATTCATCTGTTGATGGATATCTTCTCTGGTTCCATAGTTTGGCAATTATGAACTGTGTGGGTATGAACATAGATATGCATTCATCAGTTTGGTAGTCTGGTTATCATTTGGGGGGTAGATACCCAGAAGTGGTATTGCTGGATCATATGGTAAGTTCATTCCCACTCAGGATCCTCAGTTGTTTTCTTTATAACTCACCAGGTGTGTGGTATTGTGTTATCAACAACAGAAAATGAACTAAGACACTGACCTTTTGCCTCCCTATCTGATGGGGAAATTGTTTCTGAATAAGATGAAAACTGCTTAGGTAGAGAAAGGTCTTTGGGCAGAAAGAGTGGTGGGAAAGGACCTAGGGAAGCCTGAACACTGCTGCTTTCTGCAACAGAGTGTTATTTAGTAGTTTCATCAGTTTGGAGTGTAGGCGATCTTGGCAAGCCGGATATAGAATTTGCAAAGTAGACAACAGCTGGCTAGAAAGACTGGGTATTTTAGCCGATTTCCTCCAGGTGTGCTCTATAGTTCATTTTAAAGCAATGAAACAGGATGAATTATTTGACTTAGGACAGAGGCTAGAAAACTTGTGAGGGTACTTATAAGAAATGCAAATTGCTAATAATTAATGCATTAATAGTAATTAGAAAAATGTTGTCATTAAGCGTGACAAGTTGTTAACAATTATTGCCAGGATTGTAGTATCTATCAACGAAGGAGGGATTCCTTTCTTTTTATATTTCTTTTTGAGTGTTCCATTAATGAAAACAGAAAATATATAAGAAGGCAGGAATAAGATCTGAACACATGATGATACACATGTTATTATGTTCCTTAAACTTCAGAAAGATTTTTATGTCATGTTATCCCCTTTTCAAAAAAGCAGTTTGGCCCGGCGTGGTGGCACACGCTTGTAATCCCCGCGATTGGGAGGCGGAGACAGGAGGATCGCACAGGTTCGAAGCCAGCCACGCTGGCTTAAGAGACCCTGTTTCCAAATAAAAATGTAAAAATAGGTCTGGGAGTATAGCCCGGAGGTAGAAGGGCTTCCAGGAACCCCAGTAACACCGAAAAAGAAAAAAAAGCAGTTTGTATAACTGAATCATAGAAATATGGTTGATTTATTTTGTTCAAATAATTACTCATATATGATAATTGAGAAATAATTATAAACTTGATGAAAATATAAATTTATAGTGAGTTGGAAGACAGTATACAATGTCATTGGCCTGAAATAAATTTATTTTATTGGTGTATTATATTCATACATCATATTGGGGTAAAAAACTTGTGTGGACATACATGTACACATCACTGATTTTACTCCTACCTGATTCCCACCCATTTCCTCCCCGTCTCTCCTTCCCTTGCTTGGCTTAGTGGTTGACTTCGATATGTTTAAGTATGTTGTGTGTTTTAGAGATTTTCCTCTCCCCCCGCCCCTCCTTTCTCCTCCTTTAGGTTGCCTTGTTTGCTCCTCTATAGGATTTCCTTTTACATCTTTAACATCCTCTGGGGTCTAAATTCATCCTCCTGCAAACCTGTAGTTGTAAATTCTATTTATAATTAGAAAACTATGAAGTAATTATCACCACTAGATCTGTTTATGCCTTAAAGCCGAAATGAATGATATATTACATAAACTGAATAAAGAATCCACAATAGTTGGATAGCAAATAGCAAAGGGCCAAAACTAATAAGAAACATTTTAAATGATGCATGTATGCTCTTGTACCCAAATTCAATAGGCCAAGGCCAACCATTCAAAGGATAGGATCACTAGGCAGTAGCATGTGTAAAGAGCTTGTGAGTTTTGCTTGACAGTGAGATTAACAGGAATCAATAGTGTGATGTAGCTTTGACGGAACTAATGAGGTCTTTCATTTCCTGAGAAGAAATAAAGTCAACAGATTGAAGAAATGATAGTCAGGGGTCTGGCCAATTCTAGTACCATACATTAGTGTGCTTATTCACATGAGGATGAATTCAGAGAATAACAATCGGAAAAGTAATATAATTGTTGAAGACCTACTTAGTACCTATAACTTCATGGTTGCTTTATATAAACAAATTTTATACCTATGAAGTAATAAAGTTTAGTAGGTGGTGATAATGAAATATCTATAAGCAAAATAAGAAGACATCCGATTGTCACCCAAGAGGCCCCTGTGATAGAACTCAACAGATGACTCAGCATTTGTTTCCTGACTCCACTGGATCAAAGAATGGATTTGATCAGTACAACAAAAATGTCCACATCTCCCGAGATGGACTCAAGTTCACAAAGTTCATTATGCCAGGATTCTCCCAAACTGTCAGTTTAAAATAATCCTGAGATAGAAAATACTCCAACAAAACATACATTTCTGCCAACATATTTTGCAAAAATCAGCTTAAAAAAGTAGGCCAGATTTTAATCAGAAGTCAGCTAGATGCATCTTTGCTTCAGTTGGACTACATTTGTTATAAAACCACATAAACTGAAGCTCTTATTCATGATAATCTTTCCCTGAGAAGGTACTAATTGGGGTAACACCTTTGTTTATGTGACCACAACTAAAGAAGTGTCTCCAGATAGCCTTGACTCATCATTGAGTAGAAATTGCATTTCGATTGTAGGACTGTCAACAATGAGACAAAATGATAAGTCCCAGAAATGATGAAACATGTTTCATGTAGTCTTGCAAGCCTGAGAAGTATATGGAAAAATTAAAAGGAATCTGCATATTTCTGTTCTAAAGCATTAAAAATAGAGTTCCCAGGTAGCCTTGTTCTTTGCCTTATTTTTTGTTCACTGGCAGTAGATACCTCAAAATTGTGCCCCAAGTAATACCTAATAGAATTGTTCTTTCTGTGTCTTGGGAAATTAATATTTCTTAGAGATAGGATTATAATCAATTCTTTCTTCTGATACCACATTTTCTGCTCTTGTAATATCTCTTTCTACTTTGTACACTAACAGACAAGGAGAATCAAAAGAAATCCCAAGTTAGAGTAAATAAGGCAAAAATTCAGAAGAATTTAATTGCCAAATATATAATATTGTTTGCAAATTAAATGTGTGAGGTAACTTATGTTATTTGATTAATTCAGCTATATAATAATCATACCACTAATTTAAAGTTAATCTTGGGCATAAGTGGAGGCTTGCTTATTTATTTATTTATTTATTTATTTATTTGGAATGTTGCTGAAGAAACTGGGACAATTGTTTGACGACCATCAAAGAGTGGAAAGTCCTTTATATTTAGTCCATCATGATTACCATAAATTTCCTTCCAGTAAAAGGTTGCTTGATCCCTAAAAGAAAAAAAAAAAGTAACTTTCTTCCATGCCAAGCAGTTCACACTACATACACACTAGGTCTGTGAAAATGTGTGTGAGTGTGTGTGTGTATATTAAAAGTTTAGAAACAGCTTTTATACCAAACAACACTTACACTATTTTTGTTTCTGGAATTGATAGGGAAGACTAAGGGTTTCTAAAATCCCGATTATTTTGCTCTCTACGGTTTTATTCCATTTCACATAAAGACAATAATAAATGAAAATAAAAAAAATATTTAAACTTCAATTTAATTTTTACTCTTACAAATAAAAAGAGTACTATTATAGTTATATTTTCATTGGTAAAATGAACTCACTTCAAGGTTTATATTTTATATTGAACCATCCAAACATCCTTCCTCTATTTAAAACAGAAATCTTTCAGTTTTAAAATTTCTGCCATTTGAGAGTTTATCATCCAACAAAACTAGCCTGTTGTAAATCAGAGACATAAAATCACAAAGCCTATGAAAAGTGTGTCAAGCATGAAATTAATACTTCTGAGACACTTATGAGAAATATATTAAATTCAATAAGTTCTTTTGTTCCAGAACCCTGCAGAGTTTAGTGAAATAACTATAAATTTGTCTCCTTTAACTAAAAAAGAAGTATTCATATTAACATTTGTATGCTGATAGTAAGTTTTATCACATATTACTGCTACATTTGAAAACACTGAACAGGATTAATTCATGTTTACAAATCTTATGCTGCTTGGGTATGTACTATTATACCTTATGGTATAAAATTTTTGTTCCTTATTATTTAATTCTAAAACTGCAGAATTTTTGTATTCTATGCTTTGATTTTTGTTTTTATTTATAGTAAGTTATATGCCATTGAGGTATAAATCTGGACTCACTCCTTAAATGTAACATAAAATTAAAAGTAAAATTTATTAAAGTTTTGGGGTTTGTGTCCATTTCTTTCCTAATTTTTTCTTCTACATTTTTCCTTTCTTCCTTTATATATTATACCCTATAACTTTTAAATTTTGTCTAATTTAATTTGTATCAGTCACATATGCAAAGCAAGAGTCTAAGTTCTTGTACTATACTCCTATTTTAGAACAATTTCCATAAAACTCAAAATAAACTTTCATGCTAATTTTTAATCAATTATCAATTACAAGAAAATATATTGAAGATAAAGTAAATGTCTTATTGGCTTTTTTCTTTAAATTACATTATTTGAATTTTAGAAAATGGTATATATCACTGGGCGTGGTGGCACACGCTTGTAATCCCTGTGATTGGGAGGCGGAGACAGGAGGATCACACAGGTTTGAAGCCAGCTGCGCTGGCTTAAGAGACACTGTTTCCAAAAATAAAAAAGTATGAAATAAATCTGGGAGTGTAGCTCAGAAGTAGAGGGGCTTCCAGGAACTCCAGTACCACCAAAAAAAAATATATATATATCTGCGTCTATATTTAATTAATGTAAGAATACATTGTCAAATTAAAAATGTGAACTCTAACCAGACTCTCTGGGTTAATATTCTAGTTCTGATAGGGTTAACATAAACTCATTCCTTTTCTGGTTTCTCATCCGTAGCATGGGATAAATAATTATTTTCTTAAAAAAATTAAGGAAAATAAATACATGCATAATTTTACTACATATGTGATACAAATGTGTAATATGCATAGATTAATGTCTTTATATGTGCATAGTTATGTATATTAAATATAGTTAGGTATAAACATATTAACATCAACTTATAAAAACTATATTATTATGTAACTCTATAGTTAACATATTTAGAATTTTATACATACATTATAAATGTTTACTATATACATATACTTTATATATGTAAAAAGTATTTGAAATGGTATACTGCATATAATGGGTAATCAATGCATTTTATTCATAATAATAATCATTCATTCTTTTCTTTGCCTTTACCTCTTCTTCCTCTTTCTCTTCTTCTTCTATCCCTTTCCTCTTTTCCAAGCAGAGAGATAATGCGGTAGTAAACAAGAGCACACATAAATTTGTCTCTGTTACAAAAGGAAAATAATTAAAGCATAAAATAAAGTATCCATAAATTTATAACACCTTATGTCTTAGAAACTAATAACTGCCTTCAAAAATAAACAACCAGCAATATTCACCAGTAAATCTTTTAAATAAAAACTAATTCAAGTGACACCTGAAAATAATCTCCTAGGGAAAAACTGGAAGGGTATAGCATAATTAAAATGCACAAGAAGAAATATCATGTGTTTTGGCAAAATTTTGTAGCTTTTTAGCTTCATCATGTTTACTCCATTTCTTCCTGACTATAAGAAGATCCTAAGTTGGCCCTCAAGGGTCCTTGCTTGCTGTCATTCATGTCCTCTTGTTAGACCCAACCCTTGAGTGTGACAACTTTCTCATCTCTAATGAGTGCAAACTGAGTAGCATGGGCATGTCATTTTTACAATTAGCTTCAAAAAAGATGTTGGAATATGTCTTTTTGCTTTCTTTTGCTTCGCTACCTACTCAGAGAAACCAGAGTCCATGGTGTGTATTAGTCCAGGGACATGATTCCATAGGGCATTTGCTGTCTGGACATGGACAGTAAGATCTGCTGATAGCCATGTGAGTGAATTTGCCATATTAGGGGAAGTGAAAGAAAATATCTCAAGTGAAACTTGTAACATCTATAGTCACAGGTGACATCTTGATTGGATGGCAGCCTGGTAAGAGATTCTGAGAAATATTCTTAGAAATAATGAGATGGGAACTGGAGAAGTATTAAATGAGTGATGTGTGCATGTATGCTGCTACCATCTTGTACCCAATTAAGGCGTATGTATGAGGTACACCTTATACTTTGTTTAAGGTACACCTTTGCCTTATCTATTTATACTGATACAGTGCACCAATATAAATATATATATAGATAGATGAAAACTGGGTGTGGTGGTACATACTTATAATCCCAGTACTTGGGAGGTTTGCATATCTTCCCTGCTCAGATAATTTGACTTTGAGACTGAATCCATTATCAGATGATGGTATGGGAGAATCTGTTTTAGTCATTTTCTTTATATCATTTTCTATCTCCATACATTGTTTGAAAATGTCTTATATTTGTGTCAATGATGTTTACCAAAGGAGCTTATTACTTTTATCTTGTTCTTTTAGAAGATTATGGGTACATTTATATGAATTTCTAATATTAACCTAATTATCATTGTAACAATAATGTATATCATCATACTATTGTACTCCATATTTTCTCATATACTTTCTGGAATAAAATCATCCACCTTTGCTAATTAGATCTGTTCGGTGGCTGCTCTACAACTATATAATACTCTTATTTTTATCATACTTTTCAATTCACTTAACTAAAAATCATCATTTTCTGTGAATAATCTAATTTTTATCAAAAATTTTCCTATCCCAGTTTTCTCCTTTGGTTAATAAAGCTGGAGTGAAGCACAGAACCAAGCTGAATGCATTCCTATTACTCTCTTAGTTATTCACAGCTTTGCCTTGATTTCTGAATAAATTTCTCTGGGATCATTATCTATATGTATTTTTAAAAGAACAAGTTTTCTGTGGTATTGTAAGATATTACTCATGGCACAACACTTAAAGTGACAGATATATACTTATAAATATGTTACAAAGTTTAAAAAGTTCAAAATGTATATCTGATTTTGAACTTTGATCCTAAAAGAAAAGCCTAGTCATTTTCATGTGGCATTGAAATTAGCAAAATTTAATTTTTATATTATAATACACATTAGCCACATTTCATTTATATATTCCCACGGCATTGAGAAATGGAGTCTAGATCTATAACAATTTGATTTTATTTCATTCTTAACAATTGAAACTCCACTTATAATACTTCTTAATGTAAGTTAGTGCCGGAGGGGGATAAATAGAAGCAGTAACTGGAAATGCCTATTCAATTCATATAAATTAATACCCTGTGAATGGCTCATTTGTTTGTGTGGCAACTTAAAATATGCCCTTTAACACTGATTCGACATGTAGTCCTCCATTATAGCCTATTCATGATTGCCACATAAGTTATGTAATCAAGAATAGATAATAAGGAAACAAACAAATGGCAATTCAAAACTTTTTATTTCCTAGAAGTACATCGCCATATAGCATTCATAATTTGAACTCACAATGAATGGCAACCTAGATCATAGCAAACAATCTCAAGGTCCAAAGAAGCTCATTTTTTAAAAGATAATCTTTCCAAAATATCATCTTCATTTCCCCCAATCCCTTGTCGTATATTTAGACTATTCTTAGAAGCTGGACATTCTTGCCTCCCCATTTTTCTCCTAAAAGTGCATTCTGGCCTAGGAGGCAGGGGAAATTAATAGGTTCAATTACTTGGGACTAAAAAGTACAGAATCTATTAGGGGACAATTTCAGGCACTCATTTCCAAAGGAAAGCTGCCCATAACTGCTGAGAATAACAGCTAACAAAGCTTTTCAATTCTGGGTTGAAGCTAAAAATGGAGGAAAATAGGTCAGTAGAAGGGAAGAAATTAGAAATGAAGAGTCCAGTGGTGGTAGGAGATTTGGGGAGTGCGGGCTTGGCAATAGCAGAATCAAAGGGGGGAAGGTAGATGGGAAAAAGGAGAAAAACTGTGTTAGCAACCAGCCTCATCATACAAATGATAATCTGTGCCTCCAGCACTTTTCACTTTCAATTCCTGTTGCTGAAACAGAAAATGTGTATGGACTCCAGGCCATGTAAATATATTTAATCTTTAGAATGATTAATGAGATTGAATCTGACCAAGCTTCTTGCCACCATTTTAAGCTACAAAGCTTTGCTTAAAAAAAAAAAATTCAAGATTGATTTTCCTCCTTTTGAGTGCAGTACTTTTGATAACAGTATACGAAATTGGAATGCACACTTTATATTTAGAGAGGATCAGAACCATATTTGCAATTGTAACAACTCACAAATTTGAAATAAATCTGCTGACTGATGCTGATCACACACAGTTCATCCAAATATTTATTCTTTTCATCAGCGTGTCACATTTACAGCAAAGAGTGAGGACTTATGGGGACAAGGACAGTAACAGAGTCCTCACTTATCTCCCGGAAGCCCTATTGTGTCAGGAGTCAGTATATTTAAGTTGATCATAACTGCTAGAATTGTGATTTAAAAACTGAAAAAGCAAGTATTTTTTACCAAACATATACTCCAAAGCCTTCTCTAAAGTTCACAAATACATATTTGTCCATATACCACACATTTGAAAATCTAAAGAACAGTATTGGCTATAAGCAGTTCTTTTATTTTAAAATTTTAAAATCCAACATCAGTAATCTATAAGTAATTTTTTATTTTTACTGAGAGGTTGCATTTTGAGTACCTAAGTATGTCACGAACACTATTGAAAGATCCGCGCAGAGATTCTGTGTAAATTACAAGAGGAGGGAAACAGCGATGTATGGGAAGGAACTCTCCTCTCGGGGATGGGGGCCAGTCTGGGGCAGGGGGGATGTACCAGTCCCAATGACCAGTGGCACCACCTGGTTCCAGGGAGGAAGTACCTCTGCTTTTATGGCCCATATTTTAGGGGGTGGGACTAAGCATGGGAACATCATTTCTCTCACGATATTGCTTGCAGAGCAGACTCTCTGCCTGCAGGGTTCCACCTCCTGTTCCCACTGCGAGATCAGTGGGGAAAGAGAGGGACCCAACTTACCAACTATAATCATAAGAAACTATAATGTGCCAATAAAAAATATAAAAAATAATGATTTTTAAAATATATTCATTGTGTACTTTGCACAGAATATAAACTGTGAAATACTAAAGTTATAAAGATAAAAACTAATTTCTGTCTTCAATGACAATGTTAATTATTCTCTTAATTTGTATTGATAATTGTAATGTTTTAAATAACTTGTCTGGTCCAATGGGTGACTAGAAACTAAAAACAATATAACTAAATAATTTTTTTTAAGTTTATGTTACTAGGTACACATGACCTACATCTTCATTTAAGGACTTGTCAAACAGAAAATGTCCCTTTCAAAATGTATTTGTTTATAGTGAAAACATTTTCTCCCATATGTCTGAAACATATTTAAATATCAATAGTTTGGATACAGCCTTTTCTATATTTTTGCTCAGTGTTTCTCACCTGAAAGGCTTTGAAAAACATCAAAGTGCTATTGCAGAAAGAGTGGCAATGTTTAGATCCCAGGGTGGAAAGAAATTTAGTTGAATAAACTTTCTTCAATATTGAAACAAATGCAAGTCATTAAAAGTCAGAAAGCATAGGCAAACCTCTAAATTATATTGGATGTTTATGTAAATTAGCAATACCTTAAGTTTTCTGTATTATTTTAATGAAGATAAATCTGAACTAGCATTCTGACTTTTACATAGTAGATAATATTTCCTTAAAAAATGTTTTTTTTCTGTTGTATACCAGGTTTAGGGACAGATGCCTATAATCCCAGAACATGGGCTCCTAAGATAGGAATATCACAGGTTTAGGCTGTCTTCAGCAATTCAGAGAGAATTATCAAAACACTGTTTTTAAAATAAAATAATAAAATGACCGGTAGTGTGGCTTAGAGGTATAATGTCCCTAGGTTTAATTTCTGGTACCACAAAAAAAGTATCTTTTGTTTTAAACAACACATTGTGGTCAAATGATCGTCTTTTAACATTTTATCAACTAAGAAAAAATGAAAATATAAATTTAGGATAAATTATGAAATACTTCTGTTTTGAAGTTTTGTTCTGTTTGTGAAGATAACATTACAACCAAATTTTTCAAATTCACCAAAATATGTTAAAGTACAAACTCTTTAGAAAATGATAACAAACTTTCAATCTGTGAAATTAATTGAGGAATAGAGATCATTTTGACATGCTGATTAAAAGTAGCCTGTCTATTCTTGAATAAAAATATAAATTTAAGAAATTTAAGGATGAGTTATATTATCACTTAGAAATATATTTCTCTTTAGTGGTATAACTAAGTTATATGTTAGATCTATTCCAAATTTTCTGAGAAATCTTCACACTTATCTCCATAAAAACTGCACTACTTTGCAATTCATCTAGCGATAGAAGAGTTCCTGTTTCTCCTCATCCTCACCAGCATTTATTGTTGTTTGATTTTTTGATTATTTCCATTCTGACTAGAATTAAATGGAATCTCAGTGTAGTTTTGACTCGCCTTTCTCTGTCTGCTAATAATGTTGAGCTTTTATATTCGTTTATTATTTATTGGCTTTTGTATCTCTTTTGTGATGTGTCTAGTTAGTTCAATTGCCCATTTTTTGATTGGGTCATTTTCTTTTTAGTATTGAGTCTGTTAGGTGCTTTATATATTCTAGATACTAGTCCACTACCAGAGAAATATCTGGCAAAGATCTTTTCCCATTCTATAAATTTTCTCTTTAGATTCTGGATGGTTTATTTGATAAGCATAAATTTGTAAGCAGCACAATTCACAATAGCCAAATTATGGAACCAATCTAAGTGTTCATCAACAAATAAATGGTTTATAAAATTAAGGGATATGCACATAATATAATTCTACTCCACAATAAAGAAGAATAAAATTATGTTATTGGAAAGAAAACAGATAGACATGGATAAATGAGATTAGTCAGTCACAGAAAATGAAGGGTCATATGTTTTCTCTCATATGCAGAAGCTAGGGAGTAATTGGGTTATATGTGGAAACTTTAGATAATGGAAGATAAACTCCAGTTGAGTCAGGAATGTAGAGGTGGTCTAGGGAAATTAGGAAGAGTAAGAGAGAGAATCAATGAAGGAATCACTTTGATTGACACTATATACATATTTGAGAATGACTAAGTCAATTTCACTATACTGTATGGAGAAAGGGGAACAGGGAGGGAGCCAGGGCAAAGCCTACCAAGTGCTGTGTGCCTATATGACAATATCACTATGAGTTACATTATGATGTCAAACTATAATACACCAACAAAACTATAAAAATGCATTTCCCTTGATTGATATCAAGCACATTGTATTCATACAATCAGTTCAGTTCCAATTTTTATTAGCCCTCATAATTTAAATTGTTGAAGGAGAAATACTGTGGCCCCTTTGCTTAAGTTAGAATGATTCAAGGTGGATTAAGAAACCCAAAAGATGAGAGAAGTACTGATTATCCCAACTCTTTCTTCACTTTTTCTTAAAGATACATCTCCTGCTAGAGAATATAAATTCTTTTTCTTCCTAGCTGAAAGTGCCAGTTTTCCTAGAAAAGGACTCTATATTGTGACTCTAACAGTGACTTTTACTCTGTATTGAATAATGATGATGTAGTAAGCTCATGGTCATGGATAACAAAAACAAGAACAGCAAACTGAATGAAAACCCTTATTTATGTTTACAATTTTGGAGTTGAGAAATTATTTCTAAAAATTTAATGAGATTTATTAAAAAGAACATGTCATATATTCATGACAAAATTAACATAATCAAATTAAAGGAAAAATAATAATTTGAGAAAATACATTTAAACTCAGCTAGAAATCATGATTTCCATACATTCAAGAATTTCTTCAATATTAAAACCAAAATGAAGCCTTTCTTCCACTGGGGAAAAGGGCTAAAATAAATAGGTAACCCTTACACACACACACACACACACACACACACACACACACACACACACATAATATGCTAATGTAAGAAATAACAAGTGTTCAAAATGGCTCAGCAAAGTAATGATTATACTTCTTGCAAAAAGCGTCTTGCCACTAGCTAAACCAAGTATGTAAGCATATTGGAAAGAAGCCCACCTCGATTTAGTACTTTTAATTTAAATTTCTGCATTATACTCCTATTGGTGGGAGCATGGTTTCACAGTGCAGTTGGATAATTTTTCTAGAATAGAATCCTGAAGGAGGAGCTGGCATTTGCAATTATCAGAAGTTGGAATAAACAAACAGGTCATTATACAAGGTTATGGAATGGAAGTTATATTATATTCTTATATTATATTCTTACAATGGCTCTCTATCACTGACATTTTCTCTTAAAAATTTAAGACATTGAACACTTGTCGAACAGCATAAAGACTAGAATACTAGCAAATGTGGAAACTACGCATGTACATAGCAGACGTAGGTAAAAAAATAATTGCCAACTCTTCAGCCTCTTCACTTGTGAATATATTCATAGTCAAATGTTTAAAATTACTTCAACAGAGTTTTGCACAAGTCAAATATATTTTACATAATATTTTAACTGAAAATATTTATCTTCTTTGTAGTTGTGTCTTTGAAACTATAATGTCAAGATACCACTCTACTGCGAATATTTAGTGTGTATTAGAATTCAGAACATTGATAATAAGAAAATAGAGCAATTCTATCACAAAGTTATATGTTATATATAAACTGGGTATATCTCTCTTTCGATATATATATATATATATATATATATATATATATATGTATATATAGAGATAGAGATAGATAGATAGATATTCATTTATTGCAATGATCATAAATTACATAGTTTTAAATGTTTGTCTCTTTTACTGCTTTAATATTTCTCACAACTTTCATATAATTTTTCCTGAAAATATCTTGTTCAACCTAATTTAGAATGTATTCTCTGAAAATCCTTCCCCATTTTAGAAGATGGTGAGAAGCCGGGCGTGGTGGCGCACGCTTGTAATCCCCATGCTTGGGAGGCTGAGACAGGAGGATCGTGCAGGTTTGAAGCCAGCCTCAGCTGACTTAAGAGACCCTGTCTCCAAATAAAATATAAAAAAAAATAGGTCTGAGAGTGTAGCCCAGAGTTAGAGGGCCCCTGGGTTCCATCCCCAGTGCCACCAAAAAAAAAAAAAAAAAAAGGTGGTGAGAAATTATACTTCCCTAGAAAAACTCCTATTCTTCTAAACTAGTTTAGAATACACTTGTTTCTGAAAGTTATTTTACATTTCATATCTAAAATTGATATATTTAGATCAATTTCCTTTTGTGCTTATAGAGCTCTGCATTTGAAATTATTATAGGCATTAGCATGTTACAGTATAATTGCCCAGCCCCAGACTCCATAAATTACACACACAAGTACCCATGTATTCACATGTACCAAGGCCGTGACTCCTTCAGGGATGGATGCGGATCATTTATTTGTTGCTCTGATACTAGTGAATACTAAAGTAGTAGATGCTAAATATCAGTTGTGTTGAATTAAGTATCAAATAATAAAAGTGATCAAAAGATATAATAACATATAGCAAAGACTATGCAGAGCATTTTTATTCTTACATATGTATTCACTTGTGGTGGATGTGCTTGTTTGTTTATTAAGTACTTTTTACTAGTCCAGGATCACAGTAAATATTTCTAGCTCATCTATGTACTTACTTAGTATCCATTAAATTACTTATACCATCATTAAAAAATTGGACCAAATTGTAATATATCTATACATACATATGTCTATATGTATATTTTAGTAGATGCCATAAAATATTCTACTTATGTCTTATGTCTTAGTTGATCTACTCGTCCTTTTTAATCTTTTGCACAACTTCATGAAGCTATCTTACACAATGTATGTCTGTTAATTTCCCAAAAAATATCTACCCCAATATTAATATTCTTTAATTTCCTTTTGAAAAATTATATTGGGTTTAGTCTAAACTCATTTCACTAGTTACTTTAATATTCTTTTTTTTTTTTGCAATACTTGGGATGAAACCCAGGGGTATTCTACCTTCTAGCTACATTACTGGTCCTATTTTTTTTATTATTATTCTTTTTATTTTTTGCAACAGGGTCTCACTGAGTTGTGAAGGGCCTCGCTAAGTAGCTGAAGCTGTCCGCATACTGTGATCCTCCAGTCACTCTGGAATGCTGGTATTACAAGAATGCCCAGCACGTCACCACACCCAGCATTAATATTCTAATTATCTAAATTAAACAAAATTAATATACTTATTGGAATAGCTAAAAGAAAATTTTCTTAGATTTGGTGCATGGCATAATGACTCCTGCTATCTTCCTGAAATTATATTTTCAAATATCATTGTGGACCACCAGGACTTCAAGGTAATGTAATGGACATGGGACTTGGTAATTTTGTGTCAGTGATACGTTGATTTCAGAAATGATACAAATCTAGCTTGATTGTAAAATCCTTTAATCTGTAACTTCTATGTAACACAGATAAATTTTTATATTATAATATACCTCTATTTGTCAAGACTGATCCATCCAAGTACCACCAATTAAGGATTCCTCTTACCTTGAAAAAAAAACTTTATGATTCTTCAATTTAATTTATTGGAGTATAGCTCTAAGTCCAAAGAGACTTAGACTTAGTCCCTTTGGACTTAGAGCTATACTCCCAACTATTTATTTATTTACTTATTTAGTCATTTATTTATTGAAACAGGGTCCTTTTAGGTTGTTGAGAGTCTCCTAAGTTGCTATGGCTGGTCTCAAACCTGTGATCCTCCCATCTCAGCCTTCCAAGTACTGGGATTACAGGCATGCACCATCATTCCCAGATACTCAAGGATTTTTTTATATGTATATAGACACAAACAAAAGAAAAACATACATGTACATGAATATATACATATGTTATGTGCACACACCTGTTCATATTATCTATAATAAGTGTCCAAATATGTGTTATATATTTATAGGTAGAATATGTTTTTATAGATAATGTAATTCAAATTTAAAATATTTTTATTAACCGAATTTTTTAGCCTAAATTTCTCATTCGACTTTACTAAATTATTGAAAACAGATATTTTAAAATGGCATTAGAATTTTCTTCTGGTTCTCAGTATTTTCACAGTTTCCATCGCACAGTATTGTTAGTACCATATGAAGTATTCTGAAATTGAACTGTGCAATACATCTTGACAAATAAACTTAGGATACACTGGCTGTGGAGTCCATGCATTTATCAGACTTGGATTCTGCCCACCTTACATGGCACTGCGCTTTCACAAGCTGCTCCCCCTCAGCTAAGCTCAAGTTCAGGTCTTCGTGGAAATATATGCTCTGTGTTTATTACAAAACCTAGGATTATGAAACACAAGCAGAAGTCAATATTATGTTTTCTTTTCACTCATGCTAAAGGTTTTCTTTCTTGCCCCTTTGGAGTCCCCCATGTTGACCACATCTTTTCTTTGGTTGATGTTTCACAAAGGAGTTAGTATTAGAGTTCCCAGATCTTGATCCCTTCCCAGCTCTGTGGAACAGGAGCTGACATCTACTCAGTCTTCCTTATGGATTGTCACCAATAGTCACGATTTGATAAAACATACTATTTGAGGGAATATACTATTAATAAGTCTCTATGGTATGTTCTTATCTGAATTTAGTTTCTTCTGTCTTTATACAACATCTTCTTGATGATTTCTCCTCGTGGCCTTCTTTGCCAAATACACATGACACAGGGATTTCTACTTGTAGTTTTCTGCCCCAAGAATCAATACTCAATACTTCAAGAATCAATACTTCAATACTCAAGAATCGCTCAATACTTCCCATGTCTAGTTTAATTTATTAATTCAGGTCTTTACTAAAATGATCATTTCTTCAATTTGACTTTCTCTAATTGTTTTATCAAGTGTTGTACCCCTGCCATATCATAGTACACACTGTTTTATATACCTCCAGGGTCTTTACCTAAGAAAGATACAGCTTGAGAACAAAAGACTAAAAAAATAAAAATCATTCCATGAAAAGGGCATAAGTATATTGTGTAAGGAAAAATTTCACGCTGTGAGTAGGGAATAAAAATAGTTAAAATAAGCTGAGACAGGAAGATAGTGGTTCGAGGACAGCCTCCGCTACTTAGTGAGGCCCTTAGCAATTCAGTGAGACCCTATTTCAAAATAAAGAATAAAAAATAAGGCTGGGGGTGTAGCTCAAAGGTAGAATGACCCCAGGTTCCATCACAAGCACTGCAAAAAAAATAGTTATAAGAATTTCTTTACTCAAATTTAAATTTCTTTCTACAGTGGTTAAATTGTAGTTCTTCTAGTTACAAATCAATGATACTTTTGTCCTATTTATTGTGGCAACAACATCAATATACATATACATGGATACATATGGTGTGGGAGGATAATGGACATTGCACCCTGGTGCGTTCTAACTGTAAGCTATATCACCAGGCTTATTTTATTTTATTTTTATTTTGAAATAGAACCTCACTAAGTTTCTAAGGGCCTTTTAATGTTGCTGAGGCTGGACCTGAAACTATGATCCTACTTTCTTAGCCTCCCAGTTACTTAGATCCCAGGTGTGCACCACCACACCTGACTATTACATCTTTTATCACAAGTAATAGAAATAGGAGTAAGAAAAATATTTTGTATTTAAAATTTAAGGGTAATCAAAACCTATGCCACTATAAAGCCATTTATTTCTTCTATCAATTAATTGTCTCATCCATATAAAGGGGGGAAGAGACCAGATAATTTCAGATATTTAAAAATCTCATGAAGTTGGCTTTTGCATAAGTGCAGTATTCTCATATAGGTTTGCTAAACTTTTTCTCTAAAATGTAAATGCTAATCATTTTTATGCCTGTCAACCAAAGACCACCAGAAGAACATTGAACAAATTTGGATTTATTATTCATTGTAACTACAATACCAAGAAATATTGACTGTTAAAAAAGGAAATTATGATTATAGAATATTTATATATTTGAAGGCATTGAATTAAACCTGTAAGGATTTAAAGGAATAAACCATGAAGGTTTTAGAATAATAAATAATTATTTTTAAACAAATGAGTTCATTTGGCAATACTTTTAGAATTTTGTCTAAAAGTAACTTAAATTGTGAAACAAATTGTGCTATCGAGTTTTGAAATTTAAATTAAGGTAATCTTTGATGAACATTATAACTTAGAAAAATATGAATTTTGTGTTTTATAACTATAAACATTCCGAACATTTGCAAAGTTCTTCTTTATAGATTTGCTTAGGTCAAGGCATTTTTTCTTTTTTGGTATCAAGTTCTAGAGTCATAGCAAATAGTTAATGATAAAATATTAGTATAGCATTTGTTCTGTGATAGATATACAATAAAATACATATGAAATATACACAATAGTCAACAAATATGTCAATGAATGTAATATTAAAAACACAAAACAAGCCGGTTGTGGTTGGTGCCAGCTTGTAATCTCCGCGCTTGGGAGTCAGAGACAGGAGGATCACTCAGGTTTGAAGCCTGCCTCGCTGGCTTAAGAGACCCTGTTTCCAAATAAAATATAAAATAGGCCTGGGAGTGTAGCTTGGAGGTAGAAGGGTCCCATCCCCAGTACAACCAAACAAAAAAAACACACAAAAATAACCACAAACAATATCACACAGTTAAACTCTATAGTCTTAAAAAGAATGAAAAATCTATTCTAACACATTTTAACTTACTGCTACCATGGTATTAATTGCATCCTAGAATATATGTTCAAGAGGTTTTTTTCTCTTTAAATGACACTATGAAACTAAAGGAAGCAAACAGAATTTACAACTAATATTCTTATTTTATCTAGTGATGTGTTAGCCTTAATGATATTAATATTCTACATAATATGTACATATAACCTAATTTATTTGTTATTTGTATGTGTGTTTTAAGAAGGAAAAAAAGATAAATTTTAACAAACTGAAGACAAAAGTATATGTTTAGATGCCCAAACATGGGAAAACAATAGAAGTTCCTGAAAGAACCAAGGAAAAGTTTGATAAAATGGGGATCAGAGACAGTGTTGTAGTCCTCTTTTTTTGGTATATACTCTATTTTTGCTTTTATTTACTTACTGTCCTTTAGTAGGCCTCATGGGTACATGCCTATGAGCAATAGAAAGTTTAGGCTTTCTTGATAACAATATCAATTGAGGAAAAGTTTATTTTGGGATCAGTCTATACAGAATTATAAGGATAATGGGATACTTTGGGAGTCCATGCCTAGAATATATGAATGGTAAAAGGTGCTTAGATGGTCATATGGAGTATCTGTTAAAAACAGATGAAAGACGCCGGGCATGGTGGTGCACACTTGTAATGCCCGCGCTTGGGAGGTGGAGACAGGAGGATCACGCAGGTTTGAAGCCAGCCTCACTGGCTTAAGAGACCTTGTTTCCAAATAAAAATTTAAAAAATAGGTCTGGGAGTGTAGCCCAGAGGTAGAAGGGCTTCCAGGAACCCCAGTACCACCAAACCCCCCCCAAAAAAACAAATGAAAGAAAGTAATCAGTGAAACCCCATAACTGTAGCATATGTTTTATGACCTTGATTATGAAATTTTTTTTATGTGAATTTGCACATACATGGGTCTGGCTTTCTATTTGTTCATTTAAGTAAATAAAATTTAAGACATTGGCCTTTCATTTATTGGATATAAACCAAATAAAATGGACCAATAAGTAAAAAATTACTGGATATTCCTTCTATTACAAAAATATAAAAAGTCTTAAGTCTGATATATATATAAAATATCTTAATAGAATACTCCAGTTGCTTTGGTCACTCCTCCCCCAGTCTACCTAGCCTCAATTCTACACATCTGATGAGACTGCACTCTAAACATTTACTGAAAACATTGGCTATTTAGCTTTTTTTATTCCTCTTCTAAAAGAAAAGGCCACCTGCCTGTAAGAAATAGAATTGAGGAAAAAATTCATATTTTGAGAAAAATTTTTATTTTGTGCCTTTTTGTTATGGTACAAGAGATGGTATTGACTGCTTTTATCAAAACAATTACAGTAAATATAGGCTATGATTTCATTTATTTATTTATTTATTTATTTATTTATTTATACTGGAGATTAAACCCAGGGGTATTCTATCTTTGAGCTATACCCTCAGTTCATTTTAATTTTTATTTTGAAATAGGGTCTTACTAAATTCCTGGGAGTCCTACTAATTTTCAGACATTGACCTCAAAGCTGTGATCCTCCTGTCTCAGTTTTCTAAATACTGGGGTTACAGGTATGTCCCACACTGGACAGCTCAGGATATGCTTCTTTAGTATAATATATGTATACTATTTTAGTTACATGTTTGAAAAATTATAAAAATATTTCTACAAAGTAATGTCCAAAGACTAATAATATTTGTGCTAAATCAAATTATTTGTTAGATAGACCAAGAGACTCTCTACCTTATAGTTATAAAAAAACAAAGCCCACAATTACATGGTGAAAGATTATCTAAGTTCTTTTATTTTACATCTATATATTTAATAAATAAAGTGCACTGGATATAAGCAATTGTTTTTTACTAAAGAGAAACTCACTGGCAGAGACCAGGGTAGATCAAATAAGTCCTGACTCCCAATTTAGACATTGTTTAAAATGTATCCTAAATATTTTTCATCTTCTCCTTAGAGATGACATTAAAGACCTCTGTCTTTTTTCAGTTTCACATTACTGAAATGTTGATGTTGTAAGTTCCAATCAATTTTCACTTCTCATAAAATAAAACCTTTCTTATGTTACAATAATGCTAATAAATAAATCACTACCATATGGAAAAATCACACTGTACACCTCACATCCATTTAGATTAAAAGTGCTTTAGGGCTGTTTCCATATCTTCAAAATTGTGTTCTTGTGTCTTGGCTCAGTTCCTGGAATATAATAAAAGCTCAATAACGGAATGCTTTTCAGTGCAGTATTTCAATTCAAAGTTAGTTCTATTTATTTTGGAATATATTATAATACATATTTAGCTCCAGAATGATAGAGTTATCCAACTTTATTTTTTTAAATCAAATTAAGACTTTTTTCTCCCTATTGTGGTCATGACTAAAAATTATAGTAGAAAATAGACCATTGAAAATCCTGCAGTTTATGAGAAACACTACGAATAAGTAATAATAATGAGTAGAAAATTGATTTGAGTTCAATCTTTCTGTATTATTTTCTAGAAATAGTAAACACAGTTTGAAAATTATTCAAAATACTATAATCAAATTTCCCTTGATATTTTTCACTGAATTTATAGCTGTAATAGCTGATAATTGTATTAAATTATACATAAGATCATCCTCTTAAAATAGTTTCCCTTATTTTATCGTAGATGATAACTTAAATGTCCATCTTTCACTATGCTCAAAATACAAGGTTAAAGAAAAAGTACCATTAGCATTAGGGATGTTATGAAGGATGTTTTTAGCAGTGGAAGAGTCAAATTATGGAATCAACCTAGGTGTCTGTCAACAGATAAATGTATAAAACATGAATATACGTACCACAGAATTTTACTTAGCCATGAAGAGGCACAAAATTATGTCATGTGAAGGAAACTGGATGGAACTAGAAAATATTACACTAAGTGAGATTAGTAGGTCTCAGAAAGCCAAGAATAGCATGTATTCATTCATGTGTGGAAAAGAGAAAACCAAAGAGACTTCAAATAAATGAGAAAGCAGTAGAACACTGGGAGGGGTTTGTAGAAAGAAGTTGAAGGAGAAAAGAAACCTTGAGAAAGGAAACAAATCAAATAATGTTATGTCTATATATGAAGATATCACTATCAATTTCACTAACGTGTGGGGAGGGAGAAAAAGGAGAGCTAGCAGGATGCGGAAGGAGATATGCCAAGTGAGGTGCATGTAATAATTTATCACTTTGAATCTCACTATGATCTATAATCATAAGGTACCAACAAAAATACTGCCTTTAAAAATACCAATACTCTACAACCCCCAGGTGTAAACTTATAATTTTATATTAAACTTTAGCATAATGCAAACATATTATTCTAATTATAGTAAATTGCAATTGTATATCCTTCATGTAATATATTTTAAAGAAAGTGTACCTATAATTTTGTTTAATAATACTTACTGCAGGTAGTTGGTTAAAATTAAGGTTATTAATTTTGGTTCCTAGATCCTGGTAATAAACAGAATAGCTACTTTCAAATCTATAAACAAATATTTCATAGTGACTCTCAGCCCTATTTTTTCAGTTGATTATTACATTATAAAATGTTCCCCCTTTGAAAAATAAAACCCAATGTGAATTACTTGTGGCTGGTTTATGTATTTTAGCAGTAGTGCCAGTTAATATTCTCTTGGGACTGTTGAATATTTTTTAAATTTATTTTCTCAAGTTTAGTTGAAATTGCAAAGAGAACTGTAAATATTATCACTTCAAAAAAGAATGACTCTGTATTGACATGACAATGTAAAAGAGTCATTCTAAAATGACTATTGAGTAATAATAACCTTATGCTTATATTCAGTTAAGTAGCAAAATCCAATCAATTTC
The DNA here is from genome assembly GCF_963383645.1 of Muscardinus avellanarius. Classification (NCBI taxonomy): domain Eukaryota; kingdom Metazoa; phylum Chordata; class Mammalia; order Rodentia; family Gliridae; genus Muscardinus; species Muscardinus avellanarius. Next base: position 20,498,739 of record NC_137786.1, on the reverse strand, counting down.
CAATTTTACAGTCATAGTCCTCCAAAAAACTGATATCTGTTTTTCCTTTTACCATGACATTATTTAGTACTCAAAATGCCTTGTGATTTTATTTAAATTGTGTTAAATATAAAATAAATTTCTAGAAAAATGAATTTTTTATATCCACAAGCATTAGATTTCTTACAGTCTAATTCGCCTACATTGTGAACATAAAATAAATGTAGTAGCCAGATATGGTAGAGTATGCCTGTAATCCCAGCACTTGGCAGGCTAAGAAGTGGATTGAAGGTTCAAGGCTACCTCACTGTAATATTAAGACTTTGGTTCAGAATTTTTTTTAAAAAAAGTAAAATACAACTTGAGTTGTAGATCAGTGGTAGAAAAACTCTGGGTTAAATTATAAGTACCAAAACCCAAACACTCCAAAATAAAATACTAAAATAATTTTCATGTTATCTATATCTATATCTATATCTATCTATCTATCTATCTATCTATATATCAATTGTCATGTTTATATATCAATATTTGACTACTTGATTTTAAAATCATCAGAAATACTGGTAAAACAGTTAGACTATTAATGTGCTGAAGATATGGTGTAGTAGTAGAGTGCTTGCATAGCATGAGAATACCCTAGGTTTTACTCCCAGCACTAAAAACACAAACACATTAAAAATAAATAAGTAGAAATAAATAAGCTGTATTAACTATAAACTAGTGCATATATGTTATTTTCTGGTAAGAATGTTTTGACTGCATTATATTTAGGATAGCTTTTGTAAAATTAATGTGTCAGCAGCCTCAAAGCTAAAATCAGTCCTCTCTTTATTATGTAGAAATGAAATAATTTTCTTTCACTTCAAAATTGAAACCTAGGCTATTTTTAAAAAGTAATCTGCTAAATAACAGCTAAAACATATCTAACCTAATAAATATTTTATATTTTAACCAGTTAAAATAAAGAGTTGGTGATGATAATTACTAACTCATGCCACATGTGACTCTAGGACTCCAAAAATCTTCCCCAAATATGTGGGTTATATGGGCCAACATAGAGAGCATTTACAACCAAATGATTGGCTATCTTCAATAACAATAATTTCTCACATAGATAATTGTTCTAGTAGACTAGGCATATCATTCTCTACTACAACAATTATACCCCTGAGAAGTACACTTAAATTTTTATTTAGTAGTTATCTTTTAATAACTTAGGTTATTGTTAGTGTAATTCATCTGCTTCCATTTCCAGCGGTGTGCACTTTTATGTGGGCTTTTTAATAATGGCAATCATGAAGCAGTCTAAGATTCAGTGATTAGGTGAGTGAGGATAGCTCTCATTTAATAGCATACTTGGATAGTTGCCTGTTGTTTAATCATAGGAACAAAGAATAAAAGTTATTCTTCAAGTAAGATTAATAAGGATTTGGTAATGCAATGTCAATGATGAATATCAATGGAGCTTTCTTTGATTTTAGAAAAAGAAAACCAAAATCATGATGTCAAATTGTCTGATATACATACAAAGTTCATGCTAATCCCTTCTTAGTTTCAATGCACTCACTGCTCTAATATTATTTACTCTTAAACATTTATTATACTTCATTCATTTCTGATAATCTTGATGTTTGAGAAGAACATCGACAAGTTATTTTCTCATCCTGCACAAGAGTCAATTCAGGATTGATCAGTCTTGAAAATCAGACCAGAGATGTTGCAGTTTCTTGAAGAGGGCATAGATCTAACACTTCAACACATAGGCACAGGTAAAACCTTTCTTAACAATGCCAAAGCCACAAGAAATTAAAAGGAGGATCAATAGATGTGATTGCATAAAATTGAAGAGCTTCTGTGCAGTGAAGGAAACTATCAAAAACCTCAACAGAGAGCAAAGAGAATGAGAGAAAAATTTGTCTAACTATTCGGCTAATAGAGAACTAATATCAAGAATATATAGAGAACTCAAGAAACTCAAAGCCAAAAATAAAAATAACCCAATTTAAGAAAGGGCAAGTGAACTAAATAGATACTTCACAAAATAAGAAATTAAAGTGGACAATAGATATATGAAAAAATGTTCAACATTAGCAATCAGAAAGATACAAATCAAAACTACCCTGAGATTTTACCTAACTCTAGTTAGAATGGCAATCACTCAAAACAAACACCAAATGCCGGTGAAAGTGTGGAGAAGTAGGAACTCTAATACGTTGTTGGTGGAATTTCAAATCAGTGTAACCATTTTGGAGAATCCTCAGAAAAATGAGAACAAACCTACCATACCACTTCTGGGTATCTACCCAAATGAATGGAAACCAAACTACCAAACTAATGCATGTGTATCTATTTTCATAGCTGCACAATTCACAATTGCAAAAATATGGAACCAGCCAAGATGTCCATCAACAGATGAGTGGATTATAAAACTTGGGATATGTACACAATGGAATTTTACTCAGCCATAAAGAACACAATTATATCATTTACTGGGATATGGATGAAACTGGAGAACATTATGCTAAGTGAGATTAGTTAGTCACATAAAGTAAGAAATTGGATCCTCTCCCTAAAATGGAGAAGCTGGGGAAAAATGGTTCATAAGAGAAACTCTAGACAAAGAAGAAAAAAACCATAGATGATCTAATAAGGTGACATAACCAAGGGAAATGGGAGGAAGGAAATTTTCTAATGTACATTATGTAGGTCACAAACATATCAAAGTCAATCACTAAGCCAAAGAAACTTAAGGAGAGACGGGGAAGGTAATGGGTTGGGAAGTAGGGAAGGGCTAAATGAGTGATAAGTGAATGTATGACTCTACCATCTTGTACACTATTAAGATTATGATGTATGACACAATCAATAATATATATGTCAAATACAACAGTTTGTTGATTATACTTTCTCAGATGGTTGATACTTTCTTAGTATTTTTGAGGAAATCACATTGAAATATTTATTGTTTTTAACAAAGTTAAAAAACTGTGAGATTATGACAACCATTTTTTCACACATGAATATTTAAATCCAGAAGAAAGGCCGGGCGTGGTGGCGCACGCTTGTAATCCCCGCGATTGGGAGGCGGAAACAGGATGTTCTCGCAGGTTCGAAGCCAGCCACAGCTGGCTTAAGAGACCCTGTTTCCAAATAAAAATATAAAATGGGTCTGGGAGTGTAGCCTGGAGGTAGAAGGGTTTCCAGGAATCCCAGAACCACACACACACAAAAAAATTAATAAAAAAGAATATAAAGTGATTTTTAAAATTTTGGATAGTAATACATTTTGACCAATTGTGATATTCAAAGTAAAAGTATATCACACAAAAATATTTTTAAAAATAAGATAACCAATGGCTTTCAGAAATCCTACATGTTTAATTCTACATAAATGTTTTTGATATAAATTACTGCATACTAAAATACAGATACGAAGTTTTCCACAATAGACACTATTATTGTAAATATAAATAAAAGTAAATAATTTTAAAAACATACCATTCCCCGAAGTTAAATATAATACATAATAAATATAAAAATAATGCATATTTTAGCATTTTATAGATGAAAAATTGTAAGATCTAGAAATGGCATTGACAGCATTTTTACTTATTTATTAAGACATATTTACTTTGCCATAATGTTCAACTATTTAAACACTATACATACACACACACACACACACACACACACACACACACACATATATATATATATATATATATATATATACACACACACAAAAAAAAAAAAAAAATGTTTGTTTGTATGTGTGTGTGTTCTTCCTGTCGCACTGGTATAAAAAGTATGCTCTACCATGCCTAGTCTATTCAAAGTTTTAAAAGACATTCTCAGATTATTGGATTGGAGTACAAATAATGTTAGTAGATTATCACCTTCATCTGTTCAAAGACTATCACAAAAAATATGAAGTTAAGGTGATTAGTCCTATGGCAGTAAGAGAACATCAACATGGAAGATGATTCTTATTACAAGTATAAAAGTGAATGTGTATATATATATATATATATATATATATAATTTGTGTTTTAAGCTTTCAAGAGTCTGGGCTCAAGTTATTTAAGGAAGATCTTTATATGCAGTATGTTGTTTGAAACTGAGCACAGTTCAAACTTAATACTCTAGAATTAATGTGTAGAATAAAATATCTTAAAGTCATGATAACTAAACTGTGGAAAATAAATTGCCCAGATAAGATAACCATGGTACTAATAAAAGATGTGTTTGCTCAGATGAATTAACCCATTATCAATATAGTTTTATTTACAGAAATTTCTGAGGCAAACAGTAAATTATTAATTTATACCCTTCTCTTCCTAGAAAAAGATACCTGGAGAAAATGATTGATTCAATTTGATGCAGTGATCTCTTTTCAGTCCTGATCAATCAGTTGTGTGTGTTATAACAGCCTGGTCTCAATTTTCAATGTTATAAATTATTCTCTTGAATCCCATTCTGCAAATTATATTGGTAATGTAAATTATTGTTATAGGTGAATTATCCACCTATTTTATTTTTAATGAACAATGCTATTATATCAAATTATTTAAAGCAAACTTCAAATGCAATGATATAATACTCTTTATAAAGAAACACTGAGAAGCTAACATGAAAAACAAATTTGTGTAGTAAAACTTCTTTTGGGAAAGATAACTTGGTAAAAGCTTATTCCAACAATTATTATTACTTCTTCCACATAAGAATAATTACTTTAAAATGAATGCCAGATTTTTATTTACATATATTAGAATATAGGTTAAATACATATATACATGCATGTATTTTTTTGCTCTTCCACAAACACACATTTTGTTATTCTGTGATATATAGAATGGGTTGGTGAGTAAAATATAATTGACTTTATCACTTTCACCACTGACCACTTGCTTGACCTGGTACAGTTCTAAGTCTACTATTCTCTCTCATACATTAATACATTGAAGTCTATATTTTTAAATTTCTTTTCACCTTTGATATCTTTATAAAGCTATACTGTGTGTGAATGTGTGTGTTCAAATTCTTTAGCTTTTTCAGATATAGTGAAGCATATTCTGTCAATTTTATAGTATATAAGGCATAGAAGATATAAGCAGGCATTGTTACATGTTAAGTCTTATGGTTTCGACTTAGAATGATTTCTTAGAATTCCTGGAGACTTGGCAACCACTGGAGGTGGGACTGGCAAGCTGGGGAGGGGTCCCTAGGGTGTGGTTTGGAGAACTATGCTTGTGGCCTTGAATTTCCTTTCTCTGTGATGAGAGAGCAGAGCCCTTGAGCTACACTTATTAATATGCCCTGACTTAACGTGGACTAAACCCCTGACATTTCTTAACTGTGAGCAAATAAATCTTCCTTCCTCTAAATTGTGGTGTTTAGATGCTTTGGACTACAACAATAAAAATGCTGACTAAAACAGTATCCATATGAGGGACTCTAGAGCAGTTCTTAATGCTCAGATTGGAACAAGAACATACCTGGAAGCAAGCATATAGAATGCATCTGTACTGTTAATCTTTAATATGTTTTATACGAAGTTTGATTTAATTTGAAAAATATTTCCCTTTTCCTTATAATCACTATGTGATTATAAGAATCACTATGTGATTATAAGAAAATAGGAAAATTTGTAAGGGGCATGTTCTGGGATGCATGTTCTTTACAAAATTCTTAAAATTATTTTCCACCATTTAATTTCAGTATTAATCTAAAATAAAATAACCTAATGCATTCAACAACCCCTTATGAAATTTAAAAGAGATAACATATGTGAAAAATATTTCAAATACAGACATTATAGGCATGGACACAGGCTGAGACAGGAGGATAACAGGTTAGACGCCAGCCTCAGCTATGTAGTGAAGCCCTCAGCAACTTTAGAGACTAGGTTTTCAAATAAAATATAAAGTAGATCTAGGAGTAAAGCTGGAGGTAGAAAGACCCTGGATTCCATCCTCAGTACCACAGGAAAAAAAAAAAAGAAAGAATTAAGTATATTCTAGGGTAAGCATATGAATTTATTTGACTATCCTAGTAAGTTTTAGCTTCAGAACAAGAAAAAAATAGTTCCCTAGAAATGTATATAATAGGGAAGAAAACATGTCATTTCAAGTGTATAACGTATAGATATGTACCAGAGATTAGAGGGGAAACATCGTAAAAGGGGAAAAAATGTTTTTAAACAACAAATCCATTTGTGATTGCCTCTGTGAAATCTACTTAAGTCTGTTTTATCCCTGAAGTTGAAAAGCAGACTAGTGAGTGGAATGTATACTAAAGCATAAGTCAACAGTACATTTTACCAGTTGTGATTTCAGTATATTATAACTCAGTAAGTTTCTTTTACTTCTTTGGGTATGAGTTTGCTCACCATTTATATGATGTTCTGGCCAGGATTTATTCAATTAATACATTTCTTTACTTAATGTACAATAAAAATAGAGAATACATAGTCTCTTCAATTTATAAGTATAAGCTATCCAGTTAATGATTTATGGAATGATAATAGAAATTAATATTTGGGACAGTGTAGTATATGAGAAATTTCTCAATGATTCGTGACTACATGAAATAGTACTCTTCTAGTAACTTAGTATACAAATTTGTAGCACTTTCCTTTATCATTTTAAATCAATCAATAAATCATACTTTTGTAATTATAAAGATTTAATAATCAAAAGAATGGACAAATCTTTGTAACTTTAAAAAATGATGTTGCATTTCAGTATTGTTATAGCAAAGTTATGCTTTCTTTTGTTTATGCTAAATAAAACTGCCAAAGAAGAAAATTTTCATTTTTATGGCAAGAAAATAGAAAACAAGAAACAATTTTAAAAAATTCTATATATAAAATGGATCCTTGAGAACACACCAGTGATTAAAGTTTACTTTCATAGGTTATAACTTTACGTTTTTTATCTATGAATGATGTTTGTTTGCTGTTTCTGTGGGTGTAGTGGCAAGCAGGGTTTCATGCACAAGGAAATGCTTTGCGAGTCGACTCTAAAGTACTTACCAGAACCATTTAAAGTGGTTTAGAAACAATCTTCTTTATTTATGTTGCATACCACTGTCAACCTAAATAACAGATTTTTCAAAGATACTATGATAAATCAGATATTACGGCAGAGTGTTGTAAAGGGAATGCATGTGCCATAGTCATCCACAGGCATCTTCAGAAAGGCAAAGGAAGACAATGGTTTTAAAGGATAAACAACACAAGTTCTTTGGAGAAAATGAGAGTATCACAGGTGCTTACGGGGCAAGTGTTCTTGTGTATCTGCCTAGCTGGCCTTGTGGTGAAGTAGCAAACACAGCTTAGAAAGTCCTTGGCAAAAGTTTTAGTTACCAGCAAATGTATGGACGAGCCCTTTAGAGGGTCTTTGTAATCGCTCTTAGCATACTGTGTGTAAATGAGGGCCTCCTTGCTCACCCTCCTGGCTTGATATTTCTGGGGGGTTGATACAATTGATTCCATTTGATAGTGACAATTTTCCAAAATAAATTTTATGTCATACACAGTGCATTTATTTATTAAAACGAGTGCGCTGTTTGCATGCCCTTTATTCCAATTCCATGGCTCTTGGGTGGCAGCTAGCTCTTCCACAGGTTATCAGGTGCATGTGCTATCGGTCTCTAGCAGGGGTGCTGTTAATTATCTTGCCATGGTGTCTGAGACAGATAGCAATCTTTCCTAAAGAGCAGACAGATTTAAAGAGGCAGAATTAATTAAAATTGATTCGCGCATTCTGTCATGTAGAGGTCTGCTGGGAGCCTCTCTTTTTTACACCCCTCCCCAACTCATGATGTTGTACTACATGGTGCAGGTGGGAATCCCTCCCCTAGAATACTAATTATGGAGCCTGAATGGGGATTATCCACAGTGATTGGCAGTGTAATGCATGAAAGGATTTTAAAATTTACTTCATTTAATGGATTTCAGGAGGGACCAATTCTTTCTTCCAACTTTTATAAGTTGTTATTGAGATGAGGACAAAGCTGAAAGTCCAAGGTCACTAAGGATTATCAGGAAACTTGCAAATGAATTACACATTTTAATAGTTAATTGTTCAACATTGTATGCTTTGAAAGGACATGCGAAGCATTAGAAATAAAGATAGCAGAAGTATAAGTGATTATTCATGTCTTTTAACAATTATTTTTTTTCCTTTTAATAAAAACCATTTGAATAATAGAATATGTAGCTAGACATGACAAATAGATAATGAGAATAAAATGAATTTATAATCTTATAAAAATTTTATAGTATATTGAACATTACCAATTTCTGTTAAAAAATAAAATATTTAATTTTTTTTTTCTTTTTTGGTGCTGGAGGCCAAAATGCATACTAGGCAAGCACACTTGTATTGAGCTACACCTGGTCCTGTTACCTTTAATCAAATAATAATTGTCTAGTCCAGGCCACCATTAGCTATCATTTTTTGTTTTTCTCAAAGAAATTCAGTGGTTAGAATCACTTTTTAAATGTTTTACCAAAAAAATAGCACAGATTAAAGAAAAATACTCTGTTTATGTAACCAATCTATATATTCCATTTAAATGGTCAAGTTCTCACTAAGTTACTGAGGCTGGCCATGGATCTGTAATCCCCCTGTTTTAGCCTCTGAAGTATTGGAATTGTGCATAACTATGTCCAGCTTTTAATATTTATTTATACTGTCCATAAGTATATATGAATTACTTTATAAATATAAATATGCTATTAGAGATTTTGAATAGAACAGAGCAAAAGAAAACAGAACATTTTAGGAATGTTGTACATAAAGTAAGGACCCAATAATTTTGTTTTACACAACACACACACACACACACACACACACACAGATTTTGTTTAAAAGGAAGTAATTTTTCTTATGTAAGATACAAGTATTTTAGATTAAAATTTGCTTATTCCACAAAAACGCGCATATTACATCTCATGCTTTCTGGTCCAAATTTTTCTTTATAACTAAAAAGGAAAAAGAATGAGTTAGGCCAGGCGTGGTGGCGCACGCTTGTAATCCCCATGCTTGGGAGGCAGAGATAGGAGGATCGTGTTGGTTCAGAGCCCTCCTTGCTGGCTTAAGAGACCCTGTTTCCAAATAAAAATATAAAATAGGTCTGGGAGTGTAGCCCAGAGGTAGAAAGGCATTCAGGAACCCCAGTACCACCAAAAAAAAAAAAGTGAGTTAAATACTAAAAAGAATGTATGAAATTTCAAATTTTTACATTGTATAGAGAGAGGCCCTATTTCCCTCCTGTCTTCCTTTTCCTTGGTGATTCTGCTCCACCCTTTGTAGGCTTGGCATAGCCTAGATGCACCCTCATCCCATACCAGATTTCAGAACGCACTGCTCTTTCCACCACTGTCACATTCTCTCCTGTATTGTGTATCTACCTCTTTTTTTTTCCATGTGCCCTCTGCCCTGAAATTCCAGTGAAGCCAAAGACACACTTTTGAGCTGTTACCTAGTTTCTAGAAAAAACCACTATCAATGTTTATTTATTTAACAAACACATGGGCATACTCTTATCAATGAGAGCAGGGTATAATAAATTTATTGCTGACGTTTTTTAAACATTCAAATTGATTTCTGATATTTTCTAGGGATTCAGTTGCTTTCAAGACATAGGGTTAATTATTTTGGTTTGCTAATGGATGATTGTCAAGTTATTTGGGTCATCTAGATGGCTGTGTTGTTTTCAATACTTTTGACTTCAAATAGTCAATCTGGGTGTTCATGCATATTAGGCAACACAGACTTTAGGACTGCTTAATAATAGACTCCAAGTTTATAAAAAGAACACAGATGATGGGAAACAGATGTTCTCTTTTCATTATGAAGAAAAATTATAAAATAAGCATAATACTTGCAATAGAAGAGATTCAATTAAGTTAACAATTAGAAATTTTGATTTCTCAGGTCTTTTGATTAAAAAAAACACTAAAACACTTGTAGAAAATTTATATAAACTAAGGGAAGAGTAATTCTCAAATTTAGAGGACCACAAATGTATTCTAGAGGATATATCCTCTGCTCTATATATATATATATAGTGTTTCAAATATTTATTCCTGTTTCTATTCCTTCTATTTGAGATCTAAAGTATTGTAATATGCTTCTAATTGAGATTTCAGCCACTTTCAACATTATTCTTCCACTTTTATAAAGCATAACATGAAAAACATTTATATTTTAAAACATGCTAATGTAAACTCCTCACCAAGGCTCACAAGGCTCTAAGTTTTTTATAATTTTTCTACATCACCACCTCATTGCGTTTTCACCCAATACCTTTAACCCTTCATACTTCTTTCTGTTTCTTGAATTTATGAAGCTTGCTTATATCCCAGAGACACTTATATTATATACATTTTCCTGAATTGTGTCACTACATCTTCATATACCTCACTTTTAATCATAAAGCTGAACTTGGCCAAAAGTTTGTTACTACAAAGAGATAATTCAAAGCTTTTCTAAGCTAGCTTCTTCCCATATCTCTATTACTTTCTATAATTATTTTTCCATGACATTTAAGATTATTTAGTTAAACATGGTTGCACATGCCTTTAATCCCAGTACTTAGGAGGCAGAGGCAAGAGCATCAAAGGTCAGAGGGTAAACTGAGCAACTTAGAAAACTCCTAGCAACTTAGTAAAAGCCTGTTTCAAAATAAAAGGTAAAATAGAGCTGAGTATACAGCTCAGAGGTAGAAAATTCCTGAGTATGTTCTCTAGAAACACACACACACACATAAACACACATACCCCACACAAATACTTATAAAATACATGCATTTATGTGTTTGTGTGTTTATTAAGGGAATATTAGATTCAAGAAAAAACATATCTTGCCTGTTTCTTTATCACTATTTTCCTGGAATCTAAGTAAATGTGTTGGTACAGTATGATAAATAAACACATGTGGCAATCCTTGGGTATGAGTACTAAGAGATTAGAGAAATAAGAAAAGGAAAAATTATAATGCTTCGTAAAACTCATTGTGAACGTAGCTTTCCTCCTTTCTTGTTTCTTTGAAAGTTTATTAGAGTTACCCTACTGTTAATTAATATAGAAAATATTACTATAAGGGTTTTTTTGAGAATGCTCTATATTAACAAATATTAAAGAAATCTCTGTGGGTATTTGTGAGCAAACTTTCTCTAATGGGACTACCCATGAAGAGAATTTTATAAATCCATGCCTAAAACAATATTTATTGTACCTGCCATGAAGCAGAAAACAAAATAAATAGCAGATGTTGCCAGAATATAAGACATTTAGATTTGCCACTACTTTTCCTGAACATCTCTCCATTGAAATGATAGTAATTAACTTCAACTCTACAGCATCTGTGAGCTCACTTTGTTTAGTCTTGTAACTGATTACTCTTCCGCAAATATAGAATATAGCATCAGCTGGCCAAGTACAGAAAATAAGGCCCAAATAGATGTTTTTCTACCAGTACTTTTCAAACACTGGTTATATCATGTTTATATACATTTGACAGTTTATTATCCCACAAATAATAAATGTGGGTAGAAGCATCTTATCATAAACGTGACTAAAATATTATTATGAAATTTCATAATAATATTGGACTTGGTTTTGTTCACTGGCAACATGCTCAAGCCAAATCACATCAGAAATCTCAGTGAAGGGCTGACACTGACTTGGAAGCAGATATATCTGAATGATCAACTGAAACTCTTTGGGAAACACTGGTATTCTGTCTTATTGTCATTGCTCATTTTAAGAACAGTAATAGATATTCCCAAGGCTAAAAACTAAGTTTTTCTGTAATGTCACAACAATTGTTAAATGACATCTAGAAAATTAATGCTAATTAAGTAAATATATAAAAATAGTAATGAACATAGAAGATCTTAACAGTGTGTTGCAATAATCCAAAGATTTTAACTGAGATTGTACTCAAGGGAAAAAATATTACATAGTTTGAAATATTTTATATATTTGTCATAGTATAATAATTTTATATATATATATATATATATATATATATATATTTACACACACATACACACATAGATATATATATTCCAAAACTATAATTTAGGGTGTATTGATTTCGAGTCACCCCTCCATGCCAGTCTGGTATGGAGCTGTATTTCTATTTTCTGTATTTCTATCTTTCTAATAAACTTTAAATCTTCAAAAGAAAAACAAAACTATAATATATAACGTTAAACATCCCAACTAAATTTTAAGTGTCTCAAATATATATACTGAGTTGAGGCTTTGGTATCTTGCAGATGCTTTGCTATTATTTTGCTAAATAACAGAGTCATTGTCTTTCCTCTCCTTCTCCAATGTACTATTAAACCTAAACTCTCGACTTATTGGTAGCATCAATATTCCCAATCAGGCTCTCCAGCAGCCTTTACACATTCCATCTCTCACACCTCCCTGCCTTAGGATGTCCACTAACTCCATATTCTGGCGCACTTTATCTTTTCTCTGTGCCTCCATTACCATGTCTCCTGGCTTCTAATATTTCTGATCCCATAGTTTCATTGCCATTGTTCTTCCTTTAACTAAGCTGTCTGTTTTCTCCTGCCTGGACTAATGTAGTAGCTTTCTAATTGAATTTTCTGCCCATTGTTCTTATCTATTCAATTCAATTACTTTGGTGACATGGAAAATCGATTAAGTTACACCCATAGTTTAAGGACTGTACCTGGCTTTCCATGACCTATAATATAAAGTTCAATTTTCATAACAGGATGTCTGGAGCCTTGAATTCTTCAAAACTAGTTTTTCTTTTCAGTATCATCTGTGACTCTCCACGTTCAATTCTCCTGTATAGTCACCTTCTTAATACCTACCAAAAAAAAAAAAAAAGCAATGACTTTTTTTCTTTGTTCTCACAAACTTAGTATTTAGACATATAATTATAATATAATATGTGCTTTTCTCTATAGGAGAAAAATTGTGTTTGCTAGGTAAAGAGTGATGTTTTATCTGAGCAGTATGCTCATGACTTTAGTTTTATGGTAAATGAAGGATCAAGAAGTTAATACCTCTTATGAATCAGAAATTGTATAGGGATGTTTATTCATTACTCAAAAGTGATGGTACCAAAGCATGATTTTAAAGTACCACCTATTGATAGTACTGTGTATTAGTATTCATATGTTAAGATGGAAAGATGCAGTTATGAACATATTGAAGAGGGTGGAGCTACTTCTCAGTAGCCCTTTTTATGTTCCACTAGAATCTAATTTTGTCTTTTGTTTTATGAAGTCATCACTTTAAGTGTTTTGAGAAAAACACTGACTCTCATAATGCATATGTAAAGACCGTGCCTTTATCCAATTAGATGTTCTGAGGTACCGCACTTATTCTACCTATATTAGTAAATGTGAGTTTGATTTTACTTTGAAATGGAAATTATGTTATACCTATATAATAAATTTATAACACTTATTCTTTAGCTCTATAACCTATGACCATTTTTAACATTTAGATCTGTGAGTCAATGAAAATTACTAAAGAGAATTTTACAAAACATTTAACAGTTCAAGTGTGCTATTTTACACTTGTTCAGAATACAAAATACTGTCCTATCTTCATTCAGTTGTGAAGACAATAGAATTGTCTAACATGAAGAGCAGATGTTCATTTCCAGACTCATTTCACACCTGATTTTTAGGCATGAACTTCATTTTCAAGAAGTGCAGACCCTCATGCTTCCTGTGCTGTGCTCATATAATCCCTTCTCAACAAATTTTCCAATTCTTCTAGTGCATTACAACTAAAATGTCAGTGGATCGGTTCTCTGCTTCCTAATACCCACCAGTGCCAAATCCTTCACAATGAACTATTTCTTGCTGTTGTCTTAAATGTCTTGCATTTAAAACCTAAGTAGGTATCATAGCTAGCCTTCCAGTATCAAGTATGCCTCTAGCCAGCCCTTCTGCACCATGTCTCTTCAGATTTATCACCCTAGCCAGTCAAGACCAAGAGCCTGGAATGAAAACAGTCATTAAAATAGGAACTAAAATGGCCAGGTGTGGTGGCACACTCTTGTAATCCCCGCACTTGGGAGGCGGAGACAGGAGGATTGTGCTGGTTCGAAGCCAGCCTTGCTGGCTTAAGAGACCCTGTTTCCAAATTAAAAAAAAAAAATATATATATATATATATATATATATATATATATATATATAATCTATATATCATATATAATATATATATGTATATATATATATATATATATATATATATAGAGAGAGAGAGAGAGAGAGAGAGCGCATGCCCCTACCAAGAGAGAGATTGTTGTTGAATTTGCTTATTTTCCTATTAAACTGTAAGGACCACATTTTAAAGAAGAGGTTTAGCAGGAGGTATTTGTGAAACTCAACTTTCTTAAAGATTTCATCAGGCTGGGCTTGGTGGTGTACAATACAGTAGTAATCCCTGCATTTGGGAGGCTGAGACAGGAGGATCAACAGTTCACCAACAGCCTCAGCTACTTAGTGAGGCCCTTTGCAACTCAGTAAGACCCTGCTTCAAAATAAAAAATAAAAACTAGGGCTGGCAGTGTAGCTCAGAGGTAGATTGCCCCTGGGTTCAATCCCCACTACCACACACACACACACACACACACACACACACACACACAGATTTCATCACATCATTACAGTTTCCAAAGGCTCTACTAACATTCCTCTGAGATTTCTTTCCTGCGGATATGATATGATACTTGATATTGTGTCTTTGGTGTACAGTCTATATAGAAGTTGCTTTAGATCTTAAAAGTGTGCTTTTTCTCCCTTTGAATTGTAAAAAATCGTCTAAGTCTTTCATTAAGCCTCGGGAAATAGTGCCCCAAAGAAAACAAAATGTATCTTTATTCTCGTCCATGCAATAGTCTATTCTGAGCAGGTCAGAATTTTGAGACCCACTTTTATCTTCAGCTTTTTTCCCTTCCATCCACTGGGATCTCTCAAATATTTTTCGCCGGTCCTCATTTCTTGTGCTGCCAGTGCCTCCTAGATTTTGGGAGCACTTTTTTGCATTCAATCTCCTCATTTATGTCTTCTGTATTCCATCATCTTCTTTTATATAGAAGCACTTTCACTATTGAAGCCTTTGAGCATTTACTCCTACATTTTACTTTATAAAGCATGATAACACAAATCAATTTATTCATTTCCAGAAAGAAAATAGGATTTATGCTCACCAGCATATTTTTTTTCCATTTTAAAAAAAGAACTTATCTGTATCTTGTTGTTTGGATGTATATACATATTATCTAAAGGCATTTTTCAAAACAGGTTATTCCTTGAAAAGCACTAAATACTTATTTCTTGAATACCATCATAATTTTAGGTATATTCTATTTGATATTTGATCAGTTTTGCTTTCAGTAATATAGCATATGTATTCTCTTGGTGGGGAAAAAAACCCTCTCTAATTTGTTTTGGAGATAAATTGTGTTTACTAAATTACCAAAATACAAGAAGTCAGAAAGTATAAACATTCAACTTTCAGTGAATGATTTTTTTTAAAAAAAGTTAATAAAAAACCTTAATAAATTATTGGTTCTATTTTACTAGAAAGTTTGAAAAAATGAGGAATGATAGTTAAATAAATTTGAGATTAGTATTTATAATTTTCTTATGAAAGGCTTTTTGAACCACAAAATGCTCAGTGTGGAACTTGAAATATAATTTTACTATTTATAAAGAGAGTCAGTACCTAACTGAATACAATATGAATTTATTGGGATATATAAAAACCTTACAATAATATTGAATAGTATTCTTACGTACTGATTATGTGGCCTGACATTTTGATTTTTAAATTATTTTTACCAGATTTAATTTGTTAAATACACATTGCTATCGAGGCATGGGAATAGAAAATAAACTAGCATGTCAATGTGGAAGTGGTTGTTGGGAGACAGAGATGAAATTTGAGGTTCCCGATACAGCCTTGTATTGAAGCAAAGCTCAGCTTGCTTGTCTTTTTAGGTTATTTTTTGTTCTGGTTTGTTTTCTTGTTGTCGTTTTTAGCACAGAGGATTGAACCCAGGTGCATTCTAGTTCTAAATTCAACCCAGCCTTATTTCTTTTTTGTTTTAAACAGAGTCTCACTATTTTTTATGCTTTTTATTGATGCTTTGTTATTACACACAAGAGTGTGATTCAAAGTGACATAGTCATACAGACACACGCCACTTCTCTCTGCATCCCTCCCACCTCGCCCCTTTTCCATGTACAAGTTAGTGAGATTGATAGCAATATTTTTGATACTTTCATAAATGGGCATACCATTTGAACTATTGTCTTCCTGGAGTCTTGATTTTTCTCCCCACACACCTCCCCTACCTTCTGCTATTCACTGGTCTCTTTTCATTTATCTGAATTTCCTTTTGTTTCCTATTTTCTATCTTCCACATATGAGAGAAAACATATGACCCTTGACTCTTTGAGACTTGATGATCTCATGTAGCAAAATGCTCTCTAGTCTCATCCATTTTTCTACATGATTTTGTTTTTATGATTGACTAAAATTCTATTGTGCATATATAACAGTTTTTTATCCATTCATTCATCTGTTGATGGGATACCTAGGTTGGTTCTATAACTTGACTATTGTGAAATATGCTTCAAAGAACATGGATATGCATGCATCACTATGATATTCTAACATTAATTCTTTTGGAAAGATATGGAAAAGTCATGTAGCTGTTGTTCTATTTCTAGCCTTTTTTATTTATTTTTATGTTAGCGCTACTGGGTATGGAATCCAGGGACATTCTACCTCCAATCTACACCCCTAGCTCTATTTTTTATTCTTTATTTTGAAACAGGATCACACTGAGTTTCAAAGGGCCTTACTAAGTAGCTGAGTTTGTCCAAGAACTGTGATCCTCCTTTCTCACCCTCCCAAATGCTGGGATTACAAGTGTGTGCCACCATGCTCGGCTTATTTCTAGCCTTTTGAATAACCTCTGTACTGAAAGCCAGAGTAGCTTTACAAAGTTATAATTCCATTAACAGTGTATACCTGTTCTTATTTCTGCACATCCTAGTAAGCATTTATAATAAGTTTTTAAATTTCAGTGACATATATGGCAAAATAAATGTAGATAAGCATGATATGCTTACTGAACTTCAAAACCACTTTCATGTGGTTTTAAATAGGTTGTATTTTTCTTAAACACATTTTCATGAATAAAAAAAATTTACACCTAAAATATAAACATTTTTGTTGGTGTTGTTTTTGGATTTCTAAATGCAAAAAAATTACAGTTTTATCCTAACTTTGGCAAATATTCCACCACCCTCTATTAAACCTGATATAAACTCACCAGAACAGTGAGATTTGCTCTTTCTTCTTCCAATTTGTTAACACTACTCATCAATAGAGAGTGAGAGCGACCTTATATTATTTTTTTTATTCTTGTAGAGTTTGCGAGGGTGATAATTGGGTACCACCAAATAGCCTCCAAAGAACAATTAAGAAAAGGATGTCATGTAACCTGTCAGCCTTGTTTCAATTAAATGCCTACTTCAGGTGGTACTCAGCAGAGATGCAACTACCATGTATACATATTGTGTCCCTTTTATCCTCATACACAAATCATAATTTGAACAAATTAATTATAAATATTATTTTTTCAATTGACAGATGAACCAATTACTTGATTTCACATATGGACCAATTATTACATCTCACAGTACAAATATTTTGACCTTTTATAGGCTCAGTCATAATGAAAAAACAACTTAATTACTAGAATGAAAAACTTACAACTGCATTTTAAATTATGCAACTGATGGTTCTGGGTGAAATATTTGAGTTTGATAGCATGTCAAATCTTCACAAATTGGTATTTAACACTGTTACGATTTTTAAAATCCCAGTGGGATGTTTATTTGTGAGTTTATTTGCTTAACTTTTCAACTGAGAATTCGATACAATTCTGACCTAATTATTTAGTGAACATATCATAGAGCAAAAATAAAGTTCTATTCTACTGAGTCTATATTATATCGCATTAATTGTTAATATTGTATATTAATATTTTAATAAGATATATTTTTAAATGTTAGTAAGAAAAACTGTCCAGGGTTAGACGATAGGGATCTTGTCCTATGGAACTGACTCTCATGGAAGGTGTTAAAGTCAGTGGTCATTTTTATGACCATAATATTCAAAATATGCATGCTCTTGTGACATAAATTTAAGGACATAATTAATTTAGACCTAATTTTAAGGAAACATTACAAATATATTTCAAATAGCAAAATACACTACAGTAGTGACTCGACGTACTAAACTACCGAATGTGACATCTCACATAAAGATGATACTTCAGTCAGTCAGAGACTGTTAAACAAGTTCTTAGTTATAGTTAGAGTAAAATAATGTTGGCCATTGAAGACTTTGACTGTTTTAACACGGATTTTATATATTTTTTCATGAGATAGAGATAAAAATTGTAATGCCAGTTAGACTTATTAAAGCATCTATCTTTAGTAAGTTAATACGTATTTAACATATAAAATATAATAGACTTAATATTTTAAAGTATGTAACTACTGTGCATTATGAGTAAAATTATCAGTATAACATTTCACGTCTAATGGCCTTGAATAACTTGTCTTGCTAGAGATATTAACCTGCACATACAGTCTTAGAAATGGAGATACTGAAGATCAGAGTATCTGCAGCTTGAAGAGAGAAATTTTTGTCTCAGTATTCATGGTAAACAAGCAAGTCTGGTTGCTTGCATTATCGTATGTGCTCAGTTTATTATGTCACTTCTGATTCTCCCATGCAAGCATATTTTTTTCACAAAATTTTATGCTTAAAACGATGTGTTGATCAGTCTTTGTTAGAGGGAAAAAGAAACTTATGTGCTTATATATTACTTATATAAAATATGATTATAATTTAATACATTTTATAATATAAAGTACATATTTTATTATATATGTAATATGTATAAAGTAAACTTATGTATTTATGTGATATATATATATATATGTATATATATATATGGAGAGAGAGAGAGAGAGAGGGAGAGGTAGAGATAAAGAACTGGCTCAAATGATAATGGAAGTAGAAGTAGAGAAATCCTAAGTCTGTAGTGTGAATTAAATGCAAGAGACCAGGCATTGGCATTCTCACGTATGTCCATAATGTCAATGGAAGTGTTTCATTCATTATTTCTCCCTCAACTTCCCCTAGGTTACCTCCCATCCTCCACTGGGGTTTCTCCTCCATTATCTAAAAGTCCCTCTGGCATCCCAATTTCTTTTTACCTTCTACATATGAGAGAAAACATATGACCCTTTACTTTCTGCAATGAGCTAATCTCACTTAACATAATGTTCCCCAGGTCCATCTATTTTCCTTCAAATGACTAATTTTTTTATTTTTATTGATGAGTAAAATTCTACTGTGTATATATCTCACAATTTTCAGATTCCATTAATCTATTGATGAACACCTAGGTTGGTTCCATTATTTGACCATTATGAATTTTGCTGCTAATACATGAATACACATATCTAACTATAATATTCTTTTACTTTGTAGTACTGGGGGGTTGAACCCAGAGGCAATCTACTTCTGAGATATACCTCCAGCCCTATTTTTTATTTTTTATTTTGAAACAGGTTCTTACTAAGTTGCAGAGGGCCTCACTGAGTAGCTGAGGCTGGCCATGAACCTGCGATCCTTCTGTCTCAGTCTCCCAAGTACTGGGATTACAAGCATGTGCCACTATGCCAAGCTATGAGTATAATATTCTGCTCAGTCCCCTGGACAAATATCCAGGAGTGGTATAATGGTATTATATGATGGCTCCCTTTCCAGTTTTCTGAGGAATCTCATAGATCTCAGTGATGATCCCCATAGCAGCTGTGCTAATTTGCAATCCCACCAACAAAATAGTTTCTATTTCCCTACATCCTCACCAGCATTTGTTGCTGTTCCTGCTATTCTTGATGATTGCCATTCTAATTGGATTAGGTAGAATCTGCATAGTTTTGATTTGTATCTCCCGGATTGCTAATGATATTAAAAATTTTTTATGTGTTCATTGGAGATTTATCTTTCTTCTTTTGTGAAGCATCTTTGTAGTTCAATTGCCCATTTCATGACTGGATTTTTGTTGAATTTTTTAGCATAAGTTTTTGAAGAGCTCTGTATCATCTAGATCTTAGTACTCTATGAGAGAAATAGCTAGTAAATATCTTCTCTCATGCTCCAGGCTCTCCGTTTAGAGTCTTAATGGTTTTATTCCATGAGCAAAAACTGTTCAGCTTTTGTTAATTACTGTGTACAACCCACTATGTTAATTTGTTAGTTCCTTCATCTGATTGTCAAGGATAGAGGATGGGGACTTCTGGTAGAGAATCTTCTGCATATTAATTGCTTTTGCTATCCTGTGGAGATAAATAACAGAGTAAGCCATTTCACATCTACTGTTCCCTGAAGATGTTACCACAGGCTTCCTAAAAGTAGGGCCAGGCTGACTCGTCACTGACTGTTTCTCTTAGAGCATACCTTGTGGGCTCATCTGCTTTCTTTTCCTGTTAATCTTACTCTTTGGTTTTCTTGTTCTTTAATACAAGACAGAGTATGCTGAGACATCTGAGGTTCTCAAGGTCTTGATTGCCCTGAAGATAAATTCCTTGCTCTTTCTCTTATTCTTGCTAATTTTTCTATGGTCCATTTCTGATAATAAGATTTCTATATAGAGGTCTTTATACTCAACTTCTTTATATCTCTTCCAGCACAAATCAAAATAATCTTATGCACAGGTTCTGAGATTCCTCTGTTTTATTCAGTGATAGCTACATCATGCAGAATGTAGTGCTGAAAGGGCTTCTAGAAAATTGAGGCACATAAAAATATCGCTTCTTTCTCTGTATAAGATTTATTATATCTGGATGCTACTTCTATCCACTGGACCTATGAGATATTGGAATCTAAACAACAGCATATGGAGTGATTTGGCTGCTCTATCACCCAACTTTTGGAGGTCACCCTACCTCCAGACAGCATACTTGGGTAAAGGCAAAAAAGAATCTTATTATTTATCCCAGTTTGATTGAAATGTTCTAATATTTGCTACACATTAGCCCAACAGATATAAGGTTAACACTAACAATAACAAATTTGGGGAATAAGCCAGGTGTGGTGGAGCACAGTTGTAATCCCAGCATTTGGAAGGCTGAGACAGGAGGATTGCAGTTCAAAGACTGCTTCAGGTACTTAAAGAGGCCCGTTGCAACTCAGGGAGACCCTGTTTCAAAATAAAGAACAAAAAATAGGACTAGGGGTGTAGCTTAAAGGTAGAATGCCCCTGGGTTTCATCCCCAGTACCACAAAAAAAAAAAAAGAAGGGAGCTGAGAGTATTGAGAGTATAGCTCAAAAGTAGAGTCTCCCTGGATTCCATCTCCAGAATTAAATAACAATAATAATATTAATAAAAAACTTTTCTTCAAGTGTTCTTACACTTCAGAATAAATGATATACCCATCCAAAACAATGGATATCTCTAACCTTCAAATAGACAATTCACTGTTCCCTAATGTATTTTGGACTAAATATTATATACATTACATTATATATCAGTTTTAAATACTTTATAAAATATTTCCTACTTAAGTGAGTTGTTATGAAAGATTTTCAAAAAAGAATAGATGCTTTAAATACATTATTATTTCTTAATTACAGCAAAGCATATTTTGCCTTTATAAGTAGAGATGTTCAAAAAGATAGTGATGTTTGTTTATAGAACTTATTTTTCAAGCCAGATTGTTTTTCTTTTTAAGAATTTGGAAATTCATCTTTTGTAAGAACAAAATTCTATTAATAATACAATCATAACCCATTTTAAATTAACAAACAAATAACTGAATCACAGAAATGTTCACTTAAATTTTTCTCCATCCCATGTCCAGAGAGAATAAATATTAAAATATCCAATAACATAACCAATAACATATTTCAGAATGTACATAATTCTGTTTGTCATATCTTTACCTCATTTAGAGAATATGATAAATGTCAGTTCTAAAAATATTCACAATTTTTCTGATGTTTGTATTGCCAAAGTAGTTGGTTTTCTTAAAACACATGTTGTAAACATTAAATAAATACTTAAGAAGAAACAACTTCATTTTCTTTGAAAAACAGTCTTCAATTTCCAAGTAAGACTATACTTCAATGAAAGAAATCTACACACAAATTATAAAATTTGGATTCTTTTGAAAAACTGAAAAGAATATTATATTTGATTAATATAAAAGCCTCTTTCTGGTTATCTAAAAGCAAATTTTATTATAATTTATAAATCACAAATTTTATTTGAACTAAAATCTCAAATTACATTAGTCCTTGATGAACAGGTCTAATTTCATGACATTCATTCTTCAGACATCAAGCAAGTTATAGGGACATATTTATGTATTTGGAAGTTTAAAGGTCAAAGACCTCACTTAAAGTTCCAGAAAAAGTAAGAATCAGATCTTGAATCAAAGAGGATAGGGTTCCATTTTACTTATTAAATTAATATTAAATATGTTGACTAAAAACAAACAGCAAATAGAATGGTGGTTGTCAAGGGCTAAGAGAAAGGAGAAATGAGGATATGGTCATTAAAAAGTAAGAAGTATAAGTTATACAAGATGCCAGTCTCAAAAAGTTAAGGGCCGCATGTTTTCTTTCATATGTAGAAGCTAGAGAAAAATAGTGAAGAAAAGTAACTTCAAGATAATAAGTAGTGAAACTAGTAACATTGTGAAAAGGTATTGGGGTGGGAGGAGAGGAGGAGAAAAGAAAGCTTCAGGAAGGAAACAAATAATAGTATGTCCACTTATAACCATGTCACTAAAAATCTAATTATCATGTATAATGAAGGAGTGGGTTAGCATATTGGGGTGCTGAGAGAACTAATACAAGACATGTTCTATAGATATATAATTTTATCACTTTGAATTTCACTATGATAATCAGACTGCATCATTAAAATTCTAAAATTAATATAACTTCTAAAATTTATTATACAGCATAGTAACTCTAGCTAATAATATTCCATTGTATACTTAAAATTTTCTATAAGGGTAGATCTTTTGTTAAGTGTTCTTGCAAAAACAATATTATGATGGAAGAAATCTTTGAAGATAATGGCTATGCTATAGCTTTAGAGATGATAATCATTTATAAATGTGTACTTAGACTCATCAGAAACTTAAGACATTATAAACAGGGAATGTAGTTCAAAATAACACATTTTTAACATGTGCAAAAAGACACATTATTATTATTATTATAAATTATAAATTAATAGTATAGAGTCTTTTGAGCTCTTTGTATATTCTGGAAATTAGCCCCCTATCAGAGTGGTGGCTGGTAAAGATCTTCTCCCATTCTGTAGGCTTCCTGTTTACGTTCTTGAAGGTTTCCTTGGATGAGAAGAAACTTTTTAGTTTAATGCCATCCCACTTGTTAATTCTTGTTTTAATTTCCTGAGCTTTGGAGATCTCAGAGAAAGTTACTGCCTGTACCTATATGTTGGAGTGTTGAGCCTACGCCCTCCTCTAATAACTTCACAGTCTCTTGTCTAATTTTTAAGTATTTGATCCATCTCAAGTTAATTCCTGTGCATGGTGAGAGGTAAAGATTTAGTTCCATTTTTCCTACAAATGGATAGCAATTTCTTCCAGCACCATTTGTTGAAAAGGCTGTCTTTTCTCCAATGTATGAGTTTGGGCCCTTTGTCAAAGATTGACTATAGGTATGTGGGTTTGTTTCTGTATCTTCTATTCTGTTCCACTGGCCAGTATGCGTGTTGTCGTACCAATACCATGGTGATTTTACTACTATTAATCTATAGTATAATTTGAAGTCTGGAATTGTGATGCCTCCCTCATTCATGATTCTTATTGCTAAGAATTGCTTTATTCTGAGTCTTTTCTTTCTCCTATAAAATTCATGATTGATTTTACTAGGTCTATGAAGAATGTTATTGGTATTTTAATATGAATTGCATTGGATCTATAGATCACTTTTGGCAGAATGGAGAAATGGGAAACTGAACCGACTAGACACTTCACAAAGGAAGAGATACAATTGGCCAATAGATACATGAAAGATGTTCTACATCATTAGCCATAGGGAGATGCAAATAAAAACTATGCTGAGATTCCACCTAACCCCAGTCAGAGAGGCAAGCATAAAGAACTCAAATAACAGCAAAAGCTGGTGAGCATGTGCTGAAAGAGGAACTTTTTTACATTCATGGTGGAAGTGCAAACTAGTTCAGCTACTATGGAAATTGGTTGGAAAGTTCCTTAGAAAACTGGAAATAGATCCACCATATGATCCAGCTCTACCACTCCTGGGTATTTTTCCAAAGAAGTTGAAATCAGAAAACTACGGTAACATATGCATACCTATGTTCATAGCAGCACAATTCATAATAGCCAAAATATGGAAACAATCTAGGCCCCAATCAACAGATGAATGGATTGCAAAATTATGGGAAATACACACAATGGAATTCTATTCAGCTATAAAGAAGAACAAAATCATGCCATTTGCAAGAATATGGAAAGATCTGATCTGGAGAAAATTATGTTAAGTGAGGTCAGCCAAGCACAGAAAGAGAAGGGACGTATGTTTTCTCTAGTATCCCCAAATTAGGGAGCACTGGGGACACCAGAGGGACTCCAGATAATATAGGGGAAATCTTAGCAAAACTAGAATGGAAGGGTAGGAAAGGAATGAGGCTGAGGTTGATTAATAAAGGAGTTATATCCAAATATGTGTCAAAGTATGAATATAGCATGGTTAAGCTGGACACTCATTGTTGGAAGAGGGGGAAGGGAAAACAGAGGGAGAAGAGAGGGCACCAAACACAGTTTAAATTTATACCATTTTCAATAAAAAATAAAAATAAATTAATCCTCAAGTTGAAGTTAGATGGACAGACATATATTACCTCATTAAAAAATCTGTGGCTCTAGTAGGCATTATCAACTTTTAAAATGATAATTTATGTTTGTATTTTCTAAAAAATATATAAATTACAAAATTCATTTGATTTAATATCTTAAATTATATAAATTCTTGATAAACAGGTCCAATTTTATGACATTTATTCTTCACACATTAAATAAGTTATAAGGACTCATGCATATATTTGGAAGCTTAAAGGTTAAGATCCCAGAGAAAGTAAATAAGACTCAGATCTTGAATCAAAGAGCAGAGGGTTCCATTTTACCAGCATCAAAATAGGATATCTTGACTAAAAATGCATATTTATATCAATCATACCTCACTATATTAATTTCACAAATTGTTCTCTTTTTATTTTCTAAAAGAGTGAATAATTAGTGTGAATTTTTTCTAAGATTTTTGAATTCACCAGTAAAATGGCTGTGTTTTGGCTTAATTTGTGGCAGGCATAGAGAGTACTATTTAAAATTTATAATTTATTCTGTTTTTATTCAGACATTTTATTCGTTCTTGTGTTAGTTTTGTAGCCCTTTTTATTCTAGAAATGTGTTTAGTTAAAAGTATCTAATTTGTTAACTTACAATAATTGATATTTCTTTATATACATTTTCTTCCTATAGTATAGTTGTTTCCTTTTATTTTATATTTATTATAATATGTAGTATGTACACCATATATGCAGTTATAGAAACATAATTGCATACAACTTTATTTTATATTAGTTAAGGAAGAAGAAATATACATGCAGATTTTCTTTTATGATTATATAATAATCTATACCTACTCTTGCCTCTTTTTATAATCAAATCCTCTGTGTCTCTGCTCCAGAGATGGGTGTAGAAATAGCATCATGTTCTTTACCCCTCTTACTAATCTTATTTTTTCTCCTTCTTATTCCTCCTCCTCCTCCTCCTCCTCCTCTTCCTCCTCCTCCTCCTCCTCCTCCTCCTCCTCCTCCTCCTCCTCCTCCTCCTCTTCTTCTTCTTCTTCTTCTTCTTCTTCTTCTTCTTCTTCTTCTTCTTCTTCTTCTTCTTCTCCTTCTCCTTTTTCTTCTTCTTTCTTCTTCTACTACTACTACTACTACTACTACTACTATTACTACTACTACTACTAATACTTAAATATTAGCCTTTATCTTCTGTAATTTATAAAAGTATTTTATTTTATACTTTCATTGATGCATTGTGATTATTACACTGAGATTCAAAATGGTGTACCCATACATGCACACATTTTTAAATGGCAAAATAATCATATATAATTATGGGTATAATGTGATAATCCAATATATGCATACACATTCACAGTATACTTTACACTAGAGATTCACATTTTTATATTTAATGTAGTGATGGCATTAACTTTTTCAAGCCCTAATTTTTCTCAATTCCATAGGAAGAATAATGCCTTTGAAGTAAATTCAGATTAGTATTCTAATTTGCTATAGTATAAAATTTTGTATAACATGTAAACTTTAGAGTTTACATGTTTTAATATGTGAACACATTTACAATAAAATAAAAATATTATTTTGTATGGACTGATGACATTTTAAAAAATGCATTGCCTTAAAGTTTGGTGTTCTTATTTATTTGTTATAATTTAAGGAATTATTATTCTCTAAAACCTCTTCAAACCATAACATGGGAGTGAATGTCTTTCACAGAAGTGGATTTTCTTCTACATATCAGATACCTGTGTTGTATTTCATCACCCTCAGTTTTGTAGATATCAAAGTACCTGGCTCAAATCTAAAAACCCATTATTATGCTCAAGGACAAACAAGGGATTGTTAGTTTGGCTTCATCTTAATTGTAAGAATAGATTTTTTTTCTTAAAAATTTCCAAAGCTCTTTGTTCTATGACACAATAAGACAATCAAAACTTTAGCAAGACAATATTTAGACAAAATGAACCATTACTGCTGACCCTATACAATGTGATGCTCATGCCCCTAACCTGAACTCTGAGGCCAGCAGCAATGAAATCTGCTAATATTTTCATAATAGGACCTTGCTATGGTCGCAGTTGTGAACTGTTTCTAGAGACTCAATATTTTACAGTTCCACCTTGGACTGGGCTTTCACCTGGACTCACTCAATGTATTATGTTCTTAAAGCACCATTTTTTGATGTTTCAGGAAATTGCTATATTTTCCCTGAAAATCATAAATAATGTCCTTTATACCATTTACTCCATTCTCAAAAAATCCTCACTATATCTAGAGCTGGAAGAATTCATTCTAATAACTTTAAGCTGGATATGAAGGAAGAAAATTAATATAAAAAATATTCAGATGCACTAAAGTACATTGTTCCTTGGCATTTTCATAATTCTGAATGGGCTAGACAAATCACTGTAGTCTGCATTATTTTATCATTACTATTTAAAATATATAATGGAATAGGCCTGAATGTCCAGGATACCTTCATTGTTGAATGGTAGATATGCTTTGACTTGATGACACCATATTTTTCAAATGTCTAGGTTTCAGATATCCTAAGTGTGTTGCTGAATGTTTTTCTTAGATATTAAAATATCTAATATTACACCTGAATCTTAGTATTACAGCTCTTTTCAAAACATTCAAACTCATATTATATGCTCTGATTTTAATAATTATATTTCACTTTTCAGCTATTTGTTAGTAACTTTTTATTTTTTTTTTTTTTTTTTTTTTTTTTTTTTTTTTTTTTTTTTTTTTTTTAATTAATTTATTTTTTAAATTGGTGCATTGTAGTCATATATCAATCACATTGGAGTACAAGACTTGAGAGGATATACAAGCACACATCATCCAATTAGCCCTCCTCCAGCCCCCGTCCCATTCCCTCCCCCTCCCTCCATCCCACACTTCTTTGGTGATTTACTTTGATACATTTGTTTATGTACCTCCTGCATTTTAAAGAGGCTCCGTCCTCCAGTATTACATACCCTCTGATTGATCACATTAGTTGCTTCACTATAGGGCCCTTTCTATAGCTCAACCTCTTCCTGTTGCCCTTTTCCTCCTAGTTATTGCTGATTAAGAGAAGCGTCTGATTTATATTTTCTGCGATATTTCTCTGTGCATGCTGCGTTGCAAGTACCAATCCCACTCTTGATGGTCCCAGTAGTGGCCTGGCTACTCAGTGGACTGATCCAGACCTCGCTGGCTCACGCAGCAGCCTTGCCTCATGGGAGGACCCAGTTCTGGTCTCGCTGGCCCCTGAACTGGTCAAACCCCTAAGCTGGCTTTGGTCCCGACCTTGGAGGCCGCAGGAGTGAACTTGCCTAACGCCAGGCTCCGATGCTGGCCATTGGCCCCTGCACCGGTCTAACCCCTTGGCAGGATTCCAATCCCGGTCTCGGAGGCCCCAGCACTGGTAATGCCTCAAGGCAGGCTCCGATGCCGGCCTCACTGGCCCCAGCACCGGCCTAACCCCTTGACAGGCTCTTATCCTGGCCTCAGAGGCCCCAGTACCGGCCTTGCCTCATGGCAGGCTCCGATGCCGGCCTCACTGGCCCCAGCACCGGCCTAACCCCTCGGCAGGCTCTTATCCTGGCCTCGGAGGCCCCAGTACCGGCCTTGCCTCACGGCAGGCTCTTATCCTGGCCTCGGAGGCCCCAGTACCGGCCTTGCCTCACGGCAGGCTCCGATGCCGGCCTCGCTGGCCCCAGCACCGGCCTAACCCCTCGGCATGCTCCGATCCCGGCCACGGAGGCCCCAGGACTGGTCATGCCTCACGGCAGGCTCCGCTGCCGGCCTCGTTGGCCCCAGCACCGGCCTAACCTCTCGGCAAGCTCTTATCCTGGCCTCGGAGGCCCCAGTACCGGCCTTGCCTCAAGGCAGGCTCCGATGCCGGCCTCGCTGGCCCCAGCACCGGCCTAACCCCTCAGCAGGCTCTTATCCTGGCCTCGGAGGCACCAGTACCGGCCTTGCCTCACGGCAGGCTCCGATGCCGGCCTCGCTGGCCCCAGCACCGTCCTAAACCCTCGGCAGGCTCTTGTCCTGGTCTCGGAGGCCCCAGTACCGGCCTTGCCTCACGGCAGGCTCCGATGCCGGCCTCGCTGGCCCCAGCAGCGGCCTAACCCCTCGGCAGGCTCCGATCCCGGCCTCGGAGGCCCCAGCACTGGTCATGCCTCAAGGCAGGCTCCGATGCCGGCCTCGCTGGCCCCAGCACCGGCCTAACCCCTTGGCAGGCTCTTATCCTGGCCTCGGAGGCCCCAGTACTGGCCTTGCCTCACGGCAGGCTCCGATGCCGGCCTCGCTGGCCCCAGCACCGGCCTAACCCCTCGGCATGCTCCGATCCCGGCCTCGGAGGCCCCAGCACTGGTCATGCCTCACGGGAGGCTCCGCTGCCGGCCTCGTTGGCTCCAGCACCGGCCTAACCCCTCGGCAAGCTCTTATCCTGGCCTCGGAGGCCCCAGTACCGGCCTTGCCTCACGGCAGGCTCCGATGCCGGCCTCGCTGGCCCCAGCACCGGCCTAACCCCTCGGCAAGCTCTTATCCTGGCCTCGGAGGCCCCAGTACTGGCCTTGCCTCACGGCAGGCTCCGATGCCGGCCTCGCTGGCCCCAGCAGCGGCCTAACCCCTCGGCAGGCTCCGATCCCAGCCTCGGAGGCCCCAGCACTGGTCATGCCTCGAGGCAGGCTCCGATGCCGGCCTCGCTGGCCCCAGCACCGGCCTAGCCCCTTGGCAGGCTCTTATCCTGGCCTCGGAGGCCCCAGTACCGGCCTTGCCTCACGGCAGGCTCCGATGCCGGCCTTGCTGGCCCCAGCAGCGGCCTAACCCCTCGGCAGGCTCCGATCCCAGCCTCGGAGGCCCCAGCACTGGTCATGCCTCGAGGCAGGCTCCGATGCCGGCCTCGCTGGCCCCAGCACCGGCCTAGCCCCTTGGCAGGCTCTTATCCTGGCCTCGGAGGCCCCAGTACCGGCCTTGCCTCACGGCAGGCTCCGATGCCGGCCTCGCTGGCCCCAGCACCGGCCTAACCCCTCAGCAGGCTCCGATCCCGGCCTCGGAGGCCCCAGCACTGGTCATGCCTCACGGCAGGCTCTGCTGCCGGCCTCGTTGGCCCCAGCACCGGCCTAACCCCTCGGCAAGCTCTTATCCTGGCCTCGGAGGCCCCAGTACCGGCCTTGCCTCACGGCAGGCTCTGATGCCGGCCTCGCTGGCCCCAGCACCGGCCTAACCCCTCGGCAGGCTCATATCCTGGCCTCGAGGCCCCAGTACCGGCCTTGCCTCAAGGCAGGCTCCGATGCCGGCCTCGCTGGCCCCAGCACCGGCCTAACCCCTCAGCAGGCTCTTATCCTGGCCTCGGAGGCCCCAGTACCGGCCTTGCCTCACGGCAGGCTCCGATGCCGGCCTCACTGGCCCCAGCAGCGGCCTAACCCCTCGGCAGGCTCCGATCCCGGCCTCAGAGGCCCCAGTACCGGCCTTGCCTCAAGGCAGGCTCCGATGCCGGCCTCGCTGGCCCCAGCAGCGGCCTAACCCCTCGGCAGGCTCCGATCCCGGCCTCGGAGGCCCCAGCACTGGTCATGCCTCACGGCAGGCTCCGATGCCGGCCTCGCTGGCCCCAGCACCGGCCTAACCCCTCAACAGGCTCTTGTCCTGGCCTCGGAGGCCCCAGTACCGGCCTTGCCTCAAGGCAGGCTCCGATGCCGGCCTCGCTGGCCCCAGCACCGGCCTAACCCCTCAGAAGGCTCTTATCCTGGCCTCGGAGGCCCCAGTACCGGCCTTGCCTCACGGCAGGCTCCGATGCCGGCCTCGCTGGCCCCAGCACCGGCCTAACCCCTCAGCAGGCTCCGATCCCGGCCTCGGAGGCCCCAGCACTGGTCATGCCTCACGGCAGGCTCTGCTGCCGGCCTCGTTGGCCCCAGCACCGGCCTAACCCCTCGGCAAGCTCTTATCCTGGCCTCGGAGGCCCCAGTACCGGCCTTGCCTCACGGCAGGCTCTGATGCCGGCCTCGCTGGCCCCAGCACCGGCCTAACCCCTCGGCAGGCTCATATCCTGGCCTCGAGGCCCCAGTACCGGCCTTGCCTCAAGGCAGGCTCCAGTGCCGGCCTCGCTGGCCCCAGCACCGGCCTAACCCCTCAGCAGGCTCTTATCCTGGCCTCGGAGGCCCCAGTACCGGCCTTGCCTCACGGCAGGCTCCGATGCCGGCCTCACTGGCCCCAGCAGCGGCCTAACCCCTCGGCAGGCTCCGATCCCGGCCTCAGAGGCCCCAGTACCGGCCTTGCCTCAAGGCAGGCTCCGATGCCGGCCTCGCTGGCCCCAGCAGCGGCCTAACCCCTCGGCAGGCTCCGATCCCGGCCTCGGAGGCCCCAGCACTGGTCATGCCTCAAGGCAGGCTCCGATGCCGGCCTCGCTGGCCCCAGCACCGGCCTAACCCCTCGGCAGGCTCTTGTCCTGGCCTCGGAGGCCCCAGTACCGGCCCTGCCTCAAGGCAGGCTCCGATGCCGGCCTCGCTGGCCCCAGCACCGGCCTAACCCCTCAGAAGGCTCTTATCCTGGCCTCGGAGGCCCCAGCACCGGCCTAACCCCTCGGCAGGCTCTTATCCTGGCCTCGGAGGCCCAAGTACCGGCCTTGCCTCATGGCAGGCTCTGATGCCAGCCTCACTGGCCCCAGCACCGGCCTAACCCCTCAGCAGGCTCCGGTCCCATCCTCGGGGGCCCCAACACTGGCCTTGCCTCACGGCAGGCTCCGATGCCGGCCTCGCTGACCCCAGCACCGGCCTAACCCCTCAGCGAGTTCCGGACCCGACCTCGGAGGCCCTAGCACAAGCCTTGCATCATGGCAGGCTCCAATGCCGGCCTCGCTGGCCCCAGCATCGGTCTAACCCCTCTGCAGGTTCCAATCCCGGCCACGGAGGCCTCAGTAGTGGCCCTGCCTCACAGCAAGCTCTGATGTCGGCCACTGGCCCCGGCGCCCGCCTAACCCCTCAGCAGGTTCCGATCACTGTCTCTGTGGTTAGTATTTCAAAGGTTCCAGTTGTAATGTATCAGATCTCTGCCTCCCCCGAATATTGGCCACTGGCATTGCCACTGCCTCCACCGTTTCAAATCCTTCCCAGGCTCTTTTTCCACTCTGAATGTTGTCCAGTGTTCCTAAGCATGCGTGATGGTAGCATTCGACATTTGGTGTAATTTCTCCAAAAAAATAAAGTTGGTAAGATCCGGTTTCTGCTTCTCCTGAATACAAGTCTCTACCACCATCGCGAAGAACTCTTTCAACACCGCATTTCTCCTTGGTCTCCGCTAAACTCTCTCCTTATATGTGATGTCTGAGATTCTTAACAATATAGAGAAATAGCAGTCCTCTTTCACGGCGAATTTTTCCATAAGTTCCAGTGCATTTAGATAAGTTTTGTATGCATCTCCAGTGTCCTGGCATCCATAACGGCTTTCTTACCACCTCTCCGATATTTTTCTTTATCTTTTTCTGTTCTGGGCCCGGTTTCTCCAGGGGTCTGGCGTGCTACTCGCAGTTCCGCCGGGACCCAGAGTCCCGTGATCCAGGCCCCAGCTGGCGTGCCCTGTACTCGACCCCCGCCCAGAACCCAGCGTCTTACTGGGCCTTGTTTCTCCAGGGGTCTGGCGTGCTACTTGCAGTTCGGCCTGGGGCCCAGAGTCCCGCGACCCGGGCCCCATCTGGCGTGCCCAGCCCGCGACCCCTGCCCAGAACCCAGCGTCTTACTGGGTCTGGTTTCTCCAGGGGTCTGGCGTGCTACGCGCAGTTCGGCCCGGGGCCCAGGGTCCCGCGACCCTGGCCCCGGCTTTTGTGCGCCGCGCGCGACCCCTGCCCAGAACCCAGCGTCTTACTGG
This sequence comes from Muscardinus avellanarius, assembly GCF_963383645.1. Taxonomy (NCBI): domain Eukaryota; kingdom Metazoa; phylum Chordata; class Mammalia; order Rodentia; family Gliridae; genus Muscardinus; species Muscardinus avellanarius. The sequence continues at coordinate 20,465,920 of NC_137786.1, read as the reverse complement.
GCCTGGTTTCTCCAGGGATCTGGCGTGCTACTCGCAGTTCTGCCTGGGGCCCAGAGTCCCGCGACCCGGGCCCCATCTGGCGTGCCCAGCCCGCGACCCCCGCCCAGAACCCAGCGTCTTACTTGGCCTGGTTTCTCCAGGGGTCTGGCGTGCTATGCGCAGTTCGGTCTGGGGCCCAGAGTCCCGCGACCCGGGCCCCATCTGGCGTGCCCAGCCCGCGACCCCCGCCCAGAACCCAGCGTCTTACTGGGTCTGGTTTCTCCAGGGGTCTGGCGTGCTACGCGCAGTTCGGCAGGGGCCCAGAGTCCCGCGACCCGGGCCCCATCTGGCGTGCCCAGCCCGCGACCCCCGCCCAGAACCCAGCGTCTTACTGGGTCCGGTTTCTCCAGGGGTCTGGCGTGCTACGCGCAGTTCGGCAGGGGTCCAGAGTCCCGCGACCCGGGCCCCATTAGGCGTGCCCCGCCCGCGACCCCCGCCCAGAACCCAGCGTCTTACTGGGCCTGGTTTCTCCAGGGGTCTGGCGTGCTACGCGCAGTTCGGCCCGGGGCCCAGGGTCCCGCGACCCAGGCCCCGGCTTTTGTGCGCCGCGCGCGACCCCTGCCCAGAACCCAGCGACTTACTGGGCCTGGTTTCTCCAGGGATCTGGCGTGCTACTCGCAGTTCTGCCTGGGGCCCAGAGTCCCGCGACCCGGGCCCCATCTGGCGTGCCCAGCCCGCGACCCCAGCCCAGAACCCAGCGTCTTACTTGGCCTGGTTTCTCCAGGGGTCTGGCGTGCTATGCGCAGTTCGGTCTGGGGCCCAGAGTCCCGCGACCCGGGCCCCATCTGAGAATCTGAATTTCTAATGTGCTTAGATGCTGCTGCTGCTGCTGCTGCTGGTCCAACATTTTAAGCAAGACTAGAAACAAGACATTTTAACTTACACAGTAAGAAGTCCAGAGAAGATGGAGGACAAGGGGTGGAGAAAATCTTCTCACTGCACATCAACTGTGGGCGTCCTTGTGTTTGTCTTTTGGAGAAAACACAAATGTTTTTCTGTCGGGTACATCCCTGCATTTCAGTTCCCATTGAACACTCCTGAGCTGCATGCTTCCCTGCAGGGCAAGATCCTACAATCCATCGATTGTGGGGCCAAAACACAGGAGGAGATCAGCCCCGCAAAGGGACTATAACCGCTTCTTCATAGATCTTTAAGAATCTCCACAGACACCTGTCAGGTTCCAGGCGAATTCTTGGTCCCGTTCTTTCGAGACTTCTGGTTTAACGCCGGCGTCCAACATCAGCGGCCGCACCCGGGCTCTTCCCAGCATTTTTTCAGTAACTTTTTATTACTTTTTAATTGCTTACTACATAAATACATGTAGGTTTGGAGATTAATTATACTGAAGTTTTAATCAGTTAAATCAGTAGGTAATAATGCTAACAAAGTAATATTTCAGAAAAAAATATTTTACTTTGAGTTTTATAATTAGTTATATTTTCTCATGTAAAGGTTTTTTTTAATATTGCTGTTGTTTTCCAGCAAAACATTAGCACTTAGACTATGACATTAGTTTGTACATGACATTATTAATCTCTTCATATATATTTTAAAGTACAAACAAGAGCATCATAAGATTAGAAAAAAACATGCTTCTACTCTGAATTAAATAGGTATAATAAAATATGCAATAGTCTCTTGTTTTTTAAAAAAGAGCATATATAACACCTTCTGCTTTATTATAAAAATCAGTTAAAAACTGTTGGGAAATAAAGGAAAACAGATTTAGCAAAACTTTTGGATGATTTTAAAACATTATCATGGAATTCTTTTTTCCCTAAATCTCCTAGAAACAAGCAAAAATTTAGCCTTACCTATACATTATTCCAAAAAAGATTTTTTTATTAGAAATTGCACTAAATGATTGTACTCTCTGAATTAAATTTCAAATCTAGTGTTTCTTCTGAATAGGAACTATACTAAAATTACCTTAATGTTTTATATTAAATGCACACAAACTGTATTTCCCTTACCAGTCAGAACGACTCTATGAAGCATTCAAAATATTTCTAGTGGGAAAAAGAATAACACAAATATGGTCAGATTATGTTGCTATGACAACTCTGATTTCTTTATTTCTAAGCATTCTTGCATTAAAACTTTCAGCCTCTGGGGTGTAGTGCAATTTTTCTTCTAGCTTATCTGATACATATGTGAAAATGCTGACAGAGTATAACAAGGAAAAATATTCATAGCATTTTTGAAATATTATCCCTCAATAAGAAACTTCAAAGTAAAAAAAAATGCTGACTCCAATAAAGACCTTATTTTTAATAATATCAAATATATTTATGCATATAAGAAATGTAATTGAGGGTTTATACACTTTTTCTAGAAATTTGAGGCTTAAATATCAAAGTGAACTGCAGGAGTAAATACAATAGTCTCTTCAAGCAAATACATTTTGCGCAATAACACTAGAAATATTTTGTTGGCTTTAACTCATCTCACTTAAAAATATTCTACATCTATAAACACATACATATAAATGTATAAATTCAGTAATATACTAAATTATATTAACTGAGAAAATTATGCATATCAATTTTAAGAAGTTATTTAACTAATCATTCAAATTAATTTGGGTAGGAATAGGGGACAGTGCAAAATATTGTTATACTTTTATATAAATTGTTCTATTTAATTTCTACAACTATACTTGAATTAAAATGACATTCTGATTTTTTTTTAGACAGAGAGCTCCAGAGCCTCATATATTTTAAATAATTTAGACACTTTAAGTGGCATGGTTAATAATGATTAGATAATAAAAACCAGAATATTAATCTATATGTACTACATTTTGAAATTATTCCAAAATAATATTCAGTCATGCTTAGTCATAGATCCTAATCTAGTGACTGTACTATTATTATTATTAATTATTATTATTTATAGTATTTATTGGGTGCTTTGTAAATTGTACATCATACTTAGGTTCAAAGTGATATGCACTTTGCAAAGAGATAATCACATATGCAAACAATATCACTTGGTGTGTTTCCCTTCTCACTTCATCCGTTTCCTCTCCCTGTACATGAAAGTGAGATTCATAATGATACATCCATAGATTAAAATACTATTATTTGGTTGCCTTCCTTTCCCAAGCGTCATTTTCTCCCTTTTCTACTCCCTGCCCAATCTTGTTTCTACTTTATGGATCTCTCTCCCATTTTTTTTTTTTTACATTTTCTCTTTAGCTTCTGCATATGAGAAAAAATATCTAGCTCTTGATTTTCAGAGTGTGGATGGTTTCACTGAGCATGATGGCCTTTAGTTCTATGCATTTTTCTGCAAATGACAGAATTTTGTTTTTTCTCATAGCTGAGTACAACTCTATTGTGAGTACATATCACACTTCTTCACCCACTTATCTGTTAAGAGACAACTATGTTGACATTACTAGTCTTTTAGAGCTTACTTTGATATATCTTGGTAGAGCCATTCTGCAGACTCGTTTTCAATAATATAAAAAACCAAAAATTTTGGCACACCAAAGACCAATCTAATACCTAGGTAACATATATTTTTATGAAAATTTAATAAATAATATTTTCTATAATGATTTTCTTTAAATTTATTCATTTTTAATTCATTAATCTTTTTTCCTACAGGACTAGTTTAATAAATTTATTTTCTTTTCAAATTCTAACTAAATTGATTTTCTAGTATGATGTCTAAAGAGAAAAGTACTTCTCTCCTGAAATGTGTTCATATGTATATATGGGTGTATATAGTTGTGCACCAGGATAGGAGACTACTTTAGAAATACAAATTCTATGTTTGGAAGTATGAAAGTAAAACTTTAATTCAAAAATTGCATTTGTATACAGACAAAATATTTGACAAAATCCAACATCAATCCATGGCAAGAACTCCCAGCAAACCTGGTAATTCCTCATCTTAATATAGTCCATCTTTCACAATCCTTCAGCTAGAAAACACTTGATTGTCAAAGAATGAGTGCTTTCTTCCTAATATCAGGAAAAGAGCACGAATGTCCTCTGTCAATACACCTGCTATCATACTACTAAAGTATAAACTAATGTAAGGTGGCCAGATGAAAACTAAATATGTAAAAAGTAAGAAATAAAATGAAAAAAATAAAATATGTATCATCAGATGATGAAGTCATCTGAGAACATGAAGGAAAAGTGAGGACAAAGTCCAGGTTCTCCTTCAAAACCAGGAGGTAGATTGCAGTTCTTCATACACCCCCGATGGGTGTAGCTTAAAATCAAGTTGTCCTGTTAATGCTCTTAAAGAGGTTTCCATTAGAGTTTAGAAAAAGTAATAGTTTAACCTTTTATTGCTTTAGGCACAGACTGAGTTGATTATTGCCCTTCTCAAACCCTGACCCTCTTTGTTCAATTTACCCAATGAAGGTAACAGCTAAGTAGAGTTCCTGGCACCTCTCCCATCTGGGAAAGTTTAGCCCTCTTCTCTGGCTGAAATTTCATTCTTCGGTTTTGACTCACAGGAAGATGAGATGACTATTTTGCCTTTTTATTATGACTACCCAATTTTTTATTTACTTATGAACAACTTACCATTCTTCATTTCTTTGCTTCCATTTATATTTTAATTAAGTCATCACTGAGGATAGCTATTATAATTCTATTCTATTTAAAACTTCAAGAATATAGGGTAGTTATACCTCTTTGTACATTTTTATGTGGCTTCTAGATTAAGAAAATCCTGCTCATCAAAATTTCGATTACACTTCACAGATAATTTATTTACACTTTTTTTCCCCCACACAATCTCAAGATCTTGGATGCTGTGGAGGGACAAAGTAAAATTCAGAATAGGAAGAAACATTCTTTTTCATGATGATGGCACAGAGTGATTCCCTGATCCTAAAGGAATGACTTAGCAGTGTTTGGGGCAGAACTGAATTTAAAGAAGTATGTACAGTTTGAAAAAGAAGAATGTAAAAGAGTCAATTCTTGCTTAGAATCACCAGCCACTTCCAAGTGAATGATTAAAGTCAGAGACTTAGTGCACTTTAATTAGATGTGTAAAATAAGAAAAGAAAGAAAACAATAAACACACAGGAACAGAATATTATATAGAATATATTTACTTTCCTTTTTTTACCTGGCATTAGGATTTGTCAAAAAAGTTATATACATTTATTCTGTGGATAGGAATTATTTATCTGACTATTTTTCATTTTTAAAATTTTGATGGTATTGTAAAATATGTTGAGAATTAGAGGTCAACCACTGAAGCCACTATTTACTATACCCAGATTCTGAACAATTAGAAATAGAGCTGAGAGGAGAACCAAATTGTCCTCAATATGAAAAAGCAGGTAACTTCTAAGCAGTCAAAATGTATGAGGTCATTTAAATTGGATAAAAGCTAGAAAAAGGAGATCAAATTATTATTTCTATTATATATTTGAAGAAACAGATATAATATGACCTTAAGCTTACTTAAAATCAAACAGCTAGATAATATAAGGACTAGAAATTACACTAATATAGTATACCTCCAGAGATTTTAATCTACACCTTTGTTAAGTTCTTGGTGAGACAAGCAGAAGCCTGTGATTGTATTTAATAGCTATACCAAACCTCCCCCAGCTTTCACCAACGCAAACGTAGACAAGAAAGCCGGGTCTGGTGGTGCACACTTGATCCCAGTAATTGGGAGGCTGAGACAGAAGGATTGCAGTTTGCAGACAGCCTCAGCTACTTAGGCCCTCAGCAACTTAGTGAGACCCTGTTTTAAAATAAAGAAAACATATTGGGCTGGTGGTATACCTAGGAGGGAGAATGCCCCTGGGTTCCATTTCCAGTACTACTAAAAAAATAAAAAATTAAAAAATAAGGAAAGGCTGAATAACATTTTCTCTGTGGCTTTGCCAATTTCATTGATCAAATAAAGTAATCTCAGTCAAGAGAAGAACTGGTGTGTTCAGGTGCATTTCAGAAAGACAGTATTTTCCACAAGGGCTTATGAGAGCTGTGGAATAAATATACCCCTTCATAACAAACAAGGATGCATTATAACATAACAGCTGAATGCCCTTTGCATTTTTACCATGCCATAGCATATGTTGCTCGTTTTTTTAGACTTGGTTTCCAGAGGGACCATATGGAAATGTCCAGTTCAGGGTTTTATACTGAAAAAGTTTGTGACATCATAAATATATATGAATATGCCAATATTTGTTACAGAAGTTAAAATTTAAAAAATTGATGGGAGAAATGAATTACAAAATGACACACTGTTAGGATTAATATGCTGAACTAAAAAAAGAATCATAAAGACAATTGCACTATAATCTCAATTTGAGGAGTCTCATTCTTTACATAAATATTTTCAAGTTTATTTTTACCTATTTCTTTGAACACATGCTTAAAATTATGAATAAATAAAGCTAAAATTTAAGAAATGCACACCCTGTTTAATTTTAAAATATTAATGTTATTTTAGGCTAATTAAGTAAATCCTGATGACAAGTTATTTTTGAATCATTTAAGTTAATTCTAAAATTCAAATAGAAATTATTTTACCCTTAATTCAAAACTTAATTTAAGGACAAATGATATTTACAGTTGTTAGTAATCTAATATTGACTCTTCATGGGAATAATTTGAGTTAATTGTGACTGACTCTTATTTTGCCATGATATGCCAAGTCACACAAATTATTTCACGCTATTTATTTTTTCGCCATTTACTTACACATTCATTTAATAAAATAAGTTTTGTTTTATTTTAATCAACATTGTGAACTATTTTAGAAGCAGGTTTTATTAGTTTCCTACTAAAGCTGATAGCTTTGCTACGACAAACTATGTGGCTTCAAGCAATAGAAATGTATTCTTTCTGAATTCTGGAGGCAAATAGTACGTGAGCGATGTCAGTGATGCTTCCTTCAGTGGGTTGTGAGAGATGGAGACTGTCTATGTCTTTCTGTTAGCTTCGCGTGAGGTCCTGGAAGATGTTGGCAGTCCTTGTCTTATACACATCTTTACTTAGCATCCCCAGGATGCCTGTGTCTAAATGTCTTCTTTTCTTAAGGGACCAGTTTATCTGAGTAGGGTCGGTATCTACTTCATTAGGACCTCAGCAATCATTAAATTAGCAGCAACTCACTGTATTTTCAAGAACACTCATAGGCTGAGTCATTAGGTATTTGGACTTTGTTATGGGCTGAGTTGCCAACTCCCAGAATCTCTGTTAACTGTGTTGACATCACAATACCCTTTACCTCCGAATGTGACTGTACCCCGATATATACACTTTTAAGTAAATGGGAGGGTACTAAGGTGAGTCCTAATCTAATATAACGGGCATAATTCAAGAACAGAATAGGACACAGACAAGGAAAAGGGAGAACAAAATGAAGATACTGGGAAAAGATAACTACCTATAAGCCAAGGAAAGAAGCCTCAAAGCTATCTCTGCCAATCCTGCCAAATAGCTTCAACTCCAACTTCTAGTTCCCAGAATTGTGAGGAAATACATGTTTTGTTTCTTAAGACACCCAGTTTGTGGTACCTTGTTCTTTTAACCCTAGAAAACTAAAATGACTATGGGATACAATTTTGAGGGCTGATAGATTTTAACTCATAATAGAAGGTTTACTTCTCTCAGATTTCCTCTTTGTGTTTTCTTCAATATTGTTACTATATATTTTGGCAATTGTTTTGACTTCCTATTAATTATGCTTAATGCTAATTTTATGATTAAAATGATTCCACTGTGGCATTTTGATTGTTTAAGTGGATTTTTTTTTTAGCTGAGACATGTCAGAGCCATGTAAAAAAAAAGAAATGATGTTTAAATTACAGAGTAATTCTCCTATTGCCCGGTGTTCCAAGGGGGAATAATAGAACTGATTATGACAATTTAGAAGTACACATAAATTATTAGAGGGGCTCTCCTCCCAAGAATTAATATTTATAAGATTTTATATCACTTACAAAGTAAACTTGAAGTCCAAACATATAATATACACTGATAAAATATTGAGGGATATAATTGAGATATTGTAGGAAGAGCAAGTAGATAGTCACCATTTATTTTTCAACTTAAAGCTTTTAGCCTTTTGTCTTAGATGAAAACAGCTTGTGTATTAATTTCTACATTTCATTTTATATTACAAAATTGATTCTATACTTGAATTTATGTAAGACATGATATGTGGGCAATTAATTTCCATCAAGTTTTACAAGCATCCTAATAAATTCTATGACAATTTTATACATAAAAAAAACAGAATCTTCGCCAGGCCTGGTGGCACACGCTTATAATCCCTGCACTTGGGAGGCAGAGACAGGAGGATCGCGCAGGTTTTAAGCCAGCCTTGCTGGCTCAGAGACCCTGTTTCCAAATAAAATATAAAAAATAGGTCTGGAAGTGTAGCCCGAAGGTAGAAGGATTCCATCCCCAGTACCACCAAAAAGAAAACAAAAACAAAAACAAAACAAAATATTCAATGTCAATATTTTATTCTCTTATTTTAAATAACATAACTTTCAAAAACACCTCTCATAACATGCTCCCACAACATAGCTCCTAATATACCAATTCTTAAACTTTGGGCATGAGGATTGCATGGAGAATGTATGTTAGAATTTGATGATTAGGTCTTAACACCCAAAGATTCTGACTAATTAATCTGTGGTGAAGCTAAGAAAAGACTTTTTTTAAAATCTCTCTCAGGAATTCTAAAGTATAGCAAAGCTTAAGGACCACCAGCTTGAAGATTTTAATAACTATGAGAAATAATAAACACATTTGATGGGAAAAGATAACTACTTGGTTTAAGAGACAACTTTAATTTTAGAAACACAATATTTCTAATATTATAGTTGCTGAATGGCTAATATAAGTACAGAATTTGATTAGAAACATAAGGCAAAAGAAATTTTATTGTTTTTTATTTCTTTTGTGTTTTAATGTTTTACTGTGTTCATATAACTTTCCTTTTCCTATGGGGTATCATTTCCATATGTAAAAGAAAAAAGAATATTTAAATGACTAAAATTTAACAAATGGTCAATTCTATATTTGACTTTTTCTTATGTTAGTTTCCACATATCGTGTGTGTGTGTGTGTGTGTGTGTGTGTGTGTGTGTGTGTGTGTTACTGGTGATTGGGCACAAGGGTATTCCATCTCTGAGCTACACCCTCAACCCTTTATTCAATCATTTCTTAATTTGAAATAGATTCTTGCTGAGTTACTGCATGCCAAACTGGAACCTGTGATCCTTCTGTCTCACCTTTCCAAATGCTAAGATTGCAGGTGTCTACCACCATGCCCTTGTGATTTCCTTGTATATAAAAATGATTACTTAAGCTCCATAATCTCCTACTTTTAAGATGAACAAATATTTTGAACAACTACATCTGTTCAGATCTCACAGATGGCCTTTTGTGCTTTTTTCTGAGTTCATTTATAATTGTGTGACAGTTTTTCTTTGAGAGTTGGTGTGAATGTACTGAAACATTATAGTTGAACTTGAATTGAAACATGTTCAATAAGGTTTAAGGCAAAAACTGTAATCACATCGTTTGTATGTGTAGCTGTAGGACTAAGATGATTTTTCTCACTTTGTCTACAGCCTGTTGCTGAAATCTTTTTATAAAAGTATGTTATATACTGGCAAACAAGTGAATATCATTCAATAAAATTGGAACATAGAGCATTATAATTTATCTTGTTCATAATTTTTAATCCCATATATAATTTTCTAAATTATATAGTTTTAAGGGAGTAGAAAGGTTAATTTTGTTGCTACTGCTATTTCTTTTTTTTTCTCTTATTTATAAACCTAATTTTAATATACCTGCAAGATATATTGATGTTTATAATATGCAATGAGGTCCACTATTTCTAAAGATTTAGTTTACTTAAGTATTACAATGCAAATTAGTCTACTTTCAATTTAATTGTGTTCTTATAAAATATTTTATTACCATTTGATTAATAACAAAAACTACTATTTGAAAACTAATAGTTACTATAGAAATTTTAGTTTTTTGAGAAATTTATATATGTTCATTTAATCCTTATACTAATTCAAAATAACATAGTAGATAATATGATTACAAATTAATAGATAAAGACCTAATCATGCAGAAATGAGTCACTTGGTAGTCAGCTGTGGAGATATAAGTGAAAATCTGGGATTTGGACCTTGTTAGCCTGTCAAACAGCTGGCACTCTGACTTGCTTTCCTGGACAAATGTAGAATATTGCAAGACAAACTTAAAGCACTGAACTAAAACCAGACTAATAGGATTTCTACTTCCAGGAATGGCAGAAAAAATATCCAGTCCACTGCTTCAGTTGTTGACAACCTGAGAAACTGAAGAAAGTATTTAAAAAAATATCCTGCCTGAGGCATGGGTTAATGTGATAGAATGGTGATTCCATGTCCTGATTCCTGGGATGCCAAATTTAAGATGTCATACCCATGGATTTGTTATGGTCACTGGGACTTTGCTGGTAAAATTAAAGTCACTAAACATTCAGTCTTAAAATAGGAAGATTATCCTGGATTATAGAGATAGTGCAATGTAATCACACAGACCTTTAAGAGCAGAAGTTGAAGAAGTCAGAGATTTGAAGAATAAAGAGGATCCATCATGTCTTTGATGGCTTGAAGTTTCAGTGGGCCATATGGAAAGAGTAAGAAGGATATTACTTCTGTTCAAGGCAGTAGAGGTTGCTTAATTCTTTAGTTAGAATTATTTCTAAGTATATTATGTTCTGTGTCTGTTTTGAATTGAAATATTTCCAGAATTATTTAAGATCATTAGGAATAAAGGAAATGCAAACCAAACTACTTTGAGCTTCTGTCTCTAGTTAGAATATCAATCATTAGAATACAAACAATAAGAAATTCTGGTGAGAATATAGGGAAAGAAGAACTCTGCCCTGCTGATAGGACTACAAATTAGTGAAACCACTATGGTGATCAGTTTGAAGGTTCTTCAAAAAACTAGGAATAGTACTATCCTATGAGCCAGATATACCACTCCTATATATCTTTCCAAAAGAATTAAAGTCAGAACACTATAGTGATACAAACATACCCATGTTTATAGTAGCACAATTCCCCATATGAACCCAACTGAGGTGTCAGTCAAAAGATGAATGGATAAAGAAAATGTGATATATACACAAAATGAAATATTACTTAGCCATAAATAAGAAGAAAGTTATGTCATTTGCAGAAAAGTGGATGGAACTAGAGAACCTTATGTTAAGTGAAATAAGCCAGTTTCAGAAAGTCAAAAGCTATTCTTTTTTCCATATGAGGAAGCTAGAGAGAAAATAGTAAACAAAAGAAATTTAATATGAGAGATAACAGACGAACCACGGCAGAGAATTGGAGGAGGGAGGTGTGGAGGGAAAAAAGATTTGATGAAAGAAAGAGTTCAAATAATGCAATGACCATAATAGAAAGTATCACTACCAGTCTCACAAACACATTTTGGAATAGGGAGTGTGATGGGTCTGGAGGTAAACACACCAAGTCCTTATGTGCATGTATGTTTGCATGACATTGAACTTCACTATGATGTACTACTGCAGTGTACCAAGAGAATTATAATTCGATACAATAAGTTTGAATTATACTTTACAAATGACAAAGCATAATGAGTTATTTACCAAAATTTCCTAAATTAGGTTATATTAATATGAAACTGAAGCTCAGAGAGAATGTGTGATTTTATAGAGATGAAAATTACAAAAACATCATTTAAATATATTTTAATTATTTTTAAAATTTTTTTATCGGTACATTGTAGTCATACATCTTAATGAGATAAAAGATAGTGGAGACATACATGCACACATCACCCATTTAGACCTTACCTAATTCCTGTCCCATCCCTCCCCCTCCCTCTTTCCCATGTTTGGCTTAGTGATTGACTTTGATATGTTTAAGTACATTGTACTTTGGAGAGTTTCCCTCTTCTCCCCTCTCATCCCCTCAGGTTGCCTTATTTGGTCATCTATAGAATCTTCTTCTTCATCTAGAGTTTATTTTACTTCATAGAAATGATCTTAAGAGATGGAAAGTCTAGAAGACTTGCATGAATCATCACAAAATACCAACACACTAAAGCTAATTTAATAATATATTACTGAGAATATAGTTGGTGTGCTGAGTAAACTACTAGGCTCCTAATGAAAATATAACTCATAAAACACTTAAAGCCATATAAAAATATGTAGAGTTTTTTTTATTTATAATTCAACTATATTATGCTTGCAAGAAATTCACCTTACAGGAAACAACATCCAACGGCTAAAGGTTAAAGGATAGAAAATATTTCCATGCAAATGGAGATCAAATACAAGCAGGAGTAGCAACTCTCTTATGCTACAAAGCAGACAATAATCCAAACCTTATCAGAAGAGAAAACATGAATTACTTTCTACTAATAAAAATAAAAATCCAACAAGAAAATATAATGATAGTAAACATTTATGCCCCAAATAGGGGGACAATCACTTTTTTTTTAAAACAAAGTCGTAGGGGCATTAGATCTCAGATAGACCCCAATACAATAATTTTGCAAGACTTCAAAATATTTCTCTCATGACTAGTTCAAGGTTCCAGAAAAAAAGATGAGTACAAACTCATCAGACATAAGGAATATTATAAACCAAGTGGACCTAGTAGAAATATACAGAAAATTCCAAGCAACAACAGCTGAATATACTTTCTTCTCAGGTGCTTATGGAATCTTCTTCAAAATAGATCACATTATGGGCCACATAGCAAGTACCAGCAAATTAAAAAAATAACATAATTCCTTGTATCTCTTCAGCTCATAATAAAATAAAGGTTTAAATCAACAAAAGGAAAATTAAAATAAATTACACAAATACATGGAGATTAATTGATATACCTAAGAATAAGGACTACATCATAAAAGAAATAAGCAAAGTTCTTCATATTTAGTGCAATATTTCTATAGCTATAATTATGATAGTAAGAATATGAAAACCTAATAAAATGGATGAATTATTGGGTGAAGCATAATACCTTTAAAGCTACTTAAAATGATATCTTGAAGAATTTTTAGTAACATCAAAATACAAATTGGAGAAAAATATAAGGTAAAGAACAACCTTGACTGAACCTCTGTTTTATATTATGTAGTATGATTGTAGATGTTTCTCTATCCACTATCAGGATAAAATTTAGAGTTAACTCGTAACTAGTCTTCTGCCTTAAGTACCATGGAAAGGTTATAGAAATGTGTATAAACCTCTGGTCTAATAAAAGCTAATTTCTACTTTTATCCTCAATAAGTGCATATATCCTGCTTTGTGTAAAACTGACATAGTGATGTGTATTTGGCTGAAGAGTGTGAGAAGCAGTGACTTTATTCTTTTTCTTCAAAACCCTTTCTATATTTTGTACCTTTGTAAATCTATGAAATTTTCAACAAGAAGGAACATGCCTTGCATTTGTAATAAGAAAAAATCTATAAAATAAAAGCTGTATAAGTGTTTTAGACAAAAGAATTAGCAATTATCTTCCTTACGGTAGCCTTCTATTTTCTGATTTTCTAAGAGTTACTATAGGGACACATTGAATTATATTGCCCCTCAACCACAAAATGCTTCTTTGCATTCGCAAGCTATATTTAAAGAGCCGCCCCCAGTGAAATGCAGCTTCATTTAGGGTAATATTTTACAATAATTTTGTGCCTGAATGATGCAACAGGAATAGAAAAACCAGAATTACACACTTTGCTCATATACAACTCAAGGTACATAAACACATATGGGAAGAAACGCAAATTTAGCACCAATTTTAGAGTTTTCCCTTGGAAAGCGGTTATTTTCATCTGCACACTCATTTTTCTTTCATACTTAATATGCAAGCACACACGACTTCCTGTGTGAATATAGATATACATCTGTTTTGAAGGGACATGTGTATAAAGTAGCTAAAGGCTGCAGCTATGTGTACTCATATTTGGAAAGACATCTGGGTGCATTGGTTTTACCTAATTTTACTTTGCAAAATTTATATGTTTCACTTGAGTATTCAAATCCATGGTAGGCTCTTGATTCTGCTCTGACCTGGGATTTATAGCATTATGCACTGTTCACTGTAGCTATTCTTCAGAGTTATAATTGAAAATATAAGAGTAAATCTTTGTGAGTGTTCACTATATAAAGTTATAGAAAGTCTCTTACTTTTTATTATATCCGTAGTCCATATAGTAGTTTTTTAAACAAAGAGTGCCACAGCCTGGCTTCATTACATGACTCTGCGAGGGACTGTGTTGTAACTAGCTGAAGAGGAGCAAATTAGCACCACAGACTTTGATTCTATGTCTCAAGCCACTTAATTAGGACAGAAACATGCTGACTGCATGCCAGGCAGTTGGCTTGTTGCTGGGGATACAGGGTTGCATAAGATATGATCCTGTTTGCTAGGAGCTCACAGCACAGTAGGGAAGCATTCAGATAAATAAGCACAGCCAACTCAGATAGGATCGATAATCCATGTTATAATAATGTCACTAAGGTGCAAGGAGACACTGAGGATGTAGCCAAAGAGCATAGGGAACTTATGTCACCCAAAATCTGACCACGAAGAGCGACTGTATAGCTGTCAATGATATATTAAGTGCTATTCATTCCACTTGTTGTTGCTATTGTGTTTTAAATTCTAATGTGGAAGTAAAAGTTATTTTTAGAAAAGGTATTCATATATTCTATGTCCCTCAGTGTCTTAATGAAGTGTTGGGGGAGGCTAAGAGATATTGTGCTTGTGTCTATAGAACAGCCTCTTAGCAGGTGGCATAAATTCAAAGTCTTTAAGACAGATCACTAACATTCAAGGAACCTGTAGACCATTACAAAAAATGTACATGTAAGTCAATTATTAAGATTAAGAGCAAAATTATTATAATAAAAATATGCCTAGCCGAGCATGATGGTGCACACTTGTAATCCAGGCATTTGGGAGGCTGAGACAAAAGGATAGTGGTTAGTGGTCAGCCTTGGCTAAACTTAGTGAGGCCCTTTGCAACTCAGTGGGACCCTGTTGAGAGTGGAATCCTCATTAATGGAATGCGTGCCCCATTAGAAGAAGCCATAAAGAACTTACTTATCTCTTCCACAGTATGAGGATACAGGTGGGCCTCAACAGAAGAGCCATGATCATGGGCTTTCTAATGTCCAGAAGTACAAAATATAACCTTCTGTTGTTTGTAAGTCACTCAGTCTATAATATTTTGTCATAACATCTTGAAAAGACTAACATGTGCCTTTAGAGAATTGTAGACTATAATTGTTTGTATTTACCAGAAGTAATGAAACTTGTACAAAAATATAATTGCAGATTATGCCCCAGGTATGGAATGAACACTTGAATGGTATTGTCTCATTTAATCCCAAGAAGTTATTTGAATTAATATAGTAATATGAAACAGATGTTAATATGAACACAGAAGTTAAGTCAAAAAGTCTAAGGGAGGAGCACAAGGAAATATGGCTAGATACAGTGGAGGGAAGAATCTAAGATCTTGCTGAAAACAAGTAGAGTCTACTAAGCCTTTTAAATAGAAATAGTGAATGACATTCTAAAAAGAATAAATTATGCTACTTTCTCCTGCCCTAGACCCACCCAATCCCCAAATCTAATAACCTTGACTTCTTTTGCATAGAGCAAAGTACCCGCAGAGATTATGATCCACAAAAAGACCGTTTATGACCCCAGGCCACTCCTGTCTTTCATGTTCCCCCTCATTCTCTTAACTATGTACCTGGGTATCTTTCCCAAGAGATGCCATTGGACAGGCTGGCCCATCACCCCATGTTCATATCCTCAGGTCCATATTAGATTTACCACTATCACAGTGAGAGAAATGGAATCTACTTTTATTGATATTTGTCCTTTTCTAAAGTCAAATGTTGAGTAATTAGCACATCACCCGAACATCTACCCCATGATGCCGATTAAGTCACTGGACTTATTTGTATTTCTGATTGCTATTTTTCTAAATCACAGTGAAGGCCAAAATTACCATTATACATCTAATGCAATAATTTGTAAAGGATACATTCCAACTGTTTAGCATACAATGATATCTAAGATTTGACATTGTGTTTTGTTTGTGTGTTTTTTTGTTTTGTTTTGTTACTTGGGATTGAACCCAGTCATACTCTACCACTGGGCTATACCCACAGCCCTTTTCATTTTTCATTTTATTTTTGAAACAGTGTCTCCTAAATTGTTGAAGATGATTGCTAGCCTGTGATCTTCCTGTTTCAGCCTCTTAAGTACTGGAATTTAAGGGGTGCATCACTGCTCTCAGCTTTGATAACAATATTTCTTCATGTTCGCAATGAGTTTAGGCAAAATACACAGTCTCAGAGACCAGTCTCCCAATGTTGCCCTTCCCTCAGAAAGCAGCCTTAATTTAGGTGACCCTGGGTCCACTTTCACTTCACTCTGACTATAAAGAGGTAGGTCCCCACTCTCAGGTTTGACAATTCACTAGAATAATTTGTAGAACTCAGAAAAAGCACTATATTTACGATGATAATTTTATAATGAAAATAAATAGTAATCAGCACATGAAAAAGACACATTAGGTGGTGTTTTGAGGAGGAAAAGGTAAAAATTCCCATCATCCTCTCTCTTAGAATCATGGTTGGTTTCAGATCAATTTGGCCTCACTCTGTGACAACACTCAGAAAGTACTCCCAAATGGGAATGCTCTCTTGAGTTCTGGTATTTAGAGTTCTTTATTGGAGCTTGATTACAGAGTGCTTAACTAACCTTTATTCTAAGCATTCCTAATCAGGCTAGTCCCTTTAATCTCCATGTCCCTCTTCAGATCAGAACATCCACTAGGTTTCCCAAAGCACCACCATAAATGACATTTATAGATTGTCCTGTGGTCAAAGCTCCTGGGCAAAGATTTTTGTAACATGTAGAACATTCCAGAGTCCTGGGTTGTCAACTCCCTATAAATGAGAGGAAAGGCTAGCTCCATTTTCAGGGAGATTACATCTTATCTATTCAGGGTTTTATAAATTTAAATTGAGAGGATGATATTTTCAATGCTCTTTCTTTATTCATTTTCATTAACCTTAATTCTATGACCCCAAGTCTCAGGGACATGTAAAATCAACAATAGATATATTTCATTCCCAGTACAGGTAGTAGTAGAGGATATCAGACTGTTTATTTTACATTTGTGTAAAGTACTTATCATTAAAAAAAATACTAACTAAAGTTCTCCTTTTATTGAGAGGTATTCAAGTGGATTAGATGAAAATGGTAGGATGATTTTTATACCTACATGTCTATCATGTATTTTTTCAGGCTCAAGCTCGCAATCTAATAGCCAGTAATCTAATTCATATAACTGGGCGTTTTCTTTGTTCCTATTGGTACTTGGAATTGAAGAAAGGATATTAGTATCTAGACCAAAAAGGTATGAATTAAAAGAATATTTGAACACTACATGGCTAGTGAGCTAGAAATGATCCTTCAATTGTAAATATCAGGCAAAAAATTTATGGCACTGTTGTGAGCAGGTATCCTTAGAATGATACTAATTTATTTTCTTCTTTCCCCATAAATACCTCAGCAGAAAAAAATATAAATATATATATATATAATTTTTTTTGTAGTACCAGGGATGGAACCCAGGGACATTCTACCTTTGAGCTACACCCTCAGCCCTACTTTTTATTCTTTATTTTGAAACAGGGTCTCACTGAGTTGCAAAAGGCCTCACGAAGGAGCTGAGTCTATCTGTGAACTGTGATCCTCCTGTCTCAGCCAGTCACCTGCTGGTATTATAAGTTTGAGCCACCACGACCAGCTTAGACCAAATATTCATTCCAAATACAGAGAACGATTCTTCAATAAATACATGCTGTAAAACGTATTTTTCTTTATTATATAGTGACTTATCGTTTTTAAACCTGCCAGGCAATTAGGATCACATTTGTACATCCTTTCTTCTTTCTGGAGGACACTCCAGTTATGTTTATTCCCATCTCATCCTTCACCAGTCTACCCCCAAACGCTTGGTTTCTCCTTTTATGTTGTTGTGGCTGTAATGTAGTTTTTTATATAATTTTATTGGTGGATTGTAATTATACATCATAATGAAGTATAGAGTGATGAGAATATATATGCACATGACACATGGTGCATTACCGACCAGATTCTACCCCACTCCCTTCACTTTTCCTCTGATTCTAATAGTGTTTTTATTTATACTTTTGATCTCCTGAATCCACAGTGCTATCAATTGCCTTATTTAAAGTTTAATGCAACCATTTCTGTGTTATATTTTGGACCCTGAAAGACAGGTGTCTTCTACCCTTTTTCATCTGTCCCAACATCATCCATAGTATTTGGTAATGATTAGAAACACAGTCAGTGCTGAGACTGATGAATCAATCAGCAAGAGAAATGATTATTGGTTTTAAATAAGTTGTTATCCACAATAAAGATAAATTATTCAGGTAGAACTGACATAATATTCTTCAATAAATGAAAGCTGAATAAATAATATCAAATTATACTTCATTAAGATATACTTACTTAGCTGAGCCAATCTAATCCAACTCTATTTTTCAGAGAAATTCAAAAGATAAATAATTAACATGATTCTTAGACTTAGTAATTAATATCAGATGTGTCAGGTAATAGTAGGATTTTAGGGTTTAATTTGACAATCATTGAGGGCCTGTGCTACTGATTAAAGAGGAATTTAGGTGCTCTAAATAACAGATGTTCAGGATGCTAAGTGAATGTTATTAATGTAATGTTTGGAAACATATCTCATACTTTGCCCAAGCAGAAATACAGTTCTCTTGAGCATGAGATAGGCTTCCTGAGAGATTCTGAATTGGGCAAATTCTCCATCTCCAAAATCATTAAAAAGCAAAAAAAGTTTAAATATGTTCAAGCACTCAAAACACTGCCAGGTTATGTCCCAGCATTTGGTTTCATCATCTCTCTGCTTTATCTATTATGTTGTATTCCTTTTTAATTTTTTTATTGGTGCATTGTATTCATACATCATAATGGGGTAAAGAACTTGTGTAGATATACATGAATACCTCTCCCAATTAGCCTCTACCCAGTCCCCATCCCACTCCCTTCCCATCCCTCCTTGCCATGCTTGGCTGAGTGGTTGACTGATATGAACAAGTACATTGTGTGATTTTGAGACTTTTTTCTTCTCCCCTCCTATTCCCCCAGTTAGGTTGTCTCATTTTCTCCTCTATAGGATCTCTTTTTCATCTAGAGTTTTCCTATGACTCATTTCTCCTTAGCTTTCGCATATTAGGGAAAGCATCTGACTTCTTATTTTTTGTGATTAAATGATCTCACTTAGCATAATGTCCTCCAGTTCCATCCATTTCCCTTAGACCACAATCCTATCATACATATTTCTAATATATAGTTGATTGAAAACACATATGGAGCACCTATCGTGTGTTCGGAGTTTCCCAGGCACTTTACATAGATCAACTCAGTTCAGTACTCATCACAGTCTTGTCAAACAAGTGTTCAAGTTATTGTTCTTATATTACAGATGAGAAAACTGAGACAAAGAATAATCTAAGATCATATGAGAAGTAAGCGATGGAGCCAGAATTTCAATCTAGTCTTTTTCCAAAGTGGTGAATCTTAACTATTCTCTGAAGTGTGTCCAGTAAGGCCCGTGTCATGGTAGACACATCTCCATTGAGGCCTTGTCTTACAGCTCATCCAAAGTGGATTGTAAATTACATAGTTGGATTTAATAGGAATTTTAAAAGGAGCTCATAGAAGAGGCTTCAAATGTACACTTATAGTTATTAACATATATTTTTAAAGTTCATTTCTTTGAAAGTTCCGTATGGTATCAGATAGCAGGATAGCAGGATATAGCTTGTTGGGAAGATGATTTCTGGAGAGCCAGAGTTTCTTGTGTACAATTTCTTGCTTCAACTCTCATTTACTTTGTGACACTGAACTAATAACATAAAATTTGCCCTGTCTTTAATGTGTACTACGTAGGGTGATGTAAGTACTAACCTAATATCAATTAAACTGCTAGAACAGTGTCAGACACAGAGGAAACAATTGCAAACAATAGTTATTTTTATGCCAATATGATTTTAAACTGGAAAATATGGGAAAATAAAAGCATGGAGATTTTCACCAGATATTTTTAGTATTTTTTTATATATTTTTTTATTATTTTGCGGTACTAGAGATGGAACCCAAGGATATTCTACCTCTGAGAAACACCCCCAGACCTAATTTTTAATCCTTTATTTTTTGAAACAAGGTCTCAGCGAGTCGCAGAGGGCCTCACTAAGTAGCTGAGGCTGTCAGCGAACCGCCATCCTCTGGTCTCCCGAATGCTTGGATTATAAGCATGCACCACCATGCCCAACCTCTGTTTTAATTTTTTATGAACTCCTCAAGAATTGCTTTCATAGTGCACAAGGTTATTGCTTTGCTATCTTCAATACATTTAAGTATTTTTCAAAAATCTGTTGATCAACTGTTAATTTTTCCATGTTATTTCACAAGTTTCCCCTAAAGAATTGAATATATTTACAAATTATTTAAGAGCAATAAAAATTCTCAAAGAACTTTCATATCGTGAATCCTACACTCTGTTTTGTACAGAATTAAATAATCTTTATTTCTAAAAATTTCTAATTCTAATCATAGCACCATATTATTTTAATTATTTTGACAAGGGATGCTGTTCATTAAACTTACAGGAATATTTAGATCTAAATAGAATTAAAATTATTCATATTTTTTTCATTTGCAAGGATGAGTTGTTTCTTGAAAAATACTATTCTTTGATAAGACTGTGTGTTTTGTGACTGATGTGCTAAACCTTCTAAAATATTGTCAGGTTAGGGACTTAACATAAAGTGACAAACAAATGATAGAGCTATTTCCATTCCTGTGACTTCATACTCATTTTTTACTGGTCTTTTTTTTAGCCATTTAATTATCTACCTTGTTGTCGTATCTAGAATTTATATTACAAAAAAATCTGAACACCAACATTCCCAATATATTTTTCACTGTACTTTGAATTGTAGTATTTCATTTCACAATTTGGTATTTCTTTACTCTACTAAATTCCTTTATTATAGATTCTATATTTCCTTTTCTTCTAGGTGTTTTCCAATTTTACAAAGAGTTATTTGGATAAGTTTTAAGATATAAAACACTGGTGGTGGGTGACTTGAAGGATAAATAAGACAACTGGAGACAAAAATCCTTAATTCTGGAATTAACCATTTCACTGATACAAGACTTTTATGTATGACATGCAATGTAATTTAGTGAAACTGTGTTTCAAAGTTTAAAAATAATAAGTAAATAAAATAGGGCTGTGTGTATAGCTCAGAGGTAGAATATGCCCCTGGGTTCAATCCCTAGTTCCATTAAAATAAATAAATAATTTTTGTATGTTATTGGGGATTAAACATCAGGCCATTATATTTCTGAGAAACACTCCATCCTTATTTTTTATTCTTTATATTTTTAATTAATAATCAATTTATTTATTTGTCTGTTTGTTGTGGTACTAGGGAGGAAACCCAGGGGCATTCTTCCTCTGAGGCATACCCCCAGACCTTTTTTTATTCTTTATTTTTAAAACAAGGTCTCACTAAATTGCAGAGGCCTTCACTGATTAGCTGAGGCTGGCCATAAACCTGTTCCTCCTGTCTCAACTTCCCAAGTACTTGGATACAAGTGTTTGCCATCATACCAGCTAAGCACCTTTTTTCCTGATTCAGCTTCCCAGGTACTTGGGTTACAAGCGCGCACCCTATGCCTGGCTATAAATAAAATAATTTAAAAAATTAAAATTAAAAGCTAAAATTGATTTATTTCTGTGCTTATAGGGAAAGTCTTGGCTATGACATAGAAAATCAAAATAATACTAAGTATTCTCCTGATTTGTCAAAGACCTTCGCTTCCTATTGCCATACAAAATCTTACAGACAGACCAACTGCAATAATTTTCCCTTCTTGTTCGGAAGATTTCCCATTCACATTTTTCTAACTGAGGATCTGTCTTTGGGTTTAGGTGTTGGTTCAATCTCCTGCTTTCTTATGCAAAAATCTATCCTCTGCCATATTTTGTCCAATAGAGTCCAATACGCTTATTTTGAACGCACATGAGGGCCCTAGCAGTTTGCAGCTGACCACTAGGCTTCTGTTTCTTCACAGTGCTTCATGAAAACTTCCTGAACTTCTTGAGATTTCAGTTATATAAACATATTTACAGACAATTTTCAGATGATTTTATTTTCTTCTCCACTTTCTGGGAAGTTTTCAGGATCTCCCAACATTTTAATGTCATAAAAATCTCATCTCACATTATTTAGCACTTTTGCTATAATATTATAAATTTAGAATAACTTGTTCTATATTTATCATACATATTTCTCTTTGATTTATTCCAACCCAAGTATTTCTTGTATTTCTCCTTACTGAATTCTAAAAATAATCCCGAGGAAGTTTTTGATGTATTATATCATTTGAGGATACCTAAATAACCCCACAGCAAAAGCCCCACTACATAATGGACCTTACTCTTGCTGTTTCCCAGTCATAGTCGCCTGAAAACCGTCATGCTTCCTTTGAATCATGTGTCTATACACTTGGCCTAAGGATGCCTTTCCTGTTATCCCATCCGCCCCTTTTATACTTCCTTCCAATCTCAGTGTGGTCAATACTTTCTCGAAACAAACTTTGTTTATATTTTTAATAGTGGGGGTTGAAATCAAGGGCATTCTACCTTTCAGCTAAACTCACAGCTCTCTTTGTTTATGTATTTATTTTATTTATTCATCTAGTTAGTCAGTTCGGGAGTCCCTATAAGTCGCTGAAGCTGGCCTCCAACATGTGATCTTCCTGTCTTATTCTCACAGTTATCGGAATTACAGGTGTGAGCCAATAAGTTACTGATGCTCTTTTTCCTTTTTTACTTTATCAAATCTGAACCAGAATTTCTCCAAACAACTCAAAGTGTTGTGTCTCTCTTAATATGCTATACAAAGACAACTGCAAACATATATATATATCAGTTTCATATATTAAATACTATGTAAGTTATTTATAAAATGTGAGAATAGGGCTTAATATTTTCCATTTCAATCCAGAGCTTTTTCTAAGATAGTGATTTGTTCATTTAGAAGATACTATGTGTTACTATATTTAGAAAAATATCAATATCTCAAAATATTTTAGGATAGCCTTCATATTATTTGTGGAGCCTGGGTTTGGTTTTATTGTTTGAATATTTGGGGACCAATTAAAAAACTGACCAAAGGTTCAGATCTAAAAGTATTTTTCAAAATTCTACAGTTTTTTGAACTAGTATATGTTTCAGATATGATTAGCATCTGCCCTACTTATATAATCAAAAGACACCCCCAAAAATGTACTTGTTATTAGTTTTAACTTAGAAAAAAATCATATTATAACACACCAAATATGTGGCAAGAGAGAATGTAAAATTTAAACAAATCTTCTGATTTGTCATTTTTAAAAGAATGGGTATATTTGATTTAAAATTTCAGCCCAAAGTAAATGATTAAAATATTCCATGTTTTATAATGGTGAAACTGGCTTTAATAAAAAAATACCCATTTTCTCACTAAATCAATAATATTTTGAAGGGATCCTCAATGTGATGGTTTCATTGTTGATGTAATTTGATTATTTCTGTAATAATGAATTACATTGATGGTAATTAAATAATTAAATACACCATTATTTTCTTCAAGAACTTAATGTCTGCAATGTAGATGAGAGATGGTTTCTAGGAATGGCTAAAAAATCAAATTGGAGAATATAAATATTTAAGTAACAGGAAAATCATAGTTGAAAATTAACTATCATTTCAGTATAAAAGATAACTATTTTCTCTTATTTACTGCACAATAAAAATTTCAGAGAAAAATTTACAAATATGAATTTAATTTGCACAAATAATTACATTAGCATAGTTAAGGGACATTTACAATTAAACTGTATGTTCAACATGAAAACAATCCAGCAGAGTTTTAATTGAAGGGATTTATGCATATTTAGTAGGCTTAATGTTGTGGCTTCTTGAATCACTCTGTTGATAACACAGGCCGTGTATGATTAGGTTGTAATAAGGCCAATTCACAGTGGTGCATCCAAAATGAGAGTCCAGAT
Source organism: Muscardinus avellanarius (assembly GCF_963383645.1). Classification (NCBI taxonomy): domain Eukaryota; kingdom Metazoa; phylum Chordata; class Mammalia; order Rodentia; family Gliridae; genus Muscardinus; species Muscardinus avellanarius. Next base: position 20,441,664 of record NC_137786.1, on the reverse strand, counting down.
GTGTGGGAAGTTGGGATGGGACACGCTGAAGTGCAATGTTATGACAGCAGAAAAGACACTCCATATTCAGGTACTCATAGGAGATATGCTTTAAATGAGCCTGTCTTCTTGTTTACATTTATTTTCTTAGGCAGAGTACAATGAGTAATTAAAATGGGATTTCTCTCTCATTTCAGAATATTGCTGAAAAACAAAAAAGTATTATGAGGCTATATAAATATATTTAAATGTCATAGCATCTCTGGTTTTGAAACATGAACAATACTTAAAATGCCAACTTTGGGTTCAAAAATTAAATATGGAAATTTTATATAATAAAAAGTTATATAAAGATACTTAATATAACAGTATTTATAGTAGCAATGTTTTGAAAACAAATACCTATGGTTGAAGCACTAACTAAACAATGATAAATTATTTTATATTCTCTAATTGAAATACATACCATTATTCTCACAGAAGAAATTTCAGAGAAAAGCCAATATATTAAATTGAATTTGATATGCAAAGCCAAATATGACAAATATATAATGAAATAAGTGAAATTTAATGAAACATTTTTATTTTTTATCAAAATATGATTTATTTTATATGATTTTTCTTTCTGGACAATTATGTCATTATATATGTTCCATATTGATCAAATACTTATATGGCATGCATTACAATTAAAAAATTAGTAAATAAAACCACAATGTATTATAAAAATTACACTAGAAAAATATAAATATGATTTTTATTTTAGGTTATCAAGGGAATTTTAAGTATAAAAAGTATTTTTTATTTTTATTTTTAGTGCTAGGTATTGAACCTAGGACCTCATACATGATGGATAAGCACTTTGACACTGAGTTAGGTTACCATCTTCCTAAAAAGCTGTATTATTAATAGAAACATTTAATAATATATCATATTATATGCACATATAAAATAAATGTAAAATATGTAGAGAAAAATGAGGTGGATGTCTGTATTAAGTTATGTCTGTCTTATTAAGTTATTTAATAATCTTAGTCCTAAGTTTTCAGAGCCAGGTGCACTTTATCTGGAAAGTGATTTATTTTGCCCAAAGCTCATTTAATGCTTTGAGATACCAATTTTTTACATGTACTAGCTACATGAAGCCTCCAAGAGATTAAATGATGTAAACAACATATGCCATGTTATGTTTTATGACAGTTATTCACAGAATTATTCAAGTAAACTTAATGCAAAGGAAATAGTTTTACATTTACCTTATTAAATCATTTTGATTAACTGTGCCATTGAAATAGGGAAAAATCCTGAAGAAATTGTCATAATTTTTAGTCTCATTAACAAACACATAAAAGTAATGATTAAAATCTAAACAATGTAGTATAGTTTTTATACTTTATTGTAATTATGTTCTCCCTTAGTGGCTTACATAGCCTAATCCCGTCCCATATTGCTTATTGAATTTGAGAAGCACTCTATTTTTTCTTTCCCCAAATATTATAATAATACTAGAAATGCTTTACTAACCATTGTAAAGAGATTTTATTATTTGGGAAATGCATATGTATGTGAACTATGTGTGTTGTCTGTGTGTGTGTGTGTGTGTGTGTGTGTGTGTGTGTGTGTATTTTAATGAGACCTTTTATTTCTCCATCTAGTTTACTTTGATTTACTTTTGTCAAATGGAAGCTAGATATTTTATGCTGCTACTAATTTCCCAAAGAATCTAGAATTGAGGGCTAGATGATATTGAAGGGTCCGAAAATCGCCCACCAACCCAAATATCAAAGGACTCACAAGAGATGTAAAATGCAAGCGAGGTTTATTTTGCTGCAGCTCTGTCCTGGCTAGCCAGGGGTCGAATTTCGACACTAAATGGTCGAGGTTTGACCCCTCCCCACTCCACGCTCTGAATTTTATAACCCTAGGAAGGAATGGTTACACAGGAGGGAGTGGTTACACACGGCAGAGCCCGCCAAAAGTTCGAGCCCACCAACCTTAGAATACAACCAATCAGATACAAGGACAAACAAGTACAACCAATAATTTTAAAACATGCATCCACACACATCAGAGCCTGCTCCGCCTTTCCCACCCACCTTGTCTGGGCCAGGCTTATCTCTGCACTGAAGAATCTGCCTGGAGAGCAGATTAGCCTGGCCTTGTTTGCTGATCTAGCTCAGAGATATGGGGATGGGGTCCCATTTACAAAGACCTTGGCCGGCAAGCTGGAGATTAGAGGCTTTGACCTTGTGGGTCCCCTACCCTCCTCCTTGAATCCTGCAACCTGAGCAGCTGGGCTTATGGATCTTCATTCTATTTCCAATCCTACCTTACTTCTATATCTTAACTCTATATTTTAATACCTTATTTCTAATCCTAATATGGAAGAAGACTTCTCTAGTTAACTTCTCATACTGGGGGGAAAGCACTTCTTCCAGCCTGCTTTCCAGCACCCCTACAATATGAGTTTAGATTTGTGATAAAAAACAGTGATTATATTCTATTGATGTTGTTACTATCCTTACTGCCCAACCACTTATTAACTATATAGCCCTGAGCAGGCATATTCAAAAAGTAAAAGTCACAGCATAAATCATAAATACCATTCATATGATAGATAATATAGATGAAACATCTGCCTAAAAATATTCTTCATAGAACCCTAAATAAAAATATGGATAACCTTATCAATACATTGTCATTATTTTTATTCAATACCAAATATATTCTCTCCTTATTAGTTTAGATAATTATGTATTTTCCATAATTAAAATTATTCTTATAAATATTCAAACATATTTTCCTAAACTACAAAATATAATAAAACTTAGTTCTATAAAACTAAACCAGAAATTTTACTTTTTTCACAGTTTCTTGCTCATTACTTTCTTGCTGGAGTTTTGAGACTTAAGTGATACAACCATAACATTTTATGTAATTAACCTCTGGAATACGTCAAAATAATTCTGGTTTAGATGAAAATGCATTTGATTGCAAAGAATAGAAAGTCATGAGAACTGGATTAAGCAAGCAGAGTTTATTACCATCACACAGGGCTTTTTTAAAGGCTCCAAAATCCTTAGCTAGATATTACTACCCCCACTTCTCTGCACAGCACTTCAACATTCTTTCTTAGTACCTTTACTCTCTGCTGCCATCAATGACTCTCTTATAAATAAAATAAGATAACCACAAAAAGTTCCCGAGACTAGGAATCCTATCTACCATCATTTTAAAAATCAAATTGTCTATGGAAAGCATTTATAAATTTCTGATAAAGAGAATATAAATATCATATATTAAAATCCAAGTCATGAGCCTGGTGTGATGACTCATGTTTGCAATTCCAGTTCTTGGCAGGCTATGAGAAGAGGATCGCAGGTTCACAGCCAGCTTCAGTAACTGAGTGAAATCCTGTTTCAAAATAAAGTAATTAAAAAATAAATAAAAACAAGGCTGGGAGTATAGCTCAGAGGTAGAATGTCCATGGGTTCCATCCCCAGTACCACAAAAACACAACAAAGCAAGAACAACAAAAAGCCAAGTCAGAAATATGAAGAGGACTTAACACAAAGAAAACATGTTTGAGGACCAATTAGATCCCCTCCTTTGTTAGGAGAGCAGCTCTCAAAGAAAAGAGGGTGTGTGATGCTGGGCAATCTCCAAAATATTTCTGCTATATTGACCTCAATGTTTCTTTTAGGATTTTAATAAAAATAGCATGCATACATAATGCTGTCATTTATTTTCATTGTTAAGAATGAGAGGAATGGCCAAAGGTACATCTGAAATAAAACATAAGCTCTGCTATTTTCTATTAAAATTATATTTTAGCCAGGCTTGAAGGTATACATCTATAATCTGAGTATTTGGGAGGCTGAGGCAGTAGAATCAAAGGCTCAAGACCAATATCAGCAATTGTGAAGGAGGCTCTCACCAGTATAGAAAGACCCTATTTCAACATCAAAAGTAAAATAAAATGAAAAGGGCTGGGGGTATAGCCCAGAAATAGAATACATCTGAGTTCAGTCTCTAGTACCAAAAAATGAGTGTATGTTTGTGTGTATGTGTGTTAGTTCAAATTTTATTGTATTTTCTATAATTCTGTTGTTTATGTTTTATAATACTTATATGAACTTATAAATGTATAGAATACATATTAAATTAACCTCCTGGAGAGAAACGCTTCAAAGAACACAATGGATAATTAAAATTTTGCCACAATATTCATAGTTCTATTATTGGGCATTTTTTCACAATTACAAAGATTTGGTTAAAGTTTTTACTTTTAACCATCACTCTATCAATATTTAAGTTTTAATATCTGTACTTTTAGGGGCAAAAAATTTGCTAAGGGCTATACAATATTGTTTTTAAATGGTTTTCATTAACAAGTGAACAGAAACTCAAAAGGCAGTTATAGAAAAATGTCATACGGATGGTGTAGGATATTAGTACAAATCAAATTCATAGAAGAGAGAAGTCATGTGAAGCTATACTTCTCAGAAAGGGAGAGCTGGCATTTCAGCTAGAACTTTCGACAGATAAGGATGGTAGTGGTGTCTAGCAGGTGAAAAGATAACAGAAGACAAAAAGAAAGATAATACTAAACCCCTTGGTTTGTAACAGAATGATCCCTTTGACTGGAATGGTGGTGATTTTACACAAATAGAACAGAAGAGTTGGAAATGATAGCGAGGATTGCAGTGTGCACAGATAGGTAGTTCTAAATGTCAACAATGTGGGAGGTTATCCTGTGGGAAATGGAAAGTTACCGAATGTGATCAAGGGAGGGAATTACAGAGAGGAGAGACAATATAATTCATCTATGTACCTTGGCAAGGTAAATTGAATTGCAGAAGATTATTTATTGTGAAAATGTAGTTCATTTATTTAATGAAGTTTTATTACATTTTCTGGAAATAGTAAGGTTTTAGGGTAAATATAGCAAAGTTTAGAGCACCATGCGGTCATATTGTGCCAAGGAACCGAGTCTCTCACTTGAACTACATGAGATTTACACTGCTCCAAAGGTTTCTGCTAGAATACACAATGGAGCAAATAGCAAGAGAAAATGTAGTTTACCTTTTTATTCTTATTACGCTCTAGTATGCTTAATAAAGGAATGTGGTAAACTAGATCTGAAGACATGACAGAAATATAAGAAAAAGAGACATATTCTCTCTGTTTAGTCCATCCTCAAATATTTTAAGACAATTAAGTCAAGGGTGGTGCTACATGTCTATAATCACAGTACTTGGGAAGCTGAGACAGGAGAAATGCAAATTTGAGGACAGCTTCAGCAACTTAGTCAGACCCTCAGCAATTTAGCCAGACCATGTTTCAAAATAAAATAAACCTCCGGTGTAGGTCAGAGGTGGAATGTCCCTGAGTTCAATTTTTAGTACCCCCGCAAAAAGAAGAATGTATATTCTCTCCAACTACATGAAAAATTAACACAGATTGAGAAAATAGAGGGAAAAGGAGTTGTTTTAAGAGAGAGGTAAAATTTTAAGCCATTAAAACAAAAGGGAAAATACCAGAGAAGGAGATGGCTAAGCAGTGACAACATTTGACCATAATAAGCAAAGAACAGAATGAAAATCGAGTAGGGACCTGCTGTATCCATTAGATATTGTGAGTAATCTAGATTAAAAGTACTGGGAATAATGTCAGTAGGTTATGCACAAACAATTTGTAATGTAACATAGGGGTCTTGAGCATCAAGGCAGATTTTGGAATCCACAGAGGAATAAAGCTCTGGTGAATTCCAAGGATCAAAGGAGTAACTCACGTAAGTAAAGGAGGTGGGACATCCCAGATGCTTCTTTGGCCATAGCAAGTGCAGCCAAGCCTTCCACTAAGAAAAGGACCTGTGATTCTTTAGACAAAATTATTATCTAATAAAAGTAATATTCAGTATACATTGAACAACTTCTATATGGCAAGCAACGATCTAGTAAGTCATTCAGTTTTTACAACAATCCTATGAGAGATGTTATCACTCTTTTCTTATTGGCCTAGATAGCTCCAGACAGTGTCCATACAACAATGAATGAAACAACAAAATTACAGCCCTTAAGTAGCTTTAAAGTCTTGTGTTAGAAGGTCCAGAATGAAATAGTAATGTTTATTATATACCATGTCAATAAATTAAAGAAAAATAGACCAAAGGTTTATTACAGATGGAAGTGCAGTGAGGAAATTGATATTTTAAAACTGCATTTTAAGCCAGGCGTGGTGGCGCCCACTTGTAATCCCCGAGCTTGGGAGGCGGAGGCAGGAGGATCACACAGGTTCAAAGCCAGCTGTGCTGGCTTAAGAGACCCTGTTTCCAAAAGTAAAAAAAATGTATAAAATAGGTCTGGGAGTGTAGCCCAGAGGTAGAAGGGCTTCCAGAAACCCCGATACCACCCCCCAAAAAAAGAAAAAAAGGAAAACAGCATTAAGGTGAAAATAAAAAAACATAACTGTAAAACCTGTAACCTTTGAAATATTTGCCAGATGTAGGAGAAGAAGAATAAATAAATAAAAGGGGCTGAGAGTGTAACTTGGAGGTAGAATTCCTGAGGTTCAATCCCTGGTACCAAAGTAGATGATGATGATAGATAGATAAATAGATAAGAAATAGTTGTCAATTTAATATAGTTAAAGCATATGTATGGATATGGGTATGCAGTGTGTGCTGGGAAGATTTTGTTTTATATTGAGTAATGAGGAAAAATCTTTTTCAAGAAATTTGTTTGAGTTAAGACTGAAATAATATGAAGATGTCTGCAAGGGAAGATGTCTAGTATCTGGTTCTTTCCAGGTTGGAATAAAACAAGCTAGAAAAGGCCAGGCTTTGGAAAATGAGGGCCACTGGTTATCTAGAGAAAATCTATAGTGGCTGGGTCTTTTATAGAGAGGGTGATTGTACTCGATGGTCAGAGAGATGGACAAAAACAGCTTTTAAGTCATTTTTCACAATATTGTAGACATTTCCATTTCATTTTCAGGACAATGAGAAGTTGTTGAAAAATTTAAGCTGGAAAGGGACAATCTAATATCAAAATTAGATTGACTCATAGTGAAGAATAAATTTGTGCCTCATACACCTGTGCATTCATGTGTGGAGAGGCTGTCAGTAGCTGAAAGAGGTCATCATTGATCTAGGTCATTTTCCTCTCTCTCTTTTATCACTGATATTGTTCCAGTCCTGAAGACAGGTAGTAAGAAGACCTAGTAAGACAATGGTTATTGTAGATCTACCTATGATATCCAGATTCAACATATTCACAGGGCAAAGGCAACTTTCTCATCTTATGGTTTCCAACTAGCAAAGAAACGATAAACCGCCTCAACATAAATTAGCATGCAATTCATAGGGCAGAATCAATTAATAACTATGTTTGAACTGATCTCTGGCCATTGGTAAACTCGTATAGGAAACCAGGTCCTATTTAGGCTGAGGCTGCAATCAGCCATCTCAAAACACAAGCCTTTGAGATGTAGGTGAGGATCCTAAACACAATTGGAGTTTGATAAAGAACTGAGAATGTAGAAAAAGATGCTCAGTATGCAACATGCAGCATTTAACAAGATTTGTCCACTGAACGAAGTGGAAGAGAAAAAGAAGTATATTAATGCAGGAAGAATCTGGAGGGTATTGCTTGCGAATGTTTAACTTGTCAGCATATCATTAGCCAACTCTAGGTAAAATTCATATACTAACAGGTATATTTGATGTAGGGTACAGAGAAATCAAGAAATAATAGGTAAAAAGGTGACAAGAACAGAAAAAAAGGTAAAACATAACCTTAATATAAGAACTTGTTATTAAAATTCTTCACCCTTTACTCACCAAATAAGTCTATGTTTTAAGCCTGTCTCTCCCAAATGTTTGGGAAAACTGTAGATCCTATAATTAACTAAAAATGTATAATTTCCATGCCCATTGTTAACAAGACAGATGCTATTTTGAGAAACATATTTAGCATATACAGCTTGTGTGCTGATCAGATAATGAAGATCTGAGAACCCTGAGGTTGACCAGACCACTGAACCACCATAAACTGCCTCAGGACTACCAAGCTGAGATCATCCTCACCTGCCTCTTCTAGCCTACTCCTCACAAAAGTCCCGTATAAGGAAAGAGCCCTATACCCCCTAAGATGACTCTCTCCCTCTTGAGATGGTCCTCATTCTTTCTCAAATGTATATTTCCTGCCTTCTTAGATAAAGCTCAAGGTCTCTGACTGGCACATGCTGAAATTCTTTTCCAAGGACCTCACCAATCCTGAGTTCTTGAGTTGAGGACTGAACTGGTCACCCTCAACATATTCTTCTTGTTCATGTGAATGCATGAGATTTATATAAATAATGACAATAAAGATTAACATGATTCATTTGATTCTCCCTATCTTAATTGAATTTCAGATCATTAGGCAATCTTCTGATTTGTAACGTGCTTTTTCAGTTGAATGTACCTGTAGGAAGAGAATATTCTGTACTGATCAAAAGTATATGTATCTCTTATGACACCTCCTGTCTTGTGTCTAAATTTGTGCTTATAAGTTTGATTCACAGGTATTGAGTCTCATTTAATTGACCATAGCTGGGTTTCTTAGGTCTAGATCTTAGGAAAGCATTGAAACATGGATTGTTTTCATGAAGCTCTGCTTTGAACATGATAAATCTATGTATTTATTTCTTTAATGGTAAAATTCAAATGTAATCTGGAGGTTTCATATGGCCAAGAATTCTTAGTGTTTCAATTAATCAGTAAAACTTACATAGGAACTATGGGAAATCTTTTCACATAGAATTCTACTCTGCAGTAAATTCTATTAACATATTTATTGGTATAAATTCTAAACAATAGCTCTACACTTTATACTACCTGATCCTGTATTTGAAGTTCAACAACAACTTTAAACATGCATATTCAGTTCTGAGTGAATAATAATATTTAGAAAATAAATTATATGGGACAGTGTTAGATCTCTTTTGTGTTAAAGATGCACACCAGATGGGTAAATGAGTCTGAATCGCCTGTGTTTGTTGCTGTTTTGGTTTTTCATGCACATGAGAAGAAGTATGTGTTTGTAGCCTTTTTTTTTTTTTCTCTCCTTGCATCAGTGCTTTAGAGGCAATTCAACAAATTATTTTTCAGATCAGTACACTCATGCATTCTGTTCACAGGATACATGGCTTACATTTCTATCTTGACAAGAAAGAAATGCATTATCAAACACAAAGAAACAGGTAGCATGGCTACGACAATCTGAGAATGCCAAGTCATTATTCCTTTTCTCTCATGCTCTTTTTACCTGCAACTTTTATTTTCCAATATGGAATATAATTATAAATGGATAAAATGTATTCCATTTTCTCACCATAAATACTATGCAAGTATTTTTATCTTCAAACATCTAGATTTTGAATAACTGGAAAACTCTCTTTTCTTTCTCTTTACACTCATCAACACGCACGCACACACACACACACACACACACACACACACACACACACCTGGGAATTGCATGCAGCTAGACATAAGGCCTTTGAACAACATGCTTCGTAGGTGAGAATGGCATCGATTAAATCTTTTGTGATTGGCATGTTTAGGGAAATTCAGCCTGTCAGTCATCCAAGAGAAAGGCATGCTTTTATATACATTTCCCAAAGCATTTTCAGGCTTTAGTGAGTTTCCATGACTGAGTCTGGGATTGTATAAATCAATACAGCTGTGTTTTCCTACTAAATGCCTGCATTTATGTGGACATTAAGAGAATGTGACCTATGTGATAGTTTCCAAAATACAAAGCGAATTCAACTGTATTAGCACAGGCTGTCATAACAAAACATCTCAAACTGCTCTTTTTTTAACAACATAAATTTTATTTTCTCCCAGTTCTAGAGACTAGGGATATAAAATTAAGGATCGATTTCTGCTGAAGCCTCTCTTCCTAAACTCTCCTGGCTTCTGTTTCACTGTGTTTTCACAGGGCCTCCTCTTTGAACACAGAGAAAGGAATCTCTGCTGCTCTTCCTTTTGTTTTAAAGACACCAGTCCTGCAGGATTAGGGCCCTACCCTTATGACCTGTTTACCTGCTTAAAATACCTATCTCCAAATACATTGGGGTTTAGAGCATAGCATATGAATTCTGAGGGGGCACAAATTGGGGACATAATACTACTTTGCCACAGCAATTGAGAACTGCGTAAGAATAAGCAGTTGAATAGATGAAAATGTTGCACCCCGGGATATACTTATATTTTCTCTTATGTAAAACATTATCTAGCAATGAACTTAACTTACCACATCTCTGCATCAAAGCCCTTTTACCCTGTCATCTGAAATATTCCCTTCTGTATAATTCAATATAATCTGCTTTACCATTTCCTGTGAAAAAAAGAGACTGTAATAGCATGATGGGACATGAAATGACAGATTTTTATAATAATGCCCTAAAGGAATTGCCCCGGTGAACTGCGCGGTGTGATTCTAAAACTGGGCTCAGCATTCACAGCACAAGTTTAATGGGAAAGACTTCTTAAATCATTTCAGTTTGCATTATAAAATAGGAATATTTTTAAGATTTTTTTTTCTTGAAACTTACCTATTGGCTTGAGTGCCAGAAGATTTGTCTGGTAAAGGCTCATCTACTAGCTAATTCATGTCAAGAGAAATGGAATTCCTGGCATTCCAACCTTGCCACATTATCAAGAAAATATAGGATATGAAACTATTTTACAAACACTAAGATGTCATACTGATTTTCTTGACTTGTGCACTGAAATATTTACTGGTGTGGAAGACAGCAATATAAACTAGTTCTAGAAGTCAATAACTTTAAAAAAGTTTATTTTCTTCTACGAAGCATGTTATATAAGCAGAAAATAAATACAGATCAATATTCTCATGAACTTAAAAAAAATGAAGATGTTGAAAAAAATAGGTTAGTCCATGGAAGACTGAATAGAAAAATATATATGAACACCAACCGATGCTAAAAGGCATTTGACACAATTCAGCATCATATATTCCTTCTGGAGAAACTTCTAGATAGTCACATTTAATTTTATTTCCAAACTCTTTTAATATCTTGGAACTAACTTTCCTGTTTACCTGGATAAGCTGTGAAGAGTGAAAGTTGAATAAAAGTCCTGCCTTCAGTGGCCTAAGATAAAAAAAAAGTGTGAAAGCCACAGAACCCTTAGCCAAAATATAGTGGAATGAATGAAGTTGTCCTGGGAGATAAAGTGAAGTGAGAAAAGAGAAGTATCCTCTTTTTCTTCATATGTATCTTTCATTTTGTCTTTTTTAATTTTTTGTCTTTTCAGTTGTGATTTCTGCTATTATTAAATGAAAATTCATAAGGGGTCAAGAGCCATGCTAGCTTTTAAGAGGATGGTAGTCTGCTTTGGGGCAGGGAGGACCTCTGGGGAAAGTGGTACTTCAAGTACCACTTCAAGTACCACTTCAAGAAAGGAATCACAAAAGATTGCAAATGACTTTTGCTGGAGTCACTCTAAACCCAGGTGATGGTGTTTACTAAGGCCTTGAGTCCTCAAGGGTCTGCCTCCTTTAAGGAAGCAGTTGTGAACCCCTTTAGTACTCTGAGTAATGAAAGTTATTACACAAAAAGTTAGTGTTTTTCTTTAAATACTTAAGTTGTTCAACCGGGTATTATGATAAAATTCTTAGAAGAGTAAGCCAGTATTCAAATAAGTTGACATAACACAATCACTTGACGGTAGAGACTAGTTCTTGTTAGAGTTCTAGGAGCAGAGCATGGTGGTGCACACTTGTAATCCCAGAATTTAATTTAAGAGGCTTAAATAGTAGGATCAGAGTTTTTGCACATGGACAGCCTCAGGTACTACTTAGTAAAGACTTTTGCAACTCAATGAGACCCTGTATCAAAAGGAAGAATAAAAAGTAGGGCTGAGGGTGTAGCACAGAGGTAGAATGCCCCTGTGTTCATCCCCAGTAACTTAAAAAAAAAAAAAAAAAAAAAAAGTTCTAGGGATTTCTCCATCCTGCCAATTCACTGTTGCTATGATGAACTCCATCATTATTTCTAAGGAAAGACATCTCACCACATTTACACTACATGTATAGGAAAGTGAAATGTTAGGACTAAATTTTCCTGGCACCAAAAAGAAGGCATCATGTTCTAAAGTTGTTTGGCAAGTTGATCTTACCTTTTGCAAAAAACAAAACAAACAAACCAAAAAAAAAAAAAAAAAAGCTCCCAGGTATGCAAGAGCCCACCTGACAAAGAACCAAGCGGGTCTTATGTCCCTGAAGCAAAGCGCCTGTTCTGTACTCCGATTTTTGAGATTTATAGCTTCATATTCTTCCTGGTCAGCTACAGAGGAAGGCAGAGAAGGGGGAGACACCCTCAATTTCTAAAGAGATACTAATATTGCAAAAGAATATAAGCCCCAACCAGATTGTAAAATCGCCCCGTGGTCTAGAGAGGTGATGCATGCAGGTAATCCCAGCATTTGGGAGTCTGAGACAGGAGGATTGAGGTTCGAGGACAGCTTCTGCGACTTAGAGCCTTTGCAACTCAGTGAGACCCTGTTTCAAAATAAAGAATAAAAAAAATAGAGCTGGGGATGTAGCTCAGAGGTAGAAAGTCCCTGGGTTCCATACTCAATACCACAAAAAATAATAAATAAATAAATAAATAAATAAGGAGAAAAGCGGGGCTTAAGAGCCCCGCTAACAACAAATCTCCATTAAGACAAAATCAGCGCCTTTCAAAGCCAGAAAACAACATCACCAGAGAAACAAAAAAAATCACCAGGCTCCAGAGAGAAAGCGGACTGAGAACAGAGCCACAGAGGAGATCCTCACACCCGAGGACACGGCAGACGCAGCAGCAGCGCCATACTGCTGGCGGCACCAGCAAATTCACGGGATGGCCACAGCAAGCCGAGGGGAGCCGCTGCGGAACAGCCAGGCGGGATTTCTCGGTGCAGAGGACATCTAAAGCTCCCAGTTGCTGAGCTCAGCACACGCTGCAGGGATTCAGAGTGGAAATCAAAACCAAGAAAAAAAAACGCCAGCCCAAGAGCCGAGGGCGTAGCAGCGGCGCCATATTGCCACCGGCGGCAGCAGCACCGAATTCACCAAATTCAGTACAGCTACACATGCGTACTCAAGAACAGTGAGTCAAATTGCGGGCCACAGAGGAGAAATCCCAGTACTGTACTCACTGGGACTTGACCCAGTGGGAGAGGGGCGGTGGCAGTGATATCACACCATAGGAGAACATGCAACCTGGAACCCCCCACAGTCTAAAGCAGCCTCTATCGACTCTCTGGGTCGGAGACTCTGTGATACAACCCAGTAAAGGAGTAGTGGGGTCTGACATACTACTGACTCGAGATCCAGAACACCTTAAGTGAAGTCATAGTGACCCAAGGGAAGAACCCAGAGAAGGCACAAACTTCTGAAATCATGGGAAAGAGGAATAATACTGGAGCAATGAATGTTCACAACCCCACAACATCAGAACCCAATAAAACAGAAATTCAGAGATTTCTAGAAGATCAAATCAGGAAAATAACTGTAGAAATAATAGAGGTGCTTCGAAAAGAACTCAGAGAGAGCCAAAAAGAGATAAAGGATGCAATTAATGAAGTAAAGGCCTCAATTCAAAGCACAAACAACCGATTAGAACACATGGAGAACAGAATCTCGCTCTTAGAAGTTGATCATTCCAAAAATGAATGCATAGTTTCTAATCTAGGAAAAAATATCCGACAGCAGGAATCTGATATTGAAGAAATATGAGCCCATTTTAACAGAGCTAACCTAAGAATAATTGGAATAGAGGAGGGGAAATAAAGTGAAACCAAAGGGATCAACAATCTCTTCAAGGAAGTAATAGCAGAAAATTTTCCAGACATAGAGCAAGAGGTCGATACACAGGTCCAGGAAACTTATAGAACTCCCTTTAGACAGGATCAGAGAAGAGGATCCCCACGCCACATAATTGTCAAAATGACCAATGTGGAAGCCAAGCAGAGAATCTTAAAGGCAACAAAAGCAAAGGGCCAAGTGACATTCAGAGGCAAACCAATTAGAATCACTCCAGACTTCCCAAACCAAGTTATGAGAGCCAGAAGGGCTTGGAGTAACATATTCCCAATTTTGAAAGAAAACAACTTCCAGCCAAAAATTTCCTACCCAGCAAAACTTTCTATCAAATTAGATGGAAAAATAAGAAGCTTCCATGACAAACAGAAACTGAAGGAATTTATGTCTTCAAAACCAGCACTAGAGAAAATACTCAAAGAGATTAACTACAAAGAAGAAATACGTAACACACATCAGAACTAGAGAAACAAGATTTTCCATCCAACAGACAATTAAGATTGGTTATCTGTGGAGATTCATTATTTATGTTAGTCTTTTACCTATCTCTAAAGGGTATTGTTTGCCTTTATTGTTGTTAATTTTTAGGATTTCTAGTTTGAATATTAATATACCTTCAGATATAGCATTTGGAAATATTTTATCCCATTCTATTAGTAACTGTTAACTCTGTTTACATTGTCTTTGGATATACAATATGTTTTTTTATTTTTTAGGGAGTTTGTATACTCTTCTGTTGCCTGTGCCATTGAAGTCATAACCAAGAAATCACTGCCAATTTCAATGTTGTGAGGTTTTATGACCCAGATTTTCTCCTAAAAGTTTATAGTCTTAAGATTTATATTTAGGTCTTTTATCTATTTTGAGTTAATATTTGTATATGGTATTAGGTAAGGGTCCAATTTTATTCTTTTCCATGTAATTATTATTTTTCAACAATATTTAGTTAAAAGATTATTATTTCTACCACCAAATGTTCGTGGAAACCTTGTCAAAAATAACTTGACAATATAGGGAAGAATTTAGCTCTAGGCTTTTATTTAACTCCAATGGTTTATATATCTGCCTTTAGAATAGTACTACACTGTTTCAATTATTGTAGCTTTATATGGTTTGAAATCAGAAAATATATATCTTCTAGCTTTGTTCTTTTTCAAGATTGTTGTGGGTACCTAGAGTCCATATTCCATATTAGGATAGATTTTTTTTTCTGAAAAATAAATATATAAATATATGATAGTTTCACCTAAAAAATAGAAAAAATAGATTCCCTGGTAAGAAAGAAAGCAAAAAGAAATATTGAAATGTTATCTTTAAGTCATCAAAAGCTTGGTATCAGACAAATGAAACTGTTATGTGAGACTATCATTTTTAATTTTTGATAATTTGCTATAATACTAGATGTCAATCACTAAGCCAAGCATGGGAGGGGGGGATGGGGAGAGAAGGGGGTGGGGATCGGGTGGGGGCTGACTGGGCGATGTGTGTATGTATGTCTACAAAAGTTTGTATCCCACTATGATGTATGAATACAGTGCACCAATTAAAATAAATAAATAAAAAAAATTAAAAAAAAATTTTAGAAGAGGGAACTGGAGCTGGGGATGTAGCTTGTAGGTAAAATGTCCCTGGAGTCAATCCCCAGTATTGCACCCCTCAAAAATATCATCCAAACCTGGTATCTGTTTTATCTTATTATATACTATTCTCTTCTGGTCAGTATCAGGCAGGAATGCCCATTTGAAAAGCTGGAGAACAGCCATCGACTCATTTCATCCTTGTTAAAATAGGATTCTACTGGCTGGGCGTGGTGGCGCAGGCCTGTGATCCCGCCATTCGGAAAGATCTCTGTTTGCGGGCAGCCTCAGCTACTTAGCGAGGCCCTTTCCAACTCAGTGAGACCCTGTTTCAAAAAAAAAAAGACTAAAAAAAAATAGGGGTTGGAGATACAATGCCCCTGGGTTCCATCCCTAGTACGGCAAAAAAGAAAAGAAAAAAAAAAGATTCCACTCCTAAAGGTCTATTATAATAGAAATCAAGTCTAATGAAATCAAAGAACAACAATCGCTGGCGAGGATGTGGGGAAAGAGGAACTCTTTTACACTGCTGGTGGGAGTGCAAACTAGTTCAGCCACTATGGAGATCTGTGTGGAGATTCCTTAGTTCAGCCACTATGGAGATCTGTGTGGAGATTCCTTAGTTCAGCCACTATGGAGATCTGTGTGGAGATTCCTTAGAAAACTGGGAATAGATCCACCAGTTGATCCGCTATACCACTCCTGGGTATCTTTCCAAAGGGATTGAAATCAGAGAAATACGTTAACATATGCAAACCCATGTTCATAATAGCACAATTCACAATAGCCAAAATATGGAACCAAGCTAGGTCTCCATCAACAGATGAATGGATTGCAAAATTATGGAAAATAAACACAATGGAATTCTACTCAGCAATAAAGAAGAATAAAATAATAGCATTTGCAAGAAGATGGAAGGAACTAGAGAACATTATGTTAAGTGAGATTAGTCAAGCACAGAAAGAGAAGGGACATACGTTATCTCTAATATGCCCAAGCTAGGGAGCAGTGGTAATACCAGAGGGACTCCAGATGATGGAGGGGAAATCTCAGCAAAGCCTGAACGGAAGGATAGGAGAGGAAGAAAGCTGAGGTTGTTCAATGGAGGAGCTACATACGAATATGTGTAACAGCATAAATACAACATGATTAACCTGGACACTCTCTATTGGAGGGGAGGGAAAGGGAGGGGGAAGGGCATGGAGCACAATGTAAATGTACACCACTTATAAAAAATAAAAATTAAATAAAAATAAATAAATAAATAAAATGGCCTTGTAAGGTAAGGTTTTCTTTTGACAGAAGATATCCAATTCTATTCTCACATCTAAATTACAGTATAGATAGTTCATATAGTGTCTATTGGGGTTGACAGGACTAACAAAATGTATTTGTATAAAAAATAAGCAGTGTCCAGTTGAAGCATATGCTTTGCGTGTGTGTGTGTGTGTGTGTGTGTGTGTGTGTGTGTGTGTGTGTGTGGTACTGGGGTTCCTGGAAGCCCTTCTGTCTCCGGGCTACACTCCCAGACCTATTTTATATTTTTTATTTGGAAACAGGGTCTCTTAAGCCAGCGAGGCTGGCTCCGAACCAGCGCGATCCTCCTGTCTCCGCCTCCCAAGCGCGGGGATTACAAGCGTGCGCCACCACGCCTGGCGAAGCATATGCTTTTCTATATGCAAAAAAGAATGTATACTTTTGTGTTTCCATTTAAAGTGTTAAATATTCAGGTACTTGATTATGATTCTAAAACATTTCATGGATTTTTAAAATTTTCTACAAGTTACATATAAACAGTTACTCAGGAGAAATTCTCCTACTAGATATTGTGAACAGATAAAGTTTAAGGTTACAATAAATTTCCACTTTCTAATTGAAATACTATTAGGATAATTTAATAGCTTCAGTGTAGCTAATAATAAAAGCAAACAAAAAGATATTTTTTCAGTTTATAACATAAATTAAATAACTTCAATTAATATAAGACCTATTCATACTTTTCTTTCAGGGGTCTTCTTACAAATAGAAAAAAATTGAATTTTAGTACTATTCAATTTTCACTTCTTCCAGAAAAGTATTTTCTCCTTTTATAGCTGTCTAAATCAAAAATACTATATTCTGTATAATATACTTACCTTTCTAAATTAAAATTTGAAATTAAGAATTCTTTATATTTTTCAAAACATTTTTGAGTAATAAAATTTTAAGATTAATTTTTATAATTATTTATACCTATGGTTTTGCTTAGTGAATGAAATTAAAAAGTCAAAACCATGCTGTATTTCTCTTTTAATGCAAAAGTCCCAAACTATATAATTTCTATCCAAGGTCTTTATCCATATCCAGTTACATTTAGATTAAATATTTTTTAATTGGACTGAATATTTGGAAATAATCTAGGGTGACCTGTCTGCAAATTTTTAACTTTATCCTTAACTGTTATTCTGGTCAATTCAAGCTTGTTTTCTATTATAAAGTTCTTGAAATTTATAAAAATAAAAATATTTGAAGCTAATAATATGGAAAGATTCTTTGTTATGTATTTCTACTTAATGTAGGGAAATATCTGCCACTTTTAATCACGTTGATTTGCAATTTATAACTCATTTTATGAGTATATGTAATCAGTATATGAGTATATGTTATCCTTTTAATTATTTTTTTAGGTGGTACTGGGAATTGAACCCAGGTACATTTTACTTCCAAGCTATACCCCCAGCCCAATTTTTTATTCTCTATTTTGAGACACAGTCTTGCTAAGTTGAGGAGGGCCTCACTAAGCAGCTGAGGCTAGCCACGAACTTGCAATCCTCTTCTCTCAGCTTCTCAGTTACTGGGATTACAATCATGTGCCACCTTACCCGGTGTATATGTCATCTTTTAAGTGTTTGATAAACAGTTACTTTTCCTGGGACATGAATTATAATGTGGCTTCCATATTTCTGCTGTTAACTGAGGACCAAAGATATGTAACAGTGTGAATAGAGCTTAAACCCAGCATTTTCAATCACATCCATCATTATCCAAGTATTCTTTTTCCATTCTATAGATCCACAGAGATTTTCTGTAATTGCAAAAATCTGAAATCAGGACTCTGACAAATTCCCTTAGCTAATGATGAATTTTCTGGTAAGAAGATGTGTATCCCTAATATAGACTAGAATTCTATAGTATGTCTATGGTGTTAACATAATTACAGAGTTTTCTTTTTTAAAACTCATACTTAGATTTCCCCTTCCCTTTTCTTAACACTTCTCTTTTTAGTTAGGCTGTGAATATTTTTCACAGCTCTAGTTACAAAGAAGACTATATTATCGCACTTTAAAATCAGTCATTTAACATGGGTTCAAAAGTAAATAAACATTAATTGGCAGTTTTGTTATCATTCCAAATGCCCTCTTCCTAATTAATTTGAGAGTGAGGTTCTCAGTCATCATTGAGCTTTAACCTAAGTGTCAAGAGCCTTATACCTACAAAAATTTAATAATTTACAATATAGAGCATTATGCTTCCATTGATATCTGTGTTTATGTTCTTGAGTAAAGTTAGACACCAGCTCATCATTCTGACACCCTTTTTCATCCAATGCAACAAGAAAATGTTTCTTGCCTTTACTTTGCTTGAGAAGTTGCCTTTCACTGAGCTAATTACACAGTCTTCTCACTTGTGATGATGAGAAAAACACTCAGGTTGCCAGATGGTACTGTTGGTTTTTGAGAAAAGACCATAATATGAATGTTCTATCACTGCTGGAGCCACTATTAGTCAGTCAATGGATCTAAAAATCTACACTAGATGAATTCAAAGTGGAAGAGAAGATATCTTGGCTCAAATAATTCACTATGATTTTTATTAGGAAGCTCTGAGAATAATTTGAAAATATTTTTAGTTCCATCATTGTTTTACATTAAACACACGTGATGTATTGGCTATTTAAAGCATGTTTGATCAGTGTTTTGACATTTTCAAATAATTTCATTCTAAATTACCCCCTCTTTTCTCTCTCAAGTTGGAATTAACTTGTGAGAGTATAACATGTTTATCTAGGGCTCACACCTTGACAAAGTTTACACTGACACCATTTCATTTAATTCTCATCAATCTCCTGAGATAGGAAAAATAATTCAGTCAAGATCACACCACTGGGAACTTGTAAAGGTATTAATTGAAGTTAACTCTAAAGTCCCTGTATTTTCTATTGCCATGTACTTTCCTAGCTTTGCAGATCTGAATTTTAAGGCATTGTTCATAAATGTGTAATATCTTCAAAGACGTGTGAAAGTTAGCAAGACTGTGGAGAAACTGCTTTTTTCTTGTTGGCAATTTTTTTTATTTCTTTTTTTCTAAAGTCATAAGTTAGTAAAAAGAAAACATTTTACTACATTTAGATCATTTTTATATTAATCAAGGACACTTGTCATTTAGATCATTTTCATATTAAAAAAGAACACTTGTCATTTAGAATAGTTTTATATTAGTAAAGAACACTTGTCATTTGTATGAATAAAAAACACTTGTGGCCTTTAAGTTACAAATGAATAAATGTTACTGTAGTATTATTAAGTAAATATATGGGGAGGAAATTTAGAATAATCCATTTCTTTATACATAAAGGCAACTTAGTTTTTATTAAAGAATAACATTATTTTTTCAATTTTACTTATAAGAATGAATAACTCTTATGCATATTTAAGTAGCAATTTAGTGACAGTCACATTTTGGAGGGTATAGGAATCAGGAATAAGAGAGTATTTTTACCAATTGAACACTTTCTATGAAAACAGGCAGAGATAGTGAGGAGACAATCCATAGGACAGACATAGATTAAGATATCCAGTGGAAATTTATTAAGAGCTAAAATGCTTATACTAACTGTTTTCTCAAGATGCTGCATTTCTTATATATGTAGCTGAATTCAAATTTTAAAATACCTTATCCAGGGAAACCCTTTTATCTATCATCAGCATCCTTCTGATGATAAGATTAAGGTTTAGAAGATGCCAGCACGCTGTTCAGTACTAAAAAGTTTCTGGACCATTTAGAAAATTGTTAGGACAACTGAATATAAAAGTATAAAATTAGAAGTCAATTTATTTCTTATACTATTCAAAAAGAAATAATTCAAAATGTATGCAAGGCAAAAATTTACCTAAAAATGTAAAATCCTTATAATAAAATATAGAGGTACACCTTCATAATGTTGGATTAGGAAAAAACTTTTTGGACATAATAGCAAATGCAGAAATCACAGAAGCATTTAGGTGAACTGAGCTTCATGAAAATAAAAAGTATTTGTTCATCAGAGAACAACAAAAATATAGTGAAAAGACAAGTGGTATGGGCAAAAATGTTTTATTTATTTACTTATTTATTTATTTATTTATTTATTTAGCAGTACTGAGCATTGAACCCAGGGGCATTCTACCTCTGAGCTATACCTCCAGCCCTATTATTTTTCCTTTATTTTGAAATAAGATCTCACTAAGTTGTGGAGGGCCTAAGTAGCTGAGGCTGGCTGAGAACTAGGATACTTACAAACAATTACCATCACACCTAGCTAGTCAAATCAAGCAGGACATGGTGGTTCATGCTTGTAATCCCAGTACTTGGGAAGCTGAGACAGGAGGATCCAAGTTCTCAGCCAACCTCAGCCACTTAGTGAGACCCTGTTTCAAAATAAGGAATAAAAAATAGGGCTGGGGATGTAGCTTGGAGGTAGATGCCTCTGGGTTCCATTCCCAGTACCACACACTCACACACACACACACACACACACACACACACACACACATATGTATATACTTAAATCAAATACATATTAAGAAATATACACATATACATATTGGTGTTTATATTTTTAAATAGAATCACATGTTTTGTATGTTTTTTCACATGTTTATGTATATATACATATATATGTATATGTAATTTTTAGAACTCAATAATAAAAAGGTAAAAATAAAATGGATAATGCTGTGAATATGTTTATCCAAAGAAGACTAAAAATGTTCAGGATGCACCTGGAAATTTGTTTCATATCATTTGACATTAAGGGAATGCAAATCAAAACCAAAATGAAGATCACTTCACATTACCAGGGATGCTACTCTCAAAAAAAAAAAAAAAAAAATAGGGGAATAGGATCCAGAGAGAAGCATGCCAAATTCTCTGTATATGTATGTTCCTAGCACTTTGAACCTCATTATGATGTATAATTT
Source organism: Muscardinus avellanarius (assembly GCF_963383645.1). Classification (NCBI taxonomy): domain Eukaryota; kingdom Metazoa; phylum Chordata; class Mammalia; order Rodentia; family Gliridae; genus Muscardinus; species Muscardinus avellanarius. The sequence goes on along the minus strand of NC_137786.1, from coordinate 20,420,010 downwards.
TAATGTACCAATAAGAGTATATTCGATAAAGAGGCAATACTTGGTATTTGCGAGGATGTGAAATAAAAAAAAATCTTCACCTATTGTTTGAGGGAATGCAAAATAGCCTTGCTGCTCTGGAAAACAGTTTGGTTGTTCTTCGAAATGTTAAATACAGTGTTGCTACATAATCCATCAATTCTACACCTAGGCATATATTCAAGAGAAATGGAAACATATGTTCACACAAAAACTGCTGCACAATGTTCATGACAGCATCATTCCTAAGAGTGAACAAGTGGAAATAGCCCAAATGTCCACCAGCCGAACAATGAAAACATTTGATGTGTTATATTCATACAATGCAATATTATTTGACAGTAAGAATGAAAAAAGTACTGGTGCATACTTTAGTATGAATGAAGCTTGGGAACAGGTGACATGAAAGAAACCAGTCACAAAAGACCACATATAGTGTGGTTCTATTTGCTTGAAATGTTCAGAGTAGGCAAGTTTATAACAACAGATAGTAATTGTGCCTAGTACTGGATCAATGTGTGGGGAGAGTATATTAGGAGTATAGGTATAATCTGGGGTGATGGAATAGTCTAAAATTGAGGTTTGGTGATTGTTTTACTACTGTAAATATATTAAAAACTGGATGATTATACATTTCAGAGGACAAATGATACATTATTTATACCTTAATAAAGCTTGCTAAACTATGAATGGGCTGTGAATCCAAGAAGTTTGGCTTCAAATCATCACAATAAAATATATTTAAAGGCCCTTACTGCGGATCTTTCAAGACCTATATTTGCAATAGAAGAAAGACTATCATATGAATTTTTTTAGCCTATTTGAGGAAAAAATAAAAATAAAAACCTCTCTGGGCATATCCAATCCTATCAATTAAAAAACTTTTGCATTGATTTGATTGAAGATTAATATGTGCTATTTTATGGATCCTAATTGAAGAACAAAAGTCATTGACTCAAAACGTGCACATGTGCATCATGCGTGTGTATGTGTGTGTGTGTGTGTGTGTGTGTGTAGAGCTCTGTAGTGATGGAAGAATCACAGATAAAAGCAAAGGTTGGATATGGTTCAGAGAAGGTGAACACTAATTTCTCCAGTTCTTTTTTCATACTTTAAAATGCACTGACATTTCTTTGAGACATTTCTTTGATTCCAGCTTCTGCAAGGCATTAAAAGTCCTAAGAATATGTCACGTCTTTTATGTTTTGCTCAGCATTGTGAATTGAGCAAGTGAAGGTATCAGCGGTTTTGATTTCACCCATCACTTTAATTGCTATGCTCATAAACAGTGTATGAGTATACAGACCCTCAGATTTTATCTAACAAGCATTTTATTTCTCTTACAATATTATAAATGCTGCGGCAACAAATGTTGTTAGTCAAAAGACAAGAGCCTGAGACAATGTATATCAGAATGTTCAGAAATCTCCGGAACAATGGGAGGTGGGACTTTTACTGAAATGTATGTTGGAAGATACCTATTAAGGTCCATCACATAATCTTTGACTAAAGTTATATTACTTCCCTTCTATTGATACTGACTTTGCATTAAGGAAGAAGGAGTAAGTTGAAGGACTAAAGTGTACTCTATGCCGTACATTTTTTCCTGAAGGCCTCAAGGCAACGGTATCTCAAGGTTACTTCTTGAAACGTCTATTCTGTGCACCACCATTCCCAGCAAAGACAAAATCCCCGGAGCTTCCACAGCATGCACCATGTCAGATCTCTGTATGCTTGTAGGATGTTATCCTAAACAAAATAGTTTTCTCTACTTGAAATTCGTCTTGCACAAGTTTCTTCCAAGTTATTTGTCCAATTTCTTCCTTGGTGAGGAAGGTGATATAAAGTAAAGAAGGTGGGGGGGTTTGGGGGGAACTCTGATTTATTTTTGGCACTTAGCTCAATTTGCTTTTACTTGTTTAGGAAATTGCTTTTTCAATGCAGAAAAATGTGTTGCAGTGAAGTAATTCCATAGGTTTGATGGCACTGCAGCGTGTTTCTTGCCTGTATCTGTTCTAAGTGTAAATGAAATGCACAGAAGGCAGGATTACCATTATTTACTCCCTTTTATTGCTGCTCTTTCTTACCTACTAGATTACATGCGTGTTAACTGAAGTTACTGTTTACACTTATTTAACGGTATTGACTGAAATAACCCTGAATCTCCTCCAGTGAGGACTGATTTAGCTACAAATCACTGTTCCAGCTCTGAAATCATTAATCAGCCTTAGGCAAGATCCATTATGTGGGATTTCAGTGTAGAAGAAATATTAACAGCTCCCTGGAAGAAACGTTACCATCGTGTTGGCTGTGGCTCCCTGCTGGAGCAGCAAATTACCCTCAAGTAATAATTATAATACATTAGTAGAGGTTTAATTTCCAATAAGTGCTGTCTGTTTAAGAAATGGCAATCTCACCATGGCTCAGAGAACAATAGATCATGTTATCAGCAAGAATAAACCTACATGGAATTAAATGAAAGATAATAAAAAATTCATTACAGTTTGAAAACTGTAGAAAAAAAAGAGAAGCCAGTGTGAGGCCCTCAGTAGCATTTTTGTAGAAAAACTTCATGTTTATAGTTTATAGATCATCTCTGTGGATGGTATTAGGAATGACTATGAATGTTTTTTCTCAACTTTAGATAGCAAAGTCACTAATTTACTAGTTGATATCTGAAATGACAGGTTTGTGATAATGTTATTTTTTTCAACTGAGTGGATAATACTGATGAACATAATAAATCAATAGGGAAAATTCACTTTTTAGTGAACTATACATAGAAACTCACTTTTGGCATTCAAATTAATATTAATAAAAGGAAAAAATTTGAAAATATAAAAAAATCACGGTTTCATGGGAGGTCTTTTCTTACTAAGGCGATTCTACTTTCGATGGACAATAAAATATTTTTTGGAGGTAAGCCTGTAAATTGTTTAGATGGATAATTGGTTCCTAGGAGGCCAGAATAGTCTGAATTCTAGAAAGGCTACAAATCTCTACTTAAAATTTGAGATAGAATCGCTAGCGTGTGCAAAATATACTCAGGACTTTTATACCACTTGCTGCCTTTTGTCCACCTTGAAGAATGATATGAAAAACAAGCCTACATGTATAGTAAGAGTTGCTTAACTTTTAAGTTCAATGAAGAGTTATTTAAAAGCTTTTTTTTAGCTTTGACCCAAACTATTAATTTCTTCCCAAATTGGTAAATACAGAGGCAATGTCTGTAACTATTGATGTGGTCACAATGATATCTGAAACACTGATGTTTGAAGGTGGCCCGTGCTTAAGCAGTCTGCATTGTAAAGACATTTTTAGTTTAAGAGCTGGCCACAGTACTTGTACTGAGCAACTTCTGGCAAACACCGCATAAGCCAGGTTATGTATGTGGCAGTGCTGGAAAATTGTTCTTCAAGTTCAGTGAACTATCGATTTTAGAAATTCAGGGTGATTCCATTACTGAGTAAAGAGATTCATATTTTCTTAACACTGTAGAGTTGGTAGTTTGATTTATGTGTCTTCAAATGTATATACTTAGAGATTTTTCTCCCTGTTTTACCGCATGATGGATGTCTTGTCATACTGTCAGATACAGAAATCAAAATGAAAGAAAACTGTTATATGTAAGTTCTGCCTTCATTTCTGTGATGAAATACGCATTCAGATCAAATTCGTGCAGAACTCGTTTTAAAAACAAACAAAACAACCTCTTAGTTCTACCTATCAGATTTGAAACAACACAAGAACTGATTAGTTTTCTCAATATTTTAAATAATCAGAATGTTTATATTTGTAACACTTTAAGTTAATATTCTGGTGTGCCTTTACTTATAAATATCTTCAGAAAGGAGAAAGTACAAGGAATCATTTAGATAACTTCAACTTTAGAAATAAGTCTTTAAAGCATCTACAAATTACCTACTATTTTATAGCTGAATATGTGTCGTTGCTGAAAAAAATGATTCTATAAATTCATTACAAATGTAACAGTGTGACAGATTATGACCTCGAAGCCCAAATTCCACCCGAACACAGCATAATGATCTTCACAAATTACCAAAGAAAGTATGAGATCTACAACTTACCAGAATGCTTTTGTGCTATTAGATTTTTCTTATGTGATATGGTAACATAATACAATAAAAGAAAGAACTTTACTGTTTCATTCTCATCTTTAAAATATGTCATTTTAAGGTAAGGAAAAATATCACACTTTGTATTCTTGTAAAATGCCTACATATGGCAATCCACATGCATACACACACACACACACACACATATATATATATATATATATACATATACATATATATATATATATATAATTTGATAAGAAAGGCTTAACAATTTTACTTAACCAGTTATTACTATCATACACCAGAACAGTACAGAATATATAATACCACAGCAATATTTCTTTTAAATTATAATTTAAATAATTATTTGCTTAGATATACTTTAAGGCTGGGTATCATAACACGTGTCTATAACCCTAGTACTTGGGAAACTAAGACAGGAGAATTGCAAGTTTGAAAACTTGGAGAATTGATGGTTTGAGATCAGCCTCATCAATTTAGTGAGATCATTAACAACTTAGAGAGGCCCTGTTTCAAAATAAAGAACTTATGGTGTATTTTGGAGGTAGAGAACTCCTGGGTTCAATCTCCAATATGAATTAATAATTATAATAATGAATAATAATAATTATTATTAGAGGAAAGTTACCACAAGTGATTAATTAGAACTAGTAGTTTTCACAGATATCTTCCAGAGAGCTCATAGCTTATATTTGCACTTGTGCAACAAAATGTCAATTTCAGAAATTTAAAATACACTTTCAAAACATCTCTAAAAATGTAGCCATACCTTCTAAATATTAGAGTATTATACTACTTGTAGATCAGAATATAAATACAGCTGGTGTTTACTACAAACATAATGATAAACTTTCAAACTGAAACTTTTCAGGACTACAGAGGAAAATAATCAGTGGCAAGTCAATTCTAAAAACCAACAGGAAGGATAGATATCGTGTATTAAAACATGACATGGGAAAGGAATGAGCAATATATATTATGTAACTCCACAGAGCTCTAAGTAACTCCCTAAAGTGTGCTTGGTAGGAATTGCTGAGGTAGCCAACATGGTAATCCACAGATTTTAAAGTCAAGGGCTTTTGCTCTAGCATCCTTCAGCCCTAATTATTGAAAGAGCAGGAAACATAGCACTAAACAATTGACTTGCATTCTAGACCCTGCCATTTTCAACTTGTGTTTTTGAGCTAGCCTTTCAAAGTGCTCTGAGTTCCTTTCTTTACCTCTTACATGGAATAATAATATGTGAACTGCCTGTTACCTGTTACCTTTATAAAAATCAAAAGAGAAGATAAAATGTACTACTAATAATATTTGGTAACAATATTAAGGGTAATAGTCAACTACAGTTATGACATAATAATAGCAAGAAGGATTCTTTCATTCTCCTCAAGTATGTCTAGTTCCTCAGTCAGCATTCTCACTGAGTAACCCAAAACAACTGACCATACAACTTAGAAGAAGGAAAATTTATTTGTTCAGTTTTTGGAGATTTGGGGGTTCAGTCTTTTCTGGGCTGGGTTCTTCAAAGATCAGGGTATAACTGGAAACAGAGAAAGAGAGCATGGGCTTTCTCACAAGAAGTGGAAATAATAGAGAACAGAAAAGAAAGGGGATTCAAATACAAAACCACAGTCCCTAAGGCCATACCCCTAGCCACAGAGTACCAGCCTGAGTTACCACCCAGTAAATCTATCTCCATGGATGTATCCAGTGATGAGATTACAACCCACAAACTTAAGTACATCAAGTGAATATTAATACTTGAAGTCTTAAGGAGGCATTTTATGGCCGGGTGTGGTGGCACACGTAATCCCTGCGCTTGGGAGGCTGAGACAGGTGGATCGCACAGGTTCAAAGCCAGCCTCAGCTACTTAGTGAGGCTCTCAGCAACTTAGTGAGACCCTGTTTCCAAATAAAATACAAAATAGGTCTGGGAGTATAGTCCGGAGGTAAAAAGCCTCTGGGTTCCACCCCCAATACCACCAAAAAAGAAAAAAAAAGGAGGCATTTTATATCTAACCATAACACTAACTGCTTTCTGTGTATTTTAAACATTACTTTTTCACAACAACCATGTGAGATACATAGTAATACTGGCTCTGTTTTACAGTGAAAAATATGAAGAAAGATCAAGTAGCTTATCAAGGGCATACAGTTAGTGAATTTATCCAACATATGCAAGTATATTTAAATCCTCAATAGAGTAGTATTTAAATCCTGAAGACAGTAGTCCCCTGGTCTGCATTGCCCTCCCTAGCCCCTGTGGTTGAATAAATACCCTGGTATTGTTTATGAACTTCCTAAGTAGAATTTATTCTAGCACATTCTTGTTATCTATTTATTGTTAGCTCCTGAAGGAGCTTTTCTTCTGGTTCAGTATTCAATAGTGCTCTGATCAGCATTCTCACAGCCATAATCTAACGACTTGATAATGCAGTTTAGAGGAAAGATTTATTTTCTTGAGGTTTTGGGTTCAGTCTATGTGAGACTGAGAACTGAGGATGTCAGAGCATGACAGCAGGACGCGGGAGGTGAAGAAAGAGAGAGCATGTGGGCTGTGCCGCTCACATCAAGGAAGCCTGAAGCAAGAGAGAGAGCGCGAACCATATATAATCCCCAGGACCACCAGGGTACCAGGGTCCTCCCCCTCTAGCTACACCCTATTGGCCTAGGCCAAAAGCCCATTACCCTGGAATTACAAACCTCATGACTCAGTTACATCAGCTCCAAACATTAATGAATGACCTCGTCAGGGGACATTTTACATCTATCTCTAAAAAGTGGAGTCAAGCAGAATAAATGAGCCAGAATGCTCAGAATCTAAATAAACTTCTGGTGTTTCATTTTTTAACTCACATAAAAATGTGGATAAATGTGACTTCATATGAACACAGTTTAGTTATCAAAATATCATATATTTTAATTTGTATGTTAGGTGAATATTGTATCTTTAATTTTACCTATATTAACATTAGGTACTTATATTTATTATTATTTTATTAATAGTATTAATATTAATTTACCTACATTAACTTTATGCAGTTAAGCAGATAGTTGGCATCTTGATGATACGTTTCTAGCTGTAATAATAAAGAAATAATAGAAGGTAAGCTGAAGGTGGTGGTGCATGCTTGTAATCCCAGCATGCTAGAGGCTGTGACAGAAGGATTGCAGTTCAAGGATAGCCTCAGCTACTTAGTGAAGCCCTTTACAACTCAGTGAGACTCTGTTTCAAAATAAAGAATAAAAAATAGGGCTGGGGTATAGCTCAGAGGTAGACTGCCTCTGGGTTCCATCCCCATTACCAGAAAGAAAGAAAGAAAGAAAGAAAGAAAGAAAGAAAGAAAGAAAGAAAGAAAGAAAGAAAGAAAGAAAGAAAGGGGAACAAGTTTATTCTTCAGGAGCCTATATGATTTTATGATTTTAAGTTGTTATAATTATCAATATAACAAAAATGTCAATAAAATGATCTGTTATATGAGCAATATTTAATGTGTCCCAGTCATAGGGCATATTTTTCTATAATTGAGGGTCTTCTAAAAGATAAATACAAGTTTGAAATCATGTGTGCAGTTATAAATATGTAGTGAAAGAGCATTCCATTTCTTCAAACTACATTCTCATTTAGAAGAAGAAAGAAAGTTTCTTTGTTATGTATGATATTTCTAGTTCTGTTTACAATATGAGATTTTTGTCATGGTAAGAATGCATATAAAAAGTAAAAGTGATTCTAACTTTTCCAATTTTCTTCTCCAATAAACCTATTTTATTCAACTTTCCTAACATTATACTTAATAGTAATAATAAAAATGGTAACATGATTGTACTCATTTGAAAAATTAATTATTGAATTTTTAAGGTAAGGTAGTTATTTCATGCAGTATTTTCTGTGTGTGGTATTGGGGGATCAAACAGGATTTTGCACATGTTAGACAAATATTTTATTTCTACTAGTAAGCTTTCTTCCCTATTCCTTTGTTGTATATTTTAATTGCAACATATAGCTGGTAATTAATGTGAATGTGCCTTATCTGATTGTCCCATGGATAACCTCAGATAGACTCTTTTAAACTGAAAATTTAACAGAGACATATTGATTTCTTAATTTAAAGGAAAATGTAATATAAAGTAAAACATTCATTTAATGTAGTTACTTTTAAAGACAATATCTCTAAAATGCATGGATTACACTTATATAAGTGAGAAAAGGTCAAATAAGAGGTAAAGACAATTCTCTCAGTTGATGCCTCATTGTAAGAAATAGTAAAAAAAAATAATAATAATTAGCTATTTTCCTTTAGAATACCTAAGTAGTGAAAACAGGTGAATTCTTAACATATATTTTTTGGTTTTGTTTTTGTTGTTTTCTTCTTTATCATTTGAAGATATCTGCTTTTAAGTAAATTTAAAGACAGGGAAGAAAATATAGTTTGACTACTACTTTGGCCTTTCATCCTATTAAAACAATAAAATAGGGATTTCTCATGTAACTGAAAAGTAGATTTAGCTTTTATTTTTATCCATTCTTTCAGCAACACTGAAAATCAACATAGGCTTTCAGAGGACATAAACAGCCTTTTTCATAATAAATACTAATTGTAGTCTTTCTGAATTATAGGTACACATGATCTATAGAGTGGAGAAAACAAGAGGATGGGTTTGTTTTAATACTTAATTTTTTTTGTGGTATTAGGGGTGGAACCCAGAGGCTTTCTACCTCTGGGCTATACTCCCAGACCTTTTAAAATTTTTATTTGGAAACAGGGTCTCACTAAGTTGCTGAACGCCTCACTAAGTAGCTGAGGCTGGCTTAGAACCCGTGCGATCCTCCTGTCTCAGCCTCCCAAGTGTGGGGATTACAAGCGTGCGCCACCACGCCTGGCTTAATATCTAAAAATAGCACTTTTGTTCCTGGAAAATTTTATCCTTAAGTTAGTTTTATAAAATGACTAAGTTTATAATTTTTTTTTGCATTTTACAATAGCACAACAAAGCTTCATGGAGCTATTTAGTTATTTTTCATTACTACAAGTTCTCCAAGAAAATTTCCATGCATATATATTCCTTGTGAGAACATTAAGATTTTAGCACCTAAGAAATTCATTTAAAATTTTATACAATAAACACTGAATTGTTGATTTTTCTAAACAAAATTCATTGATCAATGAGAATCGGTTTAAGATTAAGCAGTAATATCTTGTAGCTGAGACTAATTGAAAAGCAATGTTTTGCATTACATATTTGTGTTGTCAAATATTTCTATAGTGAAGCACTAATTCCCCATAAAATGACATTAAATGGTAGGGCATTCAGGATACATATAGGTTTAAATGAGGTTGTGAGTTTGGGGAACTCATAATGGGATTAATGTCTGCACCTATTGAAAGAGAAAGACTATGAGAGCTCACTCTTCCTATCTCTGTCCAGGAAATTCCATGCATGGACATAAACAGAAAAAAAAAAAACTTTACAGTTTGTGATTGACTAATCTACAATGCACCGATAAAAAATAAAAAATAATAAAGATCTTCTAAATAAAAAATAAAAAGTAAAGGACTTTTATCAGGACATGATATGCTGGTTTCCAGCTTAGATTTTCCAGCTTCTATAATTGTGAGACATTTCAAAATTGAAGGTTACCCTAACCCTAATTAGCCTAGTGTGATTGTCTGATTATTTTTTGTCCAGACATGTTGAAACTCAAGTCTCAATGTGATAATTTTAAGAAGTGATTAGGTCATCAGCACCTCTTCCTCACGGATGGGATGAGTGTTCTTACAAAAGAGGGAGCTGGTTCGTCTCTTTTCAGGCAAGAACACATAGAAGAAGCCTGCTACCTGAGTGAGTTCTCATCCAACATGAATCTGTTGGCACCTGGAACTTAGACTTCCCAGACTTTAGAATCTTGTAAAAAAAATTCTGATATTGCTAACTTAGCTAGTACAAAATACTGAATTATAGCACCTTGAACAGAATAAAATAAGTAACTCAAGGCATAGTTTGAACTTTTGGCTTAGATATTTATGACGGGTTACAGGATTATTAGCATCAATAAAACCAAGGCACAAGATAGAATGTATCTGTTGCACATAATAATTTCTGTTCTTATGTTTGCATCGGCCAGTAGCATTCACCTGCAATTTGCATATTTTGCTTACAATTTCTACTTTTAATCAGACCCTCAAGATACTTCAAAATTATAAGGGGGATCTAAGACCCAGTGATTGTCTAATGGATATCAAGATGTGTGATAGGTAATATTGCTACACCTAGCACTACTGGAATTAAGTATCGTCTCTCAATGTTAATATGTCTCGTTAAAATTAAGTAAAACATACAGTCAGTAGTAGTAGTATTGTTTTCCTCTGTAATAAGTCATAACTTATTTTCTATTGTTTTAAAAAAATATATTATTGTTGGGTGTAGTGGTGCATGCCTGTAATTATAGTACTTGGAAGGCTGAGGCAGGAGAACTGCAAGTTCCAGACCAGCCTGCACAATTTAGTGGGACCCTATGTCTCAAAATAAAATTAAAAGGCATGGTGATGTAGCTTAATGGTAGAATGCCCTGGGTTTAGTCATATGTGTGTGTGTGTGTGTGTGTGTGTGTGTGTGTGTGTGTGTGTGTGTGTGTGAAAAGAGATGGAATGTTAACATATTATTATAAAATATTCTCATAATATGCAAAATATATAATAGAAATGATCACACTACGGATATGTACATGGCTTGTTTTCAATATAGGCTATAAAGCAGGTCTTAATTTTTTTCAACACTGTGTATCTTATTTATTTATTTGATTATTTTGTTGTTTGTGTTTTTGCTTTGCTTGGTGATACTACTTATTGAACCTCGGGCATTCTACCCCCGAGCTATACTTCCAGCCCTTTTCATTTACCTATATATTTATTAAAGCAGTGTATCTCAAAGTTGCTGAGAGTCTCACTATATTTCTGAGGCTGATCTCAGACCCCTGATCCTCCTGTCTCTGTATCTCATAAACTGAGAGACAGGTATGTGCCTCCATGCCTGTTTTTTTCTTTATACTATTACTATATGGAAAAGTGCTTGTCAATGAAGTAGAATCCCATCCCAGGGCTGAAAGTTTAGTGTGCAAATGTCATGTGTCTGACCAAAATTGTCATCGAATGGGGCATACTTTATTCATAACAATAGTCTCAGAGTCCAGTGTGAGTGAGCCAGGGGGACACACTGTGACACAAATTTATAAGTCCTGTGAAAGCAAGAAGCCCACTGGGGCTTGTAAACAACATGGCCCTCCACAAAGTAGGAAGTTAGAATTATTTTAAGGACTCTAAAGAAAAGACTCTATACATCATGAGCATTCTAGACAGGGTATTTATGGTTAGAATCTAATGCTTCTCTGACAATAAAAATCATGTTTATAGAAATTTAATTTTCCACTGAGATTTGCCTCAATAACACTTATTGGCACTATAGCACTACCTTATTTATTTCACATTACAAAAATTGCATACCTGGGGTTACAACAATAAAGCCAACATAACGCTAATGAGCAACCTATTTTAAGAGCATGTGTCTTTATTGGGAATAATTGCCAATTCAATTTGATGGAAGATAATTTATGAAGATAGCGATATTGCTAAATTAGTTTATTCAGGGGTTTTGATAAGTTACATTGTTATGCTGCTTTATGTGTTTTTAATATACTTAACCATATTATTATAATAAATAAATTACAAAATGTGCCAGGCATGGTGGAACACTCTATAATTCTAGTTCTTTTGGAGGCTGAAAAAAGAGAATCGCAGGTTCAAGAACAGCCTCATCAATGTAGCAAAGCTCTCAGCCACCTAGCAAAACCCTGGGTTCAATTCTCAGTGTCATGGGGGAAAAAAGTTGCAAAATAAACAATTAAGAAAAATTACAAGCCGGGCGTGGTGGTGCACGTTTGTAATCTCTGCGCTTGGGAGGCTGAGACAGGAGGATCGCGCAGGTTCAAAGCCAGCCTCAGCTACTTAGTGAGGCTCTAAGCAACTTAGTGAGACCCTGTTTCAAAATAAAATATAAAATGGGTCTGGGAGTATAGCCCGGAGGTAGAAAGCCTCTGGATTCCACCCCCAGTACCGCCAAAAAAAAAAAAAAGAAAAGAAATTACAAGTATATAGCCTCAATGTTCCAAAAACATACAACGTACAAAAAACCCTATGTGTTATAATAAGTGAACATACATAAAGACACATTTAAATTCCTACCTGAACTTTATTTACTTATTTATTTATATATTTGTAATGTTGGTTATCGAACCCAGGGCCTCATACGTACTAGGCGGGTACAGTACACTGAGTGACATCCCCAAACCAGCAGAACTTCGCATTCACTTTTCACTGATTACAGTTATATGTCTTCTAATAGTCCACAGACGTTAGCCTACCCGTGACCCCAGAATCATGCAGATTTGTCCTACATTTTCTTTAGTACCTCTACAAGAAGAAGACTTCTCAAAGTTTTTTGCTACTTAGATGTCTTCTTATAGGTCGGGAATTGCATAAGATTCTGGTATGAAATGTCATATTTCATAGCTGGGTGCAGCAGCACACACATACACTTCTAGCTACTAAGGAAGCTGAGGCAGGAGAATCCCAAGTTCAAGGCCAGTCTGGGAAACATAGTAAGACCTTGTCTCACAATATAGTAAACAAACTAATAAAATGACCTAGAGATGTAGATCAGTGGTAAAGCTCCTATGGGTTTAATCCCCATTACTCCCACAAAATATTATATTAACAATTTTACATGAATTGTGTGCTCAATTAATTGTATTATTAGAGGTATCTGTACCACAGTTGGCATTTTCTGTTATTACTTTCACTTTCACTGAAGAGTCAGTATGCAGTGACTATTTTTTCTGTTTACTATTAAATTTCAAAACTATCTTTAAAAGCATGTGCCCACATTCACTCATAAAGAAGCAATGCCAGAACTCTGAAGACTGAGGTCATATTCATATAAATTGTATCTGAAGGAACTGTTAATAATTAATGATTACATATTATCTATGATTTGAGGTGATAAGAATGGAGGAACATTTTCTTATAGTTTAAAATAAATTTTCTGTGAGGCCCATTATTTATAGTAAAATAAATTTTATTAAAACTACAGTAATATTTCTCTCGCATATAAAATATGCCATTACACAATAAAGAATGAAAAAGGTACACAGTTAATATTAATCAAATAAGCACTAGTACAGGAAATATATCAACAAAGGGCAGGCATTTTAAGACCACATTCTTACATAAACCAACATGAAAATAATTAAGCACAAATAATTGATGCTCATTAAGTATTCCAGAAAGAACCTTTGTGTTGCCAAAAGTTGTTATTCCACTTAAAATTATAATAGGCATTTGGGAACAATATGATTGTGTTTGTTTAAAAACAATCAAGTTGGTTTTAGTACAAACTCAATGAAATGTTCTTAAAAAGTAATCATCCAACTGACAGTATAAAATTAAATTATGTGTTCCATAAAATGCACTCTTAATACTCTTATGATTTCAGAAGGACTGGCGGTAGCACAATGAGAGCCTGAGTACTGATAATTGGCTGTTGGTACGATGAGTGTATTAAACATTAAATACCCAAGAGGGAGAATAACTATACCACGAATCAGAAAAATAAATATTACAGCTATGTAAGAAAGAAGTTACAAGTACGGAAGTAGTTTAGGCCATGCTTAGCAATGGGATAAGGGATAAACTATGATGTAAGGCTTTAGAACACCTTGATAACTGGGAAATAAATTTAGACTTTATTCATAGGATTAAAAATACATAAAATATGTATTTCGATATGATATTAAAGGAATATGGTAAAATCAGAACCTTTACCAAAGGTTTAAACTGGACACTGATTCAGTAATCCTCAATTTATTATGTTTGCCTTCCAATAGATGATGGATAGACTATAGACAACCTGTGGTTATGGTAATATGCAGAGAAATGACCAATATTTTAATAGCCTAATATTAAATAAACATTAGCAGCAATCAGTTATCTAGGTTCACTCGTTGGAAGAGGAAGACACAGATCTACCTATGTATATAAAGTGTTCAGAAAAGTAGTCTATTATTGGAGAAGCATGCTAGTTTGAACCTATAAAGGGTTGAGAGGCAATAATTATGAGGAAAAATGAAACAAAGCAGAAAATATGTTTATTTTCTTAAAAGCACATAATATATTAGTCATTGAGACTTCATGTTGTTAATAAAAATCAAACTGTCTTACTCCTTTGACTGACACTGACCTTTTTCTCAGACTCCCTTCTGTGGCTGTGGCTGTGGCTGTGTGGCTGAGCTTTCAGCAATCTAAACAATGATAAGCACTGCTTCTATTTGGCCAACAAACATCTCCTTGGATCCCACTGGTTCTCCATTGGGAAGGATTATTCTCCCTTGGAAAACACTTGACACTACCAAACACATTTTTGGTCATCATCCTAGAGTGTGAGTCACTTATATCTACTGGGTAGAGGTCAAGTATGATGCTAAACATCCCCCCCTAAATCAGAAAACTATTCAATTTTATGAGTAGTTTAATCCAAAAGCCTATAGTTCTGAGGTTGAGAATCCCTGTTTTGCTCTATTTTGCCTTTGTTGCCTACGCATTTGGTGTTTAGAATAAACTGAAACTAGATCTCGCCTATACAAAGTACTGAAAGTATTTTATGCACTGAAAAGTTTAACAGGGTAGATATTATGGTACGTGTTCTTAACTCACACAGAAGCAGAGAGACACAAGAAAGAAAATTAGGGGTAAGGTATATACTAATTACTATAATCATGGTAATTGTACCATAAGTATGTGAAGGTGCACAAACAAATGAAACTGTACACAGTACATTAAATATACAGTGCCTTGCCTACCTAACCTCTGTATATCAATAAAGCAGTAAACAAATACATTTATAATTAAAAAGTAAATTTTTATTATGGTCGTTATAGATATAATATTATTATAGTATTCCTAATTTAACTAACAAAGAACTATATAGTCTAATTTATGCTTATGGCCATGGACATCACAAGATAATTTACCCAGTGGAAGGTGGCCACAGGAGAACTTTTAAAATTAACTTTAAATAATGTGCAAAATAAAAATTATATTTCATTTGTAAGATGGAAAAGTTTTATCTTATAAAACATTTAGATAGTTGTAATGAGAAGGTGGAGAAAATAAACATCCACATTACTAAGGAAAGTACAAATAAAACAAGCCTAAATTTTATCTTAGGAATAAATAAAAAATATGTTTATAAAATTTTTAGTCCACTTGGAATTTATATTTATGAAATATTTATTAACTCAATTATAGTGATATTTACCACAAGAAAAGACCATAAAGTGCCACAGATTCTAAAAATAAAATAGTTTCCTAACCCTCTGTGGTATATATGAATATAATAAAATATTTGTCATTATGAAATATTATTAGTATTGTAAATTATGATATTATGTTATAGAGAAATATGTAATCGTGAGTAAGAAAGAATGTATATTCTGAGCAGAGTACAGTGGTTATTTCTTGGTGGTAGAAGTGACATATTTTCAGCCAGGTATAGGCGCACATGCCTATAATCCTAGTACTTGGGAGGCTAAGACAGGAGGAACAGAGGTTCAAGACCAGCCTCAGCAACTATTACTACCCCTAGCCATTCTTAGTAAGGAAGAATGGAAGAATATATATTCGGTGACAACAATGTGTATCTGCCACAAATATTTATTTATACTCATTTTCTAGCAGCCATTTTGTCTACCTCTACCTTTACAGTGCTTCTAATTTTTAATTTAGAGATAAAAAACTCAACAGACATCAAAATGGAGATGAGAAGATTATAAGAAATATTCTTCAATGGTTATTTTATAATGTCTATTGTATATCTAAAGTTAGATCATATGCAAAGATTTACCTTTTCTGTAATAAAAACCATAAGTCAATAATAAAATAAATTAGAAACACTATGTTTTGCAATTTAAATGAGGAATAAAAGAAAAATGTTCAATTTTTACTGAAAAAAAAGACAAAGTAGTAATTTTGTATTATCTAAACCATTATGAGTTTTATAAAAATCATGGGTGATTTGAGGAATTATTATATATTTTTTTAATATGACATAAATGTTTTCTCTCTTTTTAATACACAAAATAGTCACTTTGATATTAAATCCATTTTTCCAATTTCTTGATATAACCTCAAGGTACATTTAAATTGGAAAAAGCAAAAGCAAAGGAACTGAATTGCTGGCCATGATCATTGTCAACATGTAAATCAGATGTGGAGCATGTTTGTCCTTACAATGCACTAAAATTCTGCAAAGCTAATACGTGAACACTTTCCTAAAATTCTGTGAGGCTTTTAACTGTTACATTGGAGACTTTGGTAAAAATCAGTTAATTCCGGACACGGTGTCACTTTGTCTGGTTAAGAAGGTAACTACTCCATCACCCAAGTAAACAGCATCACTCGGACCTTTAATGCAGAAGCCATCATGATGTAAATCAGAATAAATAGCTCTGAATGTACATACTGTGCAATTTTAGATTGTTCAGAAAGATCCTTGTGGCCATTGGTAACAGAGTGTCACAGTCATGCTGCTTGTTTTGGGGATGAAAACTTGATTACCAAAAAGCATTTCACACTCAGCCACTAACATAAATCACTGATTTTGCTTATAATACAGTTTCAATTGGTTTTATTCTTAATTATATATATATATATATGTATATATATGTATATATATAATATTCGTATATGTACACACACATATGTGAATATATGTTTAACTCTCTCTTACACGTACACAAAAACTAAAAATTAAAGAAGAAATTTATGACCAGTAATTCATTTAAAACTCACAATTCTGTGTTAACCCAGAAAATGCATATAACTTAACTTTTAAGTTTTAATTCCTCATTCCATGTAGAAGAAAGAATGGATGCAAGGATATCAATATTGGTGAGAGGAGAGTTCATGTTGTGGCCATTACTCATGAACACTAGGTAGATTAAGTGCAAATTAATAGAGGATGTGGCCAGAGTGGAAAGTAAGAATAGCATATGCATAGGTTGTATGGGCCATATTAAGCATTCTATTGTCTCTTTTAAAGAGCTAGAAGAAACCACTGAATTTTTTTCTGCCTTAACTTTACCAGGCCATTTATTTATCCACATATATTCACTTTAACAAAGCAATTATTTATTAATTGCCATTTGAGGGTTTTAGTTTATAAAGCCTACAATTTGTTATAATACTGCTATTCCTCACATATTGAATGTCAGTAAGAAGACAGAACCATCTAGGAGATGCTTGCAGTAGCCTAGATATGAAACAACTGTGGTAAGCCAGGTGTTATAGTTAGATATAAAATGGGCCTTTGAAGAGCTCAAAAAATTGGAGTTTGGAGTTGATATAACTGAGTCATAAAGGCTGTAATTTTAGCAGTGGTTAAATCCGTTGTAATTAATTTATCTACGTGGTGACCCAAAGGAATAGCATGTAGCTGAAGAGGTGGGTCCCTGGGAAGCTTGGCCTTGGGAATATATACAGTTCTTCCATCCCATGATAATTTTCTTGCCCCTAACCTCCAATATTGGAGGAGCACAGCTCATTTGCTCTTCCCCTCTCCTCTTCCCATTGCCATGCACTGAGATTTATGGTCCCTGGCCTCACGAGAAATGAAACAGAAAACATGAAAAAATAAATATTCTTTCCTCTAAGTTATATTGTCAGCCATTACATCACAGTTGTTAGACTTTGGTACTAGGAAATTAGAGGTGCTGCTGTATCCAAGTCTGATCACGTGGATTATTACTCTATGTAACTGGTTTATGAGAGAAAGGGCCAGAATGTGGCTGGAAAAACATATGGTAGAAATTGTGCTTAGGAAATTGTATAGGACAAAGAGGCCTTTATATGGAAATAGAATAAAGAACCCTCATGTTACTGTTTGACAAAGAATTTATCTGCATTTTGCCCATGTCCAGAAACCTTGTGTAAGACTGAATTTAAAGATGATAGGTTGAATAAACTGGCAGGGAAAATATCAGAAGAGCAAAATATTCAAACCGCATCATGGATATGAAGTCTGGGTTCAGCCAACTATACACTGAATTTTGGTAGAGAAAAGTAAAACCGAGAGGCTTTGTAGATCTGCAGTTTGGCTTGAAAATCATGTGTGAAGCTGAGGTCCAGAGAGATGTTGCTATAAAATGAAGTAAGATGGCTGAAGGAAGGTCAAATACTTTGATTAGGATCAAAGAAAGGAGTGTGGCCTTGCTGGAGGGCAGATGGGCTCTGTCTTGCTCAAAGTGGGGGCAAGCCCAGCAGAGCTCATGAAGACAGTCTCTGCTGTGATTAAGATGGAGGCAAGCCCAGGAGTAATGATTAAAGAGAATATGACTACCTTTTATGTTGGCAATCTATCTCAGAGCTCACGTAATACTGGCTTTTCCAGGAAAAAAAAAGGTGTCATAAGGGCTTCACCCCCATATTTCTAAGAAAGGACTGTGAAGCTAGACAGTCTGTGGCAGGATCAGAATCCCTGAAATTATGCTCAAATGTGGCTATTTGTGAAGCTAGGAGGGTGAAGCCAAGGTTGAAAGAAATACCTCCAAGATTTAGAAACACCAGAAACCTGGAATGGCCCCAGACAAGGTTGCTATCTTTGAACCCTGGAGCCAGGCTTGAAGAGCCAGTATGTTGCCCACTGCAATCAGGCAGGCCACAGGGGTGGAAATGCCAAGGTCCCTTGGAGATCACATCTCACCACCGTGTGCCCCGAGTGACAGAGCTGGAGTTGTAGGATTAAATATGTGCCCTGCTAGATTTTGTAACTGGTTTTCTCCTATTTTTTCTCTCATTGGCTCTTTTCCTTCCTTTGAGAATGCCAATGTTACTCTTTGTAATTACATGTTGGATACATGCAACTTGTATTTTATTTTGATCTTTGTTTTCTTAAAGGGGCTCACAAGAGTTCACTTTGACTCTCAGGGGAGACTTTTTACTTTAGGGCTTTTCAGTGATTCTGGAACTTTTAAAACTGTGGGAACTCTTGAAAATAGACTAAATACATTTGCATTCTCAATAGGCATGAACTCTTCAGGGGCCAGGGGCAGAATGTTATAGTTACATATAGAATGGCCCTTTGAGGTGTTCATGAATTGATGTTGGGAGTTTATTTGAGTTATTAGTGTACTTAAAAGCACTAGAATTACACTGGGTGTTCACCCAGGCCAGTACAGTGTGGCTAGGGAAGGTAGGTGCCTGGGCATGCGGCTGTGAGGATGATATATGGCTTCTTCTCTCTCAGATCTGTCTCTCGTTTCTGGTTTCCATGATGCGAGGAGCAAAGCCCATGGGCTTTCCCTTGATTCTCCCACCACCATGACCTAGATCTGTTGTCACCAGCCTCAAATGAACTGAAACAGAAACCTTAATAACATGAATCTTCTTTCCTCTAAGCTGGTAGAAATTGACCTCTGATAAAGTGGTCAATCTTTTAGATTATAGTTGTAAGAATGCTGACTGAAACACCAGGGATAAGAGTGGTAAGAGATATATAGGAAGCTCATAATGTCATAGGGAACATAAATTGATCAGACCCTGGGAGTATTAATACATGGTTATTTACTATAAAAAAGCTGTCTCAAAATAATTCCACTTGGGATTTGCATAATAGCATTGGTCTTTGGTTCATTTCCTAAAATAAAAAATAAGGGTATATCGTGTTTGGCTAGATTGCTCTAGTGTTGATTCTTGAACTGTTAGTTTTGAGGTACCTTTAGGATACCCACAAAGGGGTATGAAAGACAAAATTAGATACATGAGTCAGGAGACATCTGGGCTGGAGGTTAAAAATGGAGCCAACAAGGGAGATGATATCATCTAGGAAGACTACAGATGCCAAAAGAGACATAGCTCAGAGATTCAGCTGTGTGAAAACTCAGGATTAAATAACTAGAAGGAATGAAGAGAATGGACCTTCTGAAAAATAGCAGGAAAAATAGGAGGGCTTGACAAAATAGAAGTAATTTGCAAACACAGAAGATTCAGTAGGGCAGAATCTACTAATATAAATGAGATAAATGAGTAAAATGCATGCTTATGATATTTAAACATATGAGTTAATGGCTCCCTTAAATTCAAAGTCATTTTAAAGTGAGAGAAGGGGTGTATTCACTAATAAAATTTTTAATTAGGCAAGCAGAAGGGTGAGGAAGGCATCTGGAATGAGATTTATATGAGAGATAAAGGTGTTTTTTTTTACTTTTCTAGAACAAAACAGATTTAGAAGTGGTAGAAAAATTCTTAAAAGGCAAGAAATTAAGAAATAAGACAATTATTTTAAGTTGCCACTATTTAGGTAACAAAATAATTCGAATTTAAAAAATTAAATAAAAATACAGTATCTAGACTCACCTTGTATAATGAACTTTTTTCAGATTGCCATAATTCAAACAAACAGTATATATTTAAAATTTCTAGCCGGGCGTGGTGGCGCAAGCTTGTAATCCCAGCATTCGGGAGGCTGAGACCTGGAGGAATGCGGTTCACAGACAGCCTCAGCTACTTAGTGAGGCCCTCTGCAACTCAGTGAGACCCGGTTTCAAAATAAAGAATAAAACATAGGGCAGGGTTTGTAGCTTGGAGGTCAAATGCCCCTGGGTTTGATCCCCAGACCCGCAAAATAATAATAATAATAATAATAATAATAATAATAATAATAATATAAAAATAAAATTTCTGTAATGTATTAATTTTTCTGTTATTATTATAACAAAATTTGTCTGTCTGTCTGTCTGTATGTATTTTTATGGTACTGGAAATTAAACCCGGAGGCATTTTATTTCTGAGATATACCCCAAATCGTATTTTATATTTTTCTTTTAAAATACAATCTCATCAGGTTGTAGAGGTTGTCCTGAAATCTGTGATCCTCCTGTCTCAGCCTCCCAAGTATATAAATCTGTTTTTAAATAGAGCATACACAAATTAGCAATGTGCCATAATTTGAAATTTTTAATTTAGCATATTGCTCTATATACTTTCAAACTTTTTAAATATAATTTAGCATAATGTTGATACTATCTATACATAAAATAGAATCCATAACTTTACAACCTATGTACTGAGCATGTCTTTTTAAATAGTGAAGAAATTCACAGTGTTTATCAGTTTTAAGCAATAATTTTGAACTATTTTACACTATTTTGTTATCTCTAAAATTCATGGTCTAATTGTACTAATTATTTTATATAATAAAAAATAATATCTGAAAACATGCTTCACTTTCCCCCCTTGGGTGAAATGGCATGTAAATCCAGTTAGAGTCCTTCAGATTTGAGAGTTTAAAACAGATAACAGTATGGCTCAGTGTGTCCTTGATCTTGGTTCTAATAAGCATACGGCTGGCTTGGCACATTATACAAGGATCATTTATAAATTCAACTGTTACGATTTGGATTTAGAATGTCACCCTAGACCTCAGGAAGACAAGGAAGCTATATTGGAGATGGGGCTTGTTATCTGAGGGAGAGTCTCTCTGTATATGGCCTTGGATATTATATCTGGTTCCTTCCCACTTACTCTTTCTCTCTCTCTTGCTTCTGTCCTTCTTGATATTAGAACAGAGCCCTGTGCATTTCTCTCTCTCCCTCTGCTCTGAGTTCTGCTGATGAAACCTGGCCTAATATTGACTGAACCATTTAAATCTTCAGAACTGTGAACAAATAAAATTTCTTTCTCTATGTTGTGGTGGTCAGATGTTTTGCATTCTAGCAGTGAGAATGTTGACTGAAATAGTACCCATATCAAAAGAAGGATCGCCATTGTTGAGTTCTCTTCGACAATTAATGAAAAAAAAAGAAGACCATGCATAGAGAAGACATTCAAACACCGCCACAAGTATCTTCTTTGGCTTTCATTCTCTGATCTGTATATTTCTTGCTGTATTCTTTATACTCTCCTTTTTTTCAGATTTTTTTCCCAAATGTTTATCTTAATTTCTCCATCCATAGAGTTTCATAAATGAAATGTTTAGCTGGAGAAATTGCATATTTCTGATGAAAACCTTAAGAGACAAATATTTGGTATCAGTATACTAAAAACGTACAGAGAAAACCCTTTTGTAGGGATGGGAAGAGAGAGACTAAAATACTTATTTGAATAACTGACTTTAAAACCTACTTACAGAGCCAGATGTGTTGACACATGCTTGTAATCCCTGTACTAGGGAGGCTGAAACAGGAGCATCACAGGTTCAAATCCAACCTACACTATTTAATGAGGCCCCTCCCAAATTAGTGAGAACTTGTTTGAAGGATAAATTTTCTAAAGAATAAAGAAATAGGACTGAGGTTTTAGGTCAGAGGTAGAATGCCCCTGGGTTCAGTTTCCACTATTGCTAAATAAATAAATAAATAAATAAATAAATAAATATAAACAAAATAAAAAATGTAAAACTTACCTAATAACCTTGGACACATTATTTAAACTTTATATTACTTGATGTTCTCATATGTACAGTGAGTATAACCATTTTAGTCAGTTTTTACTATGCTTAAAGAGAATCTGTATGTAGCTTGGCACGGTGGCATACATCTGTATCAGTAATTGAGATGCTGAGATAGAAAGATGGCAGGTTCAAAGATAGCCTTGGAAACCTAATGATATTCTCAGCAACTTATAAAAACCCTGTTTTAAAAGATAAAGAAAATTAAGTGCTGGGGGTGTAGTTCAAAGGTAAAATGCCTCTGGGCTCAATTCTCAGTACCTGCCCTCTACACACACAAAAAATTATGCGAAGACTATAGTAAACATCAAATTACTTTTATTACTGCTATCATTATGAAATATAGTTTCTATTTAGATTCTAATATGAATAATAATTCTTCTTTAAACACATTTTATGTGCCTGGCATATTATACTATATATACTTTATTGTGATATTTTTAATTTTTTTTCTTTAGTGTTTTTTCTCTCCTTCCTGTCTTTCTGACCCATCTTTTTCTCCTGGATGTCATAGCCAACATTTTTACCCAGGTGTCTTAGTCAATATTCTGACTAATATAATTAAAAAGGAGTGACCACACAAATTATAGTAAGAAAAAATTATCTTCTCACAATTTTTTGGAGATTATGGGTTGAGTTTATGTGAGACCAGGGTCTGAAGTTCTGGGAATGATGTCAGGAAGTAGAGAGAAAGTACTCAAAGTTCCATCCTCACATCATGGAGGCTGGAAACCAAGAGCAACTGAGAGCTAGCTCACGGGCTCTGCTTCTCACATCTTGGAGGTCAGAAGCAAAGACAGAACAAGCAAAATGATTCAAAGACAAAAGCACAGTCCCTAAGGTCATATCCCTAGGACTCCATCTTCTCCAGACTCACCCCACAGGCCTAGGTTACCACCCAAATAAATTCATTGAAATGGATTTATGATGAGGTTACAACACTTATGACTTAACTCTATCAACCCTGAGGTCTTTAAGGGACATTCTATATCTGACCTCAACACTGGGCATATCTGATTATAATCTGTGTCTCATACTTGTAAGGCAACCACACTGGCATTGCCAGCACTGTAATTTTTATAGTTTTATAATATTCTTTATTGAATTAATATAGTAATAATTTCTATACTTTAATGAAGTATTGTTATTTTAATAATTTAATGTAGCTTATTATATATGATCCAAAAGTATACATAGATAAATTTGACTTTAACACATGGATATGCTGTTTTACCAAAGTTTATAGATATCTATTACATCAAAGTATGTGATGCACTATCATTTTATTGAATATTTTAAACAGTAAACGTTATTAAAATGAACTAGAACATCATTACAATTCCTGATCCATGAAACATTGAAATCATTTTAAAATAAGTATTTTTTATTAAAGCAATTTTTTAAAGACGTTGAATTTTTTCATTTCTTATAATGGTTGATGGCAAGAAAATTCAAATTTCTGAAAGACAATATGCAGCAAAAAAAAAGCAATAAGAAATAATCAACTTCAGAAATAATAATACCTGGGTTTTTAAGATGTAAGTGGTTTCTCACCACCACTCTATAAAAGACATTCTCTTCTAAAGCTTAGAGCAGTAGCTGTTTTAGTTGTTAAATGAAAAAAAGACTCATGCTCAGGTAATTGTTCAGAGCATTATGTAAAATTCTGTTGTTCAAGATAAAACGATTTGAAAGTTATCTGAAGTCTGTTTGTAGCACCCTTTGAGAAATATTATTGTTCTCACTTTGTGACTTTTAACAAGCTTGCAAAATTTAAAATTCTTTCAATTTTATTTAGGTCATCTTTAGAGTTTTTTTCTAATAAAGTTGAAATGAGAATAGATTTACAACAAATATGTTCTTTTACATGGAGAAATTCTCTGAATATTTTCACAGAGTAAAATCCTAAATGTAGGGTAGAAACATTTTCAAGATTTTTAACATAATTACATATTTCATGTCATTTTTAAATGGAAAAGAAGCTATAGTTATTAAAATTTAGAACAAAACCAAGTTTTTGTAGATGCTGTTATTTTTCCTGACCTTGCAAAGAGTTTTAAAATATGCATATTCTCACTGTTGGGGAAGAGTGACTATTAAGTTATAATTATACAAATATTGGCAGCAATTGGGGTTGTTTTTCCTCCTTTGCCCAGCAAGCCACTTGCAATATATTAGCAAGCACTTCCCAATAAAAAGATATTGAAGCCTGTGCCAGAACTACATCTTTAGGGAATGAAACAGCTGATGACAAATTTCATCAAAACTTTCGTGAGGCTTACTATTAATTGGCAGCATCTAAGTAACCTATTTATATCATGGCTTAATGCCAGTGCTACACAAATTATTAGTGTAGAACAAGTGATTTTAGTTATTCCTCAAACTTTCTTGCAGTTTATTTTTTTAACAAAGGCTTGGTCAAAATACCACATTTCTTTTAATACCACATTGCTTTTCTGGACAGGACTCAATGCAAAAACACTGATATCTGCTTTCTGTTTTATTTTGTATATCTCCCTTGATACACCTTCCATTGCTACAAAAACAAATTCCCTTTTTCTATTTATTGTGTTTCTTTCACATGATGTTGTTCAGGCAGTTCCATTCTACTCTCTTTCTCTTATGTTTCCTTTAATTAAACCTGTATTGTATGCTTTTATCACCAAAAGTTCTGGGTTTTCTGAGCCCTCAAACAACTTCTTTCTAGATTACTATGGTGAGACATGGTTTACCATCTGTCTTTGTTTAAATGATTTTAATTGAGAAATTATATTTATACACCTTTATGGGGTACACATGATTATTTTATATATGTTTACAGTGTATCATAATCAAATCAGGGTATAAGTATTAAAATCTTTTAGAAATTATAATTTTTATTTATGTATTTAAAATGTTATACTTTTCTAATTTTGAAATAAGGCCTAGATTAATTTATTCAGTTAAAGACACAGTATGACTACAATGCTCAAAAAAAAAGACAGAAAAAAATAAGAAAACTAAGTTGTATTATAAAAAAAAAGAAGCAGCTATTTCCTCTCCTTTGTGTTGTGGTGTTCTTATATTGATTTTCCAGGAACTGTGATTTTCCTGTCTCAGCCTTCCAAATGCTGAAATTACAAGAATGCACCATTACACCTGGCTGATTTTATTTTTATGCTCTTATGTTTTCTAGTCTTAAGTGACTACTTTTCTATTTTGTCCTCCTATGCCATAGATTTATTTTATTATATCTTAAATATAAGTGTAGATTAAATAATTAAAAGATAACCTATAATTCCATAAAGCAAAGAAATGTGTAATATGAACAGTCCTGAGATATCGTAATACAGATATGCTTTATCCACCCTGGGAGTTCTTCATCCATCTTGCTATTTACAGGCTGGTGCCATCCAGGTTTTCCCATAATTCACACGCAGCATCAAACTAAAGAAACTTTTATGTGAAAATAATCCAATAAAAAACTATTATGATTCACTGCATTTTAATTGTGAATTATTGAATATCACTTAAGTATTCCTGTCATGTGAAAATAGGAACAATTTACTCACTGCAGCACTTAGGCTTAAGAAGAGATATAGAGAAGGCAGCGTGTGGTTTTGGAACTGAGACCAGGCTGTTAATTTTATCCAGTGTTACTGCCCTAAATAGCAGAGTGGCCTAAATCTATATCTTGATTCCTTAATCTGTAAATTGAGTTAAGAGGCTACAGAGTTTCTAATAATTAATTAAACATCTTAACACTATGGCTATGGTCTGTTTAAAAGCAAACAAAAAAACCCTCTCATATGTATGTAAAGAAAAGTACTTACTATTGCATATTTAACAATGACATCCAAAAATTTCATAATATTTTCTACACTCTGAAAGAATGTATTTAATTGAGAATTTTCTAAAAATTCTACATTGGGGTTGTGGCACTAAACAGAAAAATTCCTGTAAAAATCTTTAAAGTAAACAAAGTGGATGGTTTTAAAAGAGGGATCGACACTGATAATGAGGTTCTTACATTCAACCCGGATCATAACAAGACAAACAAGAGAGAAGGTAATTTTGTTGATGATATTCACTGGGCGGCAGCTACTTCTTTGTTAGGAATTAGATTAAGTGGTGGAGCACTCTGTGGTTGTAGCTTTGAAATGATCATGCATCCTCATTGATTGTACCATCTCATTAGCTTTCTATTTGTACAAACAAGGTTTCTTTGCTTCCTCTAATTGCACATTAAAAGTATCAGGCTCTACTGAGAAAAAGAAATCTAAATGTAGTAAAAGGTGCACAGGATGCAATTGCAAAGAATTTAGAATATTGCCCAATTCAGGCTCCTCAGCTCCTTGGTGCAAAGTAATGAAACTTTTATCTATTTGTTTTTGTTTGTGTGTTTGTGCATTTCCCTCTGAAAAAACAAAGTAGATTTTAATCAATGAATTTTAAATAGCTATTACTACAACAATATCAATTTTAATTCTTAGGAGACCAGAGCAAATGATTGGTTCTATTAAAATCTCCATATATTAAAAATATGTACATGGAAACATCATATTTAAATCATTGAATAAATGAGGTACAAAATATGCTTAAATATTAAATAAAACAATAAAAATAGTGATGTAATGTAGAAAGCAGTATTGGAGAATCAATTTGATTTGGAAAGTCCCACAAAGGGTCACCTGTGAAAGTTTGCTTCCAAATGCAGCAATGTTCAAAGACGGGGATCAGAGGGTGACTGAAACACGGTGTTTTTACTTCATTAGTGTATTGCCCTTGGGTATTCATAATTGAATGGATTATTTGGAGGTGGTAGAAACTGCAGGAGGTTGAGCTTGGCTGGAAAGAGTAGGTCTTTGGGGGGCAGGCCCTTGGAGACAGTATTTTTTTCTTGGTCCCTCTATTTTCTGTGCCTCTTAACTTCTACAAAATGAGCAGCTCTGCTCTAGCACATCTTCTCTGTAATGATATCATTCCTCAAAAGGGGCAGATAATAATGGATCCAGCTGACCATGGACTGACATCTCTAGCCAAAATTTATCCTTCCTCCTTAAAGTTGTTTTACCAGCTATTTGTTAGAGTGATGGAAACTGAATAACATAGCAGTGTAATTGAATCAGAGACATTCTCTTCATTGACATTTTCAAGACAGAAAAAACAAGAAATCTTGAATTTTTCTATTATTTAATATAATTTTTCTAATGTAAATACAATCTTAGAATTTCTAGTATCTTAACAGATGAAACCTGGCCAAAATTGGTCATTATGTATTATAGATGTTGCATGCAATTTCTAACAAACTCATAAGAAAATTAAAAGTAATAACTACTCAGGTATTGAAATGGACATTTTTTTACTGAGGTCTATAGCATGTTTAAGAATTCCACTCACAGAAAACAGTAAAGCAAGTGAGGAGTTTATTATAAAGAGAACAAGGAAGGGGATAAAGAGGTAGAACACCCTGTGGGCAATGGGGACACTGGTGTCAGGCAACTGCCTTCTGATTGCTACTTGGGAGTAACCCAAGCCAAGCAGCACCAGCTGCATGCTGCTTTCTCCCAGAGTCCACATAATCTGCCGAAAGAGAGGTGCAGGTCACCCCTAGGGGCCTCGCCCTTTAGATCACTACCCAAAAGTTGACAGGGCTGAGTGCCAGCAATAACATATGACTTTCTCTCAAATCCAGCAAGCTTTATGAGGGAAAGAAAAGCTCCCCAAGGGAAGGAGTTTCTAGAATGTATAACCATTTAAAGTGGCTGGACTAGGGGCTTATATACTTCTCCGAGTCCTCTTTTATTGGAGTCCCAGAGGAAGTTTTCTGGGATTTGCATAGTGTATTTGCATAATATTTTTCACTGGGTCTCCTCTCATTTGGGATTTCAGTTGTTTGTTTTGTGGACACTCCAGGAAACCCCCAGGGATTATTGATCAAGTGGAGTCTTGTGACGCTCTAGTCACTTTTAGAAGACGTTTAGTCTCATTTTCACTTGACATTTTAGAATTCAGGATTTTTTTAGGAGTTTTGGAAGTTAGCATCTATTGCATCTCAGAAAATAATTTTTTTTTTTTTGTTCCATGGTCTTTGGCCCTGTCTACTTTTCTCTATCTCCTCAGTATTAATCTCCAAACAATAAACTGGGTTGAAGTTTCAATGTAGTGAGGATCATGGAGTCTTGTCTGATTATGTATCCTGTTCTATAAAAAAAAAAAAAAAAAAAAACTGCCAGTACATAAGTAAGGAGGTTTATGTCAAACTTTGCATTTAGAGTAACCCAGAAATAAAACAACATTTCACAATACACTTTAATTATATTTTTGTCTTGTAGGGTCTCTCAGTCAACATTCTTACTGATATAATATAAACAACTGACCACACAACTCACCTGAAGGAAGATTTACTTGCTCACAGTTTCCTGGATTCTTGGTCCAGTCCATATGAGGGCAGGGCTCTACCAAACTCACACATAACAATGGGAAGCAGAGATAAGTAAACAGAAAGACTCTTTTCTCATGCCATGAAGACTGAAGTAAAAGAGAGAGATAGAGAGATAGAAATAGAGAGAGAGGATTCAAAGACAAAATCACTAGGTTACCATCCAGGCCATGATAAATCCACCACAATGAATTTGTCTACAGATGAAAGAACAACACTTATGACTTAATCACATCAATTCTGTACATTAAGATGAATTGTTTAGGGAACCTTCTATATCTAAACATGACATAGAGTATGAGTGTTTGCACATAATTATCAGCTAGATTTATTACTCCAGTTTTGGTGTCAGTAGTCCTAAGTTGATTTTCAAATATCTGTGAGATATTCAATGCTCTTGAAAATTGTACCTAGTATTTTGATTACAGTAGCACTGCCTCACCCACGGCTTTGCTTTCTGTAGTTTCGGTTACCTCAACTAATATCCAAAAGTACTAATAAAAGTTTTCAAAAATAAGTGATTCTTCAGTGTTGAATAAATTTAACCAAAGTATATTGCTATAATTTTATTATTGGTTATTATCATTATTCTTACTGTGCCTAATTTATCAATTACTTTATTATAGGTAAATATGTAAAGCAAATAAGTATAATTAGGGTTGGTACTATTTGCATATTTATCCTTCTTGGAATACATACTCTCAAATAGTTGAAGTATGCGAAATCATTTTTGTGAAAGTATAAAAAAATTGGACTCATTTCACTCCAATGTATTTTTATACATTGACATTGAAGTGGATCTTGACCAAAAGTAAGTTGCTATAAAGAACATTATTGAAACATATGGTAAAATTTAAATATTGATAGTGATATAGATATGTGTGATAGAATGTTGAATTTCTAGATTTTTATAATTGCACTGTGTTTTTATAAAATAATAGTTTTATATTTAGAAAATTGATGCTGGGCATGGTGGCACACACTTGTAATCCCAGCGTTCTGGAGGCTGAGATTGGAGGATCACGGTTCGCAGGCAGCCTCAGCTACTTAGTGAGGCCCTTTGCAACTCAGTGAGACACTGTTTCAAGAATAAAAGGACTAAAAAATAGAGCTTGGGGTGTAGCTCAGACGTAGAATGCCCCTGATTTCCATCCCCAGTGCTGAAAAAAAAAAAAAAGAAAGAAAGAAAACAAAAGAAAATTGACTAAATTATTTAAGGATAAAAATGATATCTTCATTGGGAATGATGGCACACGCTTGTAATCCCAGTACTTGGGAGGCTAAGACTGAAGGATTGCAGGTATGAAGCCAGCCTCAGGTACTTAGTGAGGCCCTTTGGAACTTAGTGAGACCCTGTTTCAAATTTAAGAACAAAAAATAGGGCTGGGGTGTAGGTCGGAGATAGAATGCCCCTGGGTTCAACACCTAGTTCTTAAATAAAGGAAAAAGAATATCTTCAACTTAAGATAATTTAACTCTAAAAGATTGTGTCTCTCTGTATATGCATTTTATGCATGTATGCATACATACATACTATGTGAAGAAAAACAGGAGAGAGAGAGACATAATATAGTAAAATAACTGCACACAAAATATTAGCATTTGGTGAAAATACAAAAGGGATAATGTGTACAATTTTTTGTTCCATTCAAATAATGTTTTGTTTACTTGTAAAGTTATAAAAATTATACATAAATGTGTATAATATATAATTTATATGCTGGCTCAGGAATTTTGATAATTATGCAAATAACAACCAAATTAAACTTGGATATTTTCCCAATTTAAAAAATTCATTTTATTAACAACTGATAAAATCCCCATTATTGTAGTATTATGTCATTTGCTAAGTGCTTTCTATGTAACACTGTGAGTCAGGTATTATATCTCCTAGTCACATGTAGCAACACAACAATGAGATGCAGATTATTTCTCCGTGCTCACAAATATCAAGAACATATTTAGAAAAATCATAGAATTCTAAACCCTGTGTTCTTTTTCTTTTCTCTTTTTCCATGTGTGAAAACTATCAAATTTTCTCTTTGAAAGTAGGATTGAATTGTGGCTATGCCTTGTTCCACTCAATAGACAGAAAAATCTCTATTTTATAACAGAAAAAATTAAACAGATTTAGATCTTTGATTAAATTCATATTGCAATTTTTATTCCTATTGATCTTTTAATTCAAGGCCATAATGTGAAAATTGCCCCATTGGGTACTAAGAAGACAGATAAATTTTCTTGTTAGCTCAATTGATGATTTTTTTTAATAAAGATAAATTTGAAGTGTTGAACTCTAATTGAAAACTGTGATAAAAGCCTTTGCTTTGGAGAAAATAATAACATGATGGAAGACAGTTTTTCTCCAGTGAAATGTACCTAATTTATGGAGTAAAGCAGTTCTCACTTTTGCTACATTGCAGGATTTTTTTAGTTTATTTCTGACTCTTGACTCATTCAGCACATCTTGACAGAGTGAGGAAGGAGTTTTATTAAGGTGCTGGGCAATAAAGATCCAATAGAACTCTTGAGACATGACTTTTTTCTTATATGGGAGGATGTCTCCTTTCTTAGAGACTGACCAGCTGGGATTTTTCTATTTGCTGCCTTTGTATTATCTTCACAAGCATAAACTAATGGGAAAGACTAATAAGGGTTGCTGTGCTTTTTTCCAAAATCAGGACACTTGTTTAACTAGAGTCGATTTCTTATCATACTCCCTTTTTGTCAGACTTGTAAATTCCATTGAATTTAAATTGGCATCTGTAATATATCCACTTCTTATACGTCGACTACAAAGATGAAACTGCACCTTTTTAAAGTAAAACTGAAGACTAAAATGAAATGTGCAGAACAGGTCTATGAATACGCTCTGCTTGTTCTGTGTCAGAGGTTCAAAACACCGGAGTCGAGCTCATAAATCTAAGGCAGTGCCAATAAACCAAGTATCGAGCAAGAGCACTCTTACACTTTAACACCCCACACGTAAACAGAAATCATGAAGGAGGAAGTTGGCTTGGCAGGGGGCCCCTGCACCAAAGGTATTTCTGGAACACTGCTGTGTCTCAGCTGTTTATATGTCTATGTCTTACATTTTTGCTTTAAATTTTATTTGGGTCTCTGTGTAAAGGAACTCGGGAAAAGAAATTTGAGTTATTAGATCTATAAATTCATTATGAAGAGAAGAACATAGAATTTGCTTCTTTTCTAAAGAGAATTAAAAAATTTATTTTAGATGTGATTAAAATTTGAAAAATAAATCAATAAGGATTTTTTTGTGTCTCTGTGTGCGAGTGTGTGTGTGTGTGTGTGTGTATGCGTGTGTGTGTGTGTGTGTGTGTGTGTGTGTGTGTGTGTTTCGTATTGGGGAATAAATACACGTGTCTTCAACCTCTAAGCTACACCACCAGCCCTATGTTATTTTCATTTTGAAGCAGGTCTCTAAGTAACCGTGCACTGGCCTTAATCCTGTGATCTGCCCATCACAGCCTCCCAAATACAGGAATTACTGGCACAGGCCACCACCATTCCTAGCTGGTAAGGTCTTTCTAAGCAAGAGATTTGGGGAATTTCCTAAAGGATTTTCATTCCTGTTTGTAATTGTAATATTTTTTAAAATATACAATGAGGCTAGGAGTTTCTAATTATGTAAGAAAATATGGTCTTTATTTTAGAGGATAGAACCTCAATCTTGAATTAATGAAGAAATCTCGAAGAGTAAATAGAGTAAATAAAATATAATATTAGCTTTAGAAACATTTACACCAGTAATTTTTTCTTCAACAATATTCTCTCAAAAGTTCTACAAAGTAGATAAAGCAACTCATACATTTTGGTCTTTTTATTAAGAAAAGAAGAAAGGAGATCCATAGATATTACATAGAGATTCGGGATTTTTTATGTATTTATTTGAAAGCACACCGTATAACTCATTGGGAAAGATCATATGGCAGATCATGAGCAACCCTGTTACCGTAGGTACAAAACGCTGACCAGACTGCAGGTGGAAGTGCACTTTCTACTCCAGTGTCCTCTCGTCCAGAGTCTCGCAGCTCTGTTTTGAATCAAAGTTTTTACTTAATTATGTCCATTGTAATTTGTTACTCAGATTTTCTGATCCTTTGAATTTTATCAACTTTGGACTGATGGGGAAATAACATATCGGTTTTGAATCTGGCATGGGTTTTCATTATTTCCATTCTCATCCCAGCTAGTCTTCTAGTAAAGCAGGGGCTGTTGCTATTTATTTGCCTCCTTTTGAAGTTCTCATACATTTAAAGTCTGGTGCTGAACTGAATGAAATAGATAATCACTCCTGTCCTGTATAACTGTATTGCTAGAAGTGGCAGCCCAAGATAAATTTAGCTCTTTTGGAAGGCACACTGAATTTCAAGCCTATATCAGGCCTTCAAGGGACACACACACACACACACACACACACACACACACACACACACACACACACACGGTACACTCCCAGACCTATTTTATATTTTATTTGGAAACAGGGTCTCACTAAGTTGCTGAGAGCCTCACCAAGTAGTTGAGGCTGGCTTTGAACCTGTGAGATCCTCCTGTCTCAGCCTCCCAAGCGCGGGGATTACAAACATGCACCACCACATCCAGCTCTCAAAATCATTTGACCATGTACTTTGACTTTCATTGTTCACATTCTTCCAGGACACTGCAGCACTCTAATCTTGTGTGTGTGTGTGTGGGGGGGGGGGTACTGGGGTTCCTGAAGCCCTTCTACCTCCAACCTACACTCCCAGACCTATTTTATATTTTTATTTGGAAACAGGGTCTCTTAAACCAGCAAAGCTGGCTTCGAACCTGCACGATCCTCCTGTCTCCACCTCCCAAGCGCGGGAATTACAAGAGTGCGCCACCACGCCCGGCCTCTCTAATCTTTTCTTCCCACCTCCTTCTCCATGATTCACTAACCGGATAGTGCCGCAAATTTCAGTCTTTATTCCTTTTCTTCTTTTTCTCCATTTTTTCTTCATTTTCTTTATTGGTGATCTGATTTGTACTTCGGACTTTAAATAACATCTCATCTTGGTAAGTTTTAGGTTTGCATCACCAAGTACCATGCCTATTGTGAGCTTCAGCCTTTCATGTGAATGGCGATGTACAGTATTATGAGGTGAAAAACACACTTCAAAGTTGGTATGTGTTGCAGGCAGAAAAATGATAGGTTCAAGTCTTAATTTCTAGAACCTGTGAATATTTCACTTTACATAGCAAAAATACCTTTAGAGGAGAGTTTAAAGATCTCAGTGGGAAGAGGAGTCTAGATTATTTGGGTCCTATATAATCTTATGGTTCCTTAAAGGTATAGAATTTTTCTCAGCCTCATGGAGATGTGAACATTTAAGACTAGCTATATATGAATGAATCACTACGAATTTCACTATCATGTATGGGGAGGGGAGGAGTGCTATGGGAAGGAAAACAGGCCAAGCAATATTTGTATTACTATGAATCTCACTATGATGTACATGTACAGTGCACCAGGAAAATATTAAAAACAAAAAGAATTACGCTGGGCGTGGTGGCACACGCTTGTAATCCCCGCGCTTGGGAGACGTCGACAGTAGGATAGCACAGGTTCGAAGTCAGCCGCGCTGGCTTAAGAGACCCTGTTTCCAAATTAAAAAAATATAAACTAGGTCTGGGAGTGTATCCCGTATCCCGGAGGTAGAACGGTTTCCAGGAACCCCAGTACCACAAAAAAAAAAAAAAAAAATATCAAGAAGATGAAACATTGCAGGATCTAAGGTGAATGAAGGGGCCACAAGTCATAGAATAAAGTCAGACCTCATGCTCCTGATGTCAGAATAGTCTAAAAAGCTAATTCTCACCTCAAGCCACTAGAAGAGCAAGTGGGGACTCACTGTGGTTTTCCCCTCTCCAGAATACCAAGGTAATAAATTTGACAATATTAATTCACTAAGTTCAGGTTAACTTATGATAGTCATAGAAAACCTGTATGATACATAAAACAAAATCTTATCCACAGATCTCTACTTGTTACAGTAACAGGTTAAGTGATTCATTTCCAAAATCTCTCACTACATTGAAAAATGCATTTTTTGCTTATTGTTTTTAGTTATAGAAGCCGGATACGCTTTTCAGTTCCTTGGTCATGGATCTAAGTTCAATGAAACATGCGTTTTTATTTATTCTTTCAATTTGTAAGCAAGATAGGCTTCTCTGATTTTCATTTAATCATTTTTTTTTTTGTGCTAAAAGTAATTGTGCTTAAAGAGATAGTAGGAGAGAAATAGGATATAAGTTTACTTTCTTTTACTTCAATCACCATTATTCTCTCTGGCCAAATTTTCATTTTCTTTCATCCTTATTTTGATCTTTATTTTGAATGAATTTGTATTTATGGTTTAGGAAGTTCTGTTAAGCTGCACTAGAAATAAATTTAAAATTATAATTCCTCTGATGGTAATAAATGTCACCATAGAAATATTTCTCTATCAAATTAGTTTAAAAATGTGGACTAGCTAAATCATAATACTGTGAATAATAGAGTAATAAAAATTCATGTACCTGTGCTAATTAACTGGAAACCATGGAGGATTTCAGTAGTAATGTGAAATTCCGTTCTACAAGGAAAACCAATAATTTCTGTACATTATGATTGCTTCCTTTTCTTTTGTGCTCTGTATCGGTTTTAAGTTCTTTTTTTGTTTTGTTTTGTTTTTTTGGTACTGGGGATTGAACCCAGGGGCATT
This sequence comes from Muscardinus avellanarius, assembly GCF_963383645.1. Lineage (NCBI taxonomy): Eukaryota > Metazoa > Chordata > Mammalia > Rodentia > Gliridae > Muscardinus > Muscardinus avellanarius. The sequence goes on along the minus strand of NC_137786.1, from coordinate 20,384,170 downwards.
CTACCTCTGAGCAATACCCTCAGGCCTATTTTTTATTCTTTATTTTAAAACAGGTTCTCACTGAGTTGCAAAGGGCCTCACTAAGTAGCTGAGGCTGTCTGGGAATCGTGATCCTCCTACCTCAACCTCTCAAATGCTGGGATTACAAGCATGTGCCATCATGCCCAGCTTAAGGTTTCTCTTATATGCAATAAAGGTCATGAATGCTAAATGACCCCTTTATGATTCTCACAGAAGTAGACACTTTTGGGATAAGTTCTCCAAATAGTATATAATTTGCTTCATTCTGAAGCATCTCTCGTGCCCATTTCCTATCAATATTTTTACCTCCCCTCCTCCAAATATAACCACCCTTCTAATTTTGCTTGAATTACATATAAATCCAGAGTATGCTACTTTTGTCAATTTTGCTATAGTGTCATCTATATCTTTATCTAGAAATAACTTGAATTTTGGAGGGGTACTAGGAATTAAACCTAGAAGTACTCTTATCACTGACCTACATCCCCAGCCCTTTTTATCATTGTTATGATTTTTAATTTGAAACAAGCTGTCACTAAGTTGCTGAGGCTGGCCTAAAACTCAGTCATCCTCCTGTCTTAGCCTTCCAACTACTGAGATTACAGGCATGCTCCAACATGCCCAGCTAAAATTTAAATTTTTAATCCCAGTGTAGTAGTAACCTGTTATTTACAAATGCAAAAAATGTATACATTAATTTTACTGTTATTTAAAGGACCTTGGTATTTTCCTCTTTTGTCAATTATAAATATAGCTTTTATGGGGATTTTTTATATAAGACAGATATACACAAAATTCTCTTGAAATGATACTAGGATTTGGATTATTAAGTTATATAGAGAGCAGATATAGGTTAGCTTTGGTAGATATTGACAAATACTTTCAAAAAGTGATTTTTTAAAACCATTTATACTTCCACTAACAATATGTGCAAGTTCTGGCTGTCTCTATGTTTTCTAACATTTGATATTGATGGTCACTTTACATATTTTTAATATTAGCTATTCTTATGGTACTATAGTGCAATTTATTCTAATTTTTATTCTTTTGATGATTGAAAGATGATAAATGTATATTCACATACTTTTTAGACATTTAAAAATTGTCTTTTGTGAAATGCCTATTTTCATATTTTACACTTCTTTACAGTGGAAGGCCTATTTTGTAAATTCTTTAATTTAATAATTCCATCAATCTGAAATTAGTTTCCTTCCCTCCAAATAACAAGAAGCTATGCAAATATCCACCATTTTAGTTTAAAAATGTGCAAAGTAGATACACAAAATACAATAATGCAGATTCTTAAAATAAAAAGATGTACAACTACTTTATTATAAAAGACCACAAAATATAGAAGAAACAAGGGGTCCAGAAAAAATCACATATGCATACATATATACATATATATCAAGAAAGTTTTTACGTTGAACTCTATCACAAAAATACAAGTAAATTTGACTTGCTTTGATTAAAGTCTGAGTGGAGATTTCAACTTCTTTTTGTGTGTGTGTGTGTGGGACTGGGGTTGGAACTCAGGAGCATTTGACCTCCAAGCCACACCCCCTTCCCTATTTTTATTCTTTATTTTGAAACAGGGTCTTACTAAGTTGCAGAGGGCCTCACTAAGTAGCTGAGGCTGACCGCGAACCGTGATCCTCTGGTTTCAGCCTCCCGAATGCTGGGATTACAAAGGTGCGCCACCATGCCCAGCTTCAACTTCTTTTCTATCGTAACAACACTTGAAAAATATCCAACGCTGCTGGGCGTGGTGGCGCACGCTTGCAATCCCCACACTTGGGAGGCAGACAGGAGGATCGCGTAGGTTGGAAGCCAGCCGTTTGCATTGGCTTAGGAGACCCTGTTTCCAAATAAAAATGTAAAAATAGGTCTGGGAGCGTAGCCCGGAAGTAGAAGGGCTTCCAGGAACCCCAGTACCACCACCACAAAAAAAAAAAAAAAAAAAAAATTTCCAATGTGATCTTTGATATGTCTGTGATTGATATATTCATCACACTGATGTCCTATATAGATGGAATTTATTTGAATTAAGTCACATGTAAGAAACACATCTATGATTACAGTTAAGATTCTGGTTTACATATGAGGAACATTTTTAAAAAACATTAGTGGGAGAGGAGAAAAAATCCTGGTGGAAAAAATGAAGCAACCTAAGAAGCAAATGAGAAATCATGAAGGTTACATAACACACTGAGGATTTCAGGTAAAATTTCTGTCAAAAAATGAAAGAAAATGGAATGGGTTTTTCTCAAAAGATGAAGCAATATACACAAGTGCAACATAGATCTTGTTTGCTTTGCATACTGTAGACAATTTACTATAGCAAGATATTAAATATAGTAAGGGTATTCTAAGTGAAAGAATTCAGTGTTAAATAACGATGGCTTTGAATTTTATGTTAGGTGCATTTAAATACTAGAAGGGGGGAGTGTGAAGGAGGACATTGAGGGCTTTTTATTTTTAACATAGAAGTGAGAACTGGCCACTGTATTTGAGTCTGAAGCCAGTGGAGTGGCTTGACACCGCAGCAGTAAATCTTAAGATGGGAATACAAGTGTGGAAGCTGTTGCTAACCTCAAAGCAATATACAAAATTGAATTAGTGCAACACACCAACCAATTAAGTTGGAAAGAACTAGATTAAGTTTTGACGTAATTATGGTTTAAAATTGACCAAAAATAATGAGTAGTTGATTAGATAATGCCACCTGACAAAAGCAGTTAGATTAATTGGGATACGAGTAAATGAAGGCAGCGAACTTTTGACAAGATGAGGGAAATTACTGAAGTGTTCAAGAATGGTTTCTTCTTGACTGATTGAATATTAGAGGCTGGTCCTTGAGAGGTACCCAATGGAAATAAAAGCTTAGAAATAATATATTGATGATACTTCGTATCATGAGAATGGATAATAGCATCCAGGAGAGACTTGGATGCATGCGTGTATTCAGTACACAATGATACTGGGTTGGGGATAAATGCAGCATACTGACGAAAGCACTATAAGAATGAAGGCAGTATTATAAAGCAATCCATGAGCTTCTGTAGATGATATTCTACCTGATTATATAGCTATTTTTCAACCCTAGTAGGCACTTTGGACCTTTCCTAAGGGGTGTTACAAGAAGCTGCAGGAGGATGGGAAGCAGACTTCTGACAGGGTCTACTTTGCATTTTAAGTAGTTATCCTGGCTGTGGCATCTTTGTGGAGTGTGGACAGGAGTGATCTTCCTTGCAAGTGTCCTGCAATGTAAGGAGAATGTCACTGTATCTCAGGGGAGGGGTTAGTACTGAGCGTGATGTGAACTTCAGAATGTATTAAAAAGGTCAAGCTAGTAGGGCTTGCTGAGACAGTTGTTCTGATATTTGTGAATTCTGGGTTTTTATCTTTTTCATTTGAGCTACTACATAAATGGTGGTTGCACTGTGAGCCTGCCAAAGAGGACATTTGAAAGGGGAGTGTAATCAAGAATAGGATTTTGAAATTCATAGCCTTTTCACCAAAGGGAAGATGTTAAAACATAGTTGCCTAGATAATCCTGGGACCTAGTAAAGAGCTCAAGGCTGGAGATACTAATTGGGGACTACATTAAAGGTTTAAAGTTGTGGGTTTGGGCAAGGTGACCCAGATAATGATGTATATAGAGACAAGGATAGGCGTGTAGAGCTCTGTTGATGAGAATGATGGTGGCTGTAACAAAGCTCTTTACATACAGAACATTGGACACATTCTGTCAGGATGAGCACTTTTAGTGCTTTTGATTAAGGCCTATTTGCTGAATGTTTGTGGGTGTATAGGAATTGTTTATGTAGCAAAGTGTTTGTTTTCCCCTAAAATATCAACATAGATTTTGTTTCTATGCTTCTTTCTTTTTGTGCATAAAACCATTTGGCTCCTCCCCATTGTCTCTTCTACCACGAAGTAACGAGTCTCAGTGCTCTTACATGCGGAGTCTTCTTGGTAATTTTCAGGGAGACTGAAATTTCTTACTGCTTATTTACTATCAGATTCCTTTGGAATCTCTTTTCTCACCTGAAGCAGCTTATCTAATCATTTCCTGCAAACAGGTATATTTTATGGAATAAGTACACATTTGAATTAAATATTTTGCCTAAACATACATATATTTTTCTTCTAATTTATATTTTGAAAGGCTATCTTAGTTACAAACTATATAGAGGTATGGAAAATATAAAAATTAAATATAGGATGATGTTAACTATTATTAAATGCATTTAGGGATTAGAGACAAAATGAATATACTAAATAGTGAGCAAAATAAAGAATCAAAAGGCAAGAGAAATCTTATGTCATCATTTATTCAAGAAGGGCTGATCTGAAATGAAACTGCAAAAAACACCATCCCATCATCAGAGACCTAGGTTTATAGTCTCTAATCACTTTGACTGATGCTTCTGATAATATACTTCACTTACTATCTGATAATAGTAGGCTAACAAATGACAAGAAGGAGGCTTCCTTTTCAAAAACACCATATATCATGTTGATACTGGAAATCATTGGTGATGGTTGCCATTTTTCTCTGAGTGTTGTATGTTATTGTTTTAATGTCTTAAGTGCTTAAATGCTGTGTAGGCATTAATTGATACTTTGAATTCATCCCTTGACATGCTCTGAGTTTGTCTATATTGGTACATTTCTACCCTCTTGACTCAGAATATCTGCTGTATCCTATTTTCAGTACCTTGGCCATACTCCACATTATAATCTTTCTTCACTCACAGTTACTGTGTATATGAACTCCAACCTAAAAGTATTTAATAGTAAGGTAGGGCCTATGCTTTAACCATTTACCATCTTTATACCATGTCTACTTTTACTGTTGTAGCTATGTTAGTTTTTAGAATCCTAATACCTCAGTGAAAGAGTACATACCTCTAACCATCAGTCTTGGGACTTGGAACTTGAAAATATTTGGTCCTTCTTATCTTTCACTTTTTAGACAGATTTATTGTGGCATACTTTTTATACCATACAATTCACTCATTTAAGTGTATAATTCAATTGATTTTAATATATTTTCAGAGTTATGTATCCATCTCAGTAAATTTTAGAATATATTCATGATGCCCCAGAGAAACCCTTAGCTAACTAATAGTACTCATTAGATAAATAATATTTAATTTATTATTATTTTTAATACTGGGACATCCCCAGTTCATTTGTTTGTTTGTTTTTGTTGTTTTGTGTTTGTGGTACTGGGATTAAACCCAGGGGCATCCTACCTTCTATCTGCTACATTCCCTAGCCTTTGTTTGAAAACATGGTCTCACTAAGTTGTTGGCAACCTCACTAAGATGCTAAGGCTGGCTTTAAACCTGCGTTCCTCCCATTTTAGCCTCCTAAGTACTGGGATTACAAGCATGTACCATGCGATCCATTCCCAGCCCTGAACTTTGTGACAGAGTTTCACTAAGTTGGCCAGGCTGGCTTCAAACTTCCAGTCCTCCTGCCTCAGCTTCCCAGGTAGCTGAGATTACAGGTGTGTTCCAGCATGCCCTGTGCCGTCTGGTATTTTAAATAAGAGAAAAATAAAACAAAGAAAGGATACAGATGTGTGGGTTTGGAGGAGAGAGGCAGTTTGCAATTATATATACTATACCTAGGGAAGGCTGAAAAGATAGTATTTAAATGAAGACTTGAAAGTAGTAGGCTAGTTGTGACATTTTTTAAGCAAGATTTATTAAAGCTCTCTTAAGTTATCTTCTTTTTTTTTTAAGTATTGAGGATAGAACACGGGGGCATTCTATCTCTGAGATATACCCTCATCCTTATTTTTTTTTTTTTTTGTCTTTTGATTTTTTAAACAGGATCTCCCTAAGTTACAAAGGGCCTCACTAAGTAGCTGAGGCTGTCCATGAACTGTGATCCTTTGGTCTCTGCCTTGCAAATTACAAGCATGCACCACCACGCCCGGCTTTTTACTCATTTTTAAAACTAATTTGGGAGTTGGGGCTCTTGATGATAAAAAGACAGAGTCTCTCTCCTGATACTTTGAGTAAAGTGTTTTATAATTGGAATTTTCTACTCTAGAACGACTTTTCTAATATTATTAAAATCCAGTATTGTTGCCACTAATACTAACAGCATTAGGAACAATAAATCATCAAGTGTGAATATGAACAATTATTTACACTCATGTTTTTCTCCAAAATCTGTGACCACACTGTGTGAACATTCCCATTTAAAGAGACTAATGTCACAATGCTGTTTTGCTTGTAAATCCATCCGCAGTGACAGATTAGAATGTAGCATCTCCCTTTGCAGTTGCTGCTGATATTGGTGCTGTATATATGTCCTGGAGCTGAGTAGCAGGCAGAGATAATGGTTCACTACCCCAGATCACCTTGACCTTCTCTCTCATTGATAAAGTGTACAAGAGGCCAGGGATGGTGGCATATGCTTGTAATCCCAGCATTTGGGAGGCTGAGACAGGAGGACTGCAGTTTGAGGACAGTCTCAGCTACTTAGTGAGGGCCTTAGCAACTCAGTGAGACCCTGTTTCAAAATAAAGAATAAAAAGTAGGGCCAAGGTATAGCTCCCAGGTAGAATGCCCCTGGATTCAATGCTTAATACCACAAAAAAGAAAGCTTTATTTATTTATTATTTATTATTTATTTATATTTATTTATTATTTATATTTATATATTTATTTATATTATTTATTTATTATTTATTTTGCATTATTCAGTCAAATGTCAAATAATCTAAATGTTATATGTCCTTTCTTATCTTTGAAACTGAAAGTTTTCACAGTGATAAATCAATACTCATTTTAAAAAATCCAATCTCTAGACCTCTGTCATTCCCCTTCCCTTCTTTCCTACTGTTCTGCTTAGATTACTCTGTAAAGAAATATGAGTCTCTCTGTTCACACATTCTCACATGGGTGGCAACATAACGCATGAAAAGAAAATTGGCATTGGAGAAAAACATCCATCCGAGTCAAAGTTCTGCTAGCCTTGGGGAAGTCACCAACCTTTAATTAACTATCCAGCTCTTGAAAGGTAAAGAAAAGGGACTGAACCCAAGCCTATTAATAATAATGCTTGTTATAAATACTGAAATACTATATTCTTCAGTTTGGCACAGTGCCTGTTTCAGTCAGTTAATAAAAGATAGTTAATATTTTTATTATCAGGACTTTATATCTAAGATCTTCATTTTAACCTCCTACCTTTTTGGATAACCTCATGTCTCTATATTCTTTTTCAGCAACTTACTTGTTTTTATACTTTACAAATAGGCTTATAGTTGGATAGTTTTGCACTTTAAGTATTTAAAAATGTAGTGACATTTCTTTGTAATAGATTTTACCACTAGATCTAAATATTTTCACTTTTATCCATATTTTCCTGACTCAATAGATATTTTTGGAAAAATGTGTAATAATTGAAAGGTTAAATATTCTCATTTTAGCTAGGCGTGGTGGTGCACTCTTGTAATCCCCTCGCTTGGGAGGCTGAAACAGGAGGATCACACAGGTTGGAAGCCAGCCTCAGCAACTTAGTGAGATCCTGTTTCAAAATAAAATATAAAATAGGTCTGGGAGTATAGCTCGGAGGTAGAAAGCCTCTGGGTTCCACCCCCAGTACCACCAATATATATATTCTCATTTTATTAAGGAAATAACATGGATGAGTGTGTAATTTTAAAGGTGATAAAATATTATTAGAATTTATCCTTTATCATTGCACAATAAGTAAGTTTTAAATAGCACGGGTATATGTTAAACATTGTGTTTGGTCTAAATTGTATACCTCCACTTGTGTCTATATGAAAATAAATCTAACTGATAAGATTCAGCCAATATAGCCATGTATGAAAAACAGAGTGTTGAGAAAGAGATATTGGCCCAAGACCCAGAGATTTCCTAAAAGGAGATGTAGCATGTTTCTCTAAACCATACAGAATGAGCTTAAAAACATATCAGTCCTTTGACACTGATGAAAGAGAAATTGTAGGGAGTCATATCTATTTCCTAGCCCTTTCTCTGCCTATTTAGGTTAAAAGGAAAGAGAGCTGTCCAAGAAACATATAAGCAACTATAGACTCAATCAGTAAATAGGTAAGTGAATTATGGGAAATTCACAAATACTTAATTAAGAATTTAAAGTTAGTATTAAGCTTTGAAAAATCTTAGTTAATAATATATTTGTCATGTGCTTAAAATCTACTATATAGCTGTTTATCTATAGGTATGTAATTTAAACATACTATATATGTATATGAAATCTACTACTTATCTATATATGTACATATATATCTATATAAGCATATTATATATATATATAGTATACACATTTGTTCAATTTTGTATATTATCTCACATTCAGTTCAGAAGAAAGGAAACAAAATTAAGTCAGTATTGTGAAGATGAATACATGAACAGTCCTTAGGTAGGAAGCTGAGACAGGAGGATTACAATTCTGAGGCCAGTGCATAGTAAATTAATGAGACATGTATACAAACATAAAAAGTTCTGGGGTGTACTTAAGAGAGAAAATGTCCCTGGATTCAATCGCCATTACCACTCCTCCCAACACACACACACAAAAACACAAATTATTTTGAGACCTATTTTTTAGAAATGTGAGTTCAAGTATTTCATAGTAGTACATTTTGAAAATGAATTCAGACATAGTTAATATATTAACATTCAGATTATAATAGAAATAATATCTTCAATAGAAAAATAATTTAGTAAACCTTGCTGCAGATTGAATTGTGTCCCTCAATATTAAAATGTTGAAGCTCCATTAAGGTCAAGTGAGGTCTTTAATTCTATAGGATTGGTATTTTATAAGAAAAGGGGACAGCAGAGCTCGCTCTCTCTCTCTCTTTCTCTCTCTCTCTCTCTCTCTTCTCTTCTTTCTCTCTTCTCTTCTCTTCTTTCTCTCTCTCTGTCACACACACACACACACACACACACACACACACACACACACACACACCTCCACCCATATACACATGTGAGAAGGAACCAAGGGGATTGGAGTCTACCAACTAGGAAGAAAGCTTCTACCAGAAACATATAATACAGGCAGTGGGCTCATGGACTTCATAGTTTCCACAACTCTGAGGAATAAATTTCTGTTGATTAACACACCCAAGTTGACATATTTTGTCATAATTCCCCAACTACATTATAACTAAATTACAATGTAGACATAATAAATTAAAATATTAAAAAGTATTAATAACATATACAATTATAAAATTCTACTTCCATAGCAGCAGTCCCTACTTACATACCTGAGGTAACACCATTTTTTAAATTTATTTTACTGCTGAGGTACCTGAGATACAGAGAAGATAGAAACTTTTGCAAAGTCATTTGCATGTTGCAGAATGTGGGGTAGCCAAGGTTATAAGTTGGACAATTTGGCTCAAATTCCTAAGTTTCTAAGCACCTTTTTTTTTTTACAAGTGAACAAAGGTCTTTGCATTATTCATGGTATGAAGTTATTCCCCAGATATGCTTTGTTTAATTGAAAATAATTTTTGGAATAATCTCTTGGGTTAATTAAAAAGACAATATCTTCCAAATAGTTATGGGCCATAACATGAGGTAACTTTCATTTCTCCTCTGAGATGATCAATTATTAGTAAAACTAGATTAGATGTGTGACTAGTTTTTAAATTTTATATTTTTGATTAAGAATATAAATACCCTGTTTATAGATGCTCTGGTAACTTCTTAGCAGTGTTCTATTAAAGCAACTGGCAAAAAAGTTCCATCTCTTAAATCTTAGGATATTGTAAAGTCATCTAACTAGAAATTAGAACAATTTCACTATCTTCTGTTCTTCTCAGTAATCTTGTGATTTTAGGTCCACATCTAGAAAAAGATCAGTTATTTCATAAATTTTAACATTTTTTTGAAAAATTGGGTAGTTCATCTTTTTTCTAGAAAGAAAGTGGTTTCTAAATATTATTTTCATTCATTTATATGATAATAAATGTTAGAACATAGTTATAACCCAGGATTTTTTATATAGTTTGTGTGATTCTTCTTTGGAAGTTGAAAACAGCCGGGCGTAGTGGTGCACACTTGTAATCCCAGCATTGTATCTCAGCATAGGAGGCTGAGGTAGGAGGATCGCGATTCCCAGACAGCCTCAGCTACTTAGTGAGGCCCTTTGCAACTCAGTGAGACCCTGTTTCAAAATAAAGAATAAAAAATAGGGCAAGGGGTGTAGCTCAGAGGTAGAATGCCCCTAGATTCCATCCCCAGTACTGAAAAATAAATATTGAAAACATACCTAGTTCATGACTGAGAGCTAATTTACCACTTAATTCTTAGAACACTTTTAATAAATAATGACATGATTGATTGACTTCTATTTTTTGTGCTTCCACTTTTCCTCTTTTCAGAGAGAAGAAACAAGAGTTTATAGTCTTTGGTGTATGTACACAGTTTGCACTTCCAAAATGTAATGAGTTTGACATTATTATCGGTTGCATAAGGACACGTGAGTCGTCTCCTTGACTGCAGCACAGCGTGGCTCTCTTGATAGAAAAGCTTCTTACTTCTTTTAAACTTGGGAACTGTTTTTGGCTGGTTTTGCTCCCCAGTCCATTTCCTTTCACAAGTTTGAGTTAGCTGTTTCAATTTTTAGAATGCTTAATGTGCTCAACTTTAAATCCTTTTGGCAAGAACTTGGCTTTAACTTGTTTGTTTACATCACCAAGAATGTGCTTAGTTGCAGCATGATGTTGCCAACATTTCTTTGCCAAATAAAACCTAAATTTCTTGAATATTCACATATTAGTATCGAAAAAAATGTGTTTATGGAAAATGCCTGAATATATTTAGAATAATTTTATTTTTTCTTTGTTTGAGATAGTTTACTGATTCATTGAATTATAGTGCTTGCAACAGAAGAAAACTTTCTTTTTAATCAATGATAGGAAGATCACACAAACTTTAGGAGCTCATTTTGAACCTAAAAATATAAATCATGTTAGTAAGTAGACATTAACGTGAAATCAGCCGACTTCCCAGGGTGAACAATCAACGTTATTACAATACAGACTTATGGGCTGAGAACACGATTGGGAGTTGCCATTAAATGTGAGATATATTTCATGAAGTCTTAATTTTATTAAATATTTGCAGTCTCTTCCAATATACCTTGCAGTTTTTTTCTAATGGTAGGAGAGTCAGGTATCTCTGCGACCTTACTTTAATTTGATTTAAGCATCAATACAAAAGCTTCATAGGCACATTGTGAAGTAAAGTGATTTATTTTTTCATTATTACCTCTGGGAATTATTGGATTCCCTAGACATAAATTCGAATGAGAGTTCTATTCACTTGTTCAGTAACAAAAAGAGTCAATCCTAGAGACAAAACCTGACATAGTAAAGTAAGGATGAAATTGGATTACATTTAACCATTAAATTATCCCTTTCAAGGTAGAATTTTTGTTTCTATTTGCTTTTGTAGATTGTTCCATTTAACTTTGGAAATTTTAGAAAATTATTGCATTATAGAGATTCTTAAAAAGCAGTATTTGATGATGTAAGTATCTCTGTCTCTGTCTCTGTCTCTCTCTCTCCATATATATATATATATATATATATATATATATATATATATATATATATATATATATATTTTTTTTTTTTTTTTTTTAAGAACTGGGAATGGAACCCAGGGGTATTCTATCTTCAAGCTACACCCCCAGCCCAATTTTTTTCTTTATTCTCACATAGGGTCTCACTGAGTTGCCCTTTATAACAAAATAGTCAGGATTTTGACAGGACATTTTAACTCCCTTATTACTGCAACTTGCCTTTGAGCATTTTTATCTTCATAACTATCATGTCCACATGCAAAATTAACCTGGTACTTTTAACACCATGAAATTTATTCTTTTCTGAACTATGTGCCTTTTTAATACAAGGACATGGACTTCACTACTAAACCCACATTTTCTTTTTCTTTTTTCCAAATGTATGTCCTTTCAAGGTCAGGCAAGAGGAAAATGTAAGAATCAGAATGAATGAAGCAAAAACACTTTGAAATCGTAACTCTGGACAAACTACTCCAAACCCTTCATGCTTCTGTTTATAAGATCAAATATTTGCATAACGTTTAGTTAAGGAGCAAGGCAAAATATTAAAATACATACTACATATGCTATTTTATTGATGAATGGGGAAGAGTAAACTACAAGTGATCATTAGGTAGTATTTGAAATTATTGATATTATTCAATTATAGTACTGATATATGTTGGTAAGCAATATATTGTCTTTTCCTGAGAGGTTATAGAATACTAGGTTCTGTTCCACTGAACTGAAAATACAAGTGTGAAAGATACATTTATTTGTAGCTCAGCAGGAGAAATTGTTTTATAAACAGGTCATATCCATTAATTTACCAAAAACTTATCTTGAGTTCTTCCTATATCAAGCATTATTCACTGCACTGGAAATACAACAATGAACAAAGCTAAGAAAGACTCTCTTTGTAGGGTTTAAATTTTAATATTAGAAAGCAGAAAAACAGGAATATATATATATATATACACACATATATATATACACATATATATACATATATAAATATATATTTATATGTATATATACAGATATGTATATAAATATATATATAAATATATAAATATATAAATATATATATATATATATATATATATATATATACTTTTGATGCAAGAGATACTTGTAACCAGGAATCGGGAAGAACAGACTAACAGAAGCCTTAGTGAAAATGGTCTCATGCCCAGTGTGTTCAAGGAAGCTTTGGTGAGGTTTGCACAGAGCAGGGGATGGTGGTACAGTGGAGGGGTTGGTAAAGGGCACAATAGACAGACTGAAATATTTTAATCCAATGCTAATTTGGGTTAATAAAAGACTTTAAGATGGAGAGTGGAATAATTGGCTCATATTTTAAAGGCAATTCTGGGGGCTAATTGGGGATGTATGAATAGTCGCAAGAGAAAAGTCAAAGTATTACAGTTGTCCAGGCAAGACATGATATTGTTTAGATAATGGGAAATTGTGGGAGTAGATAAGCTTTGCATATTTTGCTCATTGAGAACATGTGGATGAAAAAGGTAAAAAGAAAGTCTAAAAATAATATATTTTAGTAGTATCTAAGAAATGATTTATGAATGCTATATAAGAATAATGAAAACACATTTCATAAATGACAATTAGACTACTAGAAATTCAACAGCAGGAAAACAATAGACGATTCGATTATAGAGAAAGAAACATTGCAGGGATGTAGATATCAGGCTCAAATAATTCTGGGTACTCTAAGAGTGTGATTAGAATGAAGAAGGAGAGGAAAAGGAGAAAAGCAATATAATTAGAACCAAATTATAGACATACTAAGAAAATTGGGCATATCCTCTGGAAAATACAATTGTAGAACATATCTGTTTTAAATCTATTATAATACATAAAAAATACTTGATTTCATGAAATTGTTTATAATTTTCTTAGGCTGTTTATGTCTGCTTTCGTGAATCATACTGCAGAGCTGGAGCAAAACAATAGTGTATTCTCATTAAAGAGAGGTCAGCTAAAAGGAAAAATCATGGAAATTGGAAAACATATAATGAACTTAATGAAATTTGATGTAAAAGATTTGCATCAAAGTATTAAATAGGGATATGGTCTCTGTCTTAGTTTAAACACAGCAAAGTTTCAAAAATTCAGTTATGATTTCCCTTATTATTAATTTTCTGTTTGTTCTCCTTTTTCCACTAGAATATGAGCAGAAGATACTGAAAATTTTGAGGATTTTTTTCCATAAATATTCTCTTAGAACCAAAAACTGTGCCTGATAGAGGGTTGGTGTTTATTAAATTGATTAGGTTGACTACTGTGTATGAGTTATTAGAAAAATAAATGTGTGTATATATATATATGTGTGTGTGTGTGTGTGTGTGTGTGTGTGTGTGTATATATATATATATATATATACATATATATACATTATTTTCTTTTTTGTGTGGGTCTAGAGATGGCATTCAACCACCAAGCTACACCTCTGCCCTATTTTTTTTTTATTCTTTACTTTGAAACAAGGTCTCACTAAGTTGTGGAGGGCTTCACTAAGTACCTGAGGCTGTCCACAAACTGTGATACTCCGATCTCAGCCTCCCAAATGCTGGCATTACAAGCATGAGCCACCACGCCCAGCTCATATGCACTTTTTTCAAGGCTGTATCTTGAATTCCTGATCTAACTATACTGATATAGATTAGGTTTAAAATGTTTTAGGATTTATTACTGAGGCACATAATACCAGGTATCAGAGACCTAAGCAGAATGACACTAATCTGTGAAGACAGAGGCAGAGAAAATGGTCTTATAAAAAATGAAATGATCACCTCATCTACAAGGAGTTTAGTTCTTGAAAGCTGAAAGTAAAAATGTATTTTTAAATCTCCTGAGGTAGCATATGCAGAATATTTCATAGTCATGTTGGCTCAAGGGCAGATGGCTATTTTCAAAGTGTAATTTGCAGTTCAATTGATGCCATTTTGAAGGAAAGTTAAAAAGTTATTCTGGAAAGCTTGAAAACTCCGTTCTGTCACTTCAGTGTTGGGGCTAGAACTCGGGTTATGCAAATGTGTGTAACTCCTGGAGTATGAATTAGCGCAATTTCTACTGGGCTTCTCTTTGCTTCCTGCCTCCCTTCTTGATTGCGTGCCATTCCTCTTTGCACTCATTACCATACTTCACAGCCTTCCCCTTTGGTTCATGCAATCATGACATCCCGAAATGCACTTTCTACTAATCACCTTCATAGCTACCAACTAACTTATCGTAGTTTAGCTGAGAGGTCTCTTTTCTCAGACATCCTTGCCCAATAACCATAACTCCTCACAATGTGTTCAGGACTTCTCCTAATGTAATATCTTAAGCAGACCTCTAGCAACAATGGGTATTATTAGTTTATGTATATTGCACTCCCTTACTATAGTCTCTCTCTCTCTCTCTCTCTCTCTCTCTCTCTCTCTCTCTCTCTCTCTCCATATATATATATATATATATATATATATATATATATATATATATATTATGTAGACCTACATAGTGGCCATTCTTATTCCAGAAGTTACTACAGCTCAGCTTAAGTATCCAGAACCTCTTCTTGCAATAACTTCCTGAACATACTCTAGCAACACTGAATATGATTAATTTATATGTATTATTCTTTCTCACTATAGTCATAGGTTCTAGATAATTACTGTAGTTGCCATTTTTTATTCAGAAGTTACCACAGATCTTGATACATTGAAACTGATCAGTGATTTATGATAATTATTGTATGCTTTGAGTCCTATTCTTAATTCTTTCTTGGGTTCTTCGTTCCTGAAACATAGAATTTTCTGCCAGAGGCATTTTCAAAAATAATGATAATAGCTGGGCATGATGGCGCACACTTGTAATCTCAACATTCAAGAGGCTGAGAGTGGAGAATCTCGGTTTGTGAAGAGCCTCAGCTACTTAGTGAAGCTCTTTGCAACTCAGTGAGACCCTGTTTCAAAATAAAGAATAAAAAAAATATAGGGCTGGGAGGTGTAGCTCAAAGGAAAATGCCCCTGGGTTCCATCACAAGTACCGCAAAATAATAAATAATAATAATAATAATAATAATAATAATAATATAATAAATAATTAAAATGACAACAATAATAAAGAAAAAGAGTAGAAGAAGTAATGCTAAATTCCATAAGTCTGTGGTTAGCACTCTGGACTCTGAAGAAGTAAAGCTAACAGAAACTGCATTTGGCATATAAAATGGATATTGTTAACTCTCTCTTCTTGCATTCCATCGTAACTGATCGGAGAGGAAAATATTTTCATTAATGTACTCAATATGATTTGATGATTTAATGTTTAGCCCATTACAATTAGGAAGATGAACAACTTTTATGTCAACTGAAAAGACATAATGCCTCTCAGCTTGTTGATTTGCTGCAAGAGGCTTTAATGAGACCATGCTCCTCAATCACTGCTGATCCTGAGAGAGGAAGCACAATCTGCACCATTTTGATTTGACTGGGCTCTTTACTGTACTGTATTCTCTGCCTGTGAAACAGAATACTCTGCCCTGTGCTTACACAGCACTTTGTAGCATCTGGCGCTTGTCATAGTTGATGTTTTAGTTTCTGTTCTTTTTTGTAAAATTTTTATTGTTGCATTGTATTCATACATCTTAATGGGATGCAAAATGGGGAAGACATACATGCACACATCACCCAATTAGCCCTTATCGCCAGGGTATTGGAGATTTCAGGATTACTGTTTAGCTGTTCAAAGGGAATTGGTTGGTCAGGATTGACTGGACATGAGGACAACGCTGTTTTCTGAGGACATTCTGTACTGAATATCACTTAACAGAATAGTTACGGAGGGAAATACACCAAGTGCTGTCTTCGTGAAAGCACGTATCATTTGAATCTCAGTATGTTGTATAATCAAAATGCACCAATGAAAGTATAAAGACAAAAGAAAAAGTTGACTCAGCACCAGTACTGCAAGAGCAAAGTTCAGAAGAACCCTTTTAAAATAATATTAAGCTTTTGTTGTTCTACACTCAGTAATAGTGGTAGATGTCCCATCATCTCTCTTTTATATAACATAAACTCTTTTACAGTCAAGAAGAAGAGCTTTGTCAGTATTTTATAAGGAAATTAGCAACATAATGTGCCATATATCAAATGCTGTTTGATATCTAAAAATATATCATTTTGTGCTATAAGCTGAAAGTATATGCATGGATATGAATACAGTGTGTTAATGGGTTTACTAATATGTTTATTAATGGATGTTTTATTGTTGTCTAATGCAGTAGCATAAAAATGTCAATGTCAGGCATGGTGCCGCATGCCTACAATCCTAGTGCTTGGGAGGCTGAAACAGATTTCAGGTTCAAGGTCACCCTCAGAAACTTAGCTAGATGCTGTTTCAAAATAAAATAACAACAACAACAACAACAACAAAACTACTACTAATAATAATAAACTAAAAGGGCTGAAGGTGTAACTTGGATGTAAAATACTCCTGTGTACCAAGAAATCAGTTATATTTGCATTACTTTAATGGCCTTTATATCTATAACTAATTAATCAAGCATTACAACTGTGGCATTAAAATTAACTTATTTCTTAGTATCTCTAAACAGACCTAACTTCAATTTAGTGAAATATCCACCCAGCATCCTAATATATACAACTTGATTTCTTCCAATGTTAGACAAAATACCAATACAGTTAAAAAGTATTTATTTAATTTAAAACATCTTTACTGAGGCATACAGTTCTTTCACCTACTTAGAGTATACAATTTAATTTTTATATATATAAAGATTGTGTAACAATCATGACAAAATAAATGAGTAATACTTGTAACACATTCTCTCTTCCAAAAATGTCTATTAGCTATCACTCTCCATTTTACTCTTCACTAGCCTCTGTATTCACTATTTTAGTTCATAGATTTCTTATTCTGGATATTCCATAAAAATATATTCCTATAATATATGACTTCTTTTTTATACATTTACTTCTTTTTCTTAGCATGTTTTTGCAGTTCATCTGCATTGTAGCATTTTTTAATATATTACCTCCTTGCTTAATATATTTCAGTGTATGGATAATCAATGCCACATTCATCAATTCATCAGTTTTTTTTTTATCAATGGTAGGTTCTATATTTGGGCTATTTTTACGCATGCTGACCTGAACATTTATTAAAGTTTTGTTTGGATATGCATTTGCATTTATCTTTCATATATGCTAAGAATGAAAATCATTGCTCATATGGTAACTCTATATTTAATATTATTGGGAAGTTCTAAACTTTTAAAAGTTTTTAATGGTGCTTTTTTGTCATACATCTTATAAGGTACAAAGTGGTAGAGGCATACATGCACACATCACTTATTTAGCTCTTTCCCAGTTTCCACCCCATTCCCTTCCCCCTCTTTCCTTCTCATGTTTGACTTGCTGATTGACTTTGATGTTTATGAATGTACATCATGTACATTAGGGAATGTTCCTCTTCTTCCTTCCCATCCCCTCAGTTAGGTTTCCTTAATTGATCATCTGTGGCTTCTCCTCCCTCTTCTAGAGCATCTCCTATGATTCTTTTTAATTCCCTAGCTTCTAGGTATTAGGGAGAGAATCTGATTTTGTACTTTCTGTGACTGACTAATCTCACTTAGCATAATATTCTCTAGTTCCATCCATTTCCCCACAAATTATACAATTTTGTTCTTTTTTATGGCTGAGTAAAATTCCATTCTGTAAATACCCCATAGCTTTTAATCTATGCATTTGTTAATGAACATCTTGCCTGATTTCATAGTTTGGCAATTGTGAATTGTGTGGCTATGAAAATAGATATGTATGCATTGGTTTAATAGTTTGGTTTCCATTTTTTGGGGGGTAGATACCCAGAAGTGGTATTTCTGGATTATCTGGTAGGTTTGTTTTCATTCTTCTGAAAATCCTTCATATTGTTTTCCAAAGTGGTTATAGTAATTTCCAATTCCTGCAACAATGTATTAGAGTTCCCATTTCTCCACATCTTTATGAGCATTTGTTGTCTGTGTAAACTATTTTCTAGAGAAATTATATCATCTTATATTGCTCTAGAGATGCATAAGGGCATCAATTTTTCTACATCTCTACCATTTTTTATTTTTTTCTTACATTTTTATCATCATAATAAATATGAAGTTGTATATCTGATTTTTGTTTTGATTTGGGTCACCTAATTACAAACCATTTTATTGAATATATTTTCATATCCTTACTTTGTGTGTGTGTGTGTGTGTGTGTGTGTGTGTGTGAGTGTGTGTGTTTTGAGAAATGTTTTACAAAGAGCTAGGAAGGTAGAATAATGGTAGAATATTTGCCTAGCTATCAAGAGGCCTGAGGTTCAATCCCTAGTAGTGTAAAAAAAAAAAAAAATCAGATAAATGTTGATTCAAACTATGCATAAAATCTTTCCTTAATTGGGCCATTTATCTTGTCATTATAGTAATATGTTTATTTACTCTGGATAAAAATTCATATATAATTTAAAAATATTTTCCGTCCTTTTTGTTGGTTTTTTTGAAGCATAGAGTTTTTGATATTGGTAAAACCCATGGTTATCTTTTTTTTGTTGTTGTTGCTTATATTTTGGTGTCACTTGTATTTTGGTGCCTAATTTAAATTCTTAAAGATTTACTTCTATATTTTCTCTTTTAAGATGTTTGTAGTTTCTCTATTTATGCCCAAGAACTATTTTTTTCATTTATAATGGGTTTCATTTTTTTAAATTATTGATTGGTACACTATGATTACACATAATAGTATTCACTGTTACATATTTTCTCATGTACATACACAATTTGATTTATTTAATTTCTACATAAAATGTTGAGTAAATTTTGCATATGATTATGGATAGAGTCCAAATTATTTATTTTCAAGAGCATATCCAGTTGTCCCAGTATCACTTGTAGGAAAAATTTTGATCCCATTGATGTATTTTGCCATCCTTGTTAAAATCAGTTAACTGTAATAGTAAGGGGTTATTTCTAGACTCTCAATCTTACTCCATTGTTTTGTGTATCTCTTGTTGTGCCCACATCATGCTGTCTTAATTACTGCACTGAAAAGTACTTTTGAAATTAGAAATTGCAACTCTTCTGACTTTGTTCTGCTTTTTCAAGACTGTTTTCTCTATTTTGAATCCCTACAATTATGTGATAAACTTGCCAATTTCTGAATTTAAAAAAAGACAGCTGGAATTTTTCTAGGGATTGTGTTAATTGTATGCTTCAGTTTGAGGAATATTATCATCTTAACAATATTAAATCATCTAATCTATGACTAGGAGATAATTTTCAATTTATTAATGTTTTCTATGATATCATACAACAGTATTTTATAGTTCACTAAATTATCATTGTATTTCTTTTGATAAATTTATTCTCAATGAATTTATTATTTTGTGGTTACTATATATGGAATATTCTTAATTATATTTTTAGATTGTTCACTGCCATAATATAGAAGTAAAATTAATTTTTATATATTGATCTAACCACGATTGCAAGTGGGTCATTATTTTTTAATTGTCAATTTTTAATTTTATTTTTGTACCATTTATTTATTTTTGGACTACTTGGCATCTCCTAATATGTTCATTAATATTTGTAATTTGCTGATGCATGGATACTGCTGTCATGATAATGCATCTCTGTCTCCTTAATTTTTATCTTAAAAATAATTTTCTTTATTTTAGTATTCTGGTATAGCTTTTTCATTCTGTTTATATTTGTGTCAGGAAATATTCATGCTATTTCAACATATTTGTATCGTTAAATGTAATTTGTATTATTTGAAGAGAATATTCCACATGTAGTAGGATCATTATTAATCTATTCTACTACTCTCCACCTCTCTGATTTTGGTTAGAAGATTTTCCAAATTGACATATACTTTAGTTACCAATACTGGAGGATTATCTTCTATTATTTTGCTATTTTTATTCTATATTCTCTATATTTTTGTTTTCTACTTCTTTATAATTCAAACTTCATCCTGAAAGATTATAACCCCTGCATTATGCAATATTTTCCAAATATAAGATTTATAAACACACATATATTGATTTTTAAGTTTACCTCTGTACTTACCTTTATTTATTTACTTCTTTTCATGCATTCAATTGATGGTCCAGTGACATGTTGATTTTATTTATTTATTTTGTGCATTTATTGTTGCATTATAGTATCATATCACAATGCAAATTATGTTGATAAAAATAGACAGGCACATAGCACTTGGTGCCTCCCCCGCCTTCCCATTGGTGACCTATTTAAAACACTAGAAACACCTTTTTGATTTTTTTTTTTTTGTGTGTGTGTGAAGGTGGAGAAAATTTACCAACAATTCTATATTTTCATTTGTGTAGATACTTCTTAAATTCTTCATTTTGAAAGGTTAGTTTTAGTAGATATAAAATTCTTGGTGGGCTACTTTCTCTTTATTCATTTTGAATATAGTTCCCATAACTTCCTGGCATCCACAGTTTCTGCTGGGAGGTCAGCTGCTAACATTTTGCATATGTATTTTTGTATTTTTTTGTACTTGGGATTAGACCCAGGGGTATTCTAACACTGAGCTATCTCTCCTGCCTTTTTTTTTTAATTTTAAGTCATATATATGACAAACACACACATACATTTTAAGTCAATACAAATATATATATATATATATATATATATATATATATATATATATATATACATTTTAAGTCATATACATGTATGCAAGCATATATTTATATATATTATAAATTGAGAATATATATGCATATGCAATACATCCCTTCCAATTTGCATTTAAACTAGCATTACTTAAAATTAAACTCAGGATAGATTCATAATCTTAGATTTTTTTTAATTTTTTTAATTTTTTTTCTTTTTTTCTTTTTTTTTGGTGGTATTGGGATTCCTGGATGCCCTTCTACCTCTGGGATACACTCCCAGATCTATTTTATTTTTGGAAACAGGGTCTCTTACACCAGCACGGCTGGCTTCGAACCTGCGCGATCCTCCTGTCTCTGCCTCCCAAGCGCGAGGATTACAAGTGTGCCCCACCACGCCCGGCTGTTAGTTTTTAATATTTCTTAATTTCTAATATAAATCTTTGTAAGTCTAAACTCTTAATACTGCTTATGGTAAGTAAATTTGTCTATATACTAGTGCTCAGTAGCTATCAATATTTTATCTTATATAACAAAAGAAACTTCTCAGGAATGATTAAATTAATGAATTTGAGCTGGGGAGATCTTACTGTTTTACCTAGGTGAAATGTATATAATCACCAAGGTTGTCATAAGTAGAAAATAGAGTAGCGATTCGGGGGTATTTGAAGACACTATACTGCTCTCTTTGAAGTTAAAGAAAGGGTCACAAACCAGGGAGTGGAAGTGGCCTCTGAGAAATTGAAAAGTTAAGAGAAACCATTCTTCTAGAACGTTTAGAATAATGTAGCTCTGGTAATATCTTACTTTTATCCCATCAAGGTTTATTTTATAATTCTGATTTCCAGAATTATAAAATAGTAAATTTGTTTAAGCCTCTGAATTTATGTTAACTTCTTACAGGAGCAAAAGACATTAAGGTATCTTCCAAAAATTATATAGTTTTATCAAATATTACACTTAAATATTTTGGAATATCTTTCAGAATTTCTTCTTTTCACCATAAGTTTCTTAGAGTTTTATTTTGTCTCTAGGATAACAGCATTTAAATAGTGATTGTTTTAAACTTATTTTTATCATTAGATTACATGGCTTTGTGACACTAATTCAATGATAGATGTTGGCTCGTATTTCATCATTATTTACAAATTTCATATTAATCTACTAGACATACATAAAATATTGGACTACAAAATAGAAAGGGTAAAATATAATTATGCTAGAAATGAATCAGATTCTTAATTTCTATTGTTTCTATTTATATATCTGTGTTAAATCCTTTAAAAATTTTCTTTTTGTTCAAAGAGTTATTAATAAAATATGTTAAAATCTTTTAAAAAATAATTCCATATGTGGTTTTCGTTTGTGTTTCACCTTTAAGTGATATTATGTTCATACATAATGTTGTGTCTTTCTAATGAATTTACATTTTATTAATTATATTTCAACTTTATTTTTTCTTATTTACTTATTTCATTGCAATTATTTTAAATAACTTGTCTCAGCAACACATTTTAAAAATTGTTTTATATATTTCAGTATATAAAACAATATATGTATAACAGACATATTAAGTAGCCTCCTGGCTACACTCCCAGACCTATTTTATACTTTTTTTTATTTGGAAACAGGTTCTCTTAAGCCAGCAAGCCTGGCTTCCAATCTGCGCAATCCTTCTGTCTCCGCCTCTCAAGCACTGGGATTACAAGTGTGCGCCACCACGCCCAGCATAGCTGGTCTTTTATACTGATTAAATAAGAGCTCTGATTTGTAATTTTTACTCTTGAAAAGCTAACTATATTTCATTTCTATAATTAAAAGCAAGTTAAATTTTTTTTTATTGAGCAGTTACTGGAAAGAATTGGAAAATGTCATTGGAGGTAAAATGTGATTTCTTCAACTCTCTCTAAAGAGAATATGAAGACATTCAATATTTGTGTCACAAAATTGACTATGAGGAAGGGACTTTGCTTAAATTTTAAAACTATACAGTAAAGTAAAACAAGAAAATTAATAATCTCAGTTTTTATAACAGAATAAAAAAAGGCTCTACTGTTTGTAGAACATGCCATAACTGAGAAGACAATCCTGCCTATATTCACTGGAAGAAGCAGAGAACTATGAAAAGGAGATATATTTTTGTTTAGAAAGTATAGAATTAATTTGCTATGAAGTCAATGTAACAGAGAAGGTTTCACTCTATAGAAGAATTAAAGCCCAAATATTGATAAGAATTATAGAAAAAAGTGTTAATAATTTGGACATTTAGACAAGTTTTTTTTTCTTTTTTTTTTTTTTTGGTGGTACTGGGGGTAGAACCCAGAGGCTTTCTACCTCCGAGCTATACTCTCAGACCTCTTTTATATTTTATTTGGAAACAGGGTCTCACTAAGTTGCTGAGAGCCTCACTAAGTAGCTGAGGCTAGCTTTGAACCTGTGTGATCCTCCTGTCTCAGCCTCCCAAGCACGGGGATTACAAGCATGTGCCACCACGCCCGGCTTTAGACAAGTTTTTTTTTAATTTTTTATTATTGGTACATTGTATTCATACATAATAATGAAAAAAAAAAAAACTTGTGTAGACATACATGCACACATTGCCTAGATAGCCCCTACGCAATACCCACCCCATTCACTCCCTATCCCTCCTTCCCATGCTTGGTTAATGTTTGTTTAAGAACATCATGTGATTTAGAGTTTTCTTCTCCCCTTCCCTCCCCTCAGTTAGGTTGCCTTATTTGCTCCTCTATAGTATCTTCTTTTATATCTAGAGTTCTTTCTGTGCCCCATTTCTCCTTAACTTTCACATTTTAGGAAAAACATCTGATTTCTTTTTTTGTGTGTGACTGATTAATCTCACTTAGCATAATGTCCTCCAGTTCTATCCATTTTCCTGTAAATTATGTAATTGTGTTTTTTATGGCTGAGTAAAATCCCATTGTATACATATTCCACAGTTTTGTAATCCATTCATATGTTGATGGACATCTTGACTGGTTCCATAGTTTGGCTATGATGAAGTGTGCACCTATGAACATAATTACACATGCATTAGTTTGGTAGTTTGGTTTCTTTTCTTTTGGGTATATACCCAGAAGTGGTATTAGTGGATCATATGGTAGATTTGCTCCCATTTTCTGAGGATGCTCCATACTGTTTTCCAAAATATGTGCACTAATTTACAATCCCACCAACAATATATTAGTATTTCCACTTCTCCACATCCTCACAAGCAATTGTTATTGTTTGTGTTTTGAATGATTGCCATTCTAGTTGGAATTAAGTAAAATCTCAGGGTAGTTTTGATTTAAATCTCTCTGATTACCAATGATGTTGAGCATTTTTTATGCATTTATTGGCCATTTGAATTTCTTCTTTCATGGAGTGTCTATTTAGTTCACTTGCCCATTTTCTGATTGGATTATTTTATTTTATTTTTTTTAGTGTTGAGTTTCTTCAATTCTCTGTATATTCTAGATATTAGTCCTCTATCTGAGGAGTAGTTAGCAAAAATCTTCTTCCATTCTGTTGGCTGTCAATTGAGGTTCTTGACAGTTTCTTTTGATGAACAGAAGCTCTTCAGTTTCATGCAATCCCATGTATGGATTCGCCTTTTAATTTTTTGTGCCTTTGGGGGTCTTGTTGAGAAAGTTTTTACCTGTGCCTGTGTGTTGCAGTGTTGGACCTATGCCCTCTTCAAGGGGCCTCAAGGTCTCTGGTCTAATTTCCAAGTCTTTGATCCATCTTGAATTGACTCTTGTGCAAGGTGAGAAAGTGGGATTTATTAAAACCTCTGGGGCAATTTGAAGGCAGTATTAAGAGGAAAATTTATAGCACTGAGTGTTCAAATAAGAAAAACAGAATATTATCAAATAAATAATGACACACTTCAAAGCCGTTGAAAAGCAGGAACAATCTAACTTCAAAAACAGTAGAAGACAAGAAATTGTTAAAATCAAAGAAGAAATTACAAAGTAGAGAATTGAAAAAAATACAGAAAACCAACAAAACCTAAATATTTTTCCTTGAAAAAATTAACAAGATAGATAAACCACTAGCCAGTTTAACTAAAAAAGAGAGTCAACCCAAATCATGAAGATATGAAACAAAAAGGAGATATCACTACTGACAGTGCAGAAATCCAGAGGATTATCAGAACCTACTTTGAAAAACTATATTCCAACAAAATGGAAAATCTGGAGGAAATTTTAACTTTCTAGATAAATGCAACCTTCCTAAATTAAGTAAAAAAGACATAGAAAATTAAAACCAACCAATAGCAGTCAAAGAGATTGAAAAGCAATAAAGAGTTTACCACCAAAGAAAAGACCAGGACCAGATGGCTTTCCAAGTGAATTTAATAAAACCTTTATAAAAGAGCTAATCCAAATACTCCTCAATCTACTTTGTGAAATACAGAGAAAGGGTACTCTCCCAAATACATTCTATGAAGCCAACATCATAGTAATACCAAAACCAAATAAAAGCAGTTCAAGGAAGGAAAACTACAGACCTACTATCTCTTTGATGAACTTGGATGCAAAACTACTAAACAAAATACTAGCAACATGCATTCAAAACCACATCTAGAAAATCATACACCATGACCAGATAGGGTTCATCCCAGGGATGCAAGGCTGGCTCAACATAGACAAGTTAAATGAACCAAAATATACATGTTGTTATCATAAAAGTAAAAAAAGATTCAAAATAGAAAAATTGGAATTGTACAAATGTCAGTTAGTACAAGTTACAAAGTTATAAATCAAAAGCATACATTCAAGTTTCAGAGATATTATCATAAAAGCTCAATTAAAAAGCCAAATACCCATAGAGCAGGATTGTAATCAGTGTTTAATGTAAAACCAGCAGGAGCTGATATCCATTTGGTTCAAAATATTAAAACTTGCTGTGTGGTGTTGTCAATTAGCATAGTAAATTCTTACAATTTATGCCTTTTTTAAAACAATTAGTCTAAGTTTTCTGGTAACATTTAACATGAAAAGTATATATCTTCTGTAAATCAGCATAATATTTAGAGGAACCAAGACAAGACCAGACAACAAACAGAACTCTGATCACTATAAGTAAAATTGTTCTGATTCTACCATTAGAAATCAGGCTTATACAAATAATAATAATAATAATAATAATAATAATAATAATAATAATAGAAGGTGATAAGGGCTTTAGAATTGCATGCCCAAAAGATTTTTAAAACATGTTTTTAAATAATCTATAAATGATAGTAATTCTCCTCAGTTATTGACCCCTGACTTAGATATTCAGGAAATGTGAGACTTTTCAATAGTTACAGTGATTTTCAGCAAGCAAAAGCTCATTTCTGAGTGCTATGGTCAATTAAGGTCAGAACACAATTCAAAGTTCATGCACAGTGCATCAGAGCTTTCTAAAGGATGCCCTTGGTAGTGACAAGAGCTTCCAAGAGCTCCCGAGTGCAAACCTGGGCTGCATCTGCAGTTGCTGTCATTGCTGGCAAATCTCTCAGGAAAACTGCTATGGTCCCACTTACGTTGACTAAAGAATTCCTATTCCTTATGCTCTGGTCTCTGGAAACAAGCTAATACATGTGTACAAGAGCCTGAAGATGTAGCTATTCTTAACTTGCAGTTGTAGCAAAGAAAATATAAGATGCAATGTCTCATAATGGGTTAGCCTATATTCTGGAAACAATATACTAATCATTATTCTAATGGGAAACAGTATGTAATTTTGACTTCTGCAAACTATATATTGCCTCCATTTAAAATATAATCTGTAACTAATTTTGGAGACAGAGAAAACGAAAATTTAAGCTCAATTCATACTTTTTTTGTTTTGCAGATTGACTTTGGGCAAGGTAGTTTACTGATTCTTAGTTTGTTCATCTGCAAAATGGACATAATTTACCTGATGCATTCAGCTTAGCATCAGCATTATTGACTATATATGAATAGCAGTAGTTATCATCTCTATATTATCCTTTTGGCAATTTATGGTGAATGATAATATGAGTTTTCTCTGATTGTAAAACGATGACATTGAACAACAGAGCTTTAGAAATGCTGTATAAACCACTGAGTTTTAAGTTATCCTTTAGCTACATTGGGATAAGCTAATTCTATCTTCTTTATATTAGTTAATTTGCTTGTACAGACAGAAGCAAATAAAAGTGAATTCACTGCATATAACCAGGAAATTATTCAGGAAATGTAGATTAAAAAACTGAAGGCAGAACTTCTAAAAATAATATAGCATCTGGAGTAGGGACTATATACTAGGCTTGAACAAGTACTTATAACATAGTCATGGAGCAAAAATGTTATAATCGGCACATTTCACCTAAAATATGTCTAAAAATTAAAGACAAATACATCATGAATAAGTCTAACTATTCTAAAGAAATGCAAAGATTTTCTTGAATGTATGATCCTTTCTTTCCTCTCCAACCTTTCTCTCTTGTCCCATTACTTTTCACAATAGCCATATTTCATATGCTCTACTGTAACAGAATGTCATAGACTAAAAGTTGCTTATAAACAGCAGAAATTTATTTATTTTAGTTTTAGAGGCTGAGAAGCCTAAAATCAGCTGGTTAAACTCAGTCTGGTTGGGTAACAATTTATTGATTCATAAATGCCACATATTTGCTGTAGTTTTACATTATGGAAGGGGCAAGGAAGCCTTTGGAATTTCTTTTTTTAAATTTTGTATTGGTCCATTATTAGTCATACATCCTAATAGAGTATAAGATGATGGAGGCATACATGCACACAACACCCAATTTGTGTTTACCCAATTTCTGCCCCATTCCCTCCCCCTTCTTCCTTTTCATGTTTGGCTAAGTGATTGACTTTGATATGTTTATTAATGTACACCATGTACATCAGGATATTTCTCTCTCTCCCCCTCCAATCTCCTAAGTTAGGTCACCTTATTTGGTCATTTATCATATCTTTTTCTTTATCTAGCATTCCTCCTATGACCCATTTTCTCCCTACCTTCCTCATATTAGGGAGAGCATCCAATTTCTTACTTTTTGTGACTGATTGATCTCCCTTAGCAAAATGTTCTCTAGTTTCATCCA
The DNA here is from genome assembly GCF_963383645.1 of Muscardinus avellanarius. Classification (NCBI taxonomy): domain Eukaryota; kingdom Metazoa; phylum Chordata; class Mammalia; order Rodentia; family Gliridae; genus Muscardinus; species Muscardinus avellanarius. Next base: position 20,355,762 of record NC_137786.1, on the reverse strand, counting down.
TTTCCCTGTAAATGATGGAAGTGTGTTTTCTTTATGGGTGAGTAAAATCCCAATGTTTACATATTTCATAGTTTTGTAATCTATTCATCTATTGATGGACATCTTGGATGGGTCCATATTTTGGCAAAATTGTGAATTGTGCAGCTATGAACATAGATATGCATGCATGAGGTTGGTGGTTTGGTTTCCATTTTTTTGGGTAGTATCCAGAAGTGCTATTGCTGGATCATATGGTCGGTTTGTTCCCATTCTTCTGAGGATCCTCCATACAGTTTTGCAAAGTGTTTGCACTAATTTGCAATTCCCACAAACAATATGGTAGAGTAGCCACTTTTCTGTGTCCTTGCCAGCATTTGTTGTTTTTGTGTTTTGAATGATTGCCATTCTAGCTGGACTTAGGTGAAATCTCAGGGTAGTTTAAATTTGCATTTCTCTGATTGCTAATGATGTTGTGCATTTTTTTCATGCATTTATTGTCCATTTGAATTTATTCCTTAATGCAGTGTCTGTTTAGTTCATTTCCCATTTTTGACTAAGTTATTTGTTTTCTTAGTGCTGATTTTTTGAGCTCTCTGTATATTCTAGATGAGTCCTTTATAGGAGGTGTAGGTAGCAAAAATCTTTTCCCATTCTGTTGGCTCTCAGTTGAGGATCTTGATATTTTTCTTTGCTGTACAGAAGCTCTGCAGTTTAATGAAATCCCATGTATTGATTTGCCTTTTCTTTTGGGTGTGTGTGTGTGTGTGTGTGTGTGTGTGTGTGTCTTTGGAGTCTTGTTAAGAAAGTTTTTACCTGTGCCTATGTGTTGCAGTGTTGGACCTATGCCCTCTTTAAGGAGCCTCAAGGTCTCTGGCCTAATTTATAAGCTTTGATTCATCTTGAATTGACTCTTTTTCAGGGTGAGAAAGTGAGGTTTATTTTCATTTTTTGCATAGAGTTAATCAGTTTTGCCAATACTATTTGGTAAACAGGCTTTTTTTCAGTGTATGTTTTTTGCCTCTTTGTCAAAAATCAATTGGCTGTAAGTGTGCAGATTTGTTTTTGTTTCTTCCATTCTGTTACATTGCTTTATTTTTCTGTTTTTGTGCCATATTCAGGCTATTTTTATTATTATGGCTTTGTATTATACTTTAATTTCAGGTATTTTGATTTTTCCTGCATTAATTTTGTTGCTGAGAACTACTTTGGCTATTCTGGTTTATTTATTTTCTTAGTTGTTGTTCCAAATGAATTTTAGAATATATTTTTCTATGTTTGTAAGGAATGACCTTGGTAATTAAAGGGGTATTGCATTAAATATATAGACCACTTTGGAAGTATGGCCATTTTCATGATATTTATTCTGCTTATCCATGAACATGTAAGATCTTCCATCTTCTGTGGTCTCTGTTTTTTCTTATCAGTGTTTTATAATTTTCTTTGTAAAGGCCTTTTACCTCCTTGGTTAATTTTATTCCTAACTATTTTGTTTTTTGTGTGAGACATCCTGAGTGGAAGTATTTTCTGCATTTGTTTTTCAGTGGATTTATGGTTAGTATACAGAAAAGCTTCCAATTTTTAAGATTAATTTTGTATCCAGACACTTTGCTGATCACATTCTATAAGCCTTTTGGTTGAGTTTGTTGGGTCTTCTAAGTATAGTATCATGACCTTTGCAAATAGTGAAAGATTTAGTTCTTCTTTTTCTATATGTATTATTTTGATTTCCTTTTCTTGCCTTACTACTCAGGCTAGAGTCTCAAGTACTTTATTGAAAAGTAGTGGTGATAATGAACACATTTCATTGCTATTTTAAGGGAAAATTATCACAGTTTTCCCTCTTTTAATATGTTGTCTGTGAGCTTATTGTAGATTGCCTTTATGATGTTGAGGTATGTTGCTTCTATTATGATTCTCTGCAATGATTTTAGCATAAAGGAATATTGGATTTGTTGATTTTCTGTATTTATTTTATTCTCTACTTTGCTCTGATTTTAATGATTTTCTGTTTTTTACTGGCTTTGGCATTAGACTCTGTTTTTCAAGGACTTTCAGATGTGTCATTACGTTATTTACTTGGTGATTTTCTATTGTTCTTATGTGGGCACACAGTATTATAAAATTTCCTCTTAATACTGACTTCAACATGTCCCAGAGGTTTTGATATGTTGTGTCTGTATTTTTGTTTCTATAAATTTCTTGATTTCACCCTTATTTCTTTTGTAATTTGTTTCCACTCAGCAGTGTGGTAGTTTTCATATGTTCATGTGGTTTCTCTGGATCTTCTTATATTTGATGTGATTTCTAGTTTCATTACATTATATTCTAATTCCATTGTGTTCCAAAGACACACAGAAGTATATCACAGTTTTTGAATTTGCTAGTGCTCACTTTGTGGCCCTGGATGTCAACTATTTGGAGAAAGGTTTGTGAGCAGCTGAGAAAATGAAATATGGTGAAATATTCTGTCAAATAGGTCCATTTGGTTGATGTTAATCTTTAGGTCTGAGGCATCTTTACTTACCTTTTGAGTAGAAGAGTAGTCTAAGGATGTGAGAGAACTGTTGACGTCTCCCAGTATTATTGTATTAGGATTTATGTGTGACTTAATTACACAAAGAGTTTGTTCTATTAAAGTAGCTGCACCTCTGTTTGGGGCACAAATTGCTATTTCCTCTTGTTGGATTGTTCCGTTTACTAGTAAAAATGACATGCTTTGTCTCTTCTAATAAGCTTGGGCTTGAAGTCTAACTTATCTGATATCATAGTTGCTTCTCCTGCTTATCTTCAAGTTTCTTTGGCATGGATTACCTTGCTCCATACTTTGTGACTATCTTTATTTGCAAAGTGTGTTTCTTGCAGGCATCAGATAGATGAATTCTGTTTTTTAAGCAATTTTGCAACCTTATGTCTTTTTATTGGGAAGTTGTGGCCATTTATGTTCAGTGTGATTATTGAGAGATGATTTTTAATTTCTAAAATTTTAACTTCTGTTTGATGTAGTGCTTTCTCTTCTTTGCTTAGTTGTTTGCTGGATGAAATTTCTCGTTTCCCTCCTTCTGGTATGTATTACTTATTTCTTATTTGCAGTTAATCCAAGTATTTTCTCTAGTGCTGGTTTGGAAGTCATAAATTCTTTCAGCAGGTTTTTTTTTTTTTTTTTTTTTTTTTTTTGTGTGTGTGTGTGTTAGATTTTTTCTGTCTAACTTGAGAGATCATTTAGCTGGGTAGGAAATTTGGGGCTGAAATTCTGCAATTTGTTTTATTTCAGAGTTTGAAATATGTTACTCCATGGCCCTCTGGCTTTCATAACTTGGTTTGTGAACTCTGGAGTGATTTCCTAATTGGTTTGCATCTGAATGACACTTGGTCTTTTGCTTTTGTTGGCTTTAAGATTCTCTCCTTGGCTTCTTTGTTGGTCAGTTTGACTGTTATATGGCATGGTAAACCTCTTCTCTGATCTTGTCTAAAGAGGGTTATATCAGTTTTCTGTACCTTTGTATTGACTTGTTTTATGTGTGGGAAATTTTTTGATATTATTCCTTTGAAAAGATTGTCGATCCCTTTGATTTAACCTTTTATTTCCCCCCTTTGCCTATTATTCTTAGATTAGCTCTTTTAAAATGGTCCCATATTTCTTCAGTGTACAACTCATGCTTTATAATTATTTTTTCTATTATATACTATGCATTTGTTTTTGGAGTAATCATCTTCTAAGAGCTATACTCTATTTTCCATGTGATCTAATCAAGTATTGATTGTTTGAATTGATGTCTTTATTTCAAAGATGGCATCCTTTATTTCATCAGACGCTCTCTAAATTCTTTTGGGAAGTTCTGTATTATTTCTACAGTTACATTCCTGATTTATCCTTCTGGCAATTTCTGCAATTCTGTATTGTCAGGTTCTGTTATTGTGGGGTTGTGGTAGCTTATTGCTTCCTTGATATCCCTCCTCATGATTTTAGAAGTTTGAATCTTTTGCTTTTGATAGATTTCTCCGTCTTTAGGTGTCAGCTGGTATATCCAAAAGCAAGTTGTGTTGTATTAAACAGTAAAGGTTAAATAAGGGTGGGAAGTTGTAAATGCAAGAATAGGATAAAACCACAGAAATAATTGAATATAATGAGAGTATGGGTTTGGTAAAATATGATATAGTAGAGATTAAAGATATGAATATATAGTAGTTTTCTTGTAACCAATGTAGAGTATTTACTTTAGCCATATGAAGTGGGTTAATACAAGACAAATAATAGAAAAGAGAGAAAAAAAGAAAAAGAATGGAGAGAAGAGAGTAGGTATACACAAGGGAAAAGGCTTGGGAGAGGTGTTGGGAAGAGAACAAACACACAAGCATACACTCACCAAACAAACAAACAAGACAATAAATAATGCAACCCTACACATACATGAATATTCAGCATACTGGGCCTCTGCAACCTCTTTCTGTGCAGACACCAAGTGCCACTGGCACCCTTTCTCCTGCAAGCCTGGTTCTTTGATTGTTTCTCAGTCTATGCTGATGGCCAGTACTAATGGGTCTGTATCTAGTGTTAAGCATAGGCAACCCTTTATGCTTTCCAAAAAATTCCCTGACTCCATAGGTGGTAGATGTCTCTGAGAACAAAGAGTATCTGTTCTGCATAGCTAGGGCTGTGCTGGTCTGACTTTTCTCCTTTCACCATGATTGGGCAGTTGTGGTGATCCTGAAAATCCTAGTAGTTGGATCTAGTAATTGAGCATAGGTTTCCCTCTGCTGTCCACTGATGCAAAGCCTGAGTCTGTCTAAGCCTCTGCTATGTCCAACAATAGATGCCAGCCCCACCTTTTTCAGGTTGAACTGCAAAGTCTCAGACCCAGGAAGTTATTGAGGTTGTGCAAGTTTCCAGGAGTGCCATGCTAAGCATTCTGGCTTCATTTACAGTGTCGTTGAGCACAGCTCTGAATCTCTGCAGGGTATGGTAAGATCGACCACTACTGCTGCAAGTTGTAGCTGGTGGTTGTGCAGGAGGAACTGATGGCTTACATCTGATGATCTGAAGTTGCTTACTTCATGGCCTTGGTTGTTGTTCTGTGACTTTTTTGAGTTAGGTGCAGTGAGGCAAGATTTTGATGCTGTGGATCCATGGTTGCAAGGCAGACAGGTGTCATTTCTACTCTCTGATAGGTCTTTTAGATGTTTTTTTTTCTTGCTTTTTGTTTTTCTGCCACCTTTTACTTATCATGTTATTTTTGAAGCTACAGTGTTTTCTTGCTTTTTTAAGACTGCTGTTTTTAAGGCAATGGAGATCAGGTGTCAGGAGTACAGATATATGCTGCTTCCCTTGGTTGCCATCTTCCCTGGAGCTTCTTTATTAGGGTACTAATTTCATAAATGAGGGTGGAGACCTCATGAACTAATTACATACCCAAAGTCTCATCTATACATTTCCCTGGCATTGCTTTAAAATATACCAATGGGGGCGGAGTCAAGCCTTCAAATCAAAGCATCACTTGCATTCTTTCCTTTCTTTCTAGATTTTTAAATTGCTTTTCATCATACAATGATGGGAAATTTTATTGCTGATTCTTTGAAGATTTATATAGGTGTGTATATATAGGTATATACAAACATATTTATATATTCATAAAAAGAATATATACTGTAGAAAATATAAATATATATAAATATTTTGAAAACCTCAAAGACAGAATAATAAAAAATAAATATAAAATATTTATAAAATTTTAAGGTATACACACATATACCTTACTTTTTTGCAAAGTCTTTACTACATAGGTATCATCAATATTTTTTAAAATAAATTTAAATACAATAAAAATATCTTGGTATACACTCAAGTATTCAAATATACATATATAAATGTGAGAATTGCATTCTATATTTCATAATTCATTTTAACACTTTATATTAATTGTCTATTACTCTTAAAATTTATATATGCTTTGTTGAAAGAAAACACAACCAAAAACTATTAATCATATTCTCTTCCCTGTCTCAAATAGTGTCTGTCTGTCTGTCTGTCTCTTTATTCCATAACCTTCACTTGTTGAAAAGAGCAGTCCAGTTGACATGTAGTGGTTTGGTTCAATACAGTTTAAATACCTGTGTCTAGTTTGCACCACAAGCAATTCTTGCAATTCATCTTATTTTAGATCATAAGCTATCTCAATATCTTGATATCCCATTCATAATATTGTCAAGACAACATATTCAGTAAAGGCAATGACAACTAGACACATTTTTTAAAGCTTTCTGTTTCAAAAAACAAATAACCTATAGGGTAAGAGTTAAACAGTATTTATCCAAATATCTATCTATCTATCTATCTATCTATCGATCTGATGTAGGTACTTAACCAAATATCTTAGTATTTATAAATGATACAATCTTCCAGATGCTTAAATTTATTTCCAGGCCTACTATTCACTATACATTCATTATCTGGTAGCTTTACATAAAAAGGAATGTTTTCTCATCAATTCAACTATTTAATTAAATGGTAATATAGCTTTTAACAGGAAAATAATACAAGCTAGATTACTTGTCATTTATAATTTTTGAATTAAACAAATGTTATTACATTTTTTCTAATAGTTTATTTAACAATTTTCTTTGCATTTTCTTTGTTTTTGCTTGTTTTACTGACCATTTTTTCATTTTTTAGAAGAATAAAAGTTTATTTAACAGTTTACTCAAACATTATCACAAACATCCATTTGTAAATGCCCTGTGAGTGCATAAAAGTAACAAGGAACTGTAAAATATTCTTTGCCCAATATAAAGGTGAGAACAATTTTAGTAATTCTCATACCAAGTAGTTATATATTGTAGGTAGATGTAGAATAATTTAGAACCAGACATTTCATACAAGTGTAACACATTTAAGGAAGAAAAAGGTATACTAATCAACAGAAGAAAGGAAATGAGAAGTACTAAAATTCTTATCACTACATATTATTAAATTCTTAGTTTTAATTTTATATCTAAATAAAATTGCATAATGGAATATTCAAGAAAAGGAGAAGTAAATGTCCAAATTATCTAGAATGTATCACCTCTTTCATGATCTGGTCTTTCTATCTCTGTTGACTCCATTCCAGAACTCTCTCTTCCACACATAAGACATGCTGCCATATTTTTGATTTCTCTAAACTAACACATGTTTTTCCAATTACATTTTTATAAATTAACTTATCTAGTTTCAACTGCAGTACATTTGCAACACTGTTTTCCCCTCTCAGGAGGAGAAATAGCCTTCTTCCCCCTGTCTTCTTTTTCTAGTTTTTTTCTCATCTATGATAGCTTAGCTCAAGATAATTTGCAAACATAGAACACTTTCTGTGTCCCTTTCTTAGCTCAGGCTTGTAGCTTTATTAAAGGTCTACAAGTTTTCTGCATGACAGTTACCAAAACCATGCTATTGCATAGTTGTTTGTGCATTTTTATAATGTACAACTGCCTCTCCTCCCTGTCAGTTCTCAAATGGCAGGTAATGTTGATATCCCTCCATGACTGATTTAAAAGTTCATCAGAGAGCCTGTATATTATAACATGTAACAAATATATTGAATATATCAGTGGAGTCTGATCCTCAAGCTCAACTAAGAGCTTCTGCATCGATTCCTGCCCTACATTTTATGTTTTATAAAATTAGTACATATACTTTATAAGTATATTTTTATACTTTAAAAAATCAAACATCTGTACTCAGTAAAACATATGGAAAGCAAAGGATAAGAGAAGTCAAATTCTGGAATCATATGTTTCTGTTTATATTTTTTTTAATTAAGGCATGAATTTCTTTTGAAATTAAACTATAAAATAAATCTTACAAAATATTTTGACCTAGACAATTTTAAGCTATACTACATCATTCAGGTAATCTATTCATTTTCATATACATGTGTGGCTTACCATAAATTAAAAGAAGTTATTTAGCCAAAATCTTTCTCTCCTCTTAACAAAGAAAAAAAAAATCTTCTCTATATCACTCAATATTGGCTACATTCACACTAATCTTTGCCAAGTTATATTTTATTTTATCATATATATATATATATATATATATATATATTTGGTCACATTTAATCCTTCCTGGAACAAGTCAGGACATGCATAAATACACATATAACACTTTGGAAGCAGCATGTAATGATATTTTGGCAATTGCAAATCTATACTGAATATTTTCAAATATATAGGGTAAAGCACTGGTTATTTACTCTATGCTGAAACAGAGTTGTGTCTTATAATTCATCACAACCTTGTCAGGGCAATGGAGCATTTTGACATTCAATACATCTACAAAAGCTTGTAGTGGCTGTTTTCTGTGGTTAGATAGGGTTAAAATGAGGTAAAATAAAACTTTCATCTATTTTATACATAAGATTAATTGAGGATACATTAAAGTCAATATCAATATTTATATTAGTGCTTTTAAAATATTATTATAAATTCTTTTTCTGGTGATTTTGTTTGGAACTGAACCAAAGCTTATTTTTGTTTGAAGTTGTCACATTTCAGTCTGCCAGGATCAAGGGTGATAAATGTTCCAGGCTATGCATTTCTGTCTCCTATTTATAGAGGTTCATAATTCAAATGGAAAATTACCTCTTGCATAAAACGTGACATGTAGATTTTATGGCTGTCATTTTAAGATGCTCATCACTTGCTGGCCCATCTTTACCACATCAACACCTGCAAGAATATGAATAATATGGAAAAGTCTACAGATAGAGTGGATAGAGAAACAATTATGCCCTGCTACACTCCATCTTCATTTTCTGTAGATCGTTCAAATTTCAATTCTTTCAAGTATGTTTCTCTGCCATAAACTGAGCAATCTCTTGGTAATCTAATCTTTTTAATAAAATCTTTAGGGAATATGTCAAGTTTGAGGAATAAATTTCATTCCTTGATTAAGTGCAGAAAAATCTATAGATGTTATTGAGTTGCGCTAGAAAATCTCACACATAAGCCACTAGAAGGGCAAAAAAAGAGAGAAATCTAGGTAGATAATACGGTGTAGTGGAGAACGTACCAGTTAGAAATACCAAGTTCTACTCTGAATTCAAATACTAAATGATGCATCACATTGAACATATAACTTGTATTCAAAGTATTTTATATTCATAATACAAAAGGGGATATGTCTGAGCAAGGCAAAATTTACATCTGAATACACTTCTAAAATAACATGATTCAAAGACAAAAGGAACAGTAATAAAGGTGTAGATGAAAGTTCATGTTTTAGAAAGAGGGTAAGGCACCAATAATTGTCACAGTCTTTATTTTCCTACTTTCACCCAACATACTTGTTTGAGAATGTATCTTTTGTACCAAATACATGATATCTGCCCAAAGCTGGAATGCTATTCCAGATTCAAAGAGTAAAAGTTGTGGTTTTGAGGATATTAATATAAGTATTCACATTATCAAAAAACAAGAGTTAACCTGTATGAAGATTTATAGGAATATAAATGATAAACATTATTTTTGTTGAACACTAACAGAAATTCCACAGCGGGATAAAGTTTGAGCAAGGTATTAAAGGAAGGAAGCTCACCAGAAACAGTGTTTTCAATAGGGCTTAGAAAGCATGAATAATATAGTGTAACTTTTGACAATAGGGTGAAGGGTATAACCAAGAAACAGGGGCCACATTTTGAAGAGGCTTTCATACATTACTAATTGTTAAATAGTTATTTCTAAAATGTCAATATTCATTCAGAATTCAATCATAAGAACAGTAGAGATTAGATTTTACATTTTGAAAAAATAATTATTGGTTTAAATTGAGATATCAGATTAATGGTAAAGGCAGAATTAGGAAAAGAGATTAGGAGGATCTAAACAAAAGATAATCTTCATTGGCTACTCCTAACTCACTCTTTTTCATTTTTTGTCCCCATCTCTGGCCCTATAAGCCTAGCTAACTGAATTGCATTCTCCTATTCTCTGATTTCCAATTATATTCTAGATTTAGCCTACAGGAAGGAGTGGTAGAAGACTAGTTTATAGACATGAAGTCAGCTAAGTTTAACTATTTATTTAGCTGTATTTGTCCTGTTCTCTCTGGTTCCTTTTTCAACTCTCTTTTTTCAGGCTGAGACACGATTGACAATCCAACATTTTGCACAGACTCTGTAATTTTTCCTAAATCCTGATCTTCTTTAAACCTTTAAAGTTTAGAAATTGAGTGAACCATCAGTTCCTTTGTAGCATGCTAATCCATGCAAAGACCAAGATGTGAAAGTGATGCTCTTAGGTCTCTGAACCAAGATTGACAAAACTTCCTTACTTATTGAATATGGGGAGCAAAATAAATAATGAATTCAGGGTGATTGCCAAGTTTGTGACCTAATTGACAAAATGAATGCTTTTGCAATTGAATGAAAGTCAATTATAAAATGAGTAAAATGTTTAAGTGTCCATACATGAGCTCAACATTGGAGTAAGTCTCTGATGCCATAAGGACCTGCATATACTGATATCTGGGAGTCAGAAGACTAAATCTGAAACATTCAATAGATATCTAGAGTAATTTATAAGTTTTCACGTAGTTGGAATGTAGCATGAAATTTAGGAGAGCAAAAAATTTACGCATTTGCAGAAATGTACAATTTGTAAATTTAAATGTACAAATATTGCAAATAATGTAATAGTTAATGATATTGAATTTATTGATAGATACTATAGCTTAAAGTAAAGAGCTTGATATAAGTGAATAAGGTGAAGTTTTAATTATGTGAAACATTAAGAAAATTAGCATTAGTGGTTTCTAAGTAGCCTAATATCTCAAATAGTATAGATGGAAGATATATGACATATTACATGGATTCAATTGCCACAATATTTGAACATAGAGAATGTGAGAAAATAATTAGATTTTTTTTTTGCTTGAAACTAAAGAATTGCATCTGATTTTGGTGTTTTGTGTGTGTGGTTCTGGAGATCGAAACCAAGGCCTCATGCATGCTGGGCAAGTACTCTGACATTGATATATACTCTTAGCCTTGCATTTGGTTTTTGACAAAGTTTAAAAAGACACATTCATGGTACCAGCACAGCAACATATATGTATACTATATGTTACTATAATGAAAATTAAAATAATGCATTAAAATGATATTAATTTTTATACTTTGGTCTGTACACTATAGTCTCACATTACAAAGCAGTTAAAAATGATAGTGACATATATGCACACTGCACTTGGTGAGCTTTCCCCCAGCTTCCTTTCTACTCCCTCTCTTCAGCATATGTTATATTGAGATTGACATTGATATATGTACACATATGTACATAAAGCTCTAATATTTTATTCTTGAGGTGACTAAACTTATAAACATGGGATAGTCTTCATTTATAAATTAGCACAAGAAAATATACTTTATTATTTAAAATGAACATATAATACATTACTTAAGAACCTGCAAAGTATTGATTATATGAATATTTTTATGTAACTGGAGAATAGTATAAAACTGAATTTTCTTACAGTTATATGTCTTACATTTATATTATCTTACATTTAATTTTCTTACATTTATATTATTATTACTATATTGGGTTTATTTTTGGTTTTTGATTCACTGTTTTTCTTATGTACATTAATGCTGAAATCTTGTAGATCTTCCAAACTTCCTAAATATTATAAATATACAAATGACTCAGAAGGAACATGAAGTTACTTCTTTACTTTTTCCTTACACAGAGACTAAAATGAATATTCACTTGGCAGGAAGCTGTCTTCCAAGCTATGATACAAGAACCTAGTCACCACCAATCATGAGGTTGTACATCTTCACATATTTTTCTGTGTCTATTTTTAACAGGAAAACAACAAAATACAAAGAGAAAATAGGGTCATATTCAGAAGTTTACACTGATACATACAAGTATGAAAATTTACATTACTGCTTTTTGGGTTTTAGTGTGTGTGTGTGTGTGTGTGTGTGTGTGTGTGCACATACAAGTGCTTGCTCACACGTGTAGTACTGGCAATCCAGCCCAGAAACACTATACCACTGAGCTACATCCTCAGCCTTTTTTTATAATGTACTTTTACTGGTACATTATACTCTCAAGTCATAATGTAAATTATGTTTCACAGTGACATACACATATATCATTTGGTGCCCACTCCCCACCTCCCCATTTCCATACTTCTTGATACATAGTACTGAGATTGATGTTATTATATTCACTTACATACACATAGTCGATGGTAGTATTTGCATCAATGAACCTTAGTCTTCCCCCTTCCCTTTCCTTAGACTACATCCTTTGATCCACTGAGGTTTCTCCTCTATTATCTGGAATCCCTCCAGTATCCCAATTACTCCCTAGCTTGTTCACATTAGAGAGAACACATGATGTTCACTTTCCGTGACTGGCTAATCTCACTTAACATAACGTTCTCAAGGTCCTTCCAGTTTCTTCCAAATGACATAATTTTATTCTTCTTTGTTCCTGAGAAGAATTCTATTGTGTATTTTTCCCATAATTACCTAGGTTGGTTCCAGAAGTTGGAAAAGATCTCACTAAGTTCCATGCACTGAGCTCAAACCTTTAGTCCTTCTCAGCTTCCCAAGTGCTGGAATTGCAGGTGTGCCACTGTGCCCAGGTCATTATTGCATTTTTATAGAACATAGGATTATATACTACATAAGACATCTGAGCTACTCAGGAGGCTAATGCAAGAGGATCTCAAGTTCTAAGCCAGTCTGGACACTTATAAGGATCTGTCTCAAAGCAAAAAATAGAAAGGGAGTTGGGGAGGTAGCTCAGTTTTAGAGTGCTGTCCTGACGTGTGTGAGGCCCTAAGTTCAATTCCTTGTACTACCAAAAAAAAAAAAAAATAGTGTGTTCAAAGACTTATTTAGCAATCTTTCCAGGCATGAGAGGAATAAAATTAGTGGACAATAAAGCAATGTTTTTTAGAGTTGGGGCTAAGGAAGTTCACAGAGTTTTTCATTCACCTTGTTTCTTATTTTTTTAATCAGGGTACTAGTTCAGTTTAAAATCATCTTAGACTCTACCATATACCTACCTCTTTTGACAGCATCCAAAATTCAGCTACTTTGACTTCTACAAATTCAGGTAATAAACAACCATCAATCAAAAATACTAAGGCAGTTTCTTTTTTTCTTCTCATCCTCAACATTACCCTTTGCATCTAAAAACAAATAACCAAAGCATTTTTATAAATTAAGGCAATTCACAGTTCTCTTCTTGAAAGGAATTCCCATTTCAGCTGCTAAGAATCTAGCATACCTCTCTACTGCATACAGATGTATACATATGTACAATTTTGCAGACACTTTTGAACTTTTATATTCTGAGCACTGAGCTATGTAAGAACTAGAGATGTAAAGATGCATAGGTCATAACAGCTATTCATAGAGACTACCAGGGAAAAGAGGCACTTAAACCAGAAACTTCAGTTTATATTATAAGGGCTATAATACAAGTGTGTGATGAGTGCTATAAGAATGCAAAGAGGAAACATATATATTAGTAGATATTCTCTGACATACCAAGTAAAAAAGCTTCCCTCGCTTAAAGAGTGACATGAGTGAAGCGTTGAATCCATTACGTGCGAGTTGGAATAAGTGGTTGAGAGGGACCGGGTTCGTTGAGTAACTTGGCTAAGCTGAGACTCTGAAGCCTAGAATAAACAGCTAATATTGGTGTCTTGGAAAAAGTAAGGGCTGGATGGATGCAACTTCAAGCTGAAGGACACAAATCCCATCACACACACACACACACACACACACACACACACACACACACACGTGCACACACACATACATACAATCTCTGTTCCTCCAGGATGTAGAAGTCTGCAGCCATATGTGTTGATCCTGTGGTGCTGCCTTTCTAAGCTTCCTTGTTATCGCTGCCCAGGTACAACTGTGGTCATGATCCATGACCTAGAAAACCTAGTGCTCACCCAGAGGGCAGAGGGAGATTCATGCTATGTGTACACTGAGCTCCAGGTTACCTTATAGGATTTCAGAGCTCAGGGTCACCTGTTTTATAGTTATATAGAATGGCTCCTTGAAGAGCTTATAAAGTGGTGTTTGAAGTTGATGTAATTGAATCATCAGGATTGCAATTGCAACAAAATGACAAAAGACTTATCTGGGTGGTGGCTTAGGCTGGTAGGTGGGCTCCTGGTGGGGCAGCCTTGGGGATTATATTTGGTTCCTCCTCTCCCTGATGGTTCTCTTGCTTCTGGCCTCCATGATAGGAGGGTCAAAGACTTGTGCTCTCCCTCTCCCTGCCTCCCACCACCAGGCCCTAAGATCCTCTGACCCTGGATTCACATTGACTGAATCTTAAAACTGTATGCTAATAAACCTTCCTTCCTCTAAGTTACTTGGTCAAGTCTTTTAGATTATACCTTTGAGAATGCTAACTAAAACAACCAGGATCCTAAAAGCATACTAAAAGTGCAGGCCTGATATCTGCAGTCTGAGGATCTGGATTTCCTAAAGACCAACGATATAATATTTAACTACTACCGCCAGTCTTTTTGGGAGTGGGTAAAACAAGCAGCTCACCTGACTACTGGTGGTGAGCACTCGTATTGGGAGTCTTTCTTATATTTCAGGGCTACTGCGATGCCCTTCAGCCCCTGGAAAGTTAGAAGAAATTATCAGACCGGTAAGTGAGCTGAGAAAGCTCAACCAGTTATCCCATGTTTTAGTGGCCAACATCTAAAATGGCTGGCTTACATCTCATCAGTGCCATGCCCATGACCAGTAGGGAGAGCAGGAAGAGCTATTAGTCTCACGGGGTAGCTGCAGGCCTACTGCAGCACCAGAGCCAGCTGCCCCACAGAGCCCGGATCAGGCACAGCCTGACCTCCTCAGCCACAGCACGCGCAGGGAAAGATGAAAAAAGGTTCCTGCTACTCCTGGAAGTGTGCTTTAAAGAAGCCAAATGCACACAAGTTAGCAAGACTATCTACTGGTGAAGCAACAGTCTCTGCCTCTCTAGACTCCTACCTGACCTTCAGGGAGTGCTGCAGGAGCAATGGCCAGTGCACCCTAACTAGGGCTTATCCCTGAGAGTAGGATGTGGCATCAGACAAACCCCCTGCCAGGCCTTCATGTTGACCATCAAGCTTCCTGGCTTTTGGCATTGTCTAGCCCTTCACAGATGGGGGTGGGGTGGGAGAGTGAGGCTAACTTGCAAGGGAGCTCCTTCAGTTTGGTATTGGGGAAAACTGGCAGGGAATATAGTTGTACTGTTCTCCAAGGTTGCTGTTCAATACTCCAGACCGTTTTTTCTCTCCCACCCCAGGATAGATTGGTGAAAACCCTTTAACTTCCTATATAGTTGACAAAGTAGTATCTGGTATACCAGTCAGGCCTCTCCAGACTAACACATTCAATGGGATATATATTTAGAAAAAAATATTATATATTATGTATAAATATCATGTATTCTCTGTCTATTTTATCTATTTTGGGCTGGTGATATCCAGAAGCATCATCATGGTAGATAATTTCTTCTTGCGCAGGGGAGCCATGTATTTTCTTCTATTCAGTCCTTCATTCGATTGCATGAGGCCCACCCACATTATAGAGTGCAGTCTGCTTATTCCAAGATAATCTGTTTAAATGCTGCTCTCATCCAGAAACACCCTCCAAGTTGACACATAGAATCAACCATCATGGTAGTGATAAAGGAACCAGGAGAGAAAGGAGTATTCTGGCTTCCACCCATTCCAATGAGTGTCACTGGCCAGTATGACTGGTGCAGAAAAACAGGCAGGGTCACTGGCCATGTCACATGTGGTATTGAGTTTGGTGTGGGTAATGGCACTAGGATCAAGGATTCTGTATTTGCACCTGCAGAGCAAGGTGGACGGGCACCACAGTGGTCCTACCCTTCTGCCACATGGACCCCCAAAACATCGCAGGCCAAGCTAGGAGACTACCTGACCCAAATCGTGACAACACTTTGATGTTTTTATTCTTCTACAAGAATTTTTAATGTAACAATATTTTGCTTAATGCTTTATTTAAAGCATACTAGATAACTTTGGTTTTAATGATATTGATTTTTCTCAAGGTTGCTTAAATAATATTTTTTTAAAGTGTACTGGCTGATGAATTGCTCATCTGGGGATGTGAGCCTTGGGCACATGTGAAGGGCTTGGGCTCTCCACAGCTGCCTGCATGGCTTAGAGCAGTGTGTTGTGTGTTAGTTCAGGGATAAAGATTTAATAATAATGGCTTTGTAATGTTAAAAGACTTATGGCATGTCTGGTTTTCATACCTACAATTCCTGGATATATAGAACCCCAATAAAGAGAATGTGCACTCAAAAACAAAAAATAGCTGATATTTACTATCAAAAGTATTGGTGACCCCATAATCATTATCTTTGATCCTTACTACAACCTGGATAGATGTACTATGTCCAACCCATGCACCTCACATCTCCTCTAGTTTTAAAAAATAGATGAAATATGTTTCTTTCCCTTCCAAGCTATGAACTGCCTGTGTTCCTAAGAGAAGGCAGAACCTCCACTATGAAGTAGATTACCTTGTCTTTTATCCATTAAAAGCATCTCTTTTGTAATCTTCTTTCTTGCCCCTCATCAATTTAACTTTTAATGAATAAAAATGGGATTGTTCCTTTTAGTATATAATTCTTCTTTTGAAACAATTTTTATTTTATCCAGCTAGTTTATGCCCTGGCTCATATTATTGCAAATACATTTCAGAAGTGTTATTCATACCTTGAATGTATAGTTGTTCCTCTCCCATTCTCTTCAACCTTTGAAATCACTTTCATGACTTTGTGAGGTCCTTTGCAACTCAGTGAGACCCTGTTTCAAAATAAAGAATAAAAAATACAGCTGAGGGTGTAGCTTGGAGGTAGAATGTCCCTGGGTCCCATCCTCAGTACTGAAGAAAATCGACTTCCTCTTGAAATTTTCCCTTGGACATTCCAGTGGCATCTCAAGATTAAAATTTCTAATACTGAACATCCCATTTTAACAAACACCTTAGCATAATTTTTTATTGACCATCCCATTCCACCTCCATCTTTTCTTGTGAGAGATTCTTGGTTCTCTGTATTTCTTGTTCCCTGTTTCAGTGTAAGCTTCTAATTTAGAGAATTTTTTCAACTTCTTAAATGAACTAGATGATCTATAATCCTTTGATTCTCAGGCAGACAGAATTTTCACTCAAGTCAATAGGATCTCTGTTTGAGTAAGGAGAAAGTGATCAGCTTCTTACATCTAACCTCTGTTTTCTAAGATGTGCATATGTTTCTTCCGGAGGTGGTATTATGTCAACGAAAGACTCAGAGTCAATTATCTTCAAACAAGATCCTTTCTCCAATCAATAAAGAACATTTTCCCTTTTCGATTGGCAGACATAAGTTAAGTGTTGGCACAACATTCAAATGCTTATCACTCTCTTAATGAGGGTATTATTTTTTATAATCCCACAGGAACTGGCATCATGAAATGCTAGATATAATGTGGGGTATCATGACTGACAAGTGCTTTTAAGCTAGCAGTAATTGGAATGCATAGTTATTGATATGAGAAGGTACTACCTGTCATCTCACAAGAAACATTTTTCTCTTTGGAAAAATAGTATAATATTTTGGTCAATTCCTACTTGATTATTTTATTCACAGCCTTTTCTTACACTCCAGTCTTTTCTTGAGTCCTCTGAATGACTTTCTTTATTTTAGTTCCTGCAAGTGTCGATTATTATATCAGAAAGATGGTGACTAGCTGACAGCTTGACCTTGAGTCTGGAGCAAGTGTTCAAATAAGAAGCAAGATTAATTTTGTAGTGTTCTGCTTCCCTTTTGTTCAGTACATGTTTTAGTTATTTATAAGCTAATAATACTTTCCCTTAATTGTTGAATTATTCTGACATGCCAGGCTTATTTTGGTGACTGTGGTTAATCTTAGCAGAATATCAAGATTTAACTGAACTCAGAGTTTGTCATCTTGGTTAGAACAAGAGACATAAATTCTTAGTTGAATGGAATGGTCTGGCATTTATTGGATCAACATAATCAATGTAAGTCATAGGTGAAAAAAATCTTGCCCTTTACGGAATAGCACAGACTTTTCTCCATGCTGACAACTAATTATTTTACCATAAATCAGTAAATTATAAATTATTCAGTAATTGAAAATAATCAGGAGTTGTTTTCAATGACAATTTTATTCAAATGTTAATATTAAAAGGAAAATAAATATTTTGAGTCTTTGCTTAGCAGCTTATTTGCATATGTAGTTATTTCCCTTTAAATATTTCTTAGATATCTTATATACTAATTTTCCTATTGACATGAGTATATAGATAGAATATATAGAGAGACTACTACATATATGTGTTTATATACATACAGAGAGGGAGGGAGGGAGGGAGGGAGAGAGAGAGAAAGAGAGAAAGAGAGAGAGAATGAATTCAGAATCTGTATATCTTTCCATCAAAGGAGGAAAGATTACTTCAGAGTGAGTCGAGTTTGCTTCTGAATTCCATCCCTGCCCCTTAAAAACTATTTCTTTGAGAGGCTATTTGGAACTTTTAACCTTGTCTGTTTTCTTGCACTTGTATAATGGGATAACACCATATCTGAGAGATTCAAGGATTAAATGTAATTATACATGTAGAGAAAATTCTCAGGAGATGACTTACATATACTTGGCTGGTAAAAGATAATCATATTTCTTATATTTTAAATGAGTGTATTGTAATTAGACATCATAGTGAGTTTCAGAGTGACAAATATATACATGAACACAAGATTTGTTTTCTTTCCTTCTAGTTCGAACCTAACTTCCTCCTATAGATAACCTTTACATCAACATAAAGAAACCCACATATGAATGATCATTTGAATATTTTCCATCATTACATCTCCTCTTTCTCCACCCCACCACCTCACCTCCCTTTTTTATATCTCTCTTTTCCATTGCACTAGTGTCTTCCCTCATTTAGCTAAGGTGCTTTTTCTCCCCACTTTCTCCCTAGCAACCACATATGCATGAAGTCATATGGCCATTTACTGTCGATTACTGGCTAATCTAACTAAGCCTAATATTCTTGAGTTCCATTCTTTTTCCTGAAAAAAAAAAAAAACATGACTGAGATCTTCTTTTCAAATAGGAGAGAAATCCTCCAAAGATGAGTGGTTTCTTTATATCTAGAGAAGCCATATGATATGTGATTGCTCAATGTCTTGACATGCCAGGAGATACTGTTCTTAGCTAACTTTACATATCTTTACTCTTATTCTAATGAGTTTCAATGTATCAGCAGAAATATAGCACTTATCAATCTCTTCTCAAAAATGTCTCTACTGCAAAGAATTTATGCATACAAATTTCTTAAAAGGCATTTTTTTTTGCCTGATGATAGCTTTATTTTAAAATGTTAAATGTAGCCAGGCATGATGGTGCATGCTTGTAATCCCAGTACTTGGTAGGCTGAGATAGGAGTATTGTAGGTTCTCAGCCAGCCTCAGCTACTTAGTGAGGCCCTCCACAACTTAGTAAGTCCCTGTTTCAAAATAAAGAATAAAAATAGGGCTGAGGGTGTAGCTCAGAGACAGAATGTCCATGGTTTCCATCCCAAGTACACATAAAAAATGTTAAATGTAAATTACTATATCATATATTTTTTAGTTTTTCATTTTTTATCTCATTAAAGGGAAGATTTTAATGTACCTATTAAAGATATAGTTGTATCTGTATTAAATCTACTAAAACTGAAATATTTGAAGGTTCAAATGTTTAAAGTCATTTGAATCATGCCTTTAGGATGTGTTTTCAAAATATACTAAGCAAATATGCAGCTTAGTTTAAGCAAATATATAATTAGACAAATAATATTAGTGAGATGAAAAAGGTAAAATACTCAGAAAATTACCAAAATAAACTTAACATTGTTAGAAATCAATTTTAAAAGCAATAACACCAATTGACTATTCATTTGAAAATGAAAAATTTAATTTTTATTATAGTGACATATGGTGTAGGGCAAATATAATAAAAGAATAAGTTGTAGCTATATAGAGCACTATGGATAATGCTAGAAACACAGTGCTAAATGACAAGAAAAGTTGCATAAAAATTTCTCATGAGTGTACACCACATCAAAGTCAATCAGTAAGTAAACATGAGAAGGAGGAAGGGGGTATTGGATGGGGTGAAAACTGGAAAAGGCTAAATAAGTGATCTGTCCCTGTATGCCTCTGCCATCTTGTGTGCTATGAAGATTTATGACTACATTGCACCAATAAAAAATTTAAAAATATTTATCATAATACAGTGAACTTTTACACTATAATTTTTATAAATAGTAATGCATCATATTAAAAAACTCAAATGTAAAATAAATATATTTGAATATATCTTTTGCTAAAAGTAGAGGTAGACACCTATCTACTAAAACTATAAAAATGAAAGAAAACTTGGAAACAAAATTTAGTATTTAAGGGAGAGAGGAAGGAAGTAGATGAAAAAGAAAAATATCAGACAAGCAGATGCTAAGCAACATTGGTACTAAGAGCAAACACTTATTTGTAATAATCTTATACACATGTCTCTATGATACCAACCCAACATGCTAATAGACATACAAAATGGCATGTCCATATTATAAAGCTATAGCCACAGATCCCAGATTTAACCAAGATGTCGGTTCCCAGAACCCCTTTTCTTCATCATTGAGACAAAGTCCACAATAATATTTTAGTTATTTTTCTTATTATGCTAGTTTAAAAATAGTGTTTAATTCAGGACCAAGTATATAGTATATGCTAGAAATTACCAAACCCACAAAAATCATAAAAATGGCCATTGGTCTGTTGTTCTTTAAGAAAAACTGTATGCTATATGATTATATTCAGATCTTTGCTACTTAATAATAAAATACATTGCATGTAAAATATTCTGTTTATAAATAAATAATATAGACTTTGGAGAAGATGGCGACCGAGA
Organism: Muscardinus avellanarius; assembly: GCF_963383645.1. NCBI lineage: Eukaryota > Metazoa > Chordata > Mammalia > Rodentia > Gliridae > Muscardinus > Muscardinus avellanarius. The sequence continues at coordinate 20,334,779 of NC_137786.1, read as the reverse complement.
AAAGTGGGGCTTAAGAGCCCCGCTAACAACCAATCTCCATTACCACAAAATCAGCGCCTTTCATAGCCAGAAAACACCATCACCAGAGAAACAAAAAAAATCACCAGGCTCCAGAGAGAAAGCTGATTGAGAACAGAGCTCAGAGCCACAGAGGAGATACACCAGCCCCACGCCCGAGGACGCAGCAGCAGCGCCATACTGCCGGCGGCAGCGGCGAGTTCACTGGACGGCTACAGCAAGCCGAGGTGAGCCGCTGAAGAACAGCCAGGCGGGATTTTTCAGCGCAGGGAGCATCTAAAGCTCCCAGTGGCTGAGCTCAGCACATGCTGCAGTGACTCAGAGTGGAACTCAAAACCAAGAAGAAATAAGCCAGCCTCACGGCCGAGGGCATAACAGCGGCGCCATATTGCCACCGGCAGCAGCAGCAGTGAAATCACTGAGTCCAGTACAGCTACATGTGCAAACTCAAGAACAGTGAGTCAAATTGCGGGCCACAGAGGAGAAATCCCAGTACTGTACTCCCTGGGACTTGACCCAGTGGGGGAGTGTCGGTGGCAGAGATATCACACCATAGGAGAATGTGCAACCCGGCACCTCCCATAGTTTAAAGCAGCCTCTATCGAATCCCTGGGTGGAGACTCTGTGATACAACCCAGTAAAGGAGTAGTGGGGTCTGAGATACTACAGACTCGAGATCCAGAGCACCTTAAGTGAAGTCATAGTGACCCAAGGGAGGAACCCAGAGAAGGCACAAACTTCCAAAATCATGGGAAAGAGGAATAACACTGCAGCAATGAATGCCCACAACCCCACAACATCAGAACCCGATAAAACAGAAAATCAGAGATTTCTAGAAGATCAAATCAGGAAAATAACTGTAGAAATAATAGAGGTGCTTCAAAAAGAACTCAGAGAGAGCCAAAAAGAGATAAAGGATGCAATTAATGAAATAAAGGACTCAATTCAAAGCACAAACAACCGACTAGACTACATGGAGAACAGAATCTCACTCTTAGAAGATGATCATTCCAAAAATGAACGCATAGTTTCTAATCTAGAAAAAAATATCCGACAGCAGGAATCTGACATTGAAGAAATATGGGCCCATCTTAAGAAAGCTAACCTAAGAATAATTGGAATAGAGGAGGGAAAAGTAAGTGAAACCAAAGGGATCAACAATCTCTTCAAGGAAGTAATAGCAGAAAATTTTCCAATAATAGAGCAAGAGGTTGATACACAGGTCCAGGAAACTTATAGAACTCCCTTTAGACAGGATCGGAGAAGAGGATCCCCACGCCACATAATTGTCAAAATGACCAATGTGGAAGCCAAGCAGAGAATCTTAAAGGCAACAAAAACAAAGGGCCAAGTGATATTCAGAGGCAAACCAATTAGAATCACTCCAGACTTCCCAAACCAAGTTATGAGAGCCAGAAGGGCTTGGAGTAACATATTCCAAACTCTGAAAGAAAACAACTTCCAGCCAAAAATTTTCTACCCAGCAAAACTTTCTATCATATTAGATGGAAAAATAAGAAGCTTCCATGATAAACAGAAACTGAAGGAATTTATGTCTTCAAAACCAGCTCTAGAGAAAATACTCAAAGAGATGAACAACAAAGAAGAAATAGGTAACACACACCAGAACCAGAGAAACAAGATTTTCCATCCAACAGACAACTAAGATTGGTTATCTGTGGAGATTCATTATTTATGTTAGTCTTTTACTTATCTCTAAATTATATTGTTTGCTTTTATTGTTGTTAATTTTTAGGATTTCTAGTTGGAATATTAATATACCTTCAGATATAGCATTTGGAAGTATTTTATCCAATTCTATTAGTAACTTTTAACTCTGTTTAAATTGTCTTTGGATATACAATTTTTTATTTTTTTATTTTTTTATTTTTTAGGGAGTTTGTATACTCTTCTGTTGCTTGTGCCATTGAAATCATATCCAAGAAATCACTGCCAATTTCAATGTTGTGAGATTTTATTACCCAGATTTTCTTCTAAAAGTTTATAGTCTTAAGTTTTATATTTAGGTCTTTTATCTATTTTGAGTTAATACTTGTATATGGGATTAGGTAAGGGTCCAATTTTATTCTTTTCCATGTAATTATTATTTTTCAACAATATTTAGTTAAAAGATTATTATTTCCACCACCAAATGTTCGTGGAAGCCTTGTCAAAAATAACTTGACAATATAGGGAAGAATTTAGCTCTAGGCTTGTATTTAACTCCAATGGTTTATATATCTGCCTTTAGAACAATACTACACTGGTTAAATTATTGTAGCTTTATATGTTTTGAAATCAGAAAATATATATCTTCTAGCTTTGTTCTTTTTCAAGATCATTTTGGGTATCTAGAATCCATATTCCATATTAGGATAGATTTTTTTCTGAAAAATAAATATATAAATATATGATAGTTTCACCTAAAAAAATAGAAAAAAAATATTCTCTGGTAAGAAAGAAAGCAAAAATAAATATTGAAATGTTATCTTTAAGTTATCGAAAGCTTCGTATCAGACAAATGAAACTGTTATGTGAGATTATCATTTTTAATTTTGGATAAATTGCTATAATACTAGATGTCAACCACTAAGCCAAGCATGGGAAGGAGGGATGGGGAGAGAATGGGGTGGGGATCGGGTGGGGGCTGACTGGGTGATGTGTGCATATATGTCTACAAAAGTTTTTATCCCACTATGATGTATGAATACAGTGCACCAATAAAAATTAAAAAAAATAAAAAAAAGAATAAAGCGGGGGGGGGAGACTGATTACATCAAAGTGGTGACTTGTTCTCTGGACTTGATGTTTTTTATGCCATTTTTAATTTACTGTTCTAATTCTCTATTTGGTGAAGAAAATTTTATTACTATCCTGTGTTGATCTGTTTGATTAAAATGAAATAATAAAATAAATAAAATAAATAATATACATAGTTTAATTTGATATATGTAAGTATATTTAACAGTGTTCTACTGAACTAATAACTAATGCTAACCTTTAAAAATTATTGGTATGTAGTTACTTCAAATATTTCATGTAATCTTAATGATGTTTGGTTTTCCAAACTGGCTGCACTGATTTACAATCCCACCAACAATATATTAGAATCCCCACTTCTCGACATCCTTACCAGGATTTATTGTTGTTTGTATTTTGAATGATTGCTTTTGTAGTTGGAGTTAGGTGAAATCTTAGGGTAGATTTGATTTTCATCCCTCTGATTGCTAATGATGTTGAACATTTTTCATGCACTTATTGACCACTTATTTTTGAATTTTACTTTCATGGGTGCATTAGAGTTTCACATTATAATGTAGCTCAGTTATTATGAATATACATGTACATCGTATTTGGTGAGCTTCCCCTAGGATCCCTTCTCTTTCCTATTGCACTTGTTATTGGTAATTTCACATATGTACATAACTTCATCCACCCTAGAAACTCTCAAAATGGAATATTATCATTATGAAAGAAAGAAGAAAATTTACTATCTTCTCTTTCGTTTTATATTTTATTTCCCCAACTAATTCCTTTGGTATTTTTTACTAACAACCTGGCCACTATAAAATCTTATCACCAAGCCAGCCTCCTCTCCTCCATTCTAGGCTGATTAGATGATCAAAAGGATGACATTTATGTTGTGTGTTCAGACCACTGAATAATGGTGCAATTTTATGTCATGGGTTATGTTTAAAAAGTGATGAGCAAGCAAAATGTTGAACCATATATAGGTATAAGGTGTCCAGTGGGAAAATCCAGTATGGTATCAGTATGGTATGTGGGTCAGCATTTTATGAGAAACATTGTACATAAGACTCTAGGCTTAGGCATCAAAGTTTAAAAACAAATGATATTACTGAATTATTTACAGATCCAGAACAATGGAGAAAATACAATTTATCTGATTACCTAGAATATTATCTTCAACAAAAATGTCAAGGAAGTCAGATGTGGTGGCATACAAATCTTTACATCCAAATACTAGGGAGGTAAGACAGGATGCTTGTGGGTTTGAGGCCAGCCTCAGCAAATTAGAGTGACCCTCAGAAACTTAGTGAGACCTTGTTTTAAAATAAAATAAGGCTAGAGGCATAACTCAGAGGTATAACACCCTGGGTTTAATCATAAGTACTACAATAAGTAAATAAGTAAATAAATAAATAAATAAGTCAATGACTGAGTTTTATGAACTTTGATAATATCTAGAAATATTACCTAGCTTATTTTGGGAAGTGGAGCGAAGGGTATCAGATGAAGGGATGATAAAACCTCTGATCATAGGACTGAGTATGCCTATGCATGGCTATAGGATGAATTAAGATGATGTGCATGGAGATAGTCTATAAATTAATAATAAGAAATTACAGCTTGGCGTGGTGGTGCACGCTTGTAATTCCAGCATTCTGGAGGCTAAGACCAGAGGATCACAGTTTGCAACCAGCCTCAGCTACTTAACGAGGCCCTCTGCAACTTAGTGAGACTCTGTTTCAAGATAAAGAATAAAAAATAGGCAGGGTGTGTAGCTTGGAGATAGAATGCCACTGGTTTCCATCTGCAAACTCGCAAAAAAATAAATAAATAGAAAGAAAGAAAGAAAGAAAGAAAGAAAGAAAGAAAGAAAGAAAGAAAGAAAGAAAGAAAGAAATTACAACTGAAATTATATATGAACAAGAAATATTGCCACAACTATCATAAATTATTAATACTAAGCAAATTTTATCAGCTTTTAAAAATTCTGAGGGATTCTCAAATACACTAGGCAATATATATATATATATATATATATATATATATATATATATATATATATATATACATACATACATACACACACATACAGCGGAATACTGAAGTTATCTTTCCTCCATTTCATTTATGGAACTTTAAAGTTGAAATGGAACATCAGGGTTGTATCATCCAAGTGATTAATTTTGTAAGCATATAATCAAAGATTTAATTTAATTCTGTATCTCCTAATTTGTCATTTGATGCTAAAATGTAGACAGTGAAGTAAGGCAAGTGATTAGGAACACAATTTTTCAGAACCTTCTTTCTTCCTGTTCAATCAATACAATTAACCACTTAATTATTTTATTTTTCTGATGCTTTATAGTATATTTTTATTTTGTGAAGTTATGATGAGATAAATAATGCCCTATATATGAGGGACATCGTCAAAATATTTAACAGCTATCAACGTATTTGAAAATATTAGAGAAATCTGCATTAGTTATTAAAAATGGCTTTTAGTAGATGAATCCTTCATTCAGTCCTTCAGTCTTTTCTTTGCTGACTTATTATCAAATGTTTATTAAGTACCTAGTATAAGTCAGGCAATATCCTAGGCATTAGAGAACAAACTCTAGGGATAAGAGATTGAAAAAACATAAGAAAAATGAGAAAACTTCAGATAAAAATAAATGCTCTGAAGCTAATCTGCTGAGCTGAAGCATGGATGAGGAGGATTTAGTCATGGAATGATATAGGAGGAAGAGTCATGAGTCCAGGAAGAGGAAACTGGATAGTAAGACCCACGTGTGGTGTGTGCAGTAGAGTTTGATCCATGTTTATGCCACACAATAAGTAGGGAGCTATTTAGACACAGCCTCTTCATTCCTAAGCACAATATGTAAGAAGAGCTTGGCTAAAGGTAGAAAGACAACTTTTGTGTGAATTGTACATTTTATGAAGCTTAATTTTAATCTTACTGGATTTGATTTAAAGGTTTTTTTTGTTGTTGTTTTCAAGTTTATACATATTATTTACACGAGAGTAATATATGGTATAGTATACAACGTAAGAAAGAAGAAATTATGTAAAACAGGACAAGGTTGGCTAACTCTCGAGAGTGAGTTGGATTTGTAGATATTTAAGGTTTTAGGACAAGTGTTTGAAAAAATGACTGAGAGAATTATTTGATGTTTGGTATAATTACTGTGTTCTGAGTAGCTGAAAACTGTGCCATAGTATTACACAGAGAAGTAAATCCATGGTATCCATGAATCATTAACTGAGGTAAGGCTGATAGGAATGTACATTTTGTACGAAATTTCTGAGCCATTTGGAGAATAGAGAACAACCAGTCCTTGTTTTATTTTCCTCAGCAATGTGTTTCTGAAATTAGCTTCAAATATCAAAATGCAATAAACAATTCATTTTGCCCCCATAAAGTTTCATTTAATACAAATACATAGTTCTCCCCATCTCCCCAGTGACAAGGTAATTTAGCTCATTTCAGCTACTTCCTGCTCAGGGTAAGAGGCTGATGGAGACATGTAATAGCAAATATTTACTGAGCTGATCTTCATTGTGAGGAATTCTTCCAATTATACACTTCTTAGCACTATGCCTAATGCTAGATATTTAAATACAGGTAATATATGGTCCTTACTTTTATAAAATAAAGAAAATATGGGCTGGGAAGAATCATTCATGCTTGATTTGTGTTCACAGTAAGAATAAGTCCCTACTTGAAGGTAAATAAATCTCCTGAAAGACAGTATGAAAAAATGCATGCATTCCACCTTGTAAGATACAGAAGGTGCTGCCAATTCAACGGGACACACAACAGATTTTCCGGAGAACAATGTGAGCCGTGCCCACCAAAACCTTGATGTCTATGAGAAGCTAAAGTTCTCAGCATGCTTCGGATTAAGATGTTGGAAATGTGGAGTTTAGGCATTGTATGGGAAGGCCATTCTAATAAAGTAGAGGGGCTGAGCCTGGCAAGTATCAGATTTTGTTAGAAAAATGTAATAGGGATTCATTATTTCATTTGTTGAACAATTTCATTTTATGCATACCAGGCTCTCTCTCTTCTGAGTCCTTTTGGGATTGAATGGGTTTGATTATAGTCCTAGCTGTTGCATGTACTTACGTCTCAGACTTGGCCAATTCTCTGGTCTCCCTAAAAAGGTATAAGATAAATTAAATAATATTGGTAATCAATTATTTAGAACTATAAGATAATAGATAATTAATATTGAGCATACATATATATATATATATATATATATATGCCTTAAAATGAGAACTAACAAAGAGCCTGTCATATAAGAATCAAAGTGGAGAGCATACCGAACATATAACACAGAAAAGGCGGGGAGCCAAGAATACCGGTGCATATTGGAACATGCGTCAAGCCAAAATCTTTTCTATAATTTCAGTCTCTTTGCTTAGTAAATTCTTTTATTTTAAAAATTAGATTTTTGCCATGTACAACCAAAATTAGATGTAACTATTTTTTTTTAAATCCTAGGAAAAGAGATAATTGAGAGGTATTCTAAAAATAGCAACAACAGCAAAGCACCAGATGGGAGGACCTACCCAAGGCAACTAAAGAAGAGCAGAGAGTGTAAATGTAAACTTGCAAGGGTGTAATAATATTTTAAAGGTAATAAAAAGTACAAAAGGAGTTATTACCTCAAAAAGTAGCATAGGAAGAATGGTTTAAAAAAAAAAGGTTCCTGGGTAGCTAAGGGGTTGTGTTTCAATTTAGTTAGAGACCTTTGCATTTTTGTATTTGCAATTAATATATAATTTTAGCAAGTATAAAAATATAATTCTAGAACACAGGAGAAAGATTAAGCCATGGTGTACAAATTTGGTGTTGCTAAAATTGTTGAGAGAGAGCAATAGAGAATACTTGGAAGTGAATCAAATACACTCATATTTCAGAAATCAAGGATTGAAGTGTCCAGTCAAAAGACGGTAGATAGAGATCATTGAAAAAGGAAGAACAAACTGAAAACCACAAAGTGGGGTAAGGAAAAAAATCACCGGTGTTGGCACATTTGGCACCATCAACATCACTTTTTAGAATTGGAAAATCATAAGGACAGTGCTATTGATTTTGAAAAGAGGACTAAAAATAGAACAAATAAAGGCTAATGATAAACCTGGCAGGGGAAAGAAAGTAAGCTAAGAGTGATGCTTAAAATCAAACCAGGCAGAAAGAATTTTAAGAGATACTAAAAACACAGAATTTTTTTCATGAATTTATGGAAGAAGGAGAAAGAAGCAAAGGAGGAAAGATAATAAAAGATTAAATACATGAGAGGGAAGCAAACCAATTTTCATATAGTTCCAGAGGAAGAGAAAGAATGCATCTATTGGAATATGTGAAAGATAGTTTCACCTGAGCCTGGGGGAATACAAAGTAAAGATGAAAATTTTCAGATGGAATTGAGGAAAAAATAAAATGTTATTGTTTTTACATCATTGATGTAGGACGCTAGAAGGTATGCTGAGAAACAGCCCATGGGGATGGGGGTGTGAGATTCAGGTGTAAAGCTATGATTGTAAAGAGCAGGAAAAGGTTTGGATGAGTTGTACCAATCAAATATATTTTATTTTACCACAAATATAACTAAGTTTGCAGAGAAGGTGAAAACCTCCTTGTAATTAAGCCGCGTAGCTTGTCTCTGAGTTACGGTGCACGGAAACAGAAAGGAAGTGACTAAGTGGTTCCTAAGGCTTATCTTGACTGCATGCTTATGACAAAAAGAGCAGCCAGTAAATGTATCAAAAATGTTCAACTTTATCACAATCAGGGATATTGAAATCAAAACTACACTGAGACTCCATCTAACTCGTTAGAATGGTGATCATCAGGAATACAGACAATAATAAATTTTGGAAAAAATGTGGCAAAATAGGAACTATTCTACTGTGTCGGGAAGAGTGTGAGTTACTTAAACCATTATGGAAATCAGTGTGGAGCTTCCTTAAAAGACTAGAAATGAATCCCCCATACGACCCAGCTGTACTGACATTTTGGTTTTTTCCTCAAAAAATTAAAGTAAGAATATTATAGTGATACATGCATATTCAAGTTTGTGGCAACACAATTCACAAAATCCAAATTATGAAACCAACCTAAGTGTCCATCAACAGATGGATGATAAAGAAAATGTGATGTACACACACAATGGAATTTTACTCAGCCATAGAGAACAAAATTAAGTCATTTTCAGGAAAATGGATGGAATCAGAGAATAGTAGGTTAAGTGAGGTCAACCAGTCTCAGAAAATCAAGGCTCGTACTTTATCTTTCATATGTGAAAACTAGAAAAAACATAGGAAACAAAAGTGACTTTAAAATGAAGAGAGTGACCAGTAGAAGAGTTAAAGGGGATTTGGGGAGGGAGATGGAAAGAAATATTGAGGAAAGAAACAGAACAAATAAAGTTATGTCCATATATGAAGTTATCACTACCCATGTCACTAAATATACATAGGGAGAGGGGGAGTAGGGTGAAATCCAGATAGAAACACACCAAGTACTGTATGCATGTATGTTTATATCACTTGAAATTTAACTATGACATATAATTAGAATGTACCAATAAAAGAATACAGAATTACAGTGGCAATTGAATGAAGTCTGATACAGAAGGGTTTGGTACAGTGACTGACATGGTGAGTATAAAATTTAAGCTGAATACCTTGTAGAATAAAATTTCATGGGGCCGGGTGTGGTGGTGCACACTTGTAATCCCCATGCTTGGAAGGCAGCCTCAGCTACATGGTAAGGCTCTCAGCAACTTAGTGAGACCCTGTTTCCAAATAAAATATAAAATACGTCTGGGAGTATAGCCCCAAGGTAGAAAGCTCCTGGATTCTACCTCCAGTGCCACAAATAAATAAATAAATAAATAAATAAATAAATAAATAAATAAAATTTCATGGGGAGTATAAACTGGGAGATGAGGTTCAACAAAGAACAGGCTTAGCTAGAATGGTAATCACATACAAGTAATGACACCAAAATCCCAATGTCTCGCTTAAAAAAACCCTGGGCCATGCGTGGTGGCACATGCTTATAATCCCAGCATTTGGGAGGCTGAAACTGGAGGATCACGGTTCGTGGATAGACTCAGCTACTTAGTGAGGTTCTCTGCAACTCAGTGAGATCCTGTTTCAAAATAAAGAATAAAAAATAGGGCAGGGGGTGTAGCTCAGAGGTCGAATGCGTCTGGATTCCATGCCCAGACCTGCAAAAATATAAAAAATAAAAAATAAATCATGGATTACCATGCATCTATAGATAAGTAATACTAATGAAATGTGTGCTGCTATTCATAGTGTAGAAAACTCAGGTGGAATAGGGTTTTGATTCTTTAGTATGACTGGGAGAGACCAGGAGGCAGGAGAAGAGCAGTGTTCTAGAGAGCTGTATTTCGTTGATAATTTGGATATCATAGATGATTGTATTGCATTAATAACTTGATATCATGAAGCATTTTAGAAACTGGAAGATAAAAGTTTAAAAAATGAAGATGAAATGAAAAAATAACTTTTAGATTCGCTGCACTCAGTAGCACATGTATTTAAAAGATGTTTTTACATATTCACAGACATAGATTTAAAGACTAGTAATGTATTCTCCACTGTAAAGTGAGGCATGTGTAATTTTTAATATTGTTTATGGTATAAATTCTGTGCTATTAATCCCCACAAGTCATGGTTTCATTGATTACACCAAGCAAGTTATTTGTAAAGCAAGGCTTATTTTAGTGCAATATTACTCTTTCTCAGGTGACCGTGCTCAAATAACGTATTTTATGTAGTGACACTGGAGCATCTGAAAAAGAATAATATCCCACCTTTCAGAAAAGTAGCTGGTTTCATATTGCTTTAGTTTGGGTTTAATAAATGACCTGCATGCAAAGCATTGGCAAGAGTCTGCATGTAGTTAAGGGGGAGTTTGGAGATTATAAACAAAACTCCATTAAGGGGAGGATGGAGTCACTTAGAGAGAAAGGGAAAGCAATAGATCAAGTTTAAATGGCCGACATTAATGGGAGTTATGTGCACACATTTCAAAAGGAATATACCCCAAAGAATTTATAGAACACCTCTCATAATTGGAAAAAGACAGATTTTACAATTATCCTCTGGAAAAGCCGCCAATAGAATAAAATGCATAGCTTGACTGTCAAGAGAAATATATGAGACAAAAGGGAGACTCAGTTGAAATCCAGAAAGAGAAAAGGAGGACAAACAAGGCGATTCAGCGGAATTGCAAATAAATAGGCCCTTAATGTAGTGGAATACACTGAAAACATGTCGAAGCCATTCTATAATTAGAATGATGCTTAATTGATGATTAAAACCTGCAAACACTATTTCTAAAGTACACCACAGTAGTTTAACAGGCATTCTTGTCACATAAATTCATGTATTACATATTTGAAATATTTACTTTTTGAAATGCATGCTAGAGATTAAACCTCATCTTTTTAATATTAGATTTGTTAGAAGTCACTTATGAATACGAAAGAAAAAAAATCTATATAATGTAGCGTTTAGCAATTTCAACTTTGCAATAAGTTTTATGTTAAATATTCACATACTTCATTGATGAAATTTAATTGTTAAAAGATCCAGAATTTAGAAAGATATGGCATACCCTTGTAATCCCACTACTTGGAAGGATGATTGCAAGTTCCTGGCCAGCCTCAACAACTAATGAGGACATCCACAATTTAGTGAGACCCTGTCTCAGAATAAAATGGTGCAATAGGCTAGAGGTTGAATGCTCCTGGATTCCATCCTCAGTACCACACGCACACACACAAAAAGAATTTATATGTTTAAAAAAAATCACAGTTTTATCAAGTTTGGTAAGTTCATGTAGCATTGGATAATTCATACATGCTTAAAATATTGACTATATGAGAGTATGTAGAGTTTTTTCATCTTTTTAAATTTTGTTTTTTGATAATGATTTTTCAGTCCTTGTTTTTGGCATTGGGGATTGAATTCAAGGTCATTCTACCTGTGAGCTATTTTTCTAGCCCTTTTTAAATTTTACTTTGAAATAGGGCCTCACTAAGTTACTGTTTGGCCTCACGAGACCTGTAATCCACCTGTCTCAGCTTCCCAAATGCTGGGATTACAGTTGTGTTTCCACACCTGGCTACATCCATTCATTTAAAAGAGGAAAAGGGCTGGGCGTGAAGGTGCACGCTTTTAATCCCCACGCTTGGGAAGCAGAGACAGGAGGATTGTGCAGGTTTGAAGCCAGCTGGGTATGCTGGCTTAGGAGACCCTCTTTCCAAATTTTAAAAAAAATGTAAAAATAAATCTCAGAGTATAGCCCGGAGGTAGAAGGGCTTCCAGGAACCCCAGCACTACAAAAAATAAATAATAATAATAATAATAATAATAATAATAATAAAATAAAAATAAATAAATAAATAAGGAAAAGGTTATATAGTCAGTGAAATGCCCTCCCATACCACCTTTAGACTGATATAACTGTAATTACTTCCAGAAATGAAGCAAATATTACTTAAATTCCTGATGAAAGTTCACATCTTTTTTCCTAAATATTTTTATTGGCTTAGATTTTTAGAGAATTGTAAAAGATAGGAGAGTTCCCAAATAGACTAGGCTCCCTCTCATGTGAAAATACGGTCCATTTGTCTTCAATGATGAAGTAAATGTAAATGTTCATTTTGCATCTGAATTTCAAGTAAAGTGGTTTGTAATAAGAAATCAAAGAAGTATAAGTTAAAATGTAGATTTGGTAGTTATTGCCAAAATATGATAGGTTACATTAAGAGAAAATAAAAATGATTTAGGCTATGAGTTACCTGGGGAAGAAAAATGTAAGGATATATGGGGAAAGTATTAAAAAAGAAGAATGAAATTAGTGATAGCAAATCAGCAGAAAAATTAGCGTGTAATGTCCTCAGAGCAAGTACAATGGTGTTCTAACGAAGGAGATTATAGTTCTTTGAGCTAAATTCAGTTGATTAAGCAGCATGTTTGTCTGGACTTGTTATGTTAGGGCCTCTGGTCTTTAATTACCTCTATGTGAGTAGCTTTATGAAAGATTAAGGATATAATGTACAAGTCTTTTAAGGTTGAGAGCAATGTTATGAAATATATCAAGTTAGAAATCTCAGGTTTATATTTTTCCTCCCATTATTTAGCATGGTATTTAATGTGAGAAGTAGATTTATTGGTATTTAACATTTAGTTGAATAGTACAAATTTCTGTTTATTCTGTCTCTATACCTCAAATGCAATCTTTATATAATTCTGCATATTTATAACTCAACTTAATTGAGTATGAGATTTATGAATATTAAATATATACACAGATCACATATGGTAAAATTATAAGTATATATGCATTTATATGTTTATATAATTATATTCATATGTAAACATATACTTATATATTTACATTTATATAATATGTAACTTATATGAATATGAATTAATTGTGTTTTGAAATTAAATTATATAAAACATACAGGGATTCTCTATGAATAGGAATTCTGTACAATATAGATATGGGTGAGGATAATCAATACTTACTGGTGCAGTTTCCTAGGTCCAGCCAGAAGGGAGCTAGTATCACTCTTTGTTCACAATAAGCAAGTATAGGGCATTTGCCAGATCCCAGAGACTGATACTGTAACACACTTCTTTGGAAAAGAGTGTTGGCCATTGACTTTAACACCTGGAACATGATGAAATAAAATGAAAAAGCCAGGAGCACAGATACTCGGCCTTATTCTCATTTTGCCTGCTTAGTTCCTTTCAAAGCCTCTGGATGGACAAACACAAGCCCTGTGAACATAAAGTCCCATGATTACAGTCATATGAATTTCAAATCAGCATGGAAAAAAAGGGTAGAAAGTTTTTATGGGAAACTAAGTGAGAGAAATTCAGCAGAGCAAGAGTCAAATGTTGTTTGACATAATCATAGACTTATTTGCTTTTCAAAAATATTTATATTGCCATACCTCTTTTGTAGCTTAATCTTGCAAATAGATTTTGTAAATAGAATTTCCATTATTAAGTTTTAAAACAAAGCATTTTAAAGATAATTCTGGAAAAAGTTCTGCAAAGACCAAAAAAGTCACACACAAATAGGACAGATATTTGGAAAATAGAAAAATGAAAACTTTTAAAAATTTTGTAACGAAAATATCACTTAAGTTTAAGAGCAGGTTATCCTAAGTTGAAGAGAGTATAGATGCAACAGACAAATATGTCAGAAGTGAGAACTAATATCTAGAATAACAGAGAAATCAAGAAACTCAGCACTAAGAAAATAAATAACCCAATCAAAAAATGGGCAAGTGAACTAAATAGACACTTGACAAAAGAAAAACAATTTGAATTTAAATACATAAAAAATTCTCAACATCATTGGCAATCAGAGAGATGCAAATCAAAACTACCCTGAGATTTCACCTAACTCCAACTAGAATGGAAATCACTTAAAATACAAACAACAACAAATTATGGCAAGGATGTGGATAATTGGGAACTCTAATACATTGTTATTGGGACTATAAATTAGTGCAACCACTTTGGAAAACAGTATGGAGGATCCTCAGAAAGAATGGGAACGAACCTACCATATGACCCAGCAGTACCACTTCCGGGTATCTACCCAAAAGAATGGAAGCCAAACTACCAAGTTAATGCATGTGTATCTATGTTCATAGCCACACAATTCACAGTTGCTAAACTATGGAACCAACCAAAATGTCTATCACTGGAAGAATGGATTACAAAAAAAAGGGATATGTACACAATGGAATTTTACTCAACCATACAAATGAAAAATATTACATCATTTGTGGAGAAATGGATGGAACTAGAGACCATTATGGAAAGTAAGATTAGTTAGTCACAACAAGTAAAAAATATGATGTTTTCCCTAATATGCAGAAGCTAGGAAGAAAAGGGTTCATAGGCAAAACTCTAGACTAAGAAGGAGAAATCACAGAGGATCAAATAGGGGGAACTAACTGAGGAGGATGGGAAGGAGAAGGGGGAACTTTGTTAATGTGCATAGAGTACATTCACAAACCTATCAAAGTAAATCAATATGCCAAACAGGAGAAGGAGGGATGGGGAGAGAGTGGAGTGGGAATTGAAGTGCTAAATGAGCGATATGATGTATGTTTCTACCAACTTGTACCCTATTGAGATATATGACAATATTGCACCAATAAAAAAATAAAAGAGAGAATCTAAATGTAGCAACAGAAAAACAATGATAAATTCTCACTGAAGTTGAGACATAGAAAATGGAATGCGAACTTCTCACATGTTTGCGTGGGCAGGGGAGATAAAAAGGAGAAGAAGAAGGAAGAGGAAGGGCAATTATTATTTTAAGAAATCATTTTAATGAATTTTCCAAAATTGTTTAGTATAATGCACCAATAAATTTAAAAAATAAAACAAAAAAATTGTTTAGTGCTACAGATCCATACATTTATGAAATTCAGCAAATTCAAAATAATATACAAAAAAGACTCCCATGCCAAAAGAAATTGCTATGGATCTTCATAAAATCAATAGAAAAAGTATAATCTGAAGAACAGCAGAAATTATAGTTATTTTAAGGGTTCGACAGAATGATCTATCAGAGCCTTTATGGTAGTTGAAATAGATAAGACGTTGAAAGAAAATGTATGGTAATTTATAATTTTATACATAGCAAAAGTCTTTCAAATGAAAAAGAATCTTTAGGAAAAACATGACAGAAATATACCCTATCAGAACATTTTTAACTAAAAACATAATGTAGACAGGGAAAATTATGCCAGATTTGTTGTCCATAGGAGGCCTCTGTTATTAAATAGCATTACTTACTCCCAATTTCCTTCAGAGATTTTAATGTTTTTTTAAAATATGAAAATATTTTTATATCAAAGAGGAGAGTGGTGTTAAAGAGTCTATGTTACTTTTGGCATCTGTCAGAAAGATTCGTGACTGATAATGAATAAGCTATGATGAGTTGAGTGTGTGCATTTTCGTGGTAAGGCTGCCTACTGAAATAAATAGGTGCAGAGACTATAATCTGTAGAGAAAGCAGAGGATAGAATGACAAAGTAATCAAGACATAAAAGAAGAAGAAAAAACAAGCTAAGAGAAACAGAACAGCCAGAACAAAGTGAAAGCGTGAAGTGAAATGACCTGACATTTCTGCTCCTCAATATAAGCACTAAAGAATTGCATGCAACTGTGAACAGGATACAGATAAAGGAATATCTGCAGCAGCATTGTTCATAATGGGCAATAAATGCAAAACAACTCATATGCCAATCCACAGTAATAGGTGCAGGTAAATTGTGGCTGATTTTTTTTAATGGCAAACCATATAGCAATAAAAATGGATGAATTACAGCTTCAAACAAAATAAAATACAACCTTTAAAAGTAACAGAGTAAAAAATAGATTCTCAAATATATAGAATGATTCCATTTATATAAAATTCAAAATCAAGAAAAGTAGACAATATTATTTATAGATACATTATTGTAGAACCAGGGGAACAAGTAAATATGAGGCTATGCTTCACTCTGGGAGAAAAAAAAAGGCAATTCTGTTTAAAAAAAAAAAAATATATATATATATATATATATATATATATATATATATATATCACATAATGCATGTATGCGTGTATGTTCCTCCTAAGGGGAACTGACTTTTTCTATTTTATGAATAAAAACTTGGGTATTTGATTCAACATATTTGTTAAATTTTACAATAAAAAGAACAATATGTTATTCAATTGATTTCAATGAAAAAAATAAGTACTGAAAACTTTTTAAAATGACTGATCCACATTTTTTTGTGTGTGTGGGAGGAGTCTGGAGATGGAACCCAGGGACATTTGGTCTTTGAGCTAACCTCCTGCCCAATTTTTTATTCTTTATTTTGAAAAGGGGTCTCACTGAGTTGCGGAGGACCTCACTAAGTAGCTGAGCCTCTCTATGAACCAGAATCCTCCCATCTCAGCCTCCCAAATGCTGGGATTACAAGTGTGCACCACCACGCCTGGCCCTGAGCCACATTCTTAATGATTTTCTTTTCCAGGTTAAATATCCCCAGGTTCTGTGACTGCTTTTACTTGCCTTATCCCTTTTCAAAACCTTCCTCATCCTAAGGCTTCTCTTTTCCCTAAGTTTTGTTTTGCGTATCTCTCAAATAACATGGCACCCCAATTGAGTTAATTTCATCTAGGAAGCTTTCTTTATTAAACAAATCTATTATTTCTTATTTTTCTAAACTCACTACAGTGTATACTCACTCAGATATGTTGTCAACTAAAAGCCATCAATTTCTCTTAGTTCAATTATTCTTTCTGTATAAGTGACTTTTAAGTATCAATAAAATATCTAGCATTTGCCAGTCATGCCTACTGAGAGGATTTCATACTAGATCAAATTCTAGAATAATTTCTAGAAAAAAAACTAGAATTTTAGTTTTGCTTTTTTTAGTTTAAAATTATCTTTATATTTTATATGTATAGTTAATATATGTTCAAAATATGATCAAATAATTTTCACAACTGGGGGTAGAACAGCTCTTAAAAATGGCTAAAGATAATCTTTCACCTTGAGAACTTTGCTTAGAACCCTTTTCAATGACCAGCCTGGCATTGATCTCTTGTAGAGGATGTCACTGATTATCTGCTCAGATGCCCTGAAATTACTTTTATTATTTCTCTGTGCCCCTCTGCTTGCTTCAGTGTCTTTTTCTTCCTTGAAAGGTTCAGTTGTTACTTTATGGAAGCTAACTCTAGCAGTAGAAATGTCTTTGATTGAACAAAGAACTAGAAACAGAGGGGGGGTTTACATCACGCTCTAGTGTTGTGAGCCCACAGCCAATCACTAAATTTAAGAGGACATATCCCAGCCTCCTGAACTCTATCGTAAGAAAGTCAGGTGAACTTTTGTCCATCCTGCCTCTTCAGATACCACAAAAGAATGACAATGGCTTGTGTTAATGCAAGGTGTACAAGTGTGCTCTGTATTTCTTTGGGCTATGAGTGCAACAATTACATTATTATTATTATATTATTATTCTTAATAATTACATTAAGAATTCCATTCATAATGAAATGATATCGATAATGAAGGAAATGTAAATTAAAACCAATATGTGGTTTGGAAATACTATTTAACACGAACAGACATATTTTCTGTGTTTGATCATAACACATATGCCTAAAGATGAGGGACAATGGAGACTTCATAGTTCCTGTGGGGACAATTTGGGATTTTCTGGTAATGCTGAAGATGAAGGTTCTTACTGTTTAGAAATTTAAGTGCTCATACATTTATCAGGAGACATATAAAGAAAGCTCAATGCATTAATAAGAGGAAAATATAGAAAGGAGCCAAACTTCCATTAACATGAGAATGGATGAATAAATTTTGGCATATTTACAAGTGAATCATTGCTCCCCATATAGATACATTTCAATAATAGGATATACAGATGATGAAAATAAAGACATAGAATAAAAGATTAAGTATGATATCATTTATATAAAGGTAAAACAATGTAGCTTTAAGTAATAAATCCCAGGATAGAGAGACATAAGAAGAAAACATAGATTAATATTTATTGAACAATTATAAGAATGTAGGTGGATTTGGAAACAGTGGTGGAGGAGCAGATGGGTGCTTCTGGGGTCTAGGGCCATTCTGAGAGGGGACAGAAGGTAGACACACATGTTTATTTTCTTAATCTTTAAGTTGAGCAGACTACCTATGCAAATATAAGCATCAGAATATTTTGTAAAGAAAATACAAATTGGCCAGTTTTTTAGTTAACTTCATTTTTGTGAGATTTCTTATAATTGTATAAGAAATATATAAGAATTATATGAGAAATATATTACTTGGAATAAAAATTGTGCTTAACTAATATGCAAATTATGCCCTAACCCCTCACTCTCCCTTTTCTAGTTGTTGTTTGTTAGATATCACCCCCTTTTGCTCTCAAAACATTGAATATCGGCTCCAGTGCTCTCAAAAGGAATGTGTTTAAGGTGAGTGCTTGTTGAAATTCTGCCCCACCATCATTAATAGAAATGTGTCAGGGTATACCTATTTTTAGTTCTATCTTCTCACCACATTCCCCAAGTTTAGAAGAGTGGAGTAAATAAATAATGATAAATTTTTAAAAATATACAAATAAGCCAGGCCTGGTGGCATACACCTGTAATCCCAGCATTCGGAAGGCTGAAATATTTTTAAAAGTTTATCCTGCCAGCTGGGCGTGGTGGTGCACGTTTGGAATCCCATTTCTTGGGAGGATGAGACAGGAGTATCACAGGTTTGTGGCCAGCTCAGCTACTTGGTAAGGCCCTTTGCAATTTAGATCCTGTTTCATGATAAAGTAGCCAAAATAGGGCTGGGAGTGTAGCTCAGAGATAGAAAGCCCCTGAGTTCAATCCTTAGTACCACACCCATACAAAAACGTTTATACTGCCTATCCCAGCATAAGAACTCACTAATGTCATTATAACTAATAAAAGAAGCACTATTTTGACTAATAAAATGAGAAATGGCATGAAATAAAATAAAAATGATCCTTTCACAAGGAAAATATATCACTGGCCTCATATAACACCTGACAAGTGTGAATATATTTAATTTCATTGTTTTTAAAATGTCCTCATGAAACTAGAGCCAGTGTAGCCTGGGAAGTCACACATTGCAGCACAAGGGAAAGCTGTCTACATGCCCTTAGGCTCCCTGTTTTGAGTTAGATGAACATTCTAACTACAAATTTTACATAAAGCACGAATCACTTTCTGAGATTAGGTTTGGGGTTTTAATGCTGATGTTAAATAGAATAGTTTGCAAAATTAAAAGAAGTCCTAGGCCTTCTTTATGTCTTTAATTGGCCACACCAGAAAGAAATAGAATGCATGCTGAGATCACTGTAATCACTCACAAAGCAGTTGCTTGGTTAAATTGTTTTATTTAAAAGGCACTCACCACGAGAAAACAACACTATAATTTTGCTAATTGAACTCTGAACCTAAAGTACAACAATACAAGAGAAGAAACAATTCAAGACAGAAATGATCAAATCAAATTAAAGAAAAGTTTAGTTTTTCTTTGGGAGAAATGCATACTCTGAAGTTTCTATTAAAAATAAAAAGAGGGAAGAGGAAGGAAAAGAAATAACTGAGTGTGCTCTCTGCTCTGAATTCACGTCAGCTCAGAAACATGAAAAAGATTCTTATTTTCAGGAAACATAATAAAAAGCTGGTTTAATTTATTATTTTTAATAAATTTATTATTTTATTAAATTTATATTTAACTCCATTTGCTGAACTTTGAGCATATTTATGATTTGAAGCCATATTTCATAAAAGAGTGATACTTCTTTTATGAGCACTTACAAATTAAATATATAAAACACAAAAGTATAATATGACTCAATTACTAACTTGTTCTAATATGTTGAGAACATGTTTTTGTTTCACTAAAGAAAAAATGTTAGCAGTTCATATCAAGACTTTATTTATTTATTTATTTATTTATTTATTTATTTATTTATTTGGTGGTTCCTGAAAACCCTTCTACCTACTGACTACACTGCCAGACCTATATTTTATATTTTTTTCTATTTGGAAACAGGGTCTCCCAAGCCAGCCTGGCTGGCTTCGAACCTCTGTGATCCTCCTATCTCTGCCTCCAAGCGCAGGGATTACAAGCATGTGCCACCACGCCTGGCCATATCAAGACTTTAGAAAAAGGCAAAACAGACTTTGAAGCTATGATCTTTATACCCTTTTTATAACATGAGTAGATTTAAGATGAAGATGAGTAATTTTAAAATATATATACCATTGGAGAGGGCATAGTTCTAACACTGCAACACATAGGCACAGATACAAACATTCTCAAGAAGACCCCAAAAGCACAAGAAACTGAAAGGCAAATCAATATGTGGGACTGTATGAAACTGAAGAGCTTCTGTACAGCCAAGGAAACTATCAAAAACTTCAACTGACAGCCAACAGAATGGGAGAAGATTTTTTTTGTCACCTACTCCTCCGATAGAGGACTCATATCTAGAATATGCAGAGAACTCAAGAAACTCAGCACTAAGAAAACAAATAACTCAATCAAAAACTGGACAAGTAGCCGGGCGTGGTGGTGCATACTTGTAATCCCAGCATTTTGGAGGCCAAGACAGAAGAATCGCACAGGTTCAAAGCCAACCTCAGCTACTTAGTGAGGCTCTCAGCAACTTACTGAGACCCTGTTTCCAAATAAAGTATAAAATAGGTCTGGGAGTATAGCCTGGAAGAGGTAGAAAAGCTCCAGAGTTCCACCCCCAGTACCACACACACACAAAAAAAGGCAAGTGATTTAAATAAACACTTCACAAAAGAAAAAATTCAAATGGCCAATAAATGCATGAAAAAATGCTCAACATCATTAACAATCAGATATATGAAAATCAAAACTACCCTGAGATTTCACCTAATTCCAATTAGAATGGCAATCATTCAAAACAAAAACAACAAATGCTGGTATGGATGTGGAGAAGCGGGAACTGTAATACATGGTTAGTGAGATTGCAAAATAGTGCAACCACTTTGGAAAACAGTATGGAGGATCCTCAGAAGAATGGGAGCAAATCTACCATATGATCCAGCAATACCACTCTGGATATCTAGCCAAAAGAAAGGAAATCAAACTACTAAACTAATACATGCATATCTATGTTCATAGCTGCACAATTCACCATAGTCAAACTATGGAACCAGCCAACATGTCTTTCAACAGATGAATGGATTACAAGACTGTGGGATATATACACAATGGAATTTTACTTAGCCATAAAGAAAAATATAGTTATATCATTTACTTGGAAATGGATGGAACTGGAGGACATTATGCTAAGTGAAATTATTCAGTCACAAAAAATAAGAAATCTCATGCTCTCCCTAGTACGCAAAAGCTAGGGAGAAAATAGGGCATAGAAGAAACTCTAGATGAAGAAGGAGATACTATAGATGAGCAAATAAGGTGACTTGAGGGGATGGAAGGAGGAAAGCGGGAATGCTCTAATGCACGTAATGTACTTTAAGAAACATAACAGTGTCAATCACTAAGCCAAGCATGAGGAGGTAATGGGAGAGAATGGAACAGGAATTGGGTAAGGGCTAATTGAGTGATGTGTGTATGTATGTCTCCACCATCTTGTAGCCCATTAAGATGTATGACTACAATGCACCAAGAAAAAAAATAAAAAAAATAAAGATGCATATACATAATCTTAATGGAAAATAATGACATGTATGGCTATGGAGATTTAGCACTGACATGAATGGTGGTATGCTCCTGGGATTTCAGTACTTAGGAGGCTGAGACAAGAGTATCACAGGTAAACACCCAACTTCAGGAACCATGTGTTAGTTTAGCACATGGTTTCAGGAGTTATTTTGGGACTACATTAGTGAAGCAGTTTCCTACCTGTAATTTAGGTTAGCTGTTCCTTCTGGATAGTAATTTTATTCGGGTCATGAGGCAATTGTTTTTGTCTGTTTGTTTTTCAGTGAAGAAAATATCAGCAAAAACTTAGGGAGGTCCTCAGAAACAAGTTAGGGAGGCCTTCAGTTACTTAATGAGACACTGTTTCAGAACAAAAAAATAAAATAGGTATAATAGTATAGTTAAGAGGTAGAATTTCCATGGGTTCAATCATCAATTACCATTAACGAACACACACACGTGCGCATGCGCGCGCGCACACACACACACACACACACACACACACACAATGGCATAACATACCTAAACATATTTAAAGAGAAATACTTAAAGAAAAATTGATAACAAGAGTGATAAGAAAACTTGATGGACTCTTTATCTTTACTAATATTGGCCTAAACAGTTTCATCCACTAGTTGGGTGATGATAAATGCAAACACTCATAGCCGTGTTAGTTTAGCACAAGATTTCAAGTTATTTTGGGACCACATTAGTGAAGCAATTTCCTACCTATAATTTAGGTTACCTGTTCCTTCTGGATACTAATTTTATTCAGGTAGTGAGGCAATTGTTTTTGTCTATTTGCTTTTCAGTGAAGAAAATATTAGGTCTTCTTACAGATTAATATGTGTACAGCTTCACACTTTGAGGAATATTGTACGGATGATTCTAAAGTGTAGAAAAAAATTCTAGTAATTCACTATTACAAAGACAGAGTCGTTAACTGTTCACTCTGCCTACATTATCTTGTGGCTTCCCCTTAAGTAGAAGATGCAATCTTATTCTCGTCATTCTATTAACTGTCTATGATCTTTGAATGTGTTTACACTTTATCTGGCTTCTTTCTGGGCTGCCTCCTCACCTCAGCCTACACATTCTGGAACTGCCTCAGGCTTATTACTATGATGTAGGAAGTTATTAAAATATGTTAATTTACTTGACTGAGATGCCTTTAAATTAAACTCCTAAACTTTCTGCCTTCCAGGCTGTCCACAACTATGTAAAACCTGGAAAGGGAGATTATTCTGTGATCTGATAGTTACTGAGAAATAAAGAGAAAAAAATACTGTTATGGCTTTTTTTCTCATAACTGTGACCATTTCCTCCGTATCGGTTGTATAATTCAAGTTAAATTGTGATAGCTAACATGTACTGAACGCTTGCTCTGGGGCAGGCAAGCTCCTGCACGCTTTGCAAGTTTCATGATTATCCTCATTTTGCAGGTGAGGGCTGAAGGGTTGAGTAGCTTTTACAATGTCACGTAACCAATCTGGGACACAGCCCTGAGTCCTCCCAAGTGGCCCAGCTTCAGGGTCAATCTTCTCAGACACTGTAATATGCGGCCTTTTAAATGTTAGGACTCGCAGAAGGAGGGGCAATCCTTCTCCTTTTAATGTTATCTCTCTATCCTCAGTGTCTTTCATTTGTTTTGTGAAATATCAATTCCTTGTTGAAAATATGATTCTAGTGAAAAACTGATAAAGAATTGGATTTCTGTTCCATTGAGAAATGAGTGATGGAAATAGTTTTTATTCTTTAGTTGTATTAATTTTCCTGCAAATGATTTTGTTCTTTATGCTATGTGAGATCAGCGCATTTCAGAAAGTCAAGGGTCAAATGTTTTGCTTCATATGTGGACATGAAAGAGAAAATAGAAAATAAAAGAGACTTGCGATAATTGAGGAGGGTGACCACTAGAACAACAGAGGATATGGGGGAGAGAAGTGGGGAAGGGAAAAGGAAGAACTGATAAAGGAAACAGAAGAGGTGGGTAGCACCATGGGACATGAAGGGAAAAATGCAAGAACTGTGTTCGTGTTTATAAAATTTTGAGGCTCACTATGACATATAATTATAATGCAACAATAAAAGTAGATATAAAAAGCTGTTTTATAAACCTTAATTTTTTAAACTTTTATTAGTACTTTGTAATTATACATCATTGTGAGGTCCTAAGTGATATACACAAGCACACAACATTTCGTGTGTTTCTGTCCAGACCCAACCCCTCTACTTGCTCCCCTTCATGGGCTTTAGCAGGGTTAGTAGTGAACCCTTCACATGTAGACCCAGCACTATGTGAACTGTTTCCTTCCTCTGTTCTCTTTTTCCTCTTCTCACCTTCCTCCCCCAACCCCTGGCCTATATTTTTACTGATCTCTCTCCTCATTTGACTGAAGTCCGTTTTGTTTCGCATTTTCTCTCCAGCTTCTACAAATGAGAGAAAACATTTGAAATGTCTTTTTGAGACTGGTTGATCCCACTTAGCATAATATATTTTAATTTTATCTATTTTCCTACAGATGTTATGATTTTCTTCTTCTTTATGGCTGAGTAAGGAGTTAAGGGTCTTGGGCTGGGGATACTCTTAGTGATAGATTGCCTACCTAGCATCTGCAGGCTCGGGGTCAAATCCCCAGCAGCACAAAACATAGTGGACTCAATCAGATTTTGGCTTCAGAAGATATTCTCCACTTAGGGTATGAAAAAAAAAAATAGAAAGATCAGGAAACATTTTTTCCTTGGTACATTTGGTCTGTGGGATCTCTTTAACCCTAATTATCATATTTGTTTTATCTTTTGAAAACTCAAATCTTTTCCCACTGAAGTACTTTCTATTTTCCCATGATGTAAGGACCATGCGTTTTTAGAGCTTTTCCAAAAGATACTACCTCTGTCCCCCTACCAAAATAGGGCACTTCTGACTTTCTTGGCTGTACCCCCTACCAGATTTTGATTAAGAGCCATTTCCTCTGATCCTCATTCTTTAACCTCTAAGGCAAAGTTAAAGACAGTGATCAGTGCCCCAAAATGGCCTGCACATTGTCTTTTAACTCATTGTTTTACCTACTCCTGTTATTACACTAGTTATCTTATTCATTGCAATTTCTGCTATGCTTTCTAAAAATATATAATAATAGTGTTTGAACCAATATTTAAGGTTCTAACACCAATATGAAGGTGGCCTTCTCTCCCTTCTTTTCTTTCATGGCCTTGTACTATCCAGACAATGTGATGTTTGGGAATATACATGTGTTGGCTTTCTAGGGTGTAAGAAAAACACAGGGCTGAAACTCAGAAGCCAGATGACAGGAACTTGTAAGGGTGGCTGACCATTGTTATCATGGACCCTGAGTTGCCTAACTTTAGCACCAAAGAAGAGTCTAAAATGCTTCTATTAAATAGGATTAACTTTAAATTTATATACCAGGGGAACATGGGAGATTCCCAGGGGGCAGAAATGGAATGGGAGCGGTAGGGTCTTCTGGGCAGTGGTTATTCACCAAAATGTAAATAAGTGTTTCAGTGCCATGCACGTGCAAACCCGCTGAGCATCAGTTCTAATTTTGTCCCAAGTTCAGAGTGTGCAGAAGTGAATTGCTCTCATTTTTGTAAGAATGAAAAGAAGGAAAACAATGATAGAGGAAGATAAAAAGGATGAAAATAAATTGTTTAGACCCAAGAAACTAAGGCAAATACTGGCAGATTTTTAGATATGATAATCTATGGGAAGACGTTAGAAATATTTAAAAATATTTTCCTGTTAAAGAAAATTTTGAACAGAGTTTTGTCTCATCTTGTATTAACAAATCCTCAAGTTAAATGCAGTGCAGTTTGTAGTGTCAAGAAATATATGGATTATTGTGAAGAAATGTTTTGAACATGGTTTAAATTTCTAAATATCTTATTGAAAATATAAACAGAAAATCCACACAATATTTTTTAATAAAAAACAAAGTATTCTTTAAGTATATTTAAATTTATGTGAAAATGTATTATTTGTAAGATAGCTAACAATAAACAACAGTAATTTTCAAAATACTAATTTAAAAAATGTGTTATTATATGAAAAACAAAAGAAAAGTAAAAAAGAAGTTCCCTGAATTATATAGGAGAAGTTGAAGGCAAATAAATGGAGGATAATACTTGATATTTTATTCAAAAATTCTGAGCTATTAATATAATATTGTACTCTCAAAATGAATCCTTACTACCTAGAAGATTTTCTATGAGATTGAATAGAAAAAAAGAAAACTACACAGTTTTCTGACCTTGTGTTCCTCCAGTTAGAAGAAAGGTCGGAGGCACAGTCAGTTTCCAGGATTCTTTGTTTTCTAATTTTGGGGAAAGGAGGTAACCAGGGCAAAGAGTTAAGGCCGAGCTAGCTTATAAGGATTTATCAATTATTACACAGGAGACCCCAGTGAATAAGTCTTCTGCACTTGAAGGAAAGCTGGTACTTTTCAGTTCCACTCAGGGTGACCCTTCACTGGGGAGCTGGTTCCTACCCGTGGGAAACTTTATTTCAGCAGCTTAGAAGGGACCACTACATGTCTGATAGACCTTATTGATCCTGTGCAGTCCAGCATGACAAGTTCATGCTGAGGATTTCAGGGAGGGAAGACATAATCCCCAGATTCAAGGAGCTTATCTAACACTTTGTTCATCAAAGATCTTAGAAAACAAACATGACCATTTTAGAAAATATATAATAATATACAGCATACTGTTTAATAGTATATTCAGATAAAAGTATAGAACTTTACCATTTAAGGAAATGAGCCATTGTAATAAAAGTTTAACTTTAGGTGTGCCTTTGAGAAAGGCAATTAAATGCATACCAGTCCAAAAATACCTGGTTTTATTTGTTTTCTTCCTCTCTCCTTTTAAAAGTTTATTTCATATTTTATAAACTTAAGGAATAGTTCCATCTAATACTGGTCAATAAATTATAAATTAATGCATTCAATTTGGGAACGTTACCTTAAAATACTGATCTCAAGACGTTTAAGTTTTACCTTAAAAGTCCCAGGAAGTCTTTGAAATCTTGAAAATTAAATTTAAAAATTATAAATATGTACCCCTTAAGCAAATAAATACAGTGCAAAATATAATGTTGCAAAACTTTTTCAAGTGTTTGAAGATAATTCTAAGTTTTATATAAAAGAGCAATAAATCTGCCTTAATGATTTATCTGGGAATATCTACCTGCTTGTGAGCATACGTTCCACAAGTACTGCTATAAATTTAAGAAATTTGCACATAGGAAAAATAGATATTTAACAAATCTTGGGAAGTCATTGTGTTTTGAGGCAAAATGAACATTGAAGTTTTGGACTATTTTCATTGTCTAATTTTTCTTCTTTAATACAAAGCATTTTAGTTTTTAACTCTATGTAGATTACTTAAGAATGGCATAAAAAGAGATTGATGCTGGTTGACAGTCCTGAGATATCAAATATTTTGCTATGCCTCTGAGAGATACATAAAGCCAACATTAGAACTGATTTCTGGATTTGTCTAAAATATATTTAATAAAGTGCCCAATAAGTTATAGTACTTTTCAACCTTTATTCTTTTAGAAAAGCGAGGTGAAAAAAAAGTAAAGAAATCAGATACTATGAAACTGAGTTTTATGTGTTCCCACACTGAGCTAAAAGAAGAATGTCTTTTTTCCTATATATTAATATAGAACAGGAATTGATGTTACCCTGAGATGTCTACAAATCCAATATACTAAGCTTTGCTTTTTTACGCAATTCTAAAATGAGTTCTGAGAAAAGATTTGACATCCTTGTTAGTACCTGAGAAAAATGTAATCCTCAGGAGAGTGGAACTAAAGGAGAAAGGAAAGCTGCCTGCTCAGAGGAAGTTCTACCAAGTGCTTCAGTGAGAAAAATAAAACAGTACATTTTATGTTATATTTAGTTAATGAAGATAAACAATCTCTGATATGTTTAATATGCTAGAATATATTTGTCAAATTAATTTTCAATGAAGAAATATATCGATTCAATACAGTAATTTTAGTCATTTTATTATTAAATATTAATAAACAAAGGCTTTTCTTTGTTTTTTTTTAATTGTTATTGGTGCATTGTATCCATTCATCATAATGGGATAAAAGACTTGTGTAGACATACATGCACACATCACCCAGTTAGTCCCTACCCAGTCCCCACCCCATTCCCTCCCCATCCCTTCTTCCCATAGTTGGCTTAGTGGTTGACTTCCAAATGTTTAAGTACATCCTGTGCTTTAGAGAGTTCCTTCTCCCCCACCCCACCCCATCCCTCCAGTTAGGTTGTCTTATTTGCTCCTCTATAAGGATTTCCTTTTTCATCTAGTGTTCCTCCTATGACCCATTTCTCCTTAGCTTTCACATATTAGGGATTTATTTTTTAAATTAGGGATTAAAAACAAGCATATTCTACCTCCAACTACAACCCCAGCCTTTCCTCCTCCTCCTCCTCCTCCTCCTCCTCCTCCTCCTCCTCCTCCTCCTCCTCTTCTTCTTCTTCTTCTTCTTCTTCTTCTTCTTCTTCTTCTTCTTCTTTTCTTTTCTTTTCTTCTTCTTCTTCTTCTTCTTCTTCTTCTTCTTCTTCTTCTTCTTCTTCTTTTCTTCTTCTTCTTCTTCTTCTTCTTATTATTATTATTATTATTATTATTATTATTATTTTGATTGTTTGTTTTGAAACATGGTTTCACTAGGTTTCTGAGAGGCTTGTGAATTTGCTGAGTCTGTCCTTCAACTTTCAATCCTTCTATTTCAGCCTCCCAAATACTGGGATTACAGATGTGTGCCATCACACCCAGCTAAGGCATTTTCATTTCTCCAAATATTTCAGTACCATTCAGGAACTTGATTTTGTTCAGTTAGTTTGAATTTCAGGCACAGTAAGATAGTATATGACACTTCTTTGAATTATTTTCTCAAAGAGATAAGTCATATTTAAAGTAGAGTTCTAAGTATTTATTAGTCACTTTATGTTACAGGGACTAAGTATGCTCCCACACCATTTAATCATCCTCTTTAATCTGTTTAAAAATATTTGTGCTAAGTGCTTTTATATAACATCCTGTCACCTCCCTCCCTTAGGAATTACTAAATTTGAATAAAGACACTTTTACCATTTAACAGGTAAAATTAAATGGAATTTCAGGGTGAGAGAGATTGTCCTCATTTCTTGCAAGTGTTTGAAACATGTGTAGCTGAAGACTAAAGACAAAGAAGCTTGAAGTACATACACAGAATTACTATATTTTTCTGTACTCTTGCTTACTATACATGTATGCTCTGTTTATATATGAACATGTAAATGATATTCTGAGTCTCAAATACATTTAATAATTATCAAAGTATGTAAACTGTGCATAAAGGAAAAATTAAAATGCAAAGCATTTCTCTTTTATTTCAGTAATCTAACACTGACAGTCTGGTATTAAACTCCTATTAGTATAGGCTTTCAGGTGTCTTAAGGTCTAAAAGAATTTATGGAGGGTTCAAAGGGTTATTATAATCTAGAGTTAAAATCAATTTCCTTTGTATTTTTAGCATGCCTTTGTAATAACTCAGAGTACTACATCAAACAGTTCATTTTACTTTTACACATTAAATTAGAAGAAATAAAGTCTCTTGGCAAATGATGTGTGCTGTAAACACTGAAAGAATTAAGCAGTAAGAGCTTGTATTGAGGAATGGAAGGCCGTTATTCACAAAAGGTCAACGCAGGGCCAGAGTGGACCTGGGCAATAATAAGTTCAACACTAACATAAAGATACGCATGTCAAGAAATGTGTTCACTTATACAACAAGTATTTTGACCTCATACTTCCATTTGTAGAAGTGTACATAAACGTTTATCAGCTACCAATCAGCTTTCAAAAGCTCATCCAGACTCTGAATAATGGATTGCAAATGTACAATATTTGCCAAAGTAATTTTGATGACATTCCACCTGTGTTCTTCAAAAGATAAAGGAAAAGCTTTGCCAAATTATCTTTGCATATTATAACCAAAAAAACATTAAAATGTAGCAGAAAATGCTATCTCCCCACAATGCTCCACTTGGTCAAATAATTTCTGGGCTTTGAAAAACAATACATGTACTCTTAAAATTTTCTCTATGATTACATTTGTGGATCAGTGGTAGAGCACTTGCCTAGCATTTAGAAGGCCCTGGTATCGATCCCTAACCCTCAGAAATAAAAAGTAAAACTGTCCTAAACTGTATATGTTTCTTAAAAGATACAAGAAATGTGGAAAATACTGATTAATGAAATATGTTGACAATACCTTAATAATGAGAAATGAGATCTCACAGACAGATGCCCATACCCATCTGTCTTCCATAAAATAGACATTGTTTTAAAAATCCTCTAAGATGGTATTTCTAATTTTAGGAATTTCAATGTACATTTCCAACTTGTATTAATTAAGCTTTTCATTAAATGGCACCTATTTAGCATCTTTCTGAATGCAAATGGATCTAATTTAAGACCAACTCAGACTACTGTTTCTTTCCCATATTCCAGCTACTTTTGCAAAAAAAAAAATTAATTGCTTGTAGTTTCTATCTTCTAGAATGTTAACTACCTCTCACTTTCTTTGAAAATAGGGGTTTTGTTTTGTTTTTGTTTTTGTTTTTGGTGGTACTGGGGTTCCTGGAAGCCCTTCTACCTCTGGGCTACACTCCTAGACCTACTTTTTATATTTTTATTTGGAAACAGGGTCTCTTAAGCCAGAGCTGCTGGCTTTGAACCTGCGCAATCCTCCTGTCTCTGCCTCCCAAGCACAGAGATTACAAGCCTGTACCACCACGCCCGGCGGGGTTTTGTTTTTAAGAGAATCTATGTATTTATTTGATTCTTTATTATGAGAGAAAAGGTAAATATTTTGTGTTAGATAAGAAATTGTGATAGGTTCTGTCAATTTTGTTCATTTATCATATTCACTGCAACAGATGAACTTTATATATTTTTTTACTTCCAGAACGTTTCTTTTGTATTATCACCTCTTAAGAAAATATTAGCTGCAAAGATAAAATGTCCTTATAGTTCGAAGCCAGCCTCGCTGGCTTCAGAGACCCTGTTTCCAAATAAAAATATAAAAAGAGGTCTGGGAGTGTAGCCTGGAGGTAGAAGGGCATCCAGGAACCCCAGTACCACCAAAAACAAACAAACAAACAAACAAACAAACAAAAAAGTTCTTGTAGAATTGCATATTCTGCCTTACAGGTTTAACTTTACTACATTACCTTAACTGTTCAGTAATGATACTGATTAGTTTATCTTTCTAATCATACAAAGGTTTTGTTTTTTTTTACAAATGCTTAATATTTGTCATTCACGATAATATACACTGGGGGATCAAAGAAGAATGAGGCCCACTTCTTACCTTTAAAAGCTCACACAAATGTGATTCTTACAAAACATTTGACCGAATGCTAACTTGAAATTTTGTCTTCTCTCTGCAGTTTGAAGATCTTGCATTCTAAATTCTATTTTGCTCCCTCTTGACTTCAGCTTTCTTTGGGAAAAAATATTATACCTTCGCCTTTCTATGTAACCCACTTAGCTAAAAAGTTGAAAGTGAATTTTTGCCTGAGTATATTAGATAGCTTTCATATTCTGGAAAATCTCTTTTACAATGTGTAATTCCCACCAGGCTGAAAAATGTGAAGAAATTGTCCTAACTCCCTTATGTGAAAAGAAAAAAAGAAAGAAATTCCAGATTTGATTTTCTTTTTTGAGATCTAGCTCTGACTTTAATCAGAACTAATTTAATTATATATGTAATTATAATTCATTAAAATTAAATTATGGTGAATTATAATTATTTGTTCAGTTAGAATATTCATGACTTAATGAAAGGGAAACGGGATATTTAAATAATAGGGATTGTGTCTCTATGTAGGTTAGGAGAGAAAGATTTCTTAGCTGTATTTTGTTTGAGATATTTCTGATATTTATGCATTTTAGCCTAATTGTTGTAACACTTGTTCATGATATTTAAAAGTTGGATATCTCTAAATATTATACACTTATGAAGTAACATTGAAACTCAAAAGTATTAAACTAAATATTAACAAAATGAAGCCGGGCGTGGTGGCGCACGCTTTTAATCCCCGTGCTTGGGAGGCTGAGACAGGAGGATCGTGCAGGTTCGAAGCCAGCCTCAGCTGTTTAAGAGACCCTGTCTCCAAATAAAATATAAAATAGGTCTGGGATTATAGGTCGGAGGTAGAAGGCCCCTGGGTTCCATTCCCAGTACCACCAAAAATAAAAAATAAAAATAAATCATCCATTAAAATGATGTTGAAAACTTTTCTCGTTTTTTTACCCAAATTGCCTGGGAATTGGAAGTAAATGAGCTTTCAGGAATGATGGTATATTTCTTTTTAAGTGCACAAGAAGAATGATTTGAGATGTGTCACAGAGCAAAGTGCAGTGCTACCATTTTTGTGTCTTGCCGCATCTGAATATCAAGTATCCTCACCTTCTGTGCACCAGGTTGACGACTATTACTTATGCACAAAATCGTATTCTGCTGTAGCAAGCATACAATTCACCTTGCTGTTGTAAGACCATAGAAAGCAATTTTATGACTCTTAGTGATTCCAGTTATAAAAGGTTTAGCAATCAGCATCTTCCTCAGGCACTCTATCCAAAATAAATTAATCAACTTTATAAGGAAGAGAGCATCTAGCTTGATACTTTCTCAGTACCATTATTTTAAGGTGACTCTTGGTAGAATTAATGCTATCTCATAGGCCTCTCAGATGATTTTAAATTTTCAATGTTACTTTTCCTGTTAGTAATTTTGTTCTCAATAGTTCCTTAATCTTACACTGAATGTGGAAAACACAGTTTTCAATTAAATCTTTATAAACTGAGATCATTTTAAAGATACCTGTATCATTTTCATTTTCACCTTTTCCAAATTATCAGAGTAAGTAAAGCTTCTTATGGGCAACTAAAACAAGTTAATGTCGAAGTAGATCAGTTCCTCCTATCTCAGTTGTCTAAACTAAATCTCAAAGGATCAGTTTATCACAAGGTAAAAGGCCAAAAGGGATTGCTGTAGAAAACAAAACAAAATCTTTCTTTGGAGCTTCACAAAAATTTACGAGTTGCTATATGTATGATGTACTATAAAAATATAAAAGCTACTTTGATTCATAACCTAGAGGTGCTTTGTAATCTAAGGTCACTAAAACTTAATGAGAAATGCTTTGCCAAAAGCTGTAATGAGATACCAGTAACAAACAGTAGTCTTTTTTGTCTTTGAAATGTTCCTTTTGTGATCATACCCACAGCTGTCTTAACATTCATACTGTTAAAATTTGCAGAAGCTCTGAGAGGAAAGCACTGAAATTTATCTTTGTTACACATTTCAAACAATTAAAATGAGATAAAAACTAGCATCAATGAAATGCTTCTCCTTTATACGTATTGACTCTTTATTTCTATTTTTTTGGAAAAATATAAACATATTCATAGAACTATTCCAAAACATTTTGTGTAGTTTTATACAGAAAATATACACAGTTTGGCACACTTCTGAAATATATATAGTGAAATTCAACAATGTGAGAAATTTTTACTTTGCTGTTGTCTCTTTTGCCATTTGATTTCAATTTACCTTTTTGTTTTTTCTTATACAACCTAACTACTTGTTCCTCTGACCTTTATGTTGTTTTATGGAGTAAAGTTATTTATCTGCCAGTTTCACTATCAGCAGTAGAGGAATAAGCTATTTGCTTTTATTTGAACAACAAATCTACAGCTAGTTTCCCTGCATTCCCAGGACTTTAGGATTTTAGGAGGTATGAAAAGGGAGGCAAGAAATGCAGAGGGAAAGAAACCCACTTAAGAAGTGGCAAAAAGCCAAGGCAGGCATGGCAATGCATACCTGTAATCCTGGTACTTAGAAGGTTGAGGCAGTGGGTTCAAGGCCAGCCTCGGAAATTTAGTGAGACCCTCAAAAACTCAATGAGACTTGTTTCAAACAAAAAAATACAACGGGACTGGGAGGGTAGCTTAGAAGTAGAATGCCTCTGGGTTCAATCATTTTAGTACCAAAAACAAAAAGAGTAACAAACAAATAATGACTATTCCTCTTTGGGGTTAATAAATTCAGCCTCTTTAAGTAATTTTCCAAAATCATTTTTACATCTTTTTTTTATTAATTTCCTATGATACCCAGAAAACTTTTTCTCAGGCCTCTCCTTTTCCTCTTTCATAGAAGCTTCCTGTTGCCATTTTGTAAAACGGGGAAATTAGCATCTCTAAGCTGATCATCAGTTTCTCCTTTTCAAGCTTTTGACACCGTAATTGCATGTTCTTGTTTTAAAGATGCTTCCAAGTATATTGAGAGATTTTTTTTCAATTTCTCTTGTTTCTTAAATTATCATCAGCTCCTTGTGTATTAGGCTACCCCTTTCTTTCTATTTATTTTTTGTATTAAATTTTTTCTTCTTCCTTTCTTCCATTCTTTCGGTGCTGTCCTTTTCTATTTAAGAATAAAGCCCCACATAAGCTAATGTTGAGGGCAGGAGGATTGTCCCCTGCACATGCTACTTTATATTTGGCAGATAAGGATCGAGTCATATTGTTAGAAGTCTTCCTGAATGCTAGAAAAAAAAAAATGACTGAATCCACAGTAAGTATTTATTTTTCCCCAAGTATCTCTTTTCATGTATTTTGTTTCTTTCCCCTCCACTCTGCTACCACCAGCAGATTTTCCATCCTCTGTACTAAATTCTAAGCTCCCTGATATCTGAAGTGATACAGGCAAGGCAGTTCTGTACATGCAATTAAACCCTCTCCTAAGAGAACCATTCCATCCTTCTCTGGAACTGCAACCTCTGATGTAAGAGCCTGTCTGATTTTCTCTTTTGCAACTCGGTGACTTCTTCTGGTTTATTTTTTTGAATATGATCTTGGTCCTGGGCTCTGCTGCCAATTTCAATGCTTACTAATTTTTTATTCTCTTTGCTTAGCATATTAGAATCTCTCAGCCTTTTCTGGCTACTCTTCATTCTCTTCATGCATGTGAGTTTGTTTTTTTTAATGCCAATAGTTTTTCTTTATCATAATGATTACTAAGCCTTACATCTCCCAGTCATATTTATTTATTTATTGATTTATTGATTTATTGATTGATTGATTGATACATGTTTCTCTAGGTTGCTGAGAATATCCCTAACTTGCTGTGGCTGGTGTATAAGCTGCCATGCTAGTGTCTCGGTTTCCCAAGCGGGGGTACACAAAGAATGCACCATAAGGTCTGGCTAAAGCACCATTTTTATGAAATTGATATTTTAGACGAAAATATCTACTGTTCAAATTGAAAGATCAAAAGTTACACATTTAAATGTCATTAACAATTTTATATTTCCTAAAAGAAAAGATTGAAGATAATTTCTTAACTAATAATGACTAATTCAATTATTCTTCTAATGATAATGCAAGCTGCTAACTTGGTATTTTAATAATTTTTAAAACACTTCTTGAAAAACATATTGAAGTTTCTCTTTTTAGATGATTCCACAAGTAGCAATGAGTATTCAAATTTGGACCAAGGGAAATAATGCAGATGAAATTTCAACTAGAACACTATAAGAGATTTACTCACTTGAAACTTATTTTTATACGGCACTTATATTTTTAGTTATTTTTTTCTTTCCCATTCTTCTTAGACCATCCACCTCTTAGTTATTGGTTTATTTATTCATTTCATACTAAGAGTTGAACCCAGGGGCACTCTAAACTTGAAGCTGAACTCCCAGACCTTTAGTTTTTTAATTTTGAAACAGCATCTTCCTAAGTGCTATGGGTCTTGCTAAGTTGCTGAGAGTAGCTTTGCAACCTGTGATCCTCATGTCTCAGCCTCTCTAGTCCTGAGGGAGGATGAGACACCACACCCGGCTTCCTCTTTGTTTATATGACCACTGCCAATACATCTTCTCTTTGCCATAAATGCTGAGAATACCTTCTCCATGTTTAGATGCTTGTAAAAATCACATCAGTTGGTCAAGTTTTCATCTGTTGAGGCCTCCTCAGTTATATGTCATGACTTTCAGAGCAGAGTAGAATGGGCTTCGTCCACTGCCCCTTTTACTCTTTCTAAAGCATTCTGTTTTAGAAATTAGATTGTTATTTTTAACATTTTTATTTATTAATTTTTAATTGAAGAAAATATGCTTTTAACTAATTGGTTCCTAGTTTTAAGTTGTTCCTTTTTTTCTTAGGATATCTGAAAATATACTAATACTTAAAGATATAATCATATGCATAAATGTCGTGTGTATATTGTTGTTAATGGTTTACATATGGAAAGTTAACCAAAGCACCTGGGCTAAAGTGATAGCCCTCCACGCAGCAAGATTCTGCTGTGGGGCATTTGGGCAATGACTGGGTCCTGATGACTCACTATTGTCAATGGTCAGAATCTGACCTACATTCAGTGACAGCTGAATGGGCTTTGGGAGTTGGAACTTAGTTGGGGGACGTAGATCATTGGGGCAGATCCCTGGAACAGATATCTTCTCCCTGCCTCCTTCAGTTCTCTCTGCTTCTTGGCTGCCAGGAGCTCAGCAGTTTCCCTTTGTCATGCCTTTCTGCAAAGATATTCTTTGCCTTGTAGCAGGCCAACTATGGACTGAATCCTCTAAAACTGTGGGACAAAATTAGTCTTTCCTCTTCTAAGTATTTTGGTCACCTGAAGAAAAAGGTGACTAATGTAATTACCAAAGAGAAATTACACAATCCAGGTTATACAGGCAAGGCATACGGAAGAATTTATTCAGACAACTGCAACAGAGAAGAGGGGGTACATTGTACTTTTTGTGATGAAAGGTAGAAAAGTGTTCAACCACTGGGCTAAGCTGGTGAGCCATTACTTGAAGATGTTTAGAAGAGATTGCTTAGAGTGATTAGCCCACATCTATGTTTGCTAATTGTCCTTTATATACATTATTTCCCTATTCTCCCTTATGTCTAGTCTATGAAACTGGGGGTATCTTTCTCAATGATTGCCTTTCAAAAGGATAGCCACAGAGCCTTAAAATAGAAATTTCCAAGTTGTATAAGATTTACATCTCAACTGGGCAGAAAAAGATTTATAATGGAGAGTTTTAAAAACTACAAAAGAAAGATTATTGGTTTATAATCAGAATGAAACCTACAGTGTCCTCAGGAGAAGGACAATCTTAAATTTATTTTGATCAGCATTCTTTACTAAATATATCTGATGTGAAGCTAATATATACCTACCTTATATAAAATAAAAAGTTACTTAATCTACAAATAATCAAAATAGTATTTAAAATAAAATACTGTGTCTGAAGCTAATCATTAATTAAAATTTTAAAATGCCATGGGTAATTAGATAATATGGTATGGGAACCCCCTACATCCTTCTTTTCAATAATATATAGACTGGAAATGAATGACTTCTGGATATTTACACATCATATTAATGAAAATCTTTTGATAAAATATTTTCATTTCTGACTTAAGTTATGGCCTTTCTTCACTTTTCTGTAGAGATGGAGTGTAAATTCATCTAGTGGAATTAGTTCATTAGTTTTCCTTAAAAAGTGTCACAATTATTATGCCATGCATTTTTCATTCTACCATAACGAATAGCCCCCGCCCTGACTTCCTGAGTTCTATAAGCCTATGCCCCTATCAAGTCTCCAAACCCTTGGCTTTCACAAGATGTTAATTACCACTCTCTACCTTCATAAAAGGCATTTGCACTGTGTGAACGTCTCCCTGACTGATTTCATCTGTTGTATCCCTCATTCTGAGAATACCTTCTCCATGTTTAGAGTCATATCTAAACTAAAAATATCATAACTAAAAATGTTTAGAGTATTGAGTCATATCTTAAAGTTACTTTGGCCAACTATAAAAAATACTTATTTCCCTTAAAACACAACTATTTTTTCCAGAATATAAAATCAATGTGACAACAGTATATTTCTTTATTTTGCTTCCATGTATCTTTAACAAATATATAACTTGACCAATTATAATTAAACATCTATCTGTGTTTGGTAACCTATTCTTACTTTTTATTAGCTTAGGTTTTAGTCAATTTTTCTGTTTCTATTTTATTACTGTTTAAGGTATTATGCATGTTTTAAATAATTTGCCTCAGAAACTTTATAATATGTAGAGATACATTTAAATAAATGTAATATATAAAAGTAGATTAATATTTCAAGAAACCTTGAATTGAGATGTGAGTTAAAAATACATCCTCACCATAATATCTATAAAAATCAATTATTAAAGATGTTCTTTAGGTGAGAAAGAATTTTGAAGTGTTTAAAATACTAGATTGTATCTCTGGTTTGTTTTAAGTCTAAGATCTATTATTCTAAAACGGACTTCCAAACAAGAGACTGATTTTTTTTTTTTCTTTTGTAACAATTTATCCTCTTGCAAGAACAAAAGGTTTGATGTTTTTCCCACAAACTCATTTTGAGAAAAATTTTTTTAAAGAGGTAACATTTTATCCAGAAGTGATGACACACCTCTGTTATCCCAGTACTTGGGAGGCTGAGACAGGAGGACTGCAGGTTTGAGGGAGCCTCAGCAACTTAAGATACTGTCAGCAACTTAATGAAACCTGGTGTCAAAATAAAAAAAAAAATAAAGCGAATCTAGGAGTGTAACTCAGAGGTAAACTCTTCCTAAGTTCAGTTCCCAGTACCAAAAAGAATATAAAGAGAGGAAGAAAAAGAGGGAGATGGAGATGGAGAGGGAGAGGGAGAGAGGAAGAGAGGGAGAGAGGGAAAGGGAGGGAGGGAGGGAGGGAGGGAGGGAGGGAGAGAGAGAGAGAGAGAGAGAGAGAGAGAGAGAGAGAGACAGAGAGACAGAGAACGAGAACGAACAGAGGAGATGAGATGGAGAGAATTTTACTTTTATTTTGTACAGGCATACTGCAGTTTGTTTAATTATAAAGACATGATATAAGTGATATATGCAAAGCAAGATTTAATCTAGACATCCCTGGTTTATTTACCTTTGATTGTTCCCTGTGAAAAAATTCATGGCTTTTCTTACTTTTATTCATATATTTAATTTTAAAAAATGTGAAATATGTTCTTTATATTATTTCAGGTCATGGAATATTCTCTCTCTTCCTCCTTCTAAGGATGTAGAGAAGACAAAATTAAGATTAAATTAAATTGTTAGGAAGAAGGATGGCACCATGGATTCAGCCAACTGGGAAGGAAATTTTTATTTAACCTAAGAAGATCCTAGACCAAATAAAATTATACATCACCCTTACAATCTATTTTCAAGAAAAATATAAATAAATATACCTTAGATAGATAAACACTTTCATTCAATAACACATTAAATCAGTCCCAAATCATATGATTAAGTGTTCTTGAAGGGGCAATGGGCACCTCACAAAAATTAACTCTGTTTAAATAGATTTTTAAAAGGCCCTTGTTTCATTTCTGTTTTTATCTCTTTGCTATGGTATATGGCTCATGTCACAACACAGGCATGTAACATAAACAAGGTAATATCTACATCAATTAAGTGGAGTCAGCAGTGATAGTAACTCACTCTGGGCTGGCAGACATCATTACATAGTTAAATAGCCTGTTTTAGGAAGCATTCTTTTCTCATACAAAGACATACTGCTTAATACTATGCTGCATTTAATGAGCTGCTCACTGTCCAGTGTTTTATGATATTGAAATAACCTTTATTCCATAACCATCATTATGACAACAATTAATTAGTTGAATAAATATTCCTTTGTGACATATAAATAGATTTTCCTTAAGTTTTGTTTAGTTTGTGGTACTGAAGATTGATCCCAGGGTGATTCTACCTCTGAGCTACACCCACAGCTGGATTTTATTTTATTTTTTGAAAAAGGGTCTCACTAGGTTGCTGAGAGTCTTGGCTGCATTGCTGAAGCTGTCTTCAAATCTGTGATACTCCTGTCTCAACTTCCCAAACACTGAGGCTAAGGCTGTGCACCACCATGTCTGGCCTATATTTTACTTTTTGAGAAGTTTTAAGTTCACTGCACAATTGAGTAGAGGACAGAGAAATTTTCCATCTACTCAGTGACTACTACCATAATAGCCTCATCTAGTGTCATGATCCCATGTTGGGATGGTACACTTCTTAACAATCATTTCACCTGTAGTTATATACCATCATCTGATGTCCGTTGCGTTTGCTAAGATTCACTCTTGATATTATACCTTCTGTGGGTTTGGACAAAGTGTTTATTCAGTATTAAAGTATATACATATTATCTTCATTGCCCTAAATATCGGTTCTGCACCCATTCATTCTTTTCTCTCCATTTACTTCTGGTGACCATGGATCTTTTGATACCTCAATAATTTTGCCTTATTCAGAGTATCACATAGTTAAAATAATATCATAGCTAACTTCATATTAGCTACTTTCATATAGCAATATTCATGTAAAATTATTCATGTCTTTTCAAGAGCTGATAGTTAATTTCTTTTTATACCTGAATAATATTCAATTATCTAGTTGAATCAAAATGTACTTTTCCTTTCCCCTACTAAAGGGTACCTTGGTTTCTTCCAAGCTTTGGTA
Source organism: Muscardinus avellanarius (assembly GCF_963383645.1). Classification (NCBI taxonomy): domain Eukaryota; kingdom Metazoa; phylum Chordata; class Mammalia; order Rodentia; family Gliridae; genus Muscardinus; species Muscardinus avellanarius. The sequence goes on along the minus strand of NC_137786.1, from coordinate 20,294,064 downwards.
ATAAATATCTCTGTGCAGATATATGAGTGGTCATATGTTGTCAACTCCTTAGGGTAATTTTTAGAGACCATGATTTCTGGAATATATGATAAGAGTCTGGGGATCTGAAGAACACTGATTGTAAGGGATGTACTCTATGATATTTGGTTGTTTGATTTGCATTTGTATTTGCTACTAGACATGTAAATGATTTCCATGATTCCATGGATCAGTATTATCTTATCTGCTTTTTAATTCTCTTATTGATGACCACCATCTATCAAGAGCCTACTCCAGTACAGATGTGTACATATATCACTACAATATTCTTGTGATTATTCAAGATAGTGAGGATCACATCTTATATATAAGACTTTTTTATTTGGAAGATCAAGCAAGTAGAGTCATGTCATATAACATAATGGAAGACAAATGATTCAAGTGTTTACATTGTTTTATGAAATTTATATTGAATGTAAGCTATGATTTTTTCTGGATTTGTAGCAGAAGAAAAAAATTCCTTGCTAAAGCACAGTGAAGGTCAAAGGGTCAGTAGGTGGGACATGGAAGGGAGAGGAGCAGAGCCTGTGTTTAGAGCTTTGTGTGACATTTTGAAGAGTTGGATGCTGCTACAATGGAAAAGAAAGCCAATCAGTGATTTAAGAAGGAGTTTATTATAATCAGATTTAAATACTACTCTGCATAAGGAATGGAAGTGGTCTTTAAGGGGAAAAATTACCTTAAAAGACTATTCAGTTCCAATTTTTAGACATAATCAGATTATCATTAGGATTCAAGTTGTGGTGAATATGATGATAGATTAGATAGATAGATGCATACATAAATGCATACATGCATACATGCATACATATAGATAACAGAATAATAAATTCTGGGTATCAATTGAATGTCCTGAGCCTTTCAATACGGTTGTAAGAAACAAATAAGAATAGCATAATCTATGAAATAGTTCCTAATATTATAAAGTTTCAATATTTTCACAGCACCTTCCTGATAAAGTACAACCATTTTATGATGCCAATACATTTTTCTTCTCTGAGAGTCACACTGTCTACAGAATGAATGCTCATATGACATTATTTAGCTGGATAATTAAAATACCCTTTCAATTAAAACATTTAGCTTTCAGCACCGGGCATGGTGGCACACGCTTGTAATCCCCATGCTTGGGAGGCAGAGACAGGAGGATAATGTAGGTTCGAAGCCAGCCTCGCTGATTTAGAGACCATGTTTCCAAATAAAAATATAAAAAAATAGGTGTCTGGGAGTGTAGCCTGGAGGTAAAAAGGTTTCCAGGATCCCCAGTACCACCAGAATAAATAAGTAAATAAATAAAATTCAGCTTTCTTAAAATATATGAAAAAAAAGTTGACTCAGAACATTAGGTGTCATGCCTGTGATATCTTTCCCTGAGGTATGAGATGCTATACATAGCCATGTTGGAAGATCTAATGATAGGTTAGTAAACTTTTTTTTGAGCAAAAAAAGAATGAAGATGGTTTTACCTTAGAATTGAGACCAAATTCCCAGATGTACTTGGGAATCTTTAAAGAAGATCCTAAAACACAGATGAGGAGTCCAATAATTTTCAAGGGGCAGTAATTCCAGGTAGTTCTTTGAGAGAGGATAAGTAGAAAGAGAAGGGGTAATGGTGATATGCATGCAGCCATAAACCTATACCCTGTAAGAGAGGCTGTTCCGTCCATTGACAATCTTCTAAGGTGAACTTCCAGTGTCAACTCAGAATTTTCTCTCTGAAGCAAGAAGATTCTGAATTAGTTACTTTACCTGCCTTGCCTTTCAACAGTTTGTCGGTCCACCTAATGTCAGCTATGATGTAGGGGTGCACAAGGAAAGATTCATTTCTGTGGAGACTAAATCCTGTAACCTAAACAGGAAATGAAAGGGATACAGAGAGAGGCCATTTCTGTAGACTTAGTTTAGTTTACTGAACTTTTATGATTTTTAACCCAATATAACGAATTTTTAATAGAAACAAAAATATAAAACGTTTGTTTCTAATTATCTAAAGTGGCCGGGCGTGGTGGCACATGCTTGTAATCCCCGCGCTTGGGAGGCAGAGACAGGAGGATTGCGCAGGTTCGAAGCTAGTCCCACGCACTGGCTTAGGAGACCCTGTTTCCAAATAAAAATGTAAAAATAGGTCTGGGAGTGTAGTCTGGAGGTAGAAGGGCTTCCAGGAACCCCAGTACCACCAAATAATTAATTAATTAATTAATTAATATCTAAAGTGTTTAAACCTAGAAAAGATTGGATACGTCTCTTTAATAGTATATCTAATTTATGTAGAAATACACTGTAAAGATTCAGGTTATACAAACAAGGCATTGTATAGAGAGAAAATGGCAAAAATATTAAAGTAAATGTGTTAAAGTGATGTAACCAGACTCATATTGAACACACTTTTTGTGTGTTTTATATGTATTTCCTATGTACTTAAAGCCTAAAATGTTATTACTATAGTATACTACATGACAGATTAACTAAAAATAATAAATGAACCCACCAAGTAGATTTTTTTTTAGTCAGTTATGGATCTGGGGTGCTAGGTTATTCATTAAACGGTCTCAAAGAAAGTTTAAATCTACGATAAAATGAATTATACAAATTGACATGATAATCAAAATAATCTATTTTTAATCCTTTGTATCTACTATTACTTATGTATATGTAAAACCTACCATATATAAGGTTAAGCACAGGGGTGATGGAAAGTTTTCTGGGATAAAATGATCCTCAAGAGACTGAAATTCAATTGCCACATTATTTAATAGTACAATCCTCCTCTCTATGTATTTTATTAATTGATCTTTGTTTTTATAAATTCTCATAATGAATTCAGACCAACTACCTGTTAAACTGCTAAATAAACAGCACTTGATGTTAATTTACCCACTATCAAAGTATATTAAACGTAATTTGATGTATTAATTGGTTCATGATTTATAAAAATGCATTGATATATTTTTATCTATGGGTAGGTTATATTCCCAGTCCTGGAATATGTCTCCACATGTTTTAATTGCATCTCAAATTAGTAATGCAATTTAAATAGAAGAGAGAAGTGTTATTTACTAAGATTATCTAATAAGGAAAATTGCACAGTTTAGGAAATAGAACAGTATATTATCTGAAAATAATTCCTTGAATAACAAATCTATTCTTTATTGAGGAGAAAGAGATGGCTGCTAATTAATACGTTCATGCTGTCAGCATGCTGAATACCTGCCTGTCATTGCAAAGGCACTTTCATAAATTTTCAAGAGATACTTCCTCATGTGTCTCCATATTATCAAATCTGAAGCATATGTATAACTAACATAATAGTTTTCTTGTTCTTTATAGCAAAAAATGTATAAGACATTCATAGGGTAACATGATAATTTTTATGATAACTCTCCCATTTACTTTTGCTACTTGACTTTGTTTTGCTTAACTTTCTAATTATTATAGCTTTTCAGAGATAAAATTTTTAAGTACACTCAGTTTTTTGAATAAGTCCTATAAAAGAGCTTGAAAATAGACATAGGGTATTAATGTTAGTATAATTTATAATGCAAAAATTTCATCCCAAAGGGCCACCATCCAATGTACATTGCAATTCAATTTTCAAGACTTATTTGGAAATACATATTGCAGATGAAATGCTCAATAAATAGAGTTATTTGTTTGAAGTTAGAGAAAGATGAATAGGTTTGATTTTTGTTATGCTATAGAACATGGGACTGTTCAGATTATAAGTAGAGCCTTAGAAAATGAATTCACTTTTACATACTATGCAAAACTCTTCCAGTGTATCGTTATATATCTGTGTACATATGGACCTTAGGGACTCTGTCTTCTCTCATACAGAACTTCTCATTTTCTTTCTTTTTGATTATGTAGAAGTTACAGAGTTTACTAAATGAAGACATCAGCCTGGGTTGTTACAGAACAGAGCTTGATGTATGTACTCTATGGTTTAGATAGAGCTTATCATACCACTTACTTAAAGCTAAAAGAACAATTTTATTCCAGGTATGTAATCAAGGTGTCACAACATTTTACAGGTAGGATGTTACTTAACATCATGTAAATTAAACTGACTGTGTGTGTGGAAATTTAATAATCACTTTGTTCACACATAGAAATTTAAGCAATGAAATGTTCTGAGCATGCCATATATTTTCACAAAATTTTCGTTTTCTTTTATTCTAACTCACTGCTGCTATTGTTTTTATAGTTCACACTCATAAATATTTATTTTAATTTCTTTATTGTAGAGTGAGTGACATGAGTATATTGAAAAAATTAGAAAATGTATACTTTTCTCACAAGTATTGACACTGTTTTATTGACATTAATTCACAAATATGTTAAATGAATAAATATTCCAGAAAGATTTCAACAATAAACATTTTTTCTCAGATAATGTCGCTTTGTACTTTAGAAGCAATATGCAAGATTAAATAAGAAAATAATGAATATAATTGCATTTACATATCATTTATTTATATATTATTTGAATGTAAAAAGGAGATATTTGGTGGGTTAAAGTAAAATGATTAATGATTACACATATGCCATCTACAGTACATAGCTTTGTTTTATGACATACATAGCAAAAGTTCTAAAATATATGGGCTTATAGGGTCTGAGCGCAATTTATGGGTGCTAGTACCTTTATTTCAACCTTAGTATAGAATTTGTTATTATCTCGCTGTTCTTGTTTCACAAGCATATTCTGAATCACCTAGGAATATATATTATTGCAGCTTTTTCTGTCTGTATCTCACCTTATATGTATGTTGATATATTCATTCTAGAAACACAATTTTGAACTATGTCATGCTTTAAAGTGGCATAAACACAACCTGCTGTTGCTGAAGTTAAACATAGTTCTAGGTGATTTAAATGCTATTGTTACAGTGGTAGTATCCTGTCTACACATGCAGGGGAACTTAAGAGCATTCTTTACAGGGAAAGTGGTGCCCAGAATTGATGGATATTGAGCCAGCACCGGAGATGGCTTTTTCAAGTTCTTTGAACTACATTGCTCTAAGTGTCTCATCATAATGACCTAATCAATTTAGGGTTAGAATCTGTCCTCTCTCTGAAAACATATCCACCTCAAAGGCAGCTAAAAGGGTCTTATAAAAACGCATCAATAAATCACATGTTACATGACAAATTGTGATATATGTGTGTAGATCAAGGTAGTATTTCTCACTATATCTTGAGAGAATATAGTATACTCAGCACGTCTTCCAATTTAAAAAGTAAGGTCATTTGTAACTACTCCTTCAAACTACAAGGGAGGAAGGGGTGATGTTTTATGATATGTTATATTATAAGGCATTTTAAATGCACTTCTATACTAAGTTGTGTGCTCTGAAGATCAAAATCATACGTACTACCTTAAAATTTAGATAGAATATAAAAGTTTTTGAACTTATAGTAAAATACCCGGTCTTACTCCATGTCAAGAGTTCAAAACTCATCTACAATGGTAGTTGCTGCCAAGTAATCATATTTTATTTTGCATGGAACTAACATTTCTTTACCAATGACCATCCTGCCCTTCTCTTGATTGCTCTAATTTTTACTGGATTATAAACAACAAGAATTACTGTTTGTGAACATTATCAGATTTCATACAGTTATGAATCATTGGAAACCAATTCAGTTCAGTTGGAAACACTCTGGAAAAGAGAAGAATTCGAAGAAAAATGGATGGAAGTAGAGAATATGATACCAAGTGAGAGCAGCCAGTCTCAGAAAGTCAAGGGTCGGATGCTTTCTCTCTTATGTTGGAGCTTGGGAGAAAATAGGAAATAAAAAGGTCTTCAGATAATTAAGAGGATAGATCAGTAGAATAGTGTATTAGGATTAGGGGATGAGGTGGGGAGGTAACAAAGGAGAATTGATAAAGGACAAAGTTTAAATAATGTTCTGTTCATATATGAAGGTATCACTATTAATCTTACTATTATGTATGGGGAAAGTGGGAGAAGAGGGTAGATTCTGGAAGGAAATACAGCAAGGGCTGTTGCATGTGTGTTTCTATTACTTTGAACTCCAATATGGTGCATAATTACAATGCACCAATAAACTTGTTTTAAGCCAACTAGCAATAAAACAAAAATAAATGGTGCGGAACCCCATCGTCACAGAATTCAAGGTTTGTGAGAAAAATGAGGAGAAAACGGTCCCATTTTGCCTCCCAGTTGCTGACCTTCAATTACCATTTGTATAAAATTTATTTTTATTTATTTATTTTTATAGTACTGGAGATGGAACCCAGGGGCATCTTACCTCCAAGCTATACCCCTGGCCCAATTTTATTTTTGTTTTAAAACAGGGTGTCATTAGGTTAATGGAAGTCTCACTATTTCCTGAGGCTCTTCTTAAACCTGCAATGCTTCTATCTCAGCTTCCCCTACTACGAGGAGTACAGGCATATACTACCACATTGATATACACTTCCTTTTTATAATCCTTTGATTTCTAAAAAAAGGACGGAGAATAGTTTTTTAGTAGGTCACAGATTTGTCTCAAGACACTAAAATTACCCAAGAATACCAGGAACTACTTATACATAAAAAAACAACGGAGCTTAAAAGTATTTTATGCATTTTGGTTTTGAAAACATTAGAAATGCAATTTCAGACTTGGTTACAGTTATGAGGCCAGATTCCTAGAGAGTATCTTAGAACCAAAAGTTTATCCTATCATAGAATGATAGCTGACCTTGGACATAGTTTACATCAACATTTTCATTTGAGATGTAAGATCACAAATCATGACTAATAAATCTGCTTGGTATGAAGGAGATCATATATAGTGGAAGTGTTAATAGACAATAGATTTTCTGCATTTTTTATTAATTGTATTTCCAGACCATAGAGGAAAATGTGAAGAATATCTCAACATTTACTTCTTGAGTGTGGTTTTAACATTAACTTTTATTTTCCTTTTGTTTGTTTAGTATTACAAACAGTGATGTTCCCTGCACTTATACGCAATAGACATTAACCTAAGAGGTCATAGTTTAATTAGGACTAATTGAACTAGTGCACATTATTGTTTGAAATGGGTTTCAAATATTCTTAAATCAATCACCAACTAGTTAATATTGACTGAAAATTTTTGAGCCCCCCCGATCCCATATCCATTAATTATATTAATTTACCAGATTTTCTGGTATGCTTTCTCTGTCAGCAATAAATAGGCAAAGAAGTACATTTCGGCTACAAAAAAAGCCAACTGAAAGCATAGTATGTGTGTAAAAGTAGAATCCTACACTTGCTAAATTATTGGAAGAATCTACTCAGAGATTTTGTTATTGCTAAAGTTAGAAAATTTATCTTTTTGAGTAACATTGAGATGTCTGTTTATGACATATTGTTTGTGCTTAGAGTAGTTCCTCTTTATACTAGATTTTGTTTTCAATGATTTCAGTTAATCACAGTCAACTGTAGTACAAAAATAGTAAGTGAAAAATTACAGAAATAAACAATTCAAACATTTAAATTGCATACCATTCTGAGCACTGTGATGAATTGTCTGTTCTGCTCCATCCTTCCCAGGAGGTAGAAGATCTCTTCCTCCAAAATATCTGTACTTCTCATGATACCTGCCTGTCAATCACTAAGCAGCTATTATCAGATGCACTGTTGTAATATAGTGTTGTTGTTTGTGTGTTCAAGTAATTGTTATTTGACTTAATAATGGCTCCAAAGCACAAGAGTAGTGATGCTTGCAGTTAGTATATGACAAAGATAGCTACTTTCTTTAAGAGAAGAGATAGACATTCTGGATTTAATAAGAAAGAAAAAAAATCATATGCTAAGGTTGCAAAGATATAAAGTGAATCTATCCATGAAATTGAGAAGGAAGAAGAACTTTGTGCTAGTTTTGCTATTGTACCTGAAGTTGTGAAATTCATAGCTAGAGTGTGTGGTAAGTTCATAGGATGAAAAATGCATTGAATTAAAAGGTTTGATACTATCCGCAGTTTCATGCATCCAACTGAAGTTTTTGCAACATACAACCTGAAGATAAGGAGAGACCACTGTGTTATCTCATTTGATCACCCTATAAACTCTGTGTTGTATGTGGTGTAGGTTAAAAGTGCCTATATTTAAGAAACAAGGGCTAAGGGATACGTCATTTTCTGTTATTCTCACAGTAAACTAACAAAAAGGGTGAGAATGAACATAATTCCCATGACTCTGATTTTATTGCTCTTTTTTTTTTACTTGAGGAATTATAGCAACTTATAGCCAGTATTATCCTTGACCTTTTAAAATAAATTACCCGAAAATCATATTTATGTTATAGAATATAAACACAGGAGTAAACCCAGTCGTGAACAAATCACATTAATGAATGGTTGCTGGCTTAGTTGCTACTGTCAAGAATTATCAGTGCCCAGGTGCATAAAACTCAAGCCAAGCATCTGGGAATTCTAGGCACTCTTTTGCAAGGAGTACTGTAATCGGTATCATAGGCATCATTAACTTAAGCAATTAGGTTCAATGTCCTAGTTTCTGTTGACAAGTGCTCCTATTTTTAGAATTTTCCCTTCCTGTCTTACATTGCTTGGTTGCTCTTGCACCTCATGAGAAAAAAGAATCGCATTCATGTTAATTCATTTTAAGAATACCCACTGCAGCCAAAGGGTGATAAACACGCACTGTCACCGTAATTAAGTCAGAGTGCTACTCTTAAGGAAATTCCACTTAGAGAAAGCCATTGCTAAAGGTGGTTACTCTAACTACAAACCGATCATTAATTTCAGGGCCACTTCTGGGGACTCTTCTAGTGATTATAAATCACTAAAATTGGTTTACGGCTGCACTAATATTCTTTAAAATAACTTAGCAGAAATCACGGTTGAACAGCCACTCGGCAAAATGAGTCATTTTCTCTTCTTAACAGTTATTTCCCACCAATTATTGCATAAAAACTATCCGTTGTATTTCAATGACAACATGTATACCTACTGACACGAATAATTTTTTAAAAAGCCAGGCAGGGTAGCATACACCGGTAATTCTAGTACTTGGGAGGCTGAGATCACAGGTTCAAGACCATCCTCAGAAACTTAGCAAGACAGTCAGCAGCAACCTAGGGAGACCCTGTTTCAGTACAAACAAATAAACACACAAAATATATACTCACACATATATACACATATATGTGCATATCTTTTAAAAAATCAAGATAGAGCCAAGCATGATGGCACACATCTATAATCCCAGCTACTGGGAGGCTGAGACTGGAGGATCCCAAGTGGGAGACCAGCCTGTACAAGTTAGTGAGATCCTTTTTCAAAATAAAAGATTGGTAGTATTACTCCATGGTATTGTTTGCCTGGTTGATGCCCAATATTGACACAACAACAAAAACACAAGATAGAATTTATGCAATAGGACGAATACCAGAGTTTATACTAGGGAAGGTAGCACCATTATATTTTTTCTTACTCTAACAGGTAGACAAAATTATTTTGCAGTTGTAAACATTGATTGGATATTACAGATGAAAACTATGATGATAAAATCACTACTTTTATTATTTAAAAAATATTTGGTATATTGTAATTGTATATGATAGACTCATATACAATTCATAGGAATTCATCCATACATGCACATAATATTATTTGGTCTGTTTCTTTTGCCAGACCTCCCCTTTCTTTCCCCCTTCTCCTCACCTGATCTAATTCCATTACTCTAGAAAATCACTATTTCATTGTACCTGAGAGCTACACCCCAACTCTTTTTATTATTTTGTTTTAAAACAGGGACTCACTAGGTTGCTGAGAATTTTGCTATATTGCTAAGTCTGTCCTAGAACCTGTGATCTGCCTGTCTCAACCTCCCAAGTACTGAGATTAGAGTTACTCACCATCACACTTGACAATGCTGTAATCATTTTTTTAAGCCAGGAACCTCTTTCAAAACTCAGAGAAGCAATAAGTCAAAACAACAGCAGAGCAGTAAACTTAATTTTTAATGGATACGTATTCTAACTAAGCAAAAAAGAAATCAATGCATCAATTCTGTTCAGTTCTAAATCAGTGTACTAGTGACCTATGGAGACTAAAACCAGGTTCAAGTCCTGAGAGAATCAGGAAAATTCCAGCACTAATTGCTAGTTTGACAGGCATGTTTCTCAGAAAAATGCTGTCAGCCTCTCACTTGAATGTTTGCCTGCAATGGCATTTGAAATTTTAACTTTTATTATTATTATTCTAAAATGATAATGGACTACAAACAATGCAAGTCACATGACCTCACTGGGGCCTGCACCCTGTCATCAAACACATTATTACTTCTACAGGGCACCGTGAATCACCTCACTAAGGAGACACTTTTACTCGCTCATTGCCTTATATATGACCAGGTTTTGCCACCAAATGAGTCTGTGCCAAACATGCAACAAATCTTTTCACCTGGGGGACAATTGGGGCACTGGAATCTTGGATAAAACATTGCACCTCACACCACAGGGCTTGCAAACTGTGAAATCGTGCCTGTTTCGGATGCGAGCGCTATGCATCATTTCCCCGAACGTTGAACACTTCATCTCACTTCATGTGCAAGTTAAGAGGCGAACGCATGAAATGAAGGCTTCCTGGCAAACTGCCAAAGCCCTGCAGCAGCTGCTGGTCCAGGTGGGATTTTATGGGGCTTTGACAGGGGAGATGTCACTCAAGTGTCTGACACCATTGTCTCTCCACAGCCAGAGGTGGAGTATTTGATGGTTTAGTGGGCACAATAGCTACAATTAATCCTCCAGGCAGAAATGGCTCATATTCAGGACTTATTAGTCACTTCTAAAAATACAAACTTAAGTACCAAGAAACAAATACTTCCCTGGAAGAGCATAAGACAAACCATCTTCTTTCTCTTAGCAAGCCAAACCTACTAGAAAGGGTGAGGTCGTATTTTACATCTCCACTGAGAGGTACTTGTAATGTAAAGTCTGCAAAACAGAAGACACAGGTGTGGGTAATTAATTAAAGTTTAGAAAATAATTGCTATGTATACAATTCATGTGAATACATACGGGCATCATTGAGGTGTAACTCAACAGAACACAGATTTACTTAGCGGAATTAACACTTCTCTTATTCGCTTTTCACTCTTTCTATTAAGTGAGCTTTGTTGAAGTTTTTGGTGAAGAGATGTAAGGGCTATACACATGAACCTGGCTTGACACTACAGATAGACTGTTTAAATTTGAGTGTAGTTGGAATCATATTTAAATTTCATCAGAGTAATAAGATACTAAATTAATTCTATGGGATTCATATTTTTCTTTTTTATATAGAGAATTGAATTTAGGAACATCTTACCTCTGAGCTACACCTCCAGCAGTTTCTATCTTTTTTAAATTTTGAAAGAGGGTCTTGCTATGGTTTATATGTCTCACTAGCTTGCGGAGGCTGGCTTCAAACGTGCATTTCTCCTTTCTCAGTCTTCCAAATATTGGCATTACAGAGTATGACACTATACCTGGCAACCATTTTGTTCTTAATATATACAGTTGCTTCTAAGGTACTGTAGGTTGAAATAAAAGTGGTTTAAATTTTTTCTTACTATAAAATTTCTGAAAATGAAGACAACTGATTTCAAAACATGATAGTAAAGACATTGTTTCCAGCTGGGTGTGGTGGTGCACGCTTGTAATCCCCAGGCTTGGGAGGCTATACAGGAAGATCATGCAGGTTTGAAGCCAGCCTCTCTGGCTTAAGAGACCCTGTTTCCAAAAAAAATATATAAAAAATAGGTGTCTGGGAGTGTAGCCCAGAAGTAGAAGGGTTTCTAGGAACCCTAGTACCACCAAAAATAATTTAGTAATGCTAGTGAAAATTTTTAAATTATAAAATATCTTTGATTAAGCAGAATAATGATATCTATGATTTTTGTAGATCTCTCCTGAATATATTTCTTTATTATGGTGATGTAGAATTTGTTTTCTCTCTCTCTCTCTCTCTCTCTCTCTCTCTCTCAATATGTGTGTGTGTGTGTGTGTGTGAGTACATGTATATACATACATATTCATGTGTCATTTTGTGCATATTTATTTTATATATTAATTTATATATAATGGCATCTGATAGAAGTACCAAATACATGGATGTATTTATCTTTAGCATACGTTTTATGATCTTTAAAATTTAAAATTAAGTCACAATCTACTATGAATATTTTTTCTGTGTCAATCAATACATATTTTGTAGTTCGTTTGGAATACTGGCTTACAAACAAGGAATCACAGCAGATCTCATTGACATTCAATAGGAAAATAGTGCTGACAGAATGTTACAAGAACCTGAGTGGATCTAGGCCAAGAGAGTAAATTAAAAACAATCTGATGGCTGTCTTAACATTTTACAAGGCAAGCAATATGATCAAGTCATTGAGCTGACATCATAAAATCATTCAAAACCAAGATTGAGTTCAGTTTCACAGATGCAATTTTTATAACTGTGCTTCTTGGATTAAATGTTGCAACTCTGAAGCTCTGCAAAGCTTTGAAAAGTGGGGCTATCTCCACCCAAGGGTCACTTGTTCATTCACATCCACTTATATATATATACACACCGTCAAGGACAAATGGGGTAACTGTGTCTGGAATTGAATTTCAACACCATCTCATTTATCTGGCCACTTATCTCTATCTTGGTTTATAAGTATCACATATTTACACTGAGTTTTGACATGTGTTTTCATACAATGCATCATCATGACAGGGAAACGCTGTGGACAAGTGAAGGAATCAGTCTGCCTCATAACTAAACACTAGCAAGAATTTTCACTGCCCTTCTCAGGAAAATTTACCTCCTCAATCCATTAGTCACTCATTCATTTATTTATTAACTGGCCATATGTCAAAAGTGAAGCTAATGATCTGTTCATTAACTCAAGACACATTTATTGACCAGCTACTATGCAGGCATGCTCTTGCTTGGTGACTGGCAGACCTGGACTCTGCTCTTATGTAGCCACGCCTCAGGGAAGTATCTCATTTAAGTCATATACTTTATGCACACTCAAAGAAATGTGCTTCTGGGTGTCTTATCACTCATTTATTCATAAAAGATACATTTGTAAATATTATTTGCAGACATGTTTTGGGGATATTAAACAAAACATGACTATGCGCATGTGTTATTGACTCTTCTGAAATACCCTCTGCCATTTCGCGAATGTAAGTTCTCTTTGCATATTTGTTCAGGTATCTATGTGTTGTCATATGTAAATGTGCCACATGCTTGTTTATATATAATGTACTAAAACAACTATTGACTAGATCTGGTCTACTTTGTTTTGTCATAGACCAGGGCTACTCCTCAAACATTTGGCCATCTGAAATTCACCAGGTAAATACATAAATTAAACATCAGTTTTGATAAATATTTTTTTATAAAAAATCAGAATGCATCAAACAAAAATCAAAGGAAAATGAAATAAAACATTACTTGTTTAAAAAGACAGTTTTAACAGACAGATACTTCCATATAAAATTTCCTTGAAACTTTATAATCTTATACTATTTATATAGTTAGCCTTTTTCTCATACATATTGGAATATATTTGTTTGGTTCTTTTTACTCTTTAAGATACTTTCAGTCTGTTTTTATGAACATCACAATTTAGCAGTAATATTCTGACCCAGTTGAGAGTTGCATATAAAGAACATTTCTTTACCAATATTTAATCCTACTACCTTTAAAGTTTTGCTTTATGAGCCCATTACTAAAAGTTTCAGCCTATTATAACTCTCATTTTCTATTAATAGCATTGCAAGAAAATGTCTATATCTCAAGGTCATAATAAAAGGTGCTTATTTGGTTTTCAGGATTCAGAAGCAAAAGCCTTCAGTGTGTCAGCTCTGATGGGGTCAAAGCCCAAGAGTTAGGTCTTTAATCTTTTTAATGAATTTTGAATATTCTTTTAAAGATATGGTGTTATTTCTATAGGTCACACAAGAGGCCATTTACATCAGGAAAACTATAAAGAAAAAGAACACTAAGGAGAGGTCTTTGTGCAGTCAAGTGGATTCAAAGCTGAGCTCAGCATTGGAATATGTAGCTTAAAGTTCATACAATTAACCTGCAAAATAAATAAACAAAAAAATAGTTCATGGTCCCCAAACTGAGCTTTTGACCACTACTTTAGAGGTTTTAATCTTCATTATTAGCTACTTATTTTTTTCTAAATTTAAATGTGTTACCTACTGTATAAAATTTCTAGAGAAGACAGATATTTTTAAGAATAATTTATATTTTATACTTTATCAATGTCATTCCTGATAATTTGTGTGTAAGTTAATACCATATATGAGACAATTGTCAATAATTGCATAGCTATGTTAAAACCTGTACGAACACCATTCCTAATATCTAGCAATTAGAAAAATCTCAGAGAGGCAATACCACCAGCACAAACAACAAAATCAACACAATGACTGCTAATGCCTCTAAAGTGTCTGCTACATCTTCATCATTAGTTATCTCTCTTCCCATTTATTATATTCATATCTTCACAACAATCATATAAACTAGTGTTATAGTTTAGGCCTGAAATGTCCCCCCAACAGCTCATATATTGAAAACATGTCTCCAATGCAGCAAGGTTCAGAGGTAAAGCATGGCTAGAAGAGGTGGATCATGGGAGTGTTCTCTGTGCCCTTCCTCTCAGCTCTGCCTCCAGCCACCATGAGTTGAGGAACTTTTCCTCTACCACAATGTGCTGCCACCATGATGTCTCCACTGTGGAGTCAGCTGAGTATGGAGAGAAGCCCTGAGACTAGATAAACCCTTCTTCCTCTAAGTTGTGTTTGTCAGTTATTTTGGTTACAGTGAGGGAAAAAAAGCTAACTAATACAACTAGATACTCTGATAACCAGTTATGTGTGAGCAAGGAAACTAGGACCAAAAATGGTGAGATTGTTTATCCACATTCAGAATGTAGGATGTGAAGGGGCAGAGTTGAAAGTGAGTAAAAGGCAAAACGGATACTTGTGAAGAAAGGGCATGCATTTGTATAATTCCCTCCCTATAATTTAGTTATTTACTCTAAATTCTCTTGATAATTTAGTAATAAAGGGTTCTGTCATCTAATAAACTGAGGAAACACCCCATTTTATGTTTCCATGTACAAAAATTGCAGAACATTAGTGAACTTGGGCATTTCCTTTCAATTCACATTAGAAGATTCAGTGACACTTTTTCAATCATAATGTTCCAAATGCTTTTATCTCATAGATGGAAAAGTTATATCAATAATTCATGTTTCAAATCTAGAATTAACACTTTGCAACATTATGAATTAAAGAATATGATAGTCTAAAATTTTAAGTGTACAATAGATTAAAAATGCAGTAGGAGTGCTAAAGTTTTCTTAAAGAAGCATGGAATGTATACTATAAAAACTATTAGAAGGAATGACACTACAGAAAGGTAAATTTTTAACAAAAATTATTTATCTTGTGGCATTTTATTATTAATAACCTGGTTTTAATTATCTCCTGCTCTTTAAAAAACTCAAATTTATCAGTTTGAAACAGCAAGGATTTATTAATTTCTTTACTATAAAGTTTCTATAATTTACTTATTTTTAAAAATTTTTATTGGTGCATTGTAGCCATACATTTTAATGGGATACAAGATGGTACAGACATACATGCACACATCACCCAATTATCTCTTACCCAATTCCCACCCCATTCCCTTTCCCTCCCTCCTTCTCATGCTTGGCTTAGTGATTGGCTTTGATTTGTTTGTTAAAGTACTTCATGTGCATTAGAGGATTTCCC
The DNA here is from genome assembly GCF_963383645.1 of Muscardinus avellanarius. Classification (NCBI taxonomy): domain Eukaryota; kingdom Metazoa; phylum Chordata; class Mammalia; order Rodentia; family Gliridae; genus Muscardinus; species Muscardinus avellanarius. The sequence goes on along the minus strand of NC_137786.1, from coordinate 20,278,227 downwards.
TCTTCCTCCCTCCCATCCCCTCAGGTTACCTTATTTGCTCTTCTATAGCATCTCCTTCTTCATCTCAAATTTCTCCTATGACTTATTTCTCCATAGCTTTTGCATATTAAGAAGAACATCTGATTTCTTATTTTTTTGTGACTGACTAATCTCACTTAGCATTATGTACTCCAGTTCCATCCATTTCCTTGCAAATGATGTAATTGTGTTTTTGTTTATTGCTGAGTAAAATTCCATTGTGTACATATCCCACAGTTTGGTAATTCATTCATCTGTTAATGGACATCTTGGCTGGTTCCATAGTTTGGCAATGGTGAATGTTGCATCTATGAAGATAGATACACATGCCTTAGTTTGGTAGTTTGGTTTCTTTTCTTTTGGGGAGATATCCAAAATTGGTATTGCTGGTTCATATGGTAGATTCATTTCAATTCTTCTGAGGATCCTACATACTGTTTTCCAAAGTGGTTGCACTAATTTGCAATCCCACCAACAATGTTTTAGAGTTCCCACTTCTCCACATTCTTGCCAGCATTTGTTGTTGTTTGTATTTTGAATGATCGCCATTCTAGTTGGAGTTAGATTTATTGATTTCTAATGGGCAAGGATCCGCTGTATGTGTTTTCTGCTCCATGGGGTCCTGAAATGTTATAGTCCTCCACATGGTCTTTTTCTCTCTCCCTTTACCTTTCCCTCTCTGTCTCCCTCTCCTTCTCTTTCTCTCTTTCTCTCCTTCTCGATCTCCCCCTCGCTCCCCCACAATTTATCTTCTTACTCCCAAACAGTGAGGTTTCTTATTTAGTTTTCTTGCTTGTATATTTTCATAGTGGGTGATAGATATTCAAGAGGAAGAACTAAAAATGTCGCATGCTCTTGTTGCATTTTGATGATCAATAGAGTAATGAAGAGCTAACTTCTTTGCCATGATGTAAGAGTCATGCACCTGTTAAAGGTTTTATAGAAAAATTGGAATCAACAATAACTGATGTTTTCAGGGGCATATTTAAAGCATAAGGAGAATGAGTCATGTAATAGTTTTTTTTTGGTTTTCCATTTTTTCTATGATAATACTTAGTTATAAAAAAGTATTATAAAAACAATGACCAGAACTTCTAAAATTTCAAATATTAGAAATATACATGTATAATCCTTTTTTACCATAAGTGAAACATGATGATAGGCATGGTTTTATAACGATGGGACTATATTGAGAAATGTATCCTCAGGTGATTTCATCATCATGAAAGCATCCTAGAGTATGCTTTCACAAAACTAGATAGTATAGCCTACTACATACTCAGGGTAAATGGGATAATGTCTTCTTCCTAGACAGAAAACCTGAATAATGAGATAATGTCTTCTTCCTAGACAGAAAACTTGAATAACAGATTACTGTGCTAAAAACTGTATGCAATCGTAACTTAATAGTAAATATTGTGTATATAAACATATCTAGTTATAAAAAATAAAGTATATATGGTATAAAAATAAAATATGGTACACATATATGGGACACTTGCCATGAGATGGCCTTGCAGCACTAGAAATTTCTCTGAGAAAGTGTGTGATTGAGGAAGAGTGAACACCACAAAGGCCAAGGGTGATTCTCTGTGTAACTGTTGACTTTATAAGCAAGGTGTACACCACATTTATAAAAACAATTCTTCAGTAATAAATTACCATTACTTTACTAAAACTTTCTGTATTCTAGACATACTTTTTAAAACATTTTTGATTTTTGTAAAAGCACTTAGATTAAAACATTAATACATTGTAGAGCTACACTAAATTTTTCTTCTAGTTTTTATTCTTTAAACATTTTTATATTTTAAAGTTAATTTTTTATAATTTTAACTTTTTTGTTAAAAAAAAAAAAACTAACTGTATCTGGGAATGGTGGCTTGTGCCACTTGGGAATTCCTGTACTTGGGAAACTGAAATAGGAGGATCATAGGGTATAGGTAACTTAGCAAGGACCTTAGCAACTTAAGTGAGACCCTGTTACTTTTTTCTTTCTTTTCCTTCTGTAGTGTGTGTGTGTGTGTGTGTGTGTGTGTGTGTGTGTGTGTGTGGTACTTGGGATTAAACCTACAGACATTCTTTCTTTGAGCCACACCACCAGCCCCATTTAATTTTGTATTTTAAAACAAAGTCTTGATAAGTTACTGAGGGCTTTACTAGGTTGCTGATGCTGGCTGGAAACTGGGATCCTACTGTCTCAGTCCTTCAAGCCCTGGGACTATATAGGTACATCACTTTCCTCCTGAGACCCTGTTTTAAAAGACAAAACAAAGATTGGGGAGTACCTCAGAAGTAGAATGTTCCTGACTTCAATTCCCAGTATCAAAAAACAAACAAACAAACAAAAACCTAAGATACTACATACACATTAACATTGGCCTACCCTACACAAGATCAGGATCATCAATATATCTGTCTTCTGCCTCAATATCTTGCCCCATTGGAAGATCTTCAGAAACAATATTTATAAAGCTGTCACCTGCAATGATAACAGTACAAGCTTTTGATTTACGTCCTGAGGGACTGCCTGAGGCTCTTCTTGAGGAGAGAGGCACACTTCATAACTGTGTCCATGGTGGGTGTGCACCTTGTCTCTCTTTTCTTTTTGTTCTTTTCTCTCTTCCTCCTCTTGTCCTTCTGATCTTTTCTCCTTATCCTTCTCTGATTTTTAAGTAAGGAGATAATGTGTCATGAACACTGCTCTCTACTAATGAGTACCCTTTGGTATTGGAGTCCGTTTTCCAATTTCTTTAAGCAGCTTGATGGGGTTGGCAAAGGTTTTGCTGAAGCTTTTACTGTTAATATTTTTGAGAGTTTATTTTTTTCTTTTCTATTCCTCTGGAATTTTCTTTTTCTTGCCTCTCTTCAGCTATATGTTCCTTTTCCACTTCCACTATTATCTTAAGGGACCACTTTTTTACATGCTGTTCATCATTGACTGAAATATCATTATGTGGTATGTGACTATTAATCTGCCTAAAGAAGTACCTAAAACATCTTTTAATTTAACTTTAAAGCTTTTATTTAATTTTTACTAACCTTCTCAAATTTTTTGAAATATCTTTATGTCCCAGAGTTTTTCAGCTGTGCTTAGTAGAACACTTGAAATTTTCTATTGAGTTATTAAAGAGCTTATCATTCATGAATTCTAAGCCAAGCCTTCATTTCTACATAAGGGAGGGTGAAGGATAGAGGTGTCTATGTTTGATCTACTTTATTTGAGTTGTTATATGAAACTTCTTTAATGAATTATTTACCTACCTAAAAAGCATGGATTAAAATCTAACCACATAACTTTTACTTGGAGAAGAGAAATCCCTGTTGGATTTAATAAATTATTCATGGGCAAGTAGCAAGCCTATATGAAATGTAAAAACCTCTTGACTGAATTTTTGTTCTTCAATCTATAAGGTTTCCATTCCTATAATTGGTGTATTATGACAATAACAGTAGTACACAAGGGAAAAATGTAACAAAGAGAAGACATAGAACAGAATCTATGAAACTTGAAATTCTAAATATGTTAGTCTAGGTAACTTTTCATCATAGCAGAACACTCTTGTACCCTGTAACATATTTAAACATATATTTTGCCATGAGCCTGCCTCCTCTCTTTATTTTTTGTCAAGTACCCTTGGGTACCAAACTGTCCCCCAGTTGAGGCAAACTAGTATAGCAGGTAAAGAGTTTAAAACAGCTGATAAAGAAAAAGATAAGAGAGGCATAATAAAACATCTAGGAATAATCTTTTTCTTTGATAATTTAAATAGCAAGGGAATTTTTAAGGTATATTTATAAGTTCCAAATAGTATAATGATTTGTTGTGTATTATTTTTTTTATTATGGCAATGGTTATTTTACTCAATGCCATTTTAGTCTTACTTGTTCTTTATTACTGAGTGAAATAATAGAATTATTCAATGTATAAGATACTTATTATTTAGTATTTAAATTTTTGACTATTCATTTGTACCAAAAGACCATTATCTACATAAATGTTATCTGAGAACTTTCCAAATTTATAATTACAGGTCTATCAATTCTAACACTTTTGGGAATAAGTTCCAGATTTTATCTATGCTATGTTAATATCATTTCACAACTGAAACCTTACCAGAAGTCATCAAAAATTTTAAGTGTTAGAAGGACTCAGAATACTATAGATTTAAAAGTCAGAAATTGGTCTAGATTTAGGTTTTACCTTCCAAAAGGTGAACTGAGTTTAATTCAGTAGAAATTTAAATTGGCAGAATTAGATCTTAAATAACTACCTTTTGTAATCTCTAAAAAGCCTACTTAAAAAAAAAAACTGGTGTATCCTATATATAAATCAGGTTGAACCCAGATATTTAAAAAGTGCTGCTGATTTGTTCTTATTAAAAATCTAAAGCTGGGCATGGAGGTACACCCTTGTAATCCCAGTACTTGGGATGCCAAGACAGAAGGATTGCAGTTTTGAAGGCAGCCTCAGCAACTTAGTGTGACCCTGTTTCCAAATAAAATATAAAATAGGTCTGGGTGTGTAGACTGGATGTAAAAGGCTCCTGGGTTCCATCCCCAGAAACACACACACACAATCTGCAACTATTGCTTAAGGACAAACTACATAGTATTTATCAACTCACGATCCTGTCTATCTGTACCAAACTAGCTCGGCGACTGCATGTGTTTTACTCTTACTAACAAAATGCACTTAATGTGAAAAGAGATAGCTAGCCTCGAGACTTCATGGGAAGAAAAGAACAGTTACAGAAAGACAACATAGTTGTGTCAATGTGGGGGCAAGAAAGCCAGGGGGATGTTTGAATATATCATAGTTAAGGCTTTTCCCTACTTCACTTATTTTCAATTCCTTATTCTTGGGCAACTCCATGTGTGCACATTGTCTCTCAAAGTCCCTGAGATATTAACCTCTTTCTAAGCTTTGCATTACTAGAAAGATTCCCCTGATGTCACTTATTCTCTGGATGTCCTGTGGCCTTCAGTCCTGCCTGATGTCCCTAGATACGAGCTCTCTTTTCCAAAGTCTTCAGGTGTGACCTCCAGCTCTCAGTCTCTGTGTAAAAAAGTTATTTCCTGAGATGCAGGAGATCACAGAGAATTTTGGTCTAACTCCTTCTGATACAGACTTTTCACTAAATTTTCTATTTTTAAGATTTGTCTTTCCTTGAATGGGAAAGAAGCTGTCACCATCTTTGAGTCTCCTCTGGATTCTTCACTGAGGCTTGGACTTTTTTCTTGCATCTGAGCCTATAACCTGATTCAGTTTAGACTTTATTTCTCTGGTGTGCTAGATCCTTTACTATTGCTCTTTTTGTTTCCTAGTGTACAAAATTCTATTGTCATTTTCTATTCTGTTCTTCATGATCTTATATGTTTTTGTTTCAGTTAATATTCATCCTACTAATTCTTTAAGAAAGAGTAGAGATAAACGTGTTCACACAAACATGATTAACTGGAATTCTCTGAGTGTTTCTTTAGAGTAGACAATTAGAAAGATAACTGAAAATTCAGTTTAAAATTGATTTCCAACTTTGATTGATGTTTGTTTACACTTATGAATTTGTAGTGTATTATTTTACTTTAGATAGTAAAATAAAAGTTGCAAAAAAACATGATTGGCTGTGTGTGTGTGTGTGTGTGTGTGTGTGTGTGTGTGTGTATGTAGTACTGAGAATTGAACCCAGTGGCATTGTGCCTCTTAGCTATACTCCTATCCCCTATTTATTTAATTTTCTGAAAGTGGGTCTCACTAGGTTGCTGAAAGTCTTCCCATGCTGCTGGGACTGTCCTAGAACCTGAAAATCTCCTGTCTCAGCCTCCCATGTACTGGGATTATACGTGTGTGCCATCGTGCCACCGAAGATTGTCATTTAATATTTTTGCTGTAGGATATGCTATTCTGTTCATTGATATGAACTGTTATTCTTATTTGGATCTGTATTTTATATGGTTAATAAACACTAGAAAATCATACTCAACATTTTAAATAAAAATACTATTTTAGCTGATGTAGTTTTGCATATTTTTACCTACTGCTTTATATATCAGAGTACACACATATTCTAATTTCCAGGTGGTATTTACCTCCTCCTGTTGACAAGAACAGTACATGTTTTTCAGGTACATACACTGAGGATTCAAATCCAAATGTTTAATAGGTTTGCTTATAAATGTGGTTGCTACGACAGACATTTGAATTCAAATTATTTGAAAATTAGCACCTCGCTTGATTAGTTTTATTCTCAGTTTCTAGGCTCTTATTTTCTAGTGCATCATCAGATTATGGGACTATAAAATGTAAAACATTGAGAAAAATTAAAGAAAATATGAACACTGAAGTTATATTAGCATCAATAACAACCCTCATTCCCCTTTCTCTTCCAAAAAGCCTGACTTCCCAAGAAGTGTTTATATAAAGTATAATATGATTAGACCTAAAAATAAAATTTTGTTGCAACTATTTATCTTTAGCACATTATAATCAGTACTCTTTATGGAGTTTTCAGTAGGCAAGAGAAAATGACAAGGGGGAGGGTTCAGTATTTTGGAAAAATTATTAACCAATGAATAAATGCATATACATATGAACACATTCAAATAAAAGGTTCAAATATATGCACATAGATATATATAAAATAGACTCCAGGAGAAATATTTAAGTTCTCAAATGAAGAATGTTAACATTTTTAAGAAAAAACTGTAGCCAAAATTGATGACATCTGTTTGGCAATAAGAAGATATGTTAATTTTCTTAATAGTAATAATAAAGATGACTGTGGATCAACACAGAGTAGTTTAAAAGTTTGAATGGAGCTATTTAATGCTTATTTGTATAACTAAAGATTGAAATGGTATAGTTATCTCAATGTACTTTTGTTCTGGTGGGTGATAAAACTTTGAATTTTAAAATATATTATTGCTTTCATCTCCTATGTTAGTTTTAAGATAGCTAAATAAATACATTCAGCCATTTCGGGAAAAGTTCAATTTAAATTAAATATAGCTATTACTGTTCAGTAGAATAGAAATTGCACTTTGAAGTTCAAACTTAGCAAACTGAACATTTTAATGAGGTCAGTATATCAAGTAGACCAAATTTCATCAAAGAAAGAATATTTCTAGACTTTTAGAATAATAGTAGGCTTTTTTAAACTCTACCCTTCTAAAAATATCTGAAACCAATATATGTTAATGTATGTTAAGATAATTTTCTGGGTGTTTTTTCAATTGTGTCTAAATAAAATTTATCAAGTTTGATATGGACTTTAAATACATGAGAAGGGAAAATTATGATAGAAATATATATATATTTTCACCATTATTTTTCTAATGTTACCTCTTCTTTCAATTCTACTTTCTAAAATAAAGATGGGTTAAATTTAAAGTGGTATCATTGTGATCTCTTTCCTATAATTCCCATACTTCAGAAAGGACTTATTTATTTTTTTGGTGTTTTGAACTTTACTTGAAAGTATTTTAAATTGCATCTTATTTAAATAGTTCTAACAATTCAAAGCAAGAGTGACAAAATTCTAAATCAAAATTGTCAGTTATTACAGAGTATGGAAAACTTGAATCCTAACAGCTTAATTTCATTCCTTTAGTGTTTCATTTTATCTCTGAGGTGTCCCAGTGTGCTATTGCCCAGGACTTTCTTCAGGTGACAACTCTGACAGTAAACATACTATTAGTCTGCACCAGGTCTTTTCATGCTGACCCTTTGATGTCATTACCTCCTGGAATAGAATGATGTTTTTGCAATAAAGTGGAGCACAAATATTTTCTCTCTCATCACTGATATTTGGTACTGAGATAAAGATGGCCAATGTCTCTAATGTCTTGCAGACATTTTTTAAAATTTTTTAATTTATTTTTTATTATTAATTTTTATTTTTTATAAGTGGAACATATTGAGAGTGGTGTATATTTATATTGTGCTTCATGCCCTTCCCACTCCACTTCCCTCCCCCACAATAGAGGTTAATCATGTTGTATTTATGCTATTACACATATTCATATGTAGCTCCTCCATTGAACAACCTCAGCGTTCTTCCTCTCCTATACTTCCATTCAGTCTTTGCTGAGATTTCCCCTCCATCATCTGGAGTCCCTCTGGTGTTACCACTACTCACTAGCTTGGACATATTCGAAAAACATATGTCCCTTCTCTTTCTGTTTTTGACTAATCTCACTTAGCATAATGTTCTCTAGCTCCCTCCATCTTCTTGCAAATGCTATTATTTTATTTTTCTTTCTTGCTGAATAGAATTCCATTGTGTGTATTTCCCATAATTTTTCAAGCCATTCATCTATTGATGAAGATCTAGGTTGTTTCTATATTTTGGCTGTTACAAACTGTGCTGCTATGAACATGGGTATGCATATGTTAACGTAGTTTTCTGATTCCAACACCTTTGGGAAGATACCTAGGAGTGGTACAGCCGGATCAAATGGTGGATCTATTACCAGTTTTCTAAGGAATCTCCATATTGATCTCCATAGTGACTGAACTACCTTGCACTCCCACCAACAGTGTAAAAGAGGTCCTCTTTCCCCACATCCTTGCCAGCAATTGTTGTTGTTTGATTTCTTCATGTTTGCCACTCTGGGGTTAGATGGAATCTCAGCATAGTTTTGATTTACATCTCCCTGGTGGCTAGTGATGTTGAACATCTTTTTATGTATCTATCGGCCATTTGTATCTCTTCTTTTGTGAAATGTCTATTTATTTCAGTTGCCCATTTCTTGATTGGGTTGTTTGTTTTGCTAGTGTAGAGTCTTTTGTGCTCTTTGTATATTCTGGATATTGGCTCCCTATCAGAGTGGTGACTGGTAAAGATCTTCTCCCATTCTCTAGGCTTCCTCTTTAGTTTCTTGATGGTTTCCTTTGATGAGAAGAAACTTTTTTAGTTTGAAGAGATCCCACTTATTAATTCTTGCTTTAATTTACTGGGCTTTGGAATTCTTATTGAGAAAGTTACTCCCTGTACTTATAAGTTGGAGTGTAGATCCTATGCCTTTCTCTAATAACTTCATAGTCTCTGGACTAATTTCTAAGTCTTTGATCCATTCGAGTTGATTCCTGTGCATGGTGAGAAGTAAGGATTCAGATCCAACTTTCTACAAATAGATAGCCAGTTCTCCCAGCACCATTTGTTGAAAAGGCTGTATTTTCTCCAGCGTATGAGTTTGGCCCCTTTGTCAAAGATCAGTTGACTATAGATGTGTGGGTTTGTTTCTGTATCTTCTCTTCTGTTTCACTGGTCAGTCTGCCTATTTTTGTGCCAATACCATGCTGTTTTTACTACTATTGCTCTATAATATAATTTGAAGTCCTGGATTGTGATGTCTCCTGCCTTGTTCTTGTTGCTGAGAATTGCTTTGGTTATTCTGGGTCTTTTCTTCCTCCATACAAAATTCATAACTGATTTTTCCAGGTCTATGAGAAATATTGTTGGTATTTTAACAAAAAGAACTACCTTTTAATAAGTAAGACAGACATTTTTTTTTTCAGTCTGATTGACTTGAGATGACACATTGCTTTTATTTTCCTGCACATAAACTCAAACTGACACATTAGGTCTCCCCAGCTTTTGAGCTCGCTAACCTTCAGACTGGAACTATACAATGAGCTCTCCTGTTTCTCAGGGTCTCAGACTCAAACTAGAACTATAGTATGATTTTAAGAATATGCATCTAATGTTACAGTTTTTGAAGTTACACAAGGGCTTTAACAATTTGCTTGGTTGATCAAAACAGACCAAAGGGTCACTTGCAATAAGAAAATTATAAGTGTCTGAGTTACCTTGGTTTAATGCACAGAAGGACATTTAAAGGTCTACTGAAAATGGAATTTTAGAGTACTTTTGTAATTTGACATCTACTCAACCATACTGAGAAGGTATGGAAGACATACCTTTTGACATGGATAAAAAATAAATTTGTAAGAGAAGCCATATTATCCATGAAGAGCTCTGTGATCAATCTTTTCTGTAAACCAGACCTTATAGTGGGTACTAGAGACACTGAGTTGTGACACTTAAGTGCAATGAGTAGAATTGTTTTCCATAGAATCAGGAGCCATGCAGTGTTACCCAACCATCAAATTCAGTGTGGGTGTAGTTACCATCGTGGACAGCTGAGTTGGAGCCATAATCAAAATAGTGTATCTTGAGAAAAGCTACAATCTTGGTTAGTTGATAATGATGTTTCTAGAAGGAATACGGGAAACCTACTAAATTCTTTTTTGCTCTCTAGAATCAAAAACTTCTAAGTGAAATGAAACAAACATTTAACCAGTATAATAAAAGTAGAGAGTGATAGCCCTTTAATCAAGTCTCTAATGTGAACCCATTTATAGGACAAGAAAGTTGTGAATGAAGAAAAGTTTAAGTCCCTTTGAAGAAAGAACTCAGAGCACTTACAAACTTTTTTCATTAGGCTTCCTCCAGCTTTCCCTAAAAGGACCTAAGAAATTTTGGCAGGGGAAGTATTTATTAGGGGAATGGAAATGAGAAGAATTTTCAGCAATTGCAGCACTATTTATGAACTGATAGTAATTCTAGGAGACTTAAAAAATTATGGTTCCCACCAGTAGGAGTAAACTTAGAAAGGTCATATTGTCAATGGTGTTTAGTTCAGGCTTCTCTCACAGTGGTAACAGCAGGTCTTTAACCCAGATTGTGGTTATTTCCCTTCTTTAGAAATGCATAATTTGAATAGACCTGAACATTAACGGACGCAATCCCTATATTCGTTCCATGACCTGTGACATGAGATTTATTGTAGTAGAAAAGATCAACTGGAATTCACCAGAAACACTTATCCATGAGAAAACAGTGACCAGAATGAAGCATTCTATCCTGGACAGATTGTAGATATTTGTACTATTATCAAGAATTTGGAAGATAGAGGGCTATTTATTCTCCCATACTCTCAACCAGATTACTTAGTTAACCTATAAAAACTGAGAGCGGACTCTCATAATCTTAACCACATGTTGACTTTAATTGTAGATGTTGTACCAAATATATTTTGTCTTCTATAAGCAGAAGTAACACATTCCCTAGTAGCTGATATGCATTTAATGATCTGGCAATTTTTTTCTATACCTGTCAGTAATGACCACTATAATTTTTTTCTATACCTGTCAGTAATGACCAAAAGTAATTTCCTTACACTTGACAATGCCATAAATGAACCTTTATTGTGCTCTTTCAATCGTATTTCAACTCTCTAGGTACAAGTTATAATTTAATTTACAGGTTGGGTGTGGTGGCACATACTTATAATCTCAGTATTTGGGAGGCTGAGACAGAAGGATCATAGTTTTGAGACTAGCCTCAGTATCTTAGCAAGACTTTTAGCAACCAAATGAGACTACTACTAATATTAATAATAATAGTTGATTACTTTTCCCTTGTATAAGATATAAAATTGGATCATTGTACTGATGATATTTTGTCTACTTTATCTTTCTAATAATTGATCAATTTTAGTTAATACTGGATTTTTTTGCAATTTTGTTTTAATTTTATAAATGTCTTTAATATGTAAAATACAAATTATTAGTATAATAAAACATAGTAGGCAGTTGATAAATATCCCTGTGATTTAGTGAAAAAATTAGAATTGACTCTTGATTTTGAGAAAGAGAAATTAATGTAGATTGCTAACGGGAGAATAGGTATATTTTGCAAATGCCCCTACATTTAAATTGATATTCAGATTATAATTTGAGTTCTGCCAGGACCAAAGGAAAAACAGATCATTAGTTCCTCTAGTGATTTGTTTGGTTCCAATTCAGATAATAAATTACTAACATTTACTATATGTTAGAGTTCATAATCTGGAAGGAATTGATCTTTTCTTCTTCTCTTCTCTTCTCTTCTCTTCTCTTCTCTTCTCTTCTCTTCTCTTCTCTCTTCCCCTCTCCTCTTCTCTTCTCTTCTGCTCTCTTCTCTCTTCTCCTTTTCTTTTCTTTTCTCTCTTTATTCAGTATTGGGTATTGAACCCAGGGCTACTTGAGATTTATTGTGATACTTTTAATTTTTTTTTTTTTTGAGAAAGGGTCTCACAAAGTTGAGGCTAGCCTATGACTTGTGATCCTCTTGTCTCAGCTTCCCCAGTATCTATGGTTACAGGCATGTACCACTCTGCCTTACTAAAAAGGGACTGATCATTGACTTAGTCGATTATGATCATGGTTCCTGGGTTCTGCATAGGCTGCTCTCAGTTCAGAGGACAGGTAACCATGCATTCTTTTCTAATTTCAAATATTACCCATCCTGGCTTGCCTGAGGAAGGGCCTGTGGCAGGGTGAAAACAAGAAGAAAGGGAAAGAGACAATTGTTTAACTGTTCACAAACATCATATGTCCACTTTAACTAGATTAAATTGTTCATGACACATTTTCAAAGTATTCTTTGTGAGTCAACACTCCAAGTTCAATATAAAGTCAAACAAGTTTTTTTTTATGTATCCAAGAAAAATATGTATAATATATGCATATCACAGGTTCATACATTGTTTGGTGGATAAATATTTTGATGGTAGATAATTTTAAAATACAGTTGATAATATTAAATTAGATCAATAATTGGAAAGACGCATAAACTGATATTTCAGGAAAGAAAAGTAATCCAGTGAGGGATTTAGACTAGTCAGAGAAGAACTAGCATTTAAAATGAATCTTGAAAAATAGATAAAATTTCAAATGCTAGAAATTGTAAATGGAGCATAGAACACTTCAGAAAATGAAAATAGTGTGAACACATTTTAAAAGTGGTGCAGTATGGTTTGCCTCAGCTGGAGACTCCGCCTGATGCAATCTGATTCAAGTAGAATACATGTAAAGTCTTGAAAATAAAACTGGATATATAATCCAGGGCCATATGCTAGACAACCATAGAAGTCAGCATGGGAAGAGAATATTTAAGTAAATTGGCTTGGAAGGCATTAACAATGTTTGAGGAAAAGAGTTATATGATGAGATTCAGTCATGAAAAATATTATTTGGTTAAAATTAAAAAAAATAGAGAGCATCAAGGATGGTCATAAAGTCAATATGAAAGGGGAAGATATGAGTCCTGGCCTACAACCTTAGGAGGATGGGAGAGAAATAAAGATATTGGACATGAGTGATAATGGGCAGATATAGCCTACATAATTTGACATAATAGAACATAAATTTAAGGAGTTGGGAGAAGAAAAGTAGAGAGGGAAATGGAAGGGAGAAAACGAGATTAAGCTGCAGCTGATTATAAACATTGCTCATGTGTGGGTGGGGTGAGTTTGTTTTAGGCCATGTCACATTTTGTTTATTAGTGCTATATTCAGAGAAAAATTTCAGATAATGTGTTGAACACAGAAGGAAAATAACACATCTTATAGAGGCTTCTATAAATATAGAATGTCATAGGATAATTATTGGATATATGAAAGTAGGTGAAATTCCCATGGAAAAATATTCAAGGCTAATATGATGTAAATCCAGCTCTGAAGTCTCTTTTAGGAAAGCAGATATAGGGAGAGGAAGAGAACAGGGTGGGATCAGGAGGGAAACACATCAACTGCTGTGTGCATGTATGTTTCAATCAATCTGAACCTCATTATGTTGTATAATTATGTCAATAAAACTATTTAAAAGCTTAAAAAGAAATTAAAATTTAAAAAAGGGGGTCTACCAATATGAATTACCACTGTCATTCCTAGATTGCTAGTGCTAAGAACAATCAGCAGGAATTTTGTCAGAGTTGCACGAAACTTGAGATATCAATTTTCTTGCATACTCATGGAGACTTGGTCATGTGCACATACGATGTTTCTCAGGTTCTGCAGCAAAAGGAGTAAGAAACAATTAGGAAGAATTTAAGTAATTAGGGAAGTAAGAACAGGTTAGCTGTTACCTGACACAATTGTAGGTGGAGTATTAGAAATCATCAGAGTAACAGAAATATAACCTACATCAAGCATCGTTCTGAAGAAGTGGGAAAGGATGGGAAAAGAAGGTCGTGTAGGCTGTTTTAATGAAGCAGAGGAGATACTACTTTGGAGAAAATTAAAAAAAAAAGACAAGGAATAAAAATTTCAGAGCTACTTGGAGTAAGTAAGAGTGAAGTTATAGTAATGGTCTTATTAGTGAATTTGGATTATAGAAAACAGCTTCCATGCTTCTAAGGCAGCCATAAAGACAATCTGAGTATGGACGACAAAGAAGATAAAATATTGGGAAATGCGACCAGCTCTGAGAGCTCAGTGGAATTTACAGTGGCTGCAAATAACAAGTCATTTTCTGAGCAAAGCCTAAATACACCAAAAGTGGGGCACAGAGTACACAGTTGAGTGGTATGTTAAAAAAAATTCTGGGCTTTAGAATCAGACAGACTTAAAATCGATATTTGATGCTCCTTTTTAACTTACTACCAGTGAGAACTTGGCCAATTTATATGTTCATGCTGAGCTTCAGATTTCTAATCTGTACCCTGGGGATACTACATCTCTCCTTGTGCGCTTGCTTTATTATGACTAAAGTAATGTGTATAAGAGGCATACCCACCTGTTGTGCTTATTTAATACTTAGTCATATTTAACATAGACATTATATCTTATCATAACTCAAAAACTGATTCTCTGTGAAAACTTGTTGTGTAAAGGAATGGATTAGGAATAATTTCAAGAATGTCACATTTTCTCGTTGCATTTAAGAAAATCATATCAGCTGTGGCTAATTGTAATTAAGACCCTATTGTACAATAAACATTAATTCCTATGTTTTATTGGTATATTGTAGTCATACATCTTAATGGAGTACAAAATAATAGAGGCACACATCACTCATTTATCTCTTCCCCAATTCCCACCCCATTCTTTACCCCTCTCTCCCTCTCATGTTTGGCTTAGTGATTGACTTTGATATGTTTGTGAATGTATGTCATATAAATTAGGGAATTTCCCTCTTCCCCCTCCCATATCCCTCAGTTAAGTCACCTAATTTGATCATGCATGGTTTCTCCTTCTTTGTCTTCAGTTGCTCCTATGACCCTTTTTCTCCCTAGCTTCCACATATTAAGGGTAACATCTGATATTTCACTTTGTGTGTCTGTGATGAAATATAGCATTCTCTGACCTCCTTCCACTTCCTTCCTATCGTGAGCAAGGAGAGGAAAAAGAAGCAATAACAGAAGCAAGCCTGAATGCTTCTTCTACAAATAATGCAATGGGGGCAAAGGCATCTAAGAGGTAGACATAGGAAATGCATACTAAATAACTAAATTAAACCAAATGCAATTTACTTGCATTTATTTATAACCAAAGTGTGGTTCTTTATATATAGTTTATGACTAGCTGCCAGATATTTAATTATATTGCATATCTTAATCAATATCCTTATATGAAAGAACTCCTTTTTTTCCCCTAAAACTTCAATTAAATCCTGCTCCTTTAATATAGGAATCCCTGAAGATATTTGCATTTCTGAAACTTAAGTGGACATCATTTACTAAAATTCCGATCTGGTGAACTTCTGTACACCATTCTTCATAGTCTTTTTCTATACATATTTATTTATAGTCTTTTCCTTTCTCCAATCTCCAGTAATGAGACTCCATATTTTTTCCTCTGACTTAAGCTATTTGAGGTAAGTGAGATGCAGTACAATATACTTTCTTTTTAATGGAACCTCTTTAATTATTCTATGGGTTAGTTGAATCTAACTAATTTCATAGATTCCTTAAAATGAATGTCCATGTTCATAATTAAGAGAAAAGTATGTATCATTGAAGAAAGGCAAATATATATCATCTATACCTGTTCAATTATGAAATTGTATTTTAAAACTATAACACTCTGCCTTATAGTTCTGCTTCTATCACATTAATATGATTTTCTTTTTGTGTGTGTGGTACTGGGGACGGAAATCAGGGGCTTTCTACCTTTGGACTACACTCCCAGACCTATTTTCTGTTTTATTAGGAAACAGGGTCTCACTAAGTTGGTGAGAGCCTCACCAAGTAGCTGAGGCTGGCTTAGAACCTGCACAATCCTCCTATCTCAGCCTCCCAAGTACTGGGATTACAAGTGTGCACCACCATTCCTGGCTAATATGAATTTTATATAGATAAATACAAATACATTTCTGCATTATTTTTATAGAGATTAATAGCATTACCTCTTTTCATGCTGTAGGGTTTGAGTGTGGGGTGAGCTGGTGGTGAGGCAATTCAGATTTCCTTCTCACTCAAAAGCTTAGCTTAGGTTTTTGTTTAGTTTTTAAAACAAAGCAAACATGCACAAGCCCATGTTTCTGCCTCCAAATCATGTGACAAAAATGTAATTCACTTTCCCTTACTTATAATTCTCTCCCATCATATAATTGGAGCTTTCCCTAAAGAAGTGTTATTTTATTTCTAAAATTAGAAAATATTATGTACTTATTAGTATATAAAAACAAATATCTCTATGATGCAATGAATGTTTTATATTTCTGTATTTCACAAACTATAATTTTCACATATTTTATTATACTTGAGTCATTATGGTTCCATTATATAAATAATATGTGTATATCATAGATAAGAAAAGTGTTTGAGCTATACAATAAAAATTGTAAACTATAGAATCTTCACAAGCACTGGGTGGGCAATAAAAATGTATTGTTTTCTCTATTTTATTCATATTTTTATCATTATCAATAAATTGCCATGAATCAAATGAACCCACGTATTTTTGAGCACAGATTTTAATCATTTTGTTTATATAGACTCAGACTTCATAAAAATGCCCATTTTTTATAGAGCTACTTCTAAGCATAAAGAATTGCTGTAGTGAATTGTCTTGGTCAACATTTTTATTGCTATAATTCAAAGGAACTGTCCACACAACTTGGAGAAAGATTTATTTGATTACAGTTTCTTGGAGATTTGGGGATTTAGTTCATGTGAAACCAGGGTCTTCAATGCTGAGCACATGGTGATGAGAAGTAGAGACAGGGAGAGAGCAAGGATCCTTCTCTCACATCATTGAGGCCAGAATCAAGAGTGTACAAGCAAGGAAGGTGATTCAAAGACAAAGGACAGTCCCTAAGACCACACTCCCAGAGATGCACCTTCTCTAGACACACCCTACCTGCCTAGGTTACCACCCAGTAAACCCATCACAAAGGTTTTATCTACTGATGAGATTATAGCCCTTATGACTCAAATATATCAACCCTGAATATTAATACATGAGATCATCAGGGTATATTCTATATCTAACCATAACAGGAATGATCAGGAAATTTGATGAAAATATCATTAAATGTCTTCTATCAAATTTTTATCTTCTTCCTGGCACCAGAAACTTGGTTACTGGAATAGAAAAATCATATTTTTTAGTTCCTGTTAAAATGTAAATGTAGAAACAAAAGACAAGAAACCAGAGGATATGGAAAAGGAAAAAATAACCATTTTACTGTGGAACCATGGCAGGAATAGAATGAAATAAGTAAATAGAAATATGCAGTCTGATATGCTCTGAACTTTGTGGGAGCAAACATGGATACTTTATTTTGGTTTTCTGTGTTAGTCGGAGTTTACCTAGACACTGTAGGATATTTTATACATATTACATGAACAATTAAAAGATTAAATATAACAAATACAAGCCAGGTATGATGGCACATGGCTTAATCCCAGTATTTGGATGACTAAAAAAGGAAGATCACAGGTTTACCAGCCTTAGCTGATGCCCTCTGCAACTTAGTGTGACCTCGTTTCAAAATAAAGAATAAATAACAGGGCTGGGAGTGTATCTAAGAGCAAGAGTGCCCTTGGGTTCAATTCCCAGTACTGCCAAAAAAATAATAATAATAAAATAATAATAAAATAAAATAAAAAGTGAGATTTATAAGATTTTGGTCTCTGATTATGGAATCTAAAAATTCCCACGATGATCTATCTGCAATCTGGGGAGAAACAGGAAACAAAGAAGCATTGTATTTTCTTTGTTTTTAATTCCCCTCCTATTTTTTTCTCTTTAGAAGATCCATATTTATGAACATGGACTTTAAATATTTCAACATTTGTGAAGAACCTAATTCCCTTTGCTCTGTCATATTTAATTTCATCATTTTTGCTTCTAATAGAACCTTTATTGTGTGACTTCTAATAGTCTGTTTCAAATATTTGCACATATACCAATTTTACCTTCATTCTGTCCATTTCCTCGGGAAGGAAATTATGTCTAATTTATTTTTCTATTTGCTATCTACTCTGTACACAGTAATTTGCTGAATGAATAACTTAACAAATAGATAAGGAAACACAACAAAAAATATGGGTCTGTTCACTCTCTGGCTGTTTTTTTTCCTTTTGTCAAATAAAATGAAAGAGTTTGAGAGCTGATAATGTGCCTTCCAGCTCAAAACATATTAAAATATGTCTCCAAATATATGACTTTTTAAATTTTCACATCACTTCTATATATACATTTGCACAAAGCGCAAAAGTATATGAACTTGAATATAGAGTCACAAATTTAAATAAATACATCATTTGTTAATAAATCACTAAATAAATATACTTATTGATATTAAAATGTTTGATATTTTGAGAGCCAAAGTAGTTGAAATATAAGGCATAGAATTTTTTCATTTTTTGAATAGTGGTAAAATTTATTAATCCTGTGGCTAATTTATTAATATAAGGAGGACTTTATTTTTTATTTTTGCTTTTTTTTATGGTACTGGGGAGGAAACCCAGAGGCCTTCTGCCTCCAAACTATACCTTCAGACCTATTTTATATATTATTTGTAAAAAGGTCTCACTAAGTTACTGAGAGCCTCATTAAGCTGCTGAGGCTGGCTTTGAACTTACAATCCTTCTGTCTCAGCCTCCAAAGTACTGAGTTTTTTTTTTTTTTTTTTTTTTATTCTTTCTTGGTGGTACGGGGGTATAATCCAGCAGCTTTCTACCTCCGGGCTATACTCCCAGACCAATTTAATATTTTTTTTTTAATTTGGAAACAGGTTCTTACTAAGTTGCTGAGAGCCTCACTAAGTAGCTTAGGCTGGCTTCGAACCTGTGCGATCCTCCTGTCTCAGCCTCCCAAGCAAAACCCCTTGCTTGGGAGTTACAAGTGTGCGTCACCATGCTCAACAATAGTACTGAGATTAAAAGCCTGTGTAACCACACCCAGCTAGGACTTTAATTTTATTAATGTGTTTTTTATATATGGAAGCTCTAAATCATTTGCTTTACCAAAATGTTTTATAGTTTTCTGGCTTACAATATTAACTTTGCTTTGAAAATGACTTTAAAATTCTCAGTGGATAGGCCGGGCGTGGTAGAGCACGCTTGTAATCCCCGCGCTTGGGAGGCGGAGACAGGAGGATCTGGCTGGTTCGAAGCCAGCCTAGCTGCTTTAAGAGACTCTGTTTCCACATAAAAAAAAAAAAAAAGTTAAAAAATAGGTCTGGGAGTGTAGCCCATGGGAGTGTAGCCCGGAGGTAGAAGGGCTTCCAGGAACCCCAGTATCACCAAAAAAAAAAAAAAAAAAAAAAAAAAAAAAAAAAAAATTCTCAGTGGACATAAATTAATTTGATGTTATTTTGTTAACACAAAAATAAATCATAAGATATAAATCAGGTGTGTGTGTGTGTGTGTGTGTGTGTGTGTGTGTGTGTGTGAAAAATTAGGGATTAAACCAAGGGGTATTCTAACTCTAAATTACATCTCCAGACAAACCTTTTTATTTTCATTTTGTAACAAGGTCTTGTTAAGTTGCTGAGAATCTCACTAAATTGCAGAAGCTGGCCTTAAATTTTCCATCCTTCTGTCTTGCCTTACAACTATTGTGATTATAGGCGTGTACCACTACATCTACCTAATTCTCTAGATTTTTAAGACAAATTTTACAATTATCTAAAGCAAGGTTTCAAACATAATATTAAGGAATGTTATAAGAAAAGATTCAAGAATCATTTAGAATTATAAATATCAAGTCAAACTTTAAGCTTATTAAAAGAGATATTTCCAAAATTTTAAATGAGTAGGCTAGAAATTAAAACATTTAAAATAATTTTATGTTTTTTAAAAAATTCATCCATTGAAACCTATTTAGATTTAATTATATGATTTTAAGATATAAATTATATTCTAATGATAATCACAATGCAGCAATTTTTTAAAAGTTCTAATGTTTTACTCATTATTCAATAATTAATATTGAATATAACATAAATTATATTTTATAATACCTTGATACTCAGCATTGGTTTAAAGACTTGGGTGTTTTTGTCTTTTATATTTTTCATAAAGGAGATTAAAACTAGGCTGTTATGCATGCTGGACAATTCCTTCACCAGGTGAGCTATATCTCTTGCACGTTTTTATTTTATTTTAAGGTAGGATATTGCTAATTTGCCCAAGGTAGCCTCAAACCTGTGACCCTACTAACTTAGCCTATAGAGTAGCTGAGATTACAGGTTTGTGCCACCACAAGAAATCCATTTGCTATTCAATTTGTCTGTGATGTTTTATTTACATTGATGTTTCCATATCATGCTATATTTTCTCATTTTTGTAGTTGAACATAGCAATTAATATATATATAATTTTTTTTTTTTTTTTTTTTTTGCGGGTCTGGGGATGGAACCCAGGGGCATTCTCCGAGCTACACTCCCTGCCCTATTTTTTATTCTTTATTTTGAAACCGGGTCTCACTGATTTGCCGAGGGCCTCACTAAGTAGCTGAGGCTGTCCACGAACTGTGATCCTCCAGGTCTCAGCCTCCCTAATCCTGGGATTACAAGCGTGCGCCACCACGCCCAGCAGCAATTAATATTATATTAAAACTAAATATGATACATTTGTTATACTTTTGTTTTATTACCTACTGGGTATTCTTGATAAAGTAGCCATTTTATCTTTTTTTTTTCTTTTATTCTGTTTTTCTTCTTTTTTTTTTTTTTTCTGTACTGGGGATGGAACCTAGGGGCATTCTACCTCAAAGCTATACCCCAGCTCTAATTCTTATTTTTATTTCAAAACATGGTCTCATTGAGTTGCAAAGGACCTCACTAAGTAGCTAAGGCTGGCCATGAACTATGATCCTTCTGTCTCAAGCACCCAAATACTAGGATTACAAGAGTGTACCAACACGCCCAGTTTATCTTTTCTAAGAAATGATAAATGCTATTTGTGTTCTTTTAAAATTTGTAATTCAAGTATGCCTATAATCTCAGCACTTGGTTGGCTGAGACAGGATGATTGCAATTTAAAGGATCACCTCAAAACCTTAGTGACACTCTTGGAAAGGTAGTAAGACCTTGTTTCAAAATAATAACATAAGTAAAATAAAATGGCTGAGGGTATAGCTCAGAGGCAAAAATGACCCTTGGTTTGATCCCTAGCATCAAAGGAGAAAAAAGAAAGAACTTAAATTAAAATTATTTACCTTTATTTATCTTCCTAAATGCTTAATTCATTTTTGTCATATATATATATATATATATATATATATATATATATATATTAGAAATAGACCTTTTCATGTTTACAGAATTTTTAGGAGATTACCATGCCAATTTATATTTTTGCAGAATTGCATAAAAATTTATATTATTTACATGTATAATACTGGTCTTTTTAATATGTTATTTTGCCAATTTAATTGACGTATATTATATCTCACTATGATTTTAAGGAGCATTAATTATTTAGTAATACATTTGGTTTTCATTAAATTTATTTTTATTAGGCATTTATAGTTTTTTCTCTTCAGTCAGTGAAACTTTATGAGGTTCAACTTTTTTATGCTGATTTTTCTGTTTCATTATGAAATTACTTAAGATCTGGATAATTAATATTTATCTTCCGCATTTAGAAATTTACTAAACTATCTAAGTATGGATAAGAATTTTTAGTGCTTTTCTAATATTTTCTACTCAGGTCAATAAATATACTTTATTGTATATCAGACGAGTAGTTTTATAATTTGAGCTTTCATATTTAATTGTATCATCTACTGAAAATTGACTTTTGCATATGGGATGTTATAAGGAAATAATTTCTGATTAAAGAAAATCAAATTTCGTAGCACTTACTGAATAGTTTGTAGTTTCATAATGTTTATTGTTTTATTCACATTGCTCTGCTATTTGACAGGGACGTTCATATTATGAGTAGGAGAGTCTGTGTGTTTCAAGGTTCTCTCTTCTATTCCATTAATCAGGATATCTTTTCTCTTCCTTTTAATTTTTATAAACCTTAATATTGAGTAGTTCAAACCATCTTTCTCTAACTTTTTTTACCAAAGTCTTAAAATAATCTATACTCTAAACTTTGTTTAAAAAATTGAAAGTATTGCCGGGCACGGTGGCACATCTTGTAATCCCAGCATTTGGGAGGCTGAGACTGGAGGATTGTGGTTTGCAGACAGCCTCAGCCACTTAGTGAGGCCCTCCGTAACTTAGTGAGACCCTGTTTCAAAATAAAGAATAAAAAACAGGGCAGGGGGTGTAGCTCAGGGGTCAAAGGCCCCTGGGATTCATCCCCAGACCTGCAAAAATAAATTTTGAAAATATTACTTTATAGTCAAAAATATTACTTTTTCTTTTCTTTGTAAATTTAACTTTGAATAAATGATTTTATGTTCAAATATTTTAAAGGAGCCCTTTGTTTCTATTTCATGGTAATTTTTCTGTTTTTTTCTGTTATATTTTAAAACCTTTGCTTCTACATACTTTTGAAATTTGTATATGTTGTATACTTTGTCTATATTTTATAATAATTTTATATATGATAGGATTGTTTTATTTCCAATAAAACTATGTACTTCTTAGGTTTTATTCTTCTAGATGAATAATAGAATTAGTTTTCTCTTACCAAAAACTCCTTCTAGGACACATATATAAAAAGCTTTTTGGGTCAAATTTCTTTGGTATATATCTGACATATTCTTAATAGAGTTGCTTATTTCTCTTAATTCTGAATGCTATAAATATATATAATAGATTATTATGTTAACTCTAGTCTTAAAGAAACCTATTTTCTCTTTATTGTCCTGCTGACTTTCACTGATGTTTTGTGTCATTTTATTATTTTTTCTTTCCCCTACTATGGGAGCCTATTGTGTTAGATTGTAAAACAATATCCTCCCCAGATGTTTTTGTATTTGATTTGTTGAGATTCTGTAGATTTGCCATTGCTATACCAAGTTTTATGACATTCTGTTTTGGAGTCCCATGGTATACTTCCTAATATGGTTAGGTCCCATACCTTATATTTGTATACATCTAAACATCATACATACTTACAGCCTAAGCTTGCCATCTATTTTCCCAGTGGTGACCTCTGTTTTTTATCTATGGTCTCTGTTGAACAGCTAGTGTTTGAACAGCTTTTCAAAAATAGGTTGAAACATTTTTTCCCCTCTCATTCTTACTCTGCTGAAAAGACTATACTTCCTATAAAGCAGTTGGGACTCATTCTGAATTCATTTTGTCTGTCTCCAAACCAGGATTTTCATAACAATTCTGGGAATTTAATCCCCATTAAAGCCACTTTTTTCTGATCGTTCCCTTAATCATCAACTCATACTCTAACTGTACTGATAAGAACATGAAATATCTCTTCCTTCTTCTCCTCCTCCTCCTCCTCCTCCTCTTCTTCTTCTTCTTCTTCATCATCATCATCATCATCATCATCATCATCATCATCATCGTCTTTTTTTCTTTTGTGGTGCCAGGAATAGAACTCAGGGTCTTTCTACCTCAATTTCTTTGGTATAGACCTATTTTCTATTTTATTTGGAAACAGGGTCTCACTAAATTGCAGAGGGCCTCACTAAGTAGCTGAGGCTGGCCTTCAAACCTGTGTGATCCTCCTGTCTCAGCCTCACAAGTGCTGGGAGTACAAGCATGCACTACCATGCCTGGCTTGAAATTTCTCTTTCTTAATGTCAAGGTCTCCTAAGAATTGACATTATAGAAGAAATATGGCATGCCAGTTATAATAATCCATTAATATTGTGCACTTTAAACTTTAGAAAACATTTCCTTTAAACTATTTCTAGGGGTTTGCCTATGTTAATAGATTTGTAAAGATCATGTAGACAAAGTCAGATAATTCAGTTCTTTTTTTTTATACATCTTACCACAACATTATTTTGGTTTATCAGTAATCTTATTTTACCAGGATGAGAAGTTTTATTATTAAGTAATATTCACCTATCTTTATGTGCAAGTTAATATGCCCATCCTTATACTGTCTTGAGAAATATTTTAACACACTCTTTCATTGTGTGTATTCTTATCTCTAATGCTCCCATAGACATGCACATTACTTTAAATTGAGATAGACTCCTGAGAATGACTTTGTATTATAATAATTATTTTTTCTTCTATGAAAGTGGATAGGAAAAAGACCTAGGAGGTGGTCTATGGTGAGTTGAAATCTTGCTTCTAAAATACTGTGTTAGCCGGGCATGGTGGCGCACGCTTGTAATCCCCAGTTGGGAGGCAGAGACAGGAGGATCACTCTGGTTCAAAGCTAGCCGCGCTTATTTAAGAGACCCTGTTTCCAAATAAAAAGTATAAAATAGGTCTGGGAGTGTAGCCCATAGAGAGAAGAGCTTCCAGGAACCCCAGTACCACCAATAAATAAATAAATAAATAAATAAATAAATAAATAAATAAATAAATAAATGAACAACTGTTAGTTAACTTTTCATTGCTGTGATAAAATGCCTAAAAAAATTAAATCTTTGAGAAAGAAAGATTTATTTTGTCGTATGGTTTCGAGGTTTCAGTCCATGAAAGACTATTCTCATTTATTCTGGGCCTACTGTGTGGCAGAACATTTTGATGAATGGATGAGGAGGATCAAAGGTGCTCACTTCACACAGTGTCTAGGAAGCTGAGAAATAGAGGGGGGGAGGAAAGAGAACAATATGAGAGAGAGAGAAGAATAGGATCCCTGGACAGTATATACTCTTCCAAAGCACACCCCAAGTGACCTATTCCTCCAACTAGATCCTACTAAGTTTTGGGATTACAGGTGTGCACCATGACACCCAGATTCACTTCAATATTTTCTAATAATTTTTCATTTGACAGATTAAGATTTATTAATTACAAATAATGGATGATAAAATGTTTTGATATTTTCACTTTCAGACAATAGTTATTTGATATAGATTATCAGTATAGCCTAATTTTATCTGTATTTTAATGCTTATGACAAAAATTATAATAAACATTTATAAGTATTATATTTGTCATATAGTAATAATGGATAACCTGTGTCTATTAATATTATCTCACAAGTACTTTTAAGTTAAAATTTTCAGATAAATAAAATTAAAATAACTCAGTCTTTACATATTTTATTAGATTTTTATAACTTTATTTGGTGCACTTAAATTCTAGATCATAATAGTATACGGAGTGTTAGAAACATAGATGCACACAACTCTTGAAGCACCTCCTTCCTTATCCCAGTCCTTTTCTGTACATATCTTTGAGATGGAATTGGTAATTTTGTATACATACATAGCATTATTTCAACTGTTGCAATCTTTATGTCTCTGTACCTCTTCTCTTCTTCCTCTAAACCCACTCTATCCCTCCAATGCAGTCTCTGCCTTTCTATCTGATTTACCCTTATTTTCAAATTTTTGTCTAGCTTCCATATATAAAAGAAAACATACAACTATTAGTTTTTTGAAACTGGCTAATCTTGCTTAGCATAATAATATTATCAAGTTCCATCCATTTTTCTGCAAATGACATGACTTTGTTCTTCTTTATGGCTGAGTAAAATTCCATCCTGTGTATATTCCACAGTTTTATGATCCATTTATCTATTGATGGATACCTAGGCTGGCTCCATAATTTGGCTATTGTGATTGTGCTGCTGTAAACATTCATATGCATGTACAGATGCAATATTCTGACTTCAATTCCTTTGGAAAGATGTCTAGGAGGGCTATGGCTGAGTCTGATAGTTTCATTCTCAGTCATCTGAGAAACCTCCACACTAATCTCCATAGTGGCTATACTAGTTTACAGTCCCACCAACAGTGTGCTACAGTTCGTATGTCCCCTTATTCTCACCAACATTTATTATGGTTAATGTTCTTGATGATTACTGTTCTAATTGGGGTTAGATGGAATATCAGTGTAGTTTTGTATTTTCCTGTTTGCTAACGATGTTGATTTTTTTTCATATATTTATTGCCCATTTATATTTCTTCTTTAGAGAAGTATATAATAGTTCATTTGCCCATTTTTATTGGATTATTTTATTTTTTAGACTTAAGTATTTTAAGTTCTTTGTATAGTCTGGACATTAATTCTTTATCAAAGGAGTAGATGGCAAAAATCTTCTCCCATACAAATATATACCTTTGGTTGTAGTGAAGAGAATGATACTTAACTTCTGTGGTCTTCCATTCTCAAACCCATAATCCCAGTCAAATAAAGAGAAATTCATGAGGCAAATTTGAGTAGAGTGGCATTTTATAAATGTGTGGCCACTACATTATAATGTGTCATGGTCACCAAAAAACAAAACAAAACAAAAGGAAAGTCTTAAAACCTATCAATATCTATAGGAGGCTGAGGAGATGTAATGACTAGAAACAATGCGATACCCTGATGTATAAAGAAACAAACAAAACATTAGGAAAATGATTCATAAAATAATGTGTCAATATTTGATTATTTGGTCTCATCTATTATCCATCATACATTTTAATGTTCAGCACTTTAATATAGGATGTTAGTTACAGAGGAAATTAAGGGTTGGGTATACAAAAATCATGTTTTGGCAACTCTTAAGTAAATGTAAAATTTTATCAAATTTATAAATATTAAAAACAGTTACCATTCAGATTTTGTGTATGTTTGTTTTTCCAGCTCTGTTCCCTGACTGGTTGCCTGTGTTGGGGAATATAGTCAAGTTGGAACTAAATAGCAGTTTGGCGTTTTAAGGAACACCAGAATTTTAAAGGTAGGTGACAATGAAATCTTATCCAAATGTGTGCTTTTAAACTCTTTTAAATGCTTTACAATTCAAATTTTATCTAACACTTCTTTACTATAATACCTTTTATTTCACTATAAAAAAGGGTCAAATGTTCACATATTTGCAGATGGTTGACATAAACACTACAAAATCATGAAAACCATTTATTTTAACGAGGAGTCTGAATATTGTACCCATTTGTATTAATTTTATCATACTCTTTCAGCTAACATGATAATTTGAGAAGACAGAGTAATCATGTGCACCTAAAATAACGTACATTGATTTCCTTACTTTTTATTTTATTTTCATACACTTAGCCTACTCTCTCATAATTAGTAGATATTACTTTTGTTATGTTGGATATGTCTCATTTCAAAGGCAAACATCAGATGAAGCTTTCCTACCAGAAACAGAAAGACAAAGTCACAAATAGCCTTGTCTTGTTGATATTAATATGGTTCAGTCTAGTTCAATTGTTTCTTTTGCTGTCAGTTGCACTTAGCTTTTTCTTTGCTGATGACAGGGATCTAAAGCCTGGTATTTAAACTCTCACAGTTAACCGTCATGGATACAGTAATTAAAGTGCCACTCTGACACTCCCCATCTGGTAATGGTAGAATCTATTCTTAGGTTTTAGTCAAAACAACCTTGATATCCTCAGTTCCCAATCAGCGATCAATTAAGATTAACCATTAATATAACAACTCAGAAGGCAAATGTTAAAGAGATAAGGCAGGCATGTAATTAAACTAATATTTCTTTATGGATCTCAGTGTGACATTTGTTCAAACTCTGTGCATGCTTATCTTCAATTAAAGACAAAAATGCTTTCTTTCTTTTTTAGTATTTATTTTATGAGATGAGCTTATTCAAAGCCTTGCCTCTGGAATAACTAATATAGAAACCATTTTCAACAAATATTTTTGGGCAAATCAATCCATGATTCTATAATCCATCTTCCTTACCCAAGCATATGGGTGCTTCTTGTAGACCAGAGAAAAATTTATTGAGAAAAAAGTAAAAAAGTAATGTTAATTATTGTTTTTATGTCATTTTCTTTATAGAGATATTTGAAGCAAAATATTTAAAAATGTGCATGCTTTATATATAAATTATTTTTGTCGGATTAATTCATTTTATGATTTCAATTCAATTTTTAAAAATAATTATTGTATATATTTGTGGAGTACAATCTGATATTGATATTTGTATACACTGTGAAATAAAGTTAGTTATCCCTACTTAATAGTTATTGTTAGAGTAATTTATACAGGAGATATGATGATAAATATATTTCTTTTTATATGGTAGTATATCATTTATTAGCAGATTCTTGGACCCATGATTTTGTGGTCCAAAATAAGTGTTAGTATGAAGTAAAAGTGATTTATTCTATTTTTATTTCAAAGATATATGATAAATTTTCTGATAGGCTTATTTTAGCATTAAGCATTGTTTTGTATGCAGAAAATCTTAGGTGAGTTTCTGTGTTCTGTAGCCCTTCTCCATATGGGTTCCTGGTAAATACCCAGCACACTCTTGTTAGAAAACAAATAAAAGAAAAACTACAATGGTACCTAATATTTCAAAGTTTATTTATTTGTTATGTTCTGGTACTTGGAATTGAACCCAGGGGCATTCTACTCCCATGTTATACCTCAGATTTTTTTTTTTAATGTTTTATTTAAAACAAGGCCTTGTTAAGTTCCTGAGGCTGACTTTAAACCTGTGGCTCTCCTGCCTCAGCCTTCCAAATACTGCAATTACAGGTGTGCAACATCATGCCCAGATAAGGTTGATTTATTCTAGAAACACTATATAAGCTTTTAGCAAAGTATATATGATATTTATTATCCCAGACAAAGAAAAAGTAGTAGTAAAAAAAATGGGCATTATACTAGAATATCATATTATTGCCTATAAAATGAAAAGGATTATTTTTTCCCAGTATTGGGTTTGATTAGGGCATACCTTGTGCATAAGTAACCCATTTTATAATCTCTGGAATTTTATTCAATTTGTAATCAAAGATATGGCAGTTTGATAGTTTGATTTCCTAAAATATAAGATAAAATCATATATATATATATATATATATATATATATATATATATCAACATAAAGTAAATTACAATGTCAAATATATATATAAAACTATCTGTTACTCTAGATTGAATATACTATAGCTCTCTGTAACTAAAATAGATAATTAAGTATTGAACATATAAAAAGATCACTACCATAGTATAGTAATATTATATAAGAAAATCAGAAAGTAAAATATATTTGTGACTTCCCAATCTTATAATTGTCATTCAAAAAAGTGATTATATTATTTTCTGAACTAGCCTGATAATTTTTATAATATTATAAAATTTAGTTGTATCACGAACTTCAGTTAATGGAATAATGGGAAAATTAAAAACAATAGCATTCTCAGAAGCTTTAAAAATTGATTAAAGTTCCTATCTTCAACATAGAATGAAATTTCCTTCACTGTGTGATTTGCTCACTTGCATCGAAAGACCTTTCATTAGAATAATTTTTCAAAAATAATCAATTAGTAACAGACCATTTATTTACTAAATTTTATAAGAGAGAGCCAGCTGTCTACATCTCCTTCACTTGACTATTCTGCAGATAAAATCTTCTCATAACATTTCTCCATTTAAAATTGCCCAGCTAAACATGATGACCTCTGTGGACCGGTAATATGTTACGTTATTTTCTATATCCTGGCCAAGAATAAATGTGTTCCATCTAAGTACATGATTAACATTTCTGTCTGATTCAACTCCATTTATAAGTGCTCAGAAATATAGCTTATCACTTATTTGATTTAATTTGATGTGGAGTAGGACTCTTTTTATCAACTTTAAAATTATCTGCTGACTTGCAAATGGGGGGGTGGGGGTCAGTACTATGAGAGAATCCTTTAAAACCCTGACACCTTTTATCCCTGAACAGAGATTCTATGCTTTGTACATTCTGATACTTGGCTTTCACATATTGCCTTACGAGGTTAAGAAGATAAATGCTCATTGCTTTTAATCCTTACCATGATTTATGAGCCTCTTGGTATCCTTTCCCCTGAGCAGCTACAAATGCGTGGTTGTTCTGCCTGCTGCTTAAATTACACAGACATCTGCAAAGTAAGTTATGGATTGTTGTCCCATAGACCATAACTGAGCATTCTCTTCATTTCTCCTGCAGTATTTTTAAATAAAACAACAACAAAAAAACCTTCTTGCATCAGGTTGCTTGCTTGTTTATTAAGGAAATTTTAAGCTAACATGAATGATACCACAATGACCTGGATTATACCTACCACATGATATCAAAGCAGCATAATATATAAACAGAATAACCTTAAAGATATAAGAAACAAGCAAAAGATCTCTGCTGTATTTGTGTGTCTCATCTTTACTTAAGCATCTTAAGACTCACAAGAAGAGTGACCTTTAAAATTAATCGAAAATATGTTCCATGGAATAAACACCTGTAAATAATTGTTGGTCACTAAGTGTGAAATATTTTAATAGCATCTTGTGACCTAAGCTCTTTATATTAAAAAATGAACAAAAATACAAAATGAAGCATAGGAAAATTCATGAAATATTGAGTAGGTTTGTTAGATAGTTTTCACATATTTCTTATAGTAAACTTGCTTTAATAATGCTGAAAGTTTACAGCCACCATGAGGAACTGAAATTTCTCATTCTTTTGAATAAACACTCTGACAGAGTCCAAGTTGAAATAGTCAACTGCTTCTATATTTTTCTTTTTTCTCAGTCCTTGTTATTCTAAGTTCATGATGCATCCTAATTCCCCATGACAGGTCCATTGTGACATCTTAATAGGCATTTCTCAGGTTATTCACCTTTGACAATTGCCAAAATTAGAAATTTCTCTGCATTTATTTTCTTCAGATCTGCTAATTGTAACCCAAACAATATGAGGGGAAAACTACACTAATATAGTGTACGAGATGATTTCTACTCATGCCTTACAAAGTGCATTTAGGAAAAATAGAAGGCTCTGTAATTCATTTTTTGAATCCTCTTGTCATCTCAGCAAGATGCTATAAGCATTAAAAACAGAAATGCTCAAATCCACCAGGCTGAGCAGAGCTGCGATTCTGTGTTCCCATCAGTTTCTGTTTCTATTCATTTCTATTGGGAGTTGGTGTTTCCAGAGGGTCAGGACCTGTATTCATAACAGGGCTCTAGGACTTGGTGTTTTAAAGATAGATCCTCTGTCTTCTGGCTTCTATATCAGCCGACAGCTTATCTCCAAAACTTTTCTTTGACAATAACTTTGTCTCATCTTCAAAAATCAAAATATTATTAGAGTCCTACAAAATTCTATTTAGCTATAACCTATGTTCTTTGCCTATGTACCTATATCATTACATATCTTAAATACTAATTAAATATAAATAATTTTATAAAAATATGCGGAATAGTTAATAATGAGATTAAGTTTGCTTCCAAAAGAACAGAATGGATCTCCCAATATATTGCCAACAACCATCTTCTTGAACACACACACACACACACATATCTGCCCAGATTATTTTTCTGCATTCAAAAAACAGTAAGAGCAATAAAACATGATTCTGTAGCACACACAACATAAAATACAAGGACCAGACATATTTTTTAATTTCATTCAAGTTCCTTCATTATCTAGCCCTACTCATATTTGATACATGTATTTGCTAACTCTCTCAATGCTTTAAAATTCAGCAAGCATAGCCGGGCTTGGTGGTGCACACTTGTAATCCCCACGCTTGGGAGGCAGAGACAGGAGGATGGCACAGGTTCGAAGCCAGCCATGCTGGCTTAAGAAACCCTGTTTCCAAATAAAAAGTATAAAATAGGTCTGGGAGTCTATCCCGGAGGTAGAAAGGTTTCGAGGAACCCCAGTACCACCAAAAAAAAAAAAAAATCAAGTATAAAATAATGGTACATATCCATATCTTTAAGCATTTGTATATCAATACCTTCCTTCTTCTGTATATATTTCTCTTCACTCCCTTTATTCTTCAACATAAATACTCCTTGTCTATATTTTCCAACCTTTTCCAATCATAACAGGCAAAAAAAAAAAGCAATACCAACTTCAACCATAATTTTTATACTGGAACAAATAATGTTTGATAATTGATCAAAGTACTATTTAACCATATGAAAACTGCATGATTCCTTCTTTGTTTGTTTGATATTTAGTAATCTAACTAAGTATAAGGCAATCACAACTGTATATGAGAAATGAGAAGAAGCAGTAATATTTTTAAATTTTTTAAGAGAAATGAGTTGACCCTTTTTATTGTTTATTAAATACATTGTGAAAAGCTGCTAAAATTATAAATGGGCCCCAGGAAATTATTCTACTCAAAATTAAATTAAAAAAGACAAATTTATTTATTAATAAAGAAATTTTAATACTGTGAGATTTTACACCTATATATTAAATACTATTTTATATTACTCTCAATTTTATTATGCTGTTTCAATGAAATTATTTTGGGGCTTATTTTCATGTGTAAAGTTTATAAAAAAACCCTTTCATAAAAATTAAAAAATTAAATTATTCTATTTAAATATCTTTTTATTAATATGAAATATATTCTAATTGAAAAGAAATGAACATCCTAATTTTTTTCATTTATCCTTTATCAACCTATTATCTTTAAGTTATCTTACATATTGGGAGAACCAAAGGAAACTTGAGAAAAGTGTGGTTTGCTTTGTTTATTTGAGCCTTTAGATATCCTAATTATTTATTCAGCTTTAGAGAAAAATATGGGTTCGCAATTAGAATATGGCTCAGGTATAGCTCAGTTTTAAAGCTCTTGCCTAGCATGTGTGAGGTCCTGGGTTCATGCCCTACCACTGTAATAATAAAAGTAATAATAAAAATTTTGTCTTAGAATTTCTTTATTAGTTATATTTGTACCATATAATATTTAAGCTGATCATCAGCTTTATAAGAATGACACGTTGCCACTTACAGGAATTAAAAGCTTCAATCCCTTATTCTATGTATGTATGTATGTATGTATGTGTGTATATGATCTGTAATGAAACTCTCCTTCCAAAATTATTTAACAACAAAAATTTAAAATTGATTCTAAATTTATACAATTCAAAGGTTTTATAATGTAAGGATAGGGAGTTTGCCATATAGAAATCTTAATTATTGATGAAAACAAATTGATGACACAAGGATGAACCCATGAGGCAGGCATCATTAGCATGTGAGATATAAGAAGGTAAGCTTAATGTCCTTTTCAAATCATAGTTAATAATTTTTGTATATTTTACTCAAGTACATTTAAAATTAGTTGATAATATTATAAAAGTAGAAAAAACCTACATTTATCTATTAAATAAACACAAAATATTCTTCCTATGTGAGGTGTTGTGCTAAGCTTCCTTTGCTTATTATTAGCTCAATTAATGGATCCTCATAAAAACTATATGAGACAGATAATATTAATGTTATTGTTTAGTAAATGCGGAACATAAAACTAAAAGGATAAAGTCAGATTTTCTAAGATTACCTAGCTACTTAGTGGCAGAGTTGAGATTCATACCCAGGCACAATAAAATCATGTACATACCTTAAAATAAAATTAGGTCAAAAATAGAAAAAGATTAGACAAAAATAGAAATCTAAGTGTAAGAGATCTGAAGCAACGAAGTATAAAGGTCAGAGGGATGAAGAAGAACTAAAAGAGACTGAAAGATTAAAAAAAAAAGGTCAGTGTAGGAGAAAGAACAAGAAGACTGGTGACCTGAAATCAAGTGGAGGAAGAATTTTATTTGGGTCATGTGTTGCTGCTAGATCAAGAAATAACAGGACAGAGAAAAGACCTTTGGGATCAGAATGTGGATTCCATTGTTCACATTGGCAAGCGCAGTATTAATGGAACAGTGAGCAAGATTTTAAGAAGAGCGTTACAGAAGCATAATCGAGGCAGTTTTCAATATCATGCATCAAGGCAAAAGAAAGGATTTACAGAGAAAGATTTATTGGGACATTTTCGTTTTGTTATTAAAAACAAAGAGATGCACACTTGCGGTTCATGGCTCAAAATTTACAAAAGCAATTTGTCACACACATTTCAGAAGACCAAGGAGCGATTAGAGCAGAGTGACACCCATCAAAACCCATTTACATTGTGCTTCCTAACTTTCCTGGCACATGTGAACTCAGTTTAAAAACTCTAAATTTTTATGACATCAAAATTAGGAGGAAATACTTAATTTACTATTAGCAACCTGTCACGCTGTGTTGGCTGTATAGTTTACATTGCAGTTGTTAGATGTGTTAGATGGAGCACTGAGTTGTAGGGATTACATGCGCAGGACTTTTTGCTGAATTTTCTAGATTCCAGCCAAGATTAGCTGTGTATCAATAGGATGAATGAGGACACACTCTGTGTCTCCCTTTTGTGGTCTACAGTAACAGACTTTTATAGGTCTACAAATACCATGCTTCTAATAGGCTTTTTATAAGGATTATATGAGGCCTTATTTGCGTACTCAATTCGTAAATACTTATTAGAGTATCTAGCCTTAATAGATCAGTTAAAATTGTTGTATTTAAAAAGTTATGTTTTTCTCTGTTTGCCACTAGGATTTGGAGAAAATGAAATCTTCCCCTTTTTCTATATTTCCCTGATGCCAGAAATCAATGGCTTTCCTCCCACTTCAAACAAGCCAATTCCCAGGGCAGACATTTAACAGTGTCATACTCAGGTTATATATTTTTTTCCTAGATTCTGCTACATTCTTAGTGTTTTTTAGAAAGTTAACTATTCTTCTGTTTCAAATTTTATTTTTCATGTTATACTGCTAATTAAATCACCATTCATTTAGTAAAATATTTTAAATGAATGTGTTTCTGCTGCATTTGTATACGCAATCCAATATGTATATATGAATTGTATACATATGCATGTTTCAAATAGCTGTACCCTTTTGATATGTATACTCCATTTGAAGACATCACTTGCATACAGAAGCTATAACTGAAACTAGATTGATGAGAGATCCTTGGAAATAATCAATTATTTTCACAAAATGTATTAATCTTCATCGTCTCGTAACTGAATTGATATCTACAAAATATATTATACTTCTCCTGCTTTTAATAATTCTTTTTCCCTTCATGAAGAGCCAACTTACATAATCACTGTTCAGAGTTTTTCACTGAATATCTTCAAGGAATGTTTCTCTGAAAAGCTGAATGCTCCTTTAAAGTTTTGCTGCATATGATGAGACAGATGGAGAAATTCATTTTTTAAACATGATATTTATTCTTCTTTTTTCATGTTGTTTGAAATCTATTCTTCCTTTTGCCTCAAGGGATGTCTGCCTTCTAAGCACATGTTCAAAACTAGATAGAGAGCATATGTCTTGTATATCCCTTGGGTCTGCCAAGAGAGGTGAAATATAGGCTAACTGCTTCTTCAATTGTGTAAAGGGGAGTTTCCTTTTTGCAATGATATTTCTTTTGTAGTACAAGGTGCTACATCGTGGCCTTTTGATATTTTCATTATAATCACACTTTCCTTCAAAACAATATGAGCACTTCTAAAGTTATAGAATATTGAATCTTGGCATGAATGTATCTGGTGTGTAATTATGCCTTAAACCAAATTCTCCAAACTTATCACACAATGCATTCTCAGAGCAGCAGTCAGTGCATTCTAGGGATAGGTTTATCCTGACTTCACCTATCTTAAAAAATTCCTCATGCGAAAGTCTATGTTTGTCAGCCTTATTTCAATCCATTCACCATGTTGCACATTTAAAACCATATGGGCTACAAAGTTTTGGGTTCTCAACCACGGTTTTTCTGACCTGTGAAAATTCCATGTCCTCACACTTGGCCCAGTCTTCTTTCCCTCGCTATGGGCCATCCCATTGGTGATACCTGGGATGATATCCTGTTCTTGTTTTATCATCATCCCCATATCTTTCATCAGGTGTCATTACACTGCTTTATTAACTCTTTACTTATCTATATCTGGTATTAAATTGCACTTTTTGTTGGGGGTCTCCAGACTTCATCTCCAGTTCTACCCCCTCTGCCTCCTCTGCCCCCTCTGGCCAATGGACCCTTCTCTACTGAGTATATTCTTTTACACTTAACTTCTTTCACTTAGTCAGTCTTTCCTCAGCTGTCTTAGGGTAGCCTTATGCAATTTTACTTTTAGTGTAATGATATCACTGACAACCTATAATTGCCTAGAAAATTTAACAAAAATTTTATAATAGATCAATGGACACTTTTTCAAGAAATAAAACCAAATACAAAGACAATAAAAAAGAAAAACAATTTCTATGTTTTTAGAAGCATTTACTGAACCTAAGTTACAAGTTATATTGCACTATGGTATTGCATTTTACACTTGCTGAACATGGAATACATGACTGAAATCCCAGGACTTGGGAGGCAAATACAGGAGGACCACATGTTTGAGGATAGCTTCAGCAATTTCATGAGATCCAGTTTAAAAATAAAACATAAAATGGGACTGCAGGTATAGCTTAGAGGTAAAATGCCCCTGGGCTCAATTGACAGTACCAAAAAAAATAGATAGATGATAGATAGATAGATAGATAGATAGATAGATAGATAGATAGATAGATATTGCTTTGTATGCTCATCTTGTAAATATGAGTTTACAGGTATTGTCAGCAATGACTTAGGGACCCAGAAGAATTTTATATAATTCAAAAATATATCAACCATGTTCTAGCACTTTAAGTGGGGTCTAAAAATTGCAAGCTTATAAAATTAGCTTTTGTATCATAGCAAAGCCATTAAATCATGGAAGATAGAGGTAACTGCTAGTCACATTCAAACCTAAACTTCATTATTGATGAACATTCATAAGCTATAACAAGGTTAGCACCACTAACCACACACAGAAGATCCAAACTCCTCACCATAGCAACAGAATCTTTGATGTTCATTTCTTTACAACTTCTTGGTATTTGCCTTCTCTTTTAACATATTAACATTAGATATACTACTATTGTGTTGTTTCATGTTATTAAAACAGTAAAAGTCCAGAGTTTAGTTGGAGATCACAGAAATCACAGTGCCAAGCAATAGGTAAATTTTCAGATAGACAGGCATGTTTAAAAATATGTTGGGTTGGGTATAAGAATCAAGTGATATTTGACCTCTGAGACTAATACTCAGAACATCCTCAGTGGCCTGCCAAAATATTTTCTTCTTTGTCTAAAGTAATTAGACTGGAAAAGGGGAAAGAGAGGGTACACTGCAGGTTCCAAGTAAATACCATCTTAATCTGAACAACCCATAAACTGCTCAACAGGAGAGATGGACCACAAATTATTAGTTATTTAATTTACTCATACCTAAGAAAAGTACCCTCGTACTGCTCCATGCAAGGCAATATAGAGGGCGCAAATGGGAGCCATAAACAAGAAGTAGGAAATGGGAATCTGGCTTTGTGGTTTAAGGAAGAAGATGGTACCCCTTGTTTGTCTGAAGATTGTGATTGGCTGGTTTGGATACCTCACAGAGATATTTTGGCTATGTCTAATTCTCAAGATAAAGAGGGTGGAGAATCAGCCTTCTTTGACTAGGGGACCTTAACTATGGGAACATAGTGGGCAAGGCAACTTGCCATTAGAACATTCAAGGTCCTCCATATTTTTTGAAGAGCCAGAGCACACATAATATCAGGCCTAAATTATAGTCTTTATACCATATATGCTAATGTTTTGTATTACATACTGTGGATATAATGGGATGATATATTTTGATGCAAAGTAAATTTATTATCAGCAAAGTCATTTTCACATTTTTTCTTATGGGAAATATTTTATACTGATCCAAATTTTAAATTTAAACTTGTTAACAAGTACTACTTGAAATAAAAATTCAGTTAACCCAAATTCAAGCATTTAGTGGTCACATGTTCACTTCAAGTGACGACAGCATAAAAAGTTAACTCAAAGTTAAGTTCTTAGGGTAGATAAAACAGAAACTAAAATTTGGTTCCAAATTTTTTAAAAGTAATAGTTATTTATATTTCTTGTATTGAATCATATGGCTAGCTAAGATAAGAGTGTAGAAATAGATACGTCCCTACAAGAAAAGATATTGAAGGAAACACATGCATATATTTGGAAGTCCAAATTAAAATTATGGAAAAATAATTTAGATGAAATGCAAAACTGAATCTTCCCTACTGAATTCAGAATTTTAATTCTAGCTTCTATGATAATAGCATCTTTGAAACGGTGCGTGTTCTCTGTACTTTAAGCCTATTCTTAGCAACAATTACAGCCTCTGGCATATATTCCTGTATGACATAAATGAAATTTATTCTATTCATTCATCCACTGATTCATTCAATTATCAAAAAACTTCTCCAATGTATTCCTTGTGTTGAATTGTGTGCTTTCTGATGGACTTAAGCAAGTCTGACATGTTTCTTTTGTATCCTGAAGTTTACATGGTGGTTGAGTATGACAGAAAATCAACAAATGAATAATTAAGGTACAGGAAAATATAGAGACTCATAAGGCACAATAAAGCCAATCAAGCAAGTTGACATACTACAGAAACTCTCTCTGAACAAAAGTCATTTAAACCAAGATATGAATAATTTGTGATGAATCAAATGTTAAGAGAGTTAATGATGGAAAGTAAAACCTGGTGGAAAGGGAAAAATTTGGAGAGAGAGAGAGAGAGAGAGAGAGAGAGAGAGAGAGAAGAGAAGAGAAGAGAAGAGAAGAGAAGAGAAGAGAAGAGAAGAGAAGAGAAGAAGAGAAGAGAAGAGAAGAGAAGAGAAGAGAAGTGAAGAGAAGAGAAGAGAGGGGAAAGGGGAGAGGGGAGAGGGGAGAGGGGAGAGGGGAGAGGGGAGAGGGGAGAGGGGAGAGGGGAGAGAGAGAAGGGAAGGGAAGAGAGGAGAGGAGAGGAGAGGAGAGGAGAGGAGAGGAGAGGAGAGGAGAGCCTGGACAGACTATCAGAAACTAAAGATTCCATGTGAGCCAGAGTGGGGCATTACAGTTTTCTATGGATGATCAGTGATTGTTTAAGTGCTAATTGGGCAAGAAAATGGCATGATTATAAAATGCAAAACTATTGCTGACTTCTGAAATGGAAAGTAATATATAGCATATGGGTGGAGGGATGACATCCGGGAGGATCGAGCCATTGCAAAAGATCTTAAAGGACATTTTTTGTGCAAATTAAATTAGGACGGGAGCTATGTGATGCTAGAAAAATGGAACATAAGGGAAGATTAAGGAAACTAAAAGTGATGTGAAATGGGTTCATTGTTGTCTTGGACTGTGAAATTTGTCTGAAGAAGAAATCTGGAAAGGAACAAATGGTTGTTTTATTCTTTTCTTTACTGGACACACTTTCCCTAGAGCTCTCGTTCTTCCACTTGTCTTTTGCACAGACTATAAATGGAATTCTGAAAATGAGAGGAAAATACTCTGCATAGTACTGCTCTCTAGGATTCTGCCTGGCTCTCACTTGCTCCTGGATTTTGATAGTAATAAATATCATCAATAAACAAGTTCTATCCCCTTCAAATTTTGCAAACTAATAACCTAATTTTTATTACCTCAGAATATGACTGGATATAAGGTCATTATTTATTTTTATTTATACTGGAGAATGAAACTTGGGCCATTGTACCTCTGAGCTATCCCCCAGTCCTATTTTATTTTTATTATGAAACAGGGTCTTACTAGATTGAGAAAAGACTCATTATTTGCTGAGGCTGTCCTCAAACTTGTGAACCTCCTGTCTTAGCCTCCTAAGTACCGGGATTACAGTTGTGTTCCACCATGTCACTGAGATAAGGTATTTAAAATTGTACTTAATTAAAATGAGATCTTTAGGGTAAGCCTAAATATAAAACAACTTGTGTCTTATTAGAAGAGGTTCAGGGGCCCAGCCCTAGCAGGAGTTGGGGGACCGCAAGCGGTGGGGTGAGGAGTTGGCAGTGTTCCAGGGAGAAACAGCACACAGACTCAATGGAGGGTAAAGCTACTCTATTTTTTATTTTTGCTCTCTCTACTTTTGGTTTTGGCAAGCATTTTACACTTTCTTTTTTGGCTAACTTTTACTCTTACAATTTTTTTTCAGAATTAATACATCAGTATATATACAAGTATATATACAAGTATAACTAATACATCAAGGCAAGGTGACAGATGGCCAGTTTCTTTTTTTAAGGGAAAATTTCCTCCCACAAGCAACCAAGGAAAAGATCAGAAGTTTATTATTAACTACTAATGCAATATCATAACAATATCCTATAATAAGCATTAAATTGTCTGATTAATGTGTGTGTGTGTGTGTGTATATATATATATATATATATATATATATATATATATATTTTTTTTTTTTTTTTTTTTGTATTTTTATTTGGAAACAGGGTCTCTTAATCCAGGGAGGCTGGCTTCAAACCTAAGCGATCCTCCTGTCTCCGCCTCCCAAGCGCGGGGATTAAAAGTGTACATGCCCTGCTATATCATTGTTTTTTAATTAATAGGCACTACTAAGGAGAGGAACATTTTATGCTTTCCCATGTCCCAAGGCTGTGCCTGGTACCCATCTATTTTGCTGCTGTCCACATACCCAGTGTACGACCAAAGGGGTAGGGTTACTGGGGGGTCAGTAGGCACTCTACCATAGCCTACTTCTGATTACATATGCTGGCCTCCCAGAACTCATAACAGTAGGAACAGCTTGTCTTGGCTCTGTTTTAGGTTTATTGTTAATATTAGTTTGGAAAATGCCTGGGGAGGATCAGTTGCTTTTAAGGCTTGTTTTGATTATTGTCTGAGTCTTTATAAAATTTTTTGTTAACTCGGTCATTAACAACAAGTCTCAAGTACCTTTTTGTTAACAAGGCCAATTTCAAGAAATCCCAAAATACCCATGTCTAATACTGTTCCCCAGAAGGAGACGCTGCGCGCCCATTCCTGGGAATGTCTGCTGTGCAGCATTCTTGCTAAAAGGAGCCTTGCTAAATTTTAGACTGGGAAGAAGGCGTGGCAAAGAGGAAATTTTAATACAGACTCGAAAGACAGCGTGAGGATAGTGGGACAAGTTGGTTGCCTAAGCCAAGAAGAAAGATATAGAAAAGATCTTTATCTCAAGGCCTTCAGAATGAACCAGTCCCGCCAAAAACTTTAGCCTGAATTTTAACTCACAATAGTGAGGGAATACATTTCTATTACTTAAGACATCTAGTCTTTTGTACTTTGTTATGGAAAACCTAGAAAACTGATATACCATTCCCATGAACTTTAAAGGTACACAACAAGCTTTATGTATTTAAATGGAATCCAGGCTGTTGCCAAAGAAATAAAATAAAATAAAACAAAAATGTATTTCTACCTCCCTGGTTGCCAATGACTATCAATTACCCTTCCTCTACAAACACTGTAATTTTGCAATCAAATACAGTGGTATTTGTCCTTTTGACATATGCACAATAGCATATCTTTATTTATCAAGGAAATAATTGTTAATAGAAGCTGTCAGTTGTGTAAATCTTTTTTTGGGGGGGTGGTACTGGGGGTTCCTGGAAGCCCTTCTAGCTCCGGGCTACACTCCCAGACTTATTTGTTATATATTTTTATTTGGAAACAAGGTCTTTTAAGCCAGCACAGCTGGCTTTGAACCTGTGAGATCCTCCTGTCTCGGCTTCCCAAGCACAGGGATTACAAGCGTGTGCCATCATGCTTGGCTCAGTTGTGTGAATTTTAACATTCTTTTATTTGGTAGAAAAAGGCTGACAAGTTATGGATATCTCCAATTTTTGAATAATTAATGAATAAAGAAATATTAAAATTTGTAAATCCTCAGAGGACTCTATTTGTCCTTTTTCCTATATGAAATTTCTGTTTCTGTGGGATTGTTTTTCTGTGAATAGTACATGTATTAATATTTCTTTTCTAGTTCTCCTGTTCTCAGACCTATTACCTATTATGTAACGTCTTGTTTTATAGACATTTCTTGGCTTGATTAACCCATTTCTACTCTGTGTAATAAGGAAAAAGCAGAGCTTTCTGGTATCTAGATAATATGAATTGCCTTGAATATGAGAAAGCTCAATTGAAACCATTAGGGAAAGATTGCAAAGCAATTCTGGGAGAAAAGACAAACTATAAGTCTATATGATAGATATACTATCTTCCTTGTACCCAGATTTGCCTTGAAATCAGTAGTATACATCTTTTTTGTCAATAACGCATGTAAAATAACACCACAGAAACGCTGACACTTGAGCCAAACATGCTGGTGCAAGCTTCTAATGCCAGTACTTGGGAGCTGAGACAGGAGGATCAAAGGTTTGAGGCCAGCTTCAGCTACTTAGTGAGGCCCTCCACAAATTAATGAGATCCTGTTTCAAAACAAAGAATAAAAAATAGTGCTTGGAGTGTGGCTCAGAGGTAGAATGCTCCTGGGTTTAATCCCTTGTACCACACACACACAAGAAAAGAGAAACATTAATACTTTATGATTATAAATATTTTCCTAGCTTTAATTAAAATAAAAAATAGAAATATAAATCACTGTTGTTCTAACCATTAATATTGAACTACTCATGAATTTGAAAATATAACTTAAAATGATATTTGATTCTCAATAAACAATATTAAAGAAAAATGTGAAATTCAGATGATGTGTATTTCTCTAGACGTGTCTCACTGTATACCAGTCTTCATGAAGCAATATTACAATGTTAATATGCATTTGGAGCTATAACATTGTACCATATTTAATAAAATGAGATAAAACTAAAACCTTAACATTGAGATTATTTGCATAACAATATCTTCAGTATTCAAATGTTTACTGAAATAATCTCAATAGTTGAAAATTATT
This sequence comes from Muscardinus avellanarius, assembly GCF_963383645.1. Taxonomy (NCBI): domain Eukaryota; kingdom Metazoa; phylum Chordata; class Mammalia; order Rodentia; family Gliridae; genus Muscardinus; species Muscardinus avellanarius. The sequence goes on along the minus strand of NC_137786.1, from coordinate 20,235,274 downwards.
TAATTATATGCCCTTTATTTTTAGGCTATAGTAGGTAAAACATGGCCATTTCAAGGGTATTTAAACCTGATGTTGTAAGACATGAAAACATAAAAAATGACTGTCCTGGTTAAAAACATTAATTCAGTTTCCTGCACACTGGGGGAATATCAAACCAGGTAGGGCCAAGTGAAGAAGCCCCGGGGTCAGCTGGACGGCAGAGAGAGTAGGAAGAAAAACGTGTTCAAAATAGTCCTTTTGGAAGTCTTTGTGGTTGTTTTTTCTGCAGGAAGAAATGTGAGGTGAGGTGAGTAGCTAAAGAATTGGCTACTTTGAGTAATTTTGGCAGGTTCTGGGGCATAGAAGCTATTCTTTACTAGCTGGTACAGGGCCTTTGGGTGATTAGGGCAGGTGTATAGTGGCCTAGGGTTTGAGAGCTCAGAAAATGGTTGAGGGTATTGCCTCTAGACTGGTTTGTTTGTTTATGCAAGAAATGGACATTCCCATGGAATTTTTTGATATCCCTAGAAATTGGCGAATCCTATGAGGTCAGCAATCCCCACAGTGAAAAAAAAAAAGCATGAGAATAATAAAAACAAATTAACATAACTAATACAAGAGCATTCATTTGACTTCTCTAATGAAAATAGTAATTTTAAATATATATGCATATATACACATATTAACATTTATAATTTTTAAGTTACCACATTGGAAAATTTAAAACAAATAATGGTAAAGTAAATTGGCTCCCATAGAATAATGGAATACATACATTTTTTTAAAAAAATATGCCATATTAGCCATAGAAGGCCATCTACTTAAGGTTTAAACGACTAAGTCATTTTTATTGCATAATTTAAAAGTAATGAAGGATGAGCAGACAAAGAATATCGTCAGATTTTATTTGAAGACTTACTTAGGTGTCAGTTTCTGTACTTTTCTATATCAGGTATGTCAAATCATGTTAAATCAGAGCACCAGAATTCTATGTTTCTTTGTTACAAGGCACTTTCTTCTGAGTTACACCATTCCCAGTTCCAGAATATCTTACATAAATTTGCCTTTGCCATTACTACTTTACTCTGATAGATGTTGTATCAAAATAAATCATTGAAATCAGTTGACTTTTATATGGAGACATGTCTCTTATATGAAATACATATAATGGATTTATGTAACTATTCAAACTTACAATTTGGTTAATAGATAAGGTTTTGTATCTGGGCTTTTATACCAAAATGAATTCCTGTTTTTGTATGCTCACAAAATGCATCATTGTTAGTGGAGGATGTTTGCTTGAATATTTGTATGTACATGAATGAATGTGCAGGTGTGTAGTTTTGCTAGTCCTAAGTTAAGTGATTCTTACTCTCTTCAATTGTGTAATTATTTTCTTTGCCACGAATCACTGAAAAATATTTCTCGATATACTGTTTTTATTTCTAGTGTATATATATATATATAATATATGATATAAAATATTCATAATATATATATGTATATATATATCACTATGATAAATATCCACAACTATTAGGCTCAGTGTTTGACTTAGCTTTATGTTTTTGTTTATTTTGAAATTTTTTTGAATATTTAAAGAACTTTATTAGAAAGATAGAAATACAAAGGGTAGATACAGCTCCATACCAGACTGGCATGGAGTAGTGACTCGAATGAATACACACTAATTTGAATTTTTAATACATTTTTTATTTTTATGTTAATAATATTGAAAATGACAAACATACAGACTGTGCTTACTGCCCTCTTAGCCCCCCACTTTCCCTTACCCCCCAACCATGAATGTCCAGGTTAACCATGTTACATTCATACTTTTACACCTATTCGAATGTACCTCCTCCATTAATCAATCTCAGCCTTCTTCCTCTTCTACCTTTCTGTTTTAGCTTTGCTGAGGTTTCTTCTTCATTATCTGGAGTCCTACTGGTATTTCTGATACTCCCTAGTTTGGGCATATTAGAGAAAACATATGTCCCTTCTCTTTCTGTGCTTGGCTGATCTCACTTAACATAGTATTCTCCAGGTCTTTCAAACAACCCTGTCGAGAAATGGGCACCTGAATTGAGTAGACACTTCACAAAAGAAGAGATAAAAATGGCCAATAGATACATAAAGAAAATGTTCAACATCATAAGCCATCAGAAAGATGCAAATTAAAACTACTCTGAGATTCCATCTAGCCCCAATCAGAGCAGAAAGCATAAAGATGTCAAATAACAACAAATGCTAGCAAGGATGTGGGAAAAGAGGAACTCTTTTACACTGCTGGTGGGAGTGCAAACTAGTTCAGCTGCTATGGAGATCAGTGTGGAGATTCCTTAGAAATGTGGGAATGGCCAGGCATGGTGGTGCACGCTTGTAATCCCCGCGCTTGGGAGGCAGAGACAGGAGGATCACACAGGTTCTAAGCCAGCCGCGTGCGCTGGCTTAGGAGACCCTTTTTCCAAATAAAAATGTAAAAATAGGTCTGGGAGTGTATCCTGGAGGTAGAAGGGCTTCCAGGAACCCCAGTACCACCAAAAAAAAAAAAAAAAGAAGAAGAAGAAAAAAAGAAATCTGGGAATGGATCCACCATATGATCTGGCTATACCACTCCAGGGTATCTTTCCAAAGGGGTTGAAATCAGAAAAGTACTGTAACATATGCATAGCCATGTTCATAGCAACAATTTTTGTAATAGTCAAAATATGGAACCAACCTATATCTCCATCAACAAATGAATGGATTTCAAAATTATGGGAAATGCACACAATGGAATTCTACTCAGCTATAAAATAGAACAAAATCTTGTAATTCGCAAGAAGATGGAAAGACCTGGAGAACATTATTTTAAATTTTTAATGTATGTCCTTGTATCTGTTGCTGTCTTTGTTCTTGGGTTTTATTTCCTTTCATCTGGCAACTAAATTACAGCAATTTCTTTTTATTGAATTCAAGATATCCCTGCTCTTTTTGTTTTCAACATTCATTATTAGTCTGCATGATCATGTGATTTACATTTTTCTCATTTATCACTTTATTTTCCACTCTACACTATAAATGTCTGTTCTTGCTTTGGTTGTAAGGTCAAAAATGCATACATTTAACTCAGTATGTATTTATTGTGGACACATTTATGGTTTGTCCAGGGACCTGACACTTTTTGACATCAAACTGAGGTCACATGATACTTGTACACATTTGACTTCTCTGAACTTCAAGGTTTAAATGTGGAAATTGGATAAATAATGAACACATTACTGTACAGTGATTTTGTGTCCTCGTGTGTCATCATAATTACCCATAATATCTACATTTGGTTTTAAGTAAGCCTTTTCAGAACTGCACCCCAAGAATTATTGGTCAAAATTATTGGTTATCTATTATCTCTTTGCCTCATTTTCAGATTAAAGCACATTTTTACTTGTCCCATTTATTTATATTATGAATATATACCATCTTTGGGGTGTCTAAAATGTTCATCTGGACAGCAAATGTGATAATATTTGTTAATGAGTGATGATTATTTTTAAGGCCAAAATGTACTGAAGGAACTATTGTAGGACATGGGAAGAGATTATTTTCAGGGACTAGGATGAGAACTATGTTCAGTCCAGGTGTGATGGTGCATGCTTGTAATTACAGCCTTTGAGAGGCTGAGACAGGAGGATCAGGGTTTGCAGACAGCCTCAAATACTTAGTGAGGCCCTTTGCAACTCAGTGAGACACTGTTTTAAAATAAAGGATAGCTATACATGTAGTAGCTCAGAGTTAGAAGTCCCTGGATTCCCTCTACTGAAAAAAAAACTGTATAGAGGAGAAGAGAGGATGGACACAAAACAAGTATGAAGAGGGGAAATATGGCTTTTACTGGATCAATCACTAGCAGAGGTCTGATGAAGAGAGGCTGAGGGCAGGTGTGGGGCTGCAGCTATGTGAAGTTCTCAGTGATGGGAGTCCCATCTCATTGGTGCTGCTATACTGGAGGTCATTCTGTTTAAAGTTCCCCACCCCAGTGCTTAAGGAATTCTAATACTGAACAAGAAGTGCTCATTGCATATTGCTGCTTAGGGGGAATCTATTCTTGTTGCACTGATATCCATTTAGTGAGTGTTTTTTTTTAATATTACAAAAGTATAGAGAAATGAAGACAAAAAACCCATGTGTATTGGCTTTGTTATTTGGTTATGATTATTTTTTTGTAGCTAAGGTGTCTTCCACTATTTCCTAGAAAACTATAAGATGATTTTTCTGTCTTTTATATGTTTTCTCAGTCCATGTGAACATGATTTGAGCTAAAATTTAATTTAAAACTACATTTTAAAATTATGGCCAAAGACACCAGGAAAAAATTGATTAAAAAATACAGAAACAGTCAGGGTTTCTTTTAATGCAAATAATTGCTGAACAAAACATGGATGGTTTAACCCTATGATAGCAAAAACAAAAACATAAGAATAGAGGAATGAACCAATGCTTTCATGTGCTTTCAAAGTTTACAAATTATTTTATGAATAAGAGAAATAATTGATCAATTACTTAATAAACAATATTCATCTTGAGTATTTTCATTGAAATGTCTATGATGTACATTGCTTTTACCTTCATTACAAAAATGTAAACTTTTTTTGGAGGTAGACTGCTTTTTTAAAAATTTTTATTGGTGCATTGTATTTATACATTATAATGGGGTAAAAAGCTTGTGTACACAAAAATGCACACATCACCCAGCCAGCCCCCACCAAGTCTCCACCCCACTCCTTCCATCCCATGCTTGGCTTAGTGGTTGACTACGATATGAATAAGTACATCATGTGCTTTAAAGAGTTTCCTTCTCCCCCTCACCCATCCCTACAGTTAGGCTGCCTTTTTGCTCCTCTTGAGGATCCCCTTTATAACCTGGAATTCCTCCTATGACCCATTTCACCTTAGCTTTCACATATTAGGGAAAGCATCTGATTTCTTACCTTTTGCAACCAGCTAATCTCACTTAGCATAATATCATCCAGTTCCATCCATTTCCCTGTAAATGCTGCAATTTGATTTTTTTATGGCTGAGCAAAATTCCATTGTGTATATATCCCACAGTTTTGTAATCCATTCATCTGTTTATGCACATCTTGGCTGATTCCATAGTTTGACAACTGTGAATTGTGTGACTATGAACATAGATACACATGTATTAGTTTGGTAGTTTGGTTTCCTTTCTTTTGGGTAGATACCCAGAAGTGGTATTCCTGGATTGAATGGTAAATTTGTTACCATTCTTCTGAGGATTCTCCATATTGTTTTACAAAGTGGTTTCACTATTTTGCAATCCCACCAACAATGTTTTAGAGTTCCCACTTCTCCACATCCTCACCAGCATTTGTTGTTGCTTGTGTTTTAAATGACTGCCATTCTAGTTGGGGTAAGGTGAAGTCTCAGGGTAGTTTTGATTTGCATCTCTCTGATTGCCAATGATATGGAGCATTTTTTATACATTTATTGGCCATTTGAATTTCTTCTTTCATGAAGTGCCTATTTAGTTCGCTTGCCCATTTTTTGATTGGATTTTTTTTTTTTTTTTTAGTGTTGAGTTTCTTGAGTTCTCTGTAAATTCTAGATATTAGTCCTCTACTGGAGGAGTGGTTGTGAAAATCTTCTCCCATTCGGTTGGCTCTCAATTGAGGTACTTGACAGTTTCCTTGGCTGTACAGAAGCACTTCATTATCATGCAATCCCATGTATTGATTAGCCTTTTAGTTTCTTGTGCCTTTGGGTTCTTGTTGAGAAAGTTTTTATCTGTGCCTATGTGTTGCAGTGTTGGACCTATGCCCTCTTCAAGGAGCCTCAAACTCTCTGGTCTAATTTCCAAGATTTTCATCCATCTTGAATTGACTTTTGTGCAGGGTGAGAAAGTGTGATTCATTTCCAGTTTTCTGAATATGGTTAACCAGTTTTGCCAACACCATTTTATTATAAATGTTCCAAAACAGTAAGACAGTTAAAAGTTTATTTCAACTAAAAATCTTTTAGCCAGATGTGGTAGCATACATCTGTAAACACAATACTTGTGAAGCTGAAATAAAAAGTATATATATATATCACAAGTTCAAGGACAGCTTAAGCAATGTAGCAGGACTCTCAGCAACCCAGTGAGACCTTATTTCAAAAAAAAAAAAAATTAAAAAGGGCTGAAGATATAGTTTGTAGGTGAAATGTCCCTGGGGTCAATCTCTCTACTACCACAAGAACATAAATAAATAAGTAAATAAATAAATAAATAAAGCTTAAATATTTAAATATAGGTATAAAATGCCCTTTTAAAATTGCAGTCCTGTATTTTCATGTAAGTTAAAAAGAGGAAACATATACATAATTAATTTGAATAAGCATATTAATGGTGTATGAACAATATTAATGGTGTACAAATTGCTAGAATTTGTATAAATTTTCATGAAGGTCACATGTTCTACCAGTAGGTAGGATGACAATAAATTTCTATTTCTTTATCCTCTGTGTTTATGGTATTCTTTGTACTTTGATTGCGCTGACATCTCTATGCTGATTACGTCTACAATATTATTTAAAAATAAGTTTATGGGGAGAGAGCTGAGGGAAAGCTCATCCAGTACTGTGTGCATGTATGTCATTAGCATCATGAACTATATTGTGATGTAAGACTATAATGCACAAATAAAAGCATAAAAAGTAAGTTTATTTTTATTCTCTGAAAGTCTTCTCAGGTTCTAAGATAAAGTACATTTTAATGCCATCATTTTAAGTTCAAGATAATTAGCTACCCTTCCATATTCATCATTTGTAATATACATGGGTATCTTGATTTTATTATCATCTCCAGATCTTGAACAGAAAGACTTTAACAAGCCTGCATGGTGGTGCAGGCTTGCAATCCCAGTACTTGAGAGGCTGAGACAGGAGGATCACAGGTTCATAGCCTGCCTCAGGTACTTAGTGAGGTCCTCCATAACTTTGTAAGACCCTGTTTCAAAATAAATAATAAAAAAAAAAATAGGGATGAGGTGTAGTTCGGTGGTAAATGCCCCTGAGTTCAGTCTCCAGTACTGTGAAAAAAGACCTAAACACAATAAAGAAAATATTTTTGGCTCTAAATTCATTTAGATTTGGGCATATATAATTTATATAATTTTATAGCTGTATATAATTTCCTAAATAGCATTCTCAAAATTATTATTTTTTCAAATAAACATTGTGATCATGCTTTTAAGTTCTACCTATGGAATTTTTCCCTTTATGACAAAAAAACTGTTGATATAATGTTGATAGAAAAAAACTGCTGATAAAATTTTCAGTTGATAGAAAAAATTGTTAATAGATTAAATATTGTTTTAGCAAAAATGTATTATATGATACATAATTTTGTGTTTAACAAATTATACATACATTTTGGAAACCTCAAAACATGCTAAAGGAGGAAAAATGATAGTAGGTATCACTCAGGACCATCCAAAAATGATGACATTTCTACCATTGTTTCTTTCTATTTTCTGTGATTTAAATTTAGCGACATTCCATGACATATTTTAGATAAATTGCCAGCTACATAAACATTTTTTGTTTGACAAAGTTTGTTTCTGAAGTTTTGAATTCCTTCTTCTATGGCTCCTGACATCTGGTACCCTCCCTCATTCTACTTTCTATATCCACTTTGTGTCTGAACAGGACAAGTTCAAGTCTAAGTGTTCTGCATATCTGTCCCCTCTGCCAGTAAAGTTTTCTAGCTGCTGTTCACAAAGCTCATTCCTCACTCTATTTAGATCTCTGTTCACGGTTCCTCATCAAAGAGTTCTTTCATGACCAGATAGTCTTAGAATCCCAACCCTAGCCACTATCCATGGCCTCCCATGACTTGCTTCTTTGTTTTGTTTCCTTTACATTACATGACTATGGTAGAAAATAATCTTCATAAGAACAGAAGTTTTGTCTACTGCACTATTCCCAACACCTAGTATAGCTCTTGTCACAGAGTGGGTGTTTAGTAAATAATTACTGAAAGAATAATGAATATATTTCATTGTCAATGTTTATATAAATTCTGCTTTATTTAGATTATAAGAAACTTGAGGCAAGAGTACTGTTCTAAATTTCTGTGCATCTATTCCCAGACCTTGAGTGAAGACTTAACATAGCAAAAATATCAACATGGTACAATCTCAATCAATGGTCACATTTTTCAAAATCTTTTTTTTTGTTAAGCCTCTTCCTTCATTCCTTCCTCCCTCCCTCCCTCCCTCCCTCCCTCTCTCTCTCTCTCTTTCTCTTTCTTTCTTTCTTTCTTTCTTTCTTTCTTTCTTTCTTTCTCTCTCTCTCTCTCTCTCTTTCTTTCTTTCTTTCTTTCTTTTTTTTCTTTTCTTTTCTTTTCTTTTTTTTTATTATGGCACTGGGGATGAAGTCCAGAGGCATTATAGCTGTGAGCTACACTCCCAGCTCTATTTTATTATTTTTATTTTTAAAACAAAGTCTCTCTAAGTTGAAGGTGTATGTAAACCTGTGATCCTCCTGTCTCAGCCTCCCAAGTACTGGGATTTCAAGCCTGTGTCATCATACCTGGCTGCCTTTTTATTTATTTTTAAGTATCACTTTAAAAACCTTTTACACATTCAGAAGAACAAATTGAAGAGAAAGATGTGTTGTTGCATATGTGTATATTGTATGTACTTTCTGAAAGTCATCAGATAGTTTTTAAAGAAAGTTGGATGAAGTACCAGCTAAGCAAATGGAGCATTAAATTGACAGAGGGTGTCCATCACTAAAAGAACACTGGCCATAAGGATGAATTGACTGAATTAGTGTGGACATTTTATGATGGACATATATCAATTCATCACCTTACAAGGTGAAAGGTATTTGTTGGGAAAAATCCCTGACACAATGATATTTATTACCTTGGTAGAAATTTGATGATGGCATATAAGCCTGACATATAACAGGGAATAAGAAAGATGGTATATTCAAATGAACTTCTTTTAATATCTTCGTACTACTCTTGTGTTGAGTGAATTAAACCTTAAAACTAAGAATTTGCCTAAACTGGGCTTCGTTTAAAAAACTCTGATGTAATGTAGAAACTTACTACTTGTTATACATAATTTTATAAGAAGAATGTGAATTCAGTTATATGCAGGACAAATTTAAGATAACAGATTTGCTATAAAAATGTTTTCCACAGATTGTAGCAAAGTTTTATTTTTCTGTCATAAAGACATGTAGAAAGACATAACGCTTTCTTCATTGAATTGGAGATTTTTTTGGACAATAAATCTAGGCAAGTGGAGCCAGAGGAGTAAATGACCAGATAACACATTGAGCATCATTTTAGATATTTTACAGATTCTGTGGATAAACAAAATTAACTTATCTTCTGTGTGAATCATTGATACTGCTTCTTTCTGAAACTGATATTACTTACGTGAAATACAGAAGCCTAGTAAATGAGATCTAGCCTTAGTGTTTCAGTGACTATTCTCTCATTTTACATTTTTAAGGTTCTTTTTGTTAGGTTATTTTCCTTAATAGTCCCTATTTCAAAAAAAATCAAGGTTTTATGGATAATCCTTGTTTATAAAATTTTCATAGGCTTCATTGATTTTGTTTCATTTTCCCTTGGTCCATGATCCATATTTATTTATTTAATCTTTTATTGATGTACAATTGACATACAAAAATCTGCATGCATTTAATGAATACAATCAGATAGATAGCATATCTCGCAATCTCAAAGTTTCCTAATGTCCCTTTGTTTGAAAAGAGTTAATATGAGTTCCACTGTCTTAACAGTGTTTGTAGTTGTGAAGCAGAGGATTGTTAATTATAGGCATTATATCCTACAATGGATCTTTAGGAAATATTCATTATTTCTTACTGATACTTAATAACCATTGAAGACAAACTTTATATTTCATTATTGTGCTGTTCCCTCTTATAAGTTGGACAATTTTGGGTATCTCATGTAAGTAGAACTTGCAGTATTTGTCCTTCTGTGACTGGCTTATTTCACTTAGCATAATATCGATACTCCAAAGATTATCCATGTTGTTGCAAATAGCAGAGTTTATATTTTATAAGAGAGAAAAATATTATTGTGAGCATATAGAAAGTCTGTGTGTGTGCCACACTTTCTCAACCCACTGTCTGTTGGTATACATTTAGATTGTTTCCATATCTTGATTATTGGGTGAAATTATGCAATCAAAAAGGTATCAAAATGTATCTCTTTCATATCTTGACTTTCTTTAGATATTCTGTACCCAAAAGGGAGGATACTAGATCATATGATAATTCTATTTTGTGGAAAACTACTATATTCCATAGTGTCTACATCAATTTTTATTATCACCAATACTATTCAAGTGTTTCTATTTCTCCTCATCCTTGCCGACATTTATATTTTCTCTTTTTTGTAATCCTTACATAGCTGAGGTAATATATGAATATAGTTTTCATTCCCAACTCAATATTGTCAAAAAGTAAATTTAAATAAGCTGGAACAACACTAAATATGAACAAAATAGATAACAGATAATGTTATCTGAAAAATCATAACTTTAATTTTTATTATAGTGCATAGCCAATGAAGACTATGTAACAAACTTTATCTTGAGTGATAAAAATAAATCAGAAAGAAATATGCTTATAAGTGATTTCTTACTGGAATAAGACTTGCATTTCATTCTTTAAAATATGGCATTGCATTTTAGAAAAATTTGCACCCATTTTGCAAATACAGACAATCTGTTTTGAAATGATAAAAGAGAACTAGGATGACTCTTGGATCTGTGCTGTTATTCCCAAGGCTCTATTTTCTTTCACTCTGTCCTGGTCTAGGAGCTTTGACATCAGCTTTGGCACCAGAGCCCTCTAAGTCAGTTCTTAGTGATCATCAGCATCACTGGAAACTAACACATATTTTTATTAAGTTTAAGACTGTAAACATTAAGCAATAATCACAAAATTGAACTCAACATGTATTTTCTTTTTTTATTGAAAATAAATGATATACCTTTCAAGATGTATTTTCAAAGTACTGGTTTCTTCTGGTAAAGTCTGATGAAAAAGAAACCTTTTTTTTCTAGAAGAAAATATGATGCCTTAGAACTAACTTAGCAAGGTAACAACAGCAAGGTCATTTCAAAGAATAGATTTTTAATGACATTTAATTTATGGATAAACTATACTAGTGTGGTTTTAGTTTTAAAACTTGTAATCATTAGTAAATTTTGCACCAACTTTGTTCTCCTGATATTTTTTGTTTATACTAGTATCAGGAGAACAAAGTTGGTGCAAAATTTACTAATAGTTACAAGATTTAAAACTAAAAAATTTCCTTAGCTGCTAGAGTCAATGAATTACCTCACCATTTTTTAAGAGAAAGCTAAAAGTATTATTTTCAATTACTTGAAAAAGAAGGTGATAAAGGACATAATAATTTTGTGGGGACTATTCAAAGCTAGTGATGATAAGCTAAGAATTTACTGTGTTTATCTTTGGCTTTGCATTTTAGTTCTCCTTATACTGTAAATGAGGCAGTAAATACATATAATAAGCCACAGAAATTAAAAACAAAAGGCAAACAATCTGAATTATATTTCAAATATTAATATTTTATATATTTTGTTTAAAATTGTATTGGAACAATATAATTATACATCATAATATGATTCAAAGTGATAGTCTCCTATAAGCACACAACATCTCTTGGTGCATGTTCCTCTGCAGCCCATGTATTAAATAAATATTTTAATTTTTACTGGAACATGATTTTCAGTTTTCTTTACAGGAGGCTTATGTCATTATTCATCTTCTAGTAGATATATAACTAAAGAAAAACTTAGCCTGGCATGGTGACACCATTTTGTAATTGCAATATTTTTATGTCTTGAGACAGAAGGATTGAGGTTTGAGGACAGCCTCAGCTACATAGTGAGGCCCATTGCAACTCAGTGAGACACTGTTTCAAAATAAAGAATGTAAAATAGGGTTGAGTTTTAGCTTGGAGGTAGAACACCCTGGGTTCCATCCCCAATACTGCAATAATAATAATAATAATAATAATAATAATAATAATAATAATAATAATATTTTAAGTGGTCACATTTAGCCCAAAACTTTTCAGGCACCACCAAAATGTCTCTGTTCAGGTTATCAGCTTAAGTCCACACATTGTTGGACACTCATTCTGCAAATTTCATAATAAATATTCTTTCCCCAGAGTCCTTCCATGGAGCACATTCCTCTGTATGTATTCTTGGTTTTCACAGGGTACCTGCAGCAGGTCTAACTCATAAAGTCTATTCATGAGCATCTTCTTTCAGTGCCTACTTTTCCCTCAACCTGCTAGCTTGTTTGTTCAGAGACCTTATCACTATTCAATAGGAAGCGAGCAAACGGCATAGTAAGGGACACTTAGTAAGAGTTCGGTTACTTTTTCTATTACAACATGTTAAAAAAGTATTTGTTAAAATATGCCAGGGACTATACTGGAATTGAGAATACAAAGATTAAAAAAACAAGATTTACTTTTTATATAAAGGGAACAATATATCAGAATACAGATTATAAAAGTGAGGCAAGGGAAGCTTATATTTTGAAGAATGTTAATTACAGCCAATTCTGTGCTTAAAAACTGGATGAGTTGGAGGAGAAAGATGGCTAGTCACTCCATCAGGAAAAAATAAGAAATCATAAGAGATGTTGTGAATATTATGTTTATAATGAAGTATAATTTTATTTTATTCTAAAGTTTCATCGGAAACAAGAAAATGTTCACTGTAAGCATCTTCCTCAATACCAGAGCACAAATGGTTCTGTCGATCCTTATATCTGAAGTAAGAACCTATTGTGCATGGTGGCTTTTCTTTTTCATGTATATAGATAATGACTTCTGAATCACTTCATAAAAAATAAGAAACAAAAGCATAAAAATGCTGTACTTTGAAATATCAATGTAGCTAATTGGATTTATACCATCATTCTCTATGGTAAAGGGTAAATAGCCATTTTTTCCACTTACATTCTTCTCTTACACCAGAAATGACCTTTTAAAATGATCTAACTGATATTATCTGTCTTAAAACTTTTAGAAAAAAGAAAAAATAATAATAACCAGATTGAGGTTTGAGATATATATGATTTATTATATTACTAAATGGTACAGTCTGTGATTTAAGTCTATAATTAACAATAAATGGGGCTTTCTCTTCCCTACTTATTTTCAATATATCTAGTTGACCTATCATTTAAAGCAGAGCAAAACTTTTAGGTTCTGACACAGAAGTTAATTCACTATCACGAGATATTTGTTCTTAATATTATTTATTTTAATACTTTGCCGGAAGTAGCTAAATTGTACTACTCTACTTGAACATGCAATAGTCTCAGTTTTGGTCAATATATTAAGCCGCTAATGATTATTTGTTAGATTGTGTTAGATCATTTTCTTTCAAAAAATAGCTGACTAAAATTATTTCTGAACTGGATATTTAAGGTAAAAATGATGAATGAAAATTTTATTGTTAAAAACAAATGAATGAAAATTTTCTTGTTACTTGCAGTTTTCAAAAATTATTTTATTTATTTATTTATTTTTAAATTTTTGTCTGTGCCTTGTAATCATACAACTTAATGGGATAAAAAATGGTGGAGACATACTAAAATTTACACTTTAATTTATCCTTCTTTAGGAACACTTACAAAGTAATAGTGAAATTCTCATGGAATATATGTATAAAGTCCACTACTTAGATGAGATGTGCCCTTTGCTGTTTAAAAGAATATGACTTTATTTAGAAAATCACAAGAGATACAAATGATAGTGAACAGATTAATTCATTTTTATACCTATCTAGGCCCTAAGCTTTCTCACAGGAGAGGGTTTGTGAATGTGATTTAAATAAGAAACTTATTTATTATCTTTGCAGCACCAGTTATCAAGAGTGTAGGTGAAAGGTGAAACACAAGACCTTTTTGCCCATGGGGATTTTGTTGTTGGTTTGTTGCTGTCAGTTTGCTTTTTAGCATGAGGTTGGTCCAATAGTATTTGGTCCAATATTACTAGGGATATATGTCCCCAAAGGCAATGTCTGTGTGTGCTCTGTGTGCTTGTTCTTAAGAGTGCACACAGGCCAGGCCCTGTGTGTGTGCGAAAGGATTGAGATGCATAAATACAGACTATTGGTTCTTCAGGTATAAGAAAAAAGGCCTCTTGCTGGGTCTTGTATGCAATTTTTTATAAAACACCTTAATACCTAACTCTACCATCATGAATCTGTCATCTTCCCCAGTCTTCAAAATAACTGTTTAAAAATCTTTGTAGGGAACCACTTAAAATTAGAGACTATATCATCTTTAATACAATCTAAAATTTCTATACAGTGCAGTGTGCCTTAGAGTGTTACATTCATACTATATACAATTTTGATGCATAGGTTTAAAAGTATTTTCTTTAAGTTAGATTATAAAAAATTATCATTTCAATCTATTAATATGTTACATTTTTGTGTAGTATTCTGTAGAGTTAAATACATTGATTATACTAATAGTAACTGCTTATCATTTATTATCAGTTTGGTTTCACCACTTGCAATAATATCAATTGTAGTTAACAGCAGTAGGAATAGTGAAGTTGAAAAATTGAGAGATTTTACAAGTAACAGTGAAATTAAGTATTATTAATTTATTATATTTCAAAGGAAGAAGAGCCCTACATGATTATTTTTAAATGATGAAGCAAATGCTTTTTTACAATGTGAATTTCACATTTAATTTAAATTGGTATTTTCCTTAAATTGTATTTAATTATAAAGATTAATAAGAATAGGAGGTATCATTTAACAAATATAAACTATCCTATTTCTCTTTTCCTTAAAGATCTGGAAGCCAAGTAATTTTTATAAGAAGACTAATTTTTAAATCTCTGATATACACACATCGCTAGCCCTTTCATATAAGTATAGGAGCATATGGAAATTAATATCATAGCTAATAAAAAATTAAGAATTTTCAAACAGGGTTGGTAAATAGCTGATAGTCACACTGCTAAATACATAATATCAATCTCTTTTTACCTCAAGTTTCTATTAGAATAGATAAGTAAAACAGTTATATGAAGGGAGGCATAATTTGGAAAGCAATTATACAGATGATGGCTTAAATTTTTTCATAAAATATACTAGCTAGGGAATTAACATTTAAATGGAAGTCAGTTTTTACGTTACTATTTTTATTAATATAGTGAATGCTCAGGGGAAAGCATTCTCTAGAAAAATTTATGAGTGATTATAAAATCTTATTTGGCAAGGCCAGGTAAATTAAAGTTAATATAGCTTCTAGTTTTAAAAGTGATATGAAATTTACATTTAGAATATTTTTCTTGGTAAATATTACATTTTCTGGGTAGTTTTTAAACTATAATACATGCCTTTAAAGATTAAAATTCAATTTCTTAGTTTTGAAATAAAAGGATTTAGGGAAAGCTGAAAAAAATAGTTTAATGAAAGAATTATAAAGACATTTTCTTATATGTTAGAGAAGGATTTAACCTGACTCTACATTTCAGTTAGTATCACAGTGAATCAATTATCAAAGATACTATATTTACATATTAAATATATTATTATGCATCCCCTCCACTGGGGAACATACTTCTACTATTGTAGCATATATTTTTATTTCTATCATTTTTAAATACTTTTATGATATTCTTTTCCTTTCTGTTTAAATTTTCTATTTGTGCATAGTAGTCATACATCTTATTTTAATAATTTCCTGTCTTCTACTGGCTTCGGGGTTAGACTATTCCTGTTTTTCAAGGGCTTTGAGGTATGTCATTAGGTGATTTTCTTCTGAGGTGGGTGCTCAATGCTATGAATTTTTTCTTAATACTGTCTTCGATGTGTCCCAGAGGTATTCTTTAATAATTTGTACTTAAAATGAATTATAGTGTCACAAAGGATATATTATGCAATTTTGTATTAATGGGTGTATAATTTTTTCTTTGTTGATGGTAAAATAAAATACATGCTTTTTCATTTTACAATACACTTAAAATATTTCCTTGAACAAAGTTGAAATAATATAACTAGTACAAGTAAGAATAATAAATACTTTGTAGGTAATGTTACCCAAGTGAAAGTACTTTTAAAATTTTAAAGGCATCCCTTTGGACAATATAACTTGTACATTGAAGTAGGAGAAGCTCTGTTCCTGCCCCAAGACTTTCTCTGTTTCTACAGTTTGCCAAGAAGAGATGAATTATATATTCCAGAAGAAGTGTCAGCTAGACATCCAAACATCCTCTAGCCAGCCAATCAGAACCAGCCTCCAGGGCTTTTTTTTTTTTCCTATGAAAGAGGGACTCCTGTCTAACTTGGACTTCTAGGCTGTTATAATGGTTTATTTCTGAAGGTAGGAGAATAGAGCATATTTAATAATCTGTTATTCTGATTCACCAGTGTTCCTATTGCTATAGATGCTATGGGATACTTCATTTGACCCCTTGCCTAAGCAATGTACATGTCAGAGTTGAGTCTGCTTTTGGGCACATTTTTCTGTGATAGTGTATATCTATAACATAAAAATTAAAATACTCTTTATCTGAGATATATGTACTATTATATATCATAATATATGCATTCATCTAATATATAATCAACATTCTCAATGATCAGATGATATATATGTATATATTATGACATATAGTATACTACACATATATATTATCTGTATGTTTGTGTGTGTGTGTATATATATGTGTGTGTGTGTGTGTGTGTGTGTGTGTGAACATAAAATCTCAACAGTTTCAATTGTATATATATATATATATATATGCAATTCATATACAGATGAATGTTTTATATATAACCATGAAGTACCTGATGAACTATATATCACCATAGTTTTATTTTGCAAGGATTTCTTCCTATTTGGTTGTATTTACACATTTCCTTGTCACAATAGAAATGAACATTATTCATCACCATAACTCTATCAAATTAATTACCTTCTTAATATTGTTTTTGTCAATTTATCTAAATATTTACAATATACCTTGACATTTTTGTGGCTAGTTTTCTTTAAATACTTATATTCATTTGATTGTTAATCAGGGAATCTTTTCCAAAACCCAATTAAATTTACTTCTTTTTACTGTGTGTTATATTTGGGCATTTACCTCTGAGATACACTCCCGTGTTAGTCAGAGGGTAGGCAGCCAAGTTCATATACACACTCTATAGGGGAGTTTGTAGCTTGGGTGTTGTCAGAACATGTTCAGTGTTTTTTTCTGAATGTTCCCTCTTTTCTAGGAAAATGAAGAGTGAGGTCATAAGTATAAATATCCTAAAAGAAAAAAATATATAAAACATTTTGACAAGAGAAGAGGTCTGAGTTTCTCACTTTTGCAAGTGAAACCATACTGGCTGAGGAAATCTAGGTAGTATTAAGGACAAGTTCACAGATATGTTTATAAGAAAAGTGCTCGTGATTGTCCTTGTCTCTAAATTTAGTTTTAAAAATACTAATGAAATAGTGAGGGTGATATATTAAACAAAAGGTAAGGCTTTGTCAGGTGAGTTTGATGTGTGCTTAGCAGCCTCAACATAAAGATACTAAAGTTTTGAATCTAACAAAAAATATCGTGATTTTTTTATCTTAAAAATAAAAAGAAACAGGAAGTGGTGTCTCATGCTTGTAATCCCAGCATTTAGTAAGCTCAGACAGTAGGATTGCAGGTTCTTAGCCAGCCTCAGCTACTCAGTGAGGCCCTTTGCAATACAGTGAGACCCTGTTTCAAAATAAAGAATAAAAAATAGGGGTGGGGATATAGCTTGGAGGTAGAATGCCCCTGCATTCTATCACCAGTATTGCAAAAAAAATTTAAAAAAATAAAAAGAAATATTTTAACAAGCATTCATAAAATAAGAAAATAACGGAAGATAAGGTTTAAAATTTGAAA
This sequence comes from Muscardinus avellanarius, assembly GCF_963383645.1. Classification (NCBI taxonomy): domain Eukaryota; kingdom Metazoa; phylum Chordata; class Mammalia; order Rodentia; family Gliridae; genus Muscardinus; species Muscardinus avellanarius. The sequence goes on along the minus strand of NC_137786.1, from coordinate 20,217,318 downwards.
GAATATAGAGTCACAGTACACCCAAACTGAAAAGACAATGGCCTTCCATGACCTTTCCAACATATTCTTTTTTTATGTCAGATACATATGAGGAAAACTTCAGGAATCAGAAACTCAGATCTTGAGGGTGTTTGCTTATAAAATAAGAATCCGTTTGCAGCTTGAGATTCATATGCCATATCTTGTCAGGCTGGATGCTTCAAGGCAGCAGATTGAGTTCTCATTACTCATCCATTATTCATAGTGACAAAGAATGCCTTACCACAAGAGGCTGCCCCTTCTCTGATCTTTTCAACTCTGCCAGGGTTAACCCAGCAGTTTTCATTCTCCCAAGGGTTTATTTATTTATTTATTTTGTTGTTGTTGTTGTTTTCAAAGAGGAGGGGAGAGAGTGCTTAATGTAAATTGAAATAAGAGAAAGATGGTGGCAGGGATTTGCAGGATTACCATGATTGTAAATTTCTGGCAGAAATACATTCAAAACTTCTATGAGGTTGCACAGAGTAAAGACTTTTGTGACTTCAGTCAACAAAAGTGCTAGGATGCATTGACCCTAATTCCAGTCAGCAATAGAATGTGATTCTCTGATGTGAGTAGGGAGAAGAAATTTTAGAGAGTAGTTTACTATATACTTAATGACAATTAATATTAAATATGTATAGATAGCAGAAAATAAGTATTTCCCATAGAACCTGTTATAGTTTGAAGTATGGTCCACTGTTAGACTTTATGGGTTGAGGTTCTATATCCCCAGGAATTTTGAATGTGATCTTATTTTTGAGGTAGAGCGCTTGCTCATCAGGTGAAGAAATCAAGTTTAATGAAGTCATTGGAGTGGCCCTAATGCAATATGGCTGTGTATTTATAAAAGGTAAAAATTTGGTCACATTCATGCATAGAAGGAAGGTGTTTTAGAAATATATAGAGAAGAGACATCCTTTTACCATTCAAGGAGCGAGACCTGGAGCAGAACCTCTCTTCAAAGCACTAAGAAGGAAGGAACCTATGAAAACTTTAATTTTGCCTTCTGCATTGTACCCCAATAAATTTCTATTGTTTAAGCAAACTAGTTTGTGGTACTTTGTCACGGCAGTTTAGCAAGAAAGGGGGGCACATTTAATTTTCAGTTGAAACACCTCCTTGCTCTCACCCTCTCTCCCCATTCATGGAAGAATTTTTTTTTTTTTTATTACGCTGCTGGCAAAGATAAGGAAGATTAACAGCTACAGAAAAAAAAAATACAAAAGAAACTGAAAATAACATTAAAAATACCAAGAAAGAAAGTTTTGCACCTGAATGTCTTCAGATTAGGTCATATATCCATTGATGAAAGGTTATAGACTATAATAAAGATTTAACATTTAGGGAGAATTAGAAAATGTGGTTGTTTAGTTCTAAAGCATACAATTTCTGAATAGTGTCTTAAACAATTCTCTGCTTTTTATTATCATTAATATTACCTATACTTTACCTACAATAAAATGGATAAATATTTCATGTATTTAGTAGATTAACTTATTAATATATTACTATATGGCTCAATAAAAAGTAAAAAGTAAAATTAAAGGCTTGATTTTAACTCAAGCCTTTACTTTTAACAACTTTAAACATTATTAAAATTTTATTTATGCCTTTTTATATTTCCCGTCTACCATTTTACCTTTTTATTTTGTTTCAAACACTCCTTCATTTGCTCATATATTCAACTATTCAACAAATAATCATTTACTGACTAGTATTTGTTTAGTACTAGGAGTTACGTTGTATTTTCTACATATACTTTTATTCCAGAATCTATGCAATAATCCAATATATATATTACACTGCTGGCAAAAGTCAGAAAGATTAAGAGCTGCAGAAAAAAATACAAAAGAAACTAAAAATAATAATATAAGAACTAAAAATAATCCACAGAATATATATACTTTGTTTTGTGGTACTTGGAGTGGAACCCAGGGGCTTTTCTACCTCTGGGCTATAATCCCAGACCTATTTTATATTTCATTTGGAAACAGAGTCTCACTAAGTTGCTAAGAGCCTCACTAAATAGCCGAGGCTGGCTTTGAACCTGTGCAATCCTCCTCTATCAGCCTCCCAAGCACAGGGATTACAAGCGTGAGCCAGCATGCCTGGCTATTAGTGCCATATTATATGACATTGTATTAATAGATAACATTCAGCCAGGCATGGTGGCGCACACTTGTAATCCCCACACTTGGGAGGCAGAGACAGGAGGATGGCGCAGGTTTGAAGTCAGCCTCGCTGGCTTAAGAGACCCTGTTTCCAAATAAAAATATAAAAATAGGTCTGGGAGTATAGGCTGGAGGTAGAAGGGTTTCAAGGAACCCTAGTGCCACCAAAAAAAATAAGAGAGATAACATTCATTGTGTTTGAATTTTCTAAAAGAATTACATACATTATACTTTCCATTAAGCAGGCTTTCAAAAAATGAATTAAAAACTAATATACACTAGCCAGGCATGGTGGTGCATGCTTGTAATTCCCGTGCTTGGGAGGTGGAGAGAGAAGGATCCTGCAGGTTTGAAGTCAGCCTCGCTGGCTTAAGAGACCCTGTTTTCAAATAAAAATATAAAAGATAGGTCTGGGAGTGTAGTCCGGAGGTAGAAGAGTTTCCAGGAACCCCAGTATCACCAAAAATAAAAAATCTAATATACATGATGTACATTCACAAACATATCAGAGTCAATCACTAAGTCAAATATGAGGAGAGGGGGTAATGAATGGGGAGGAAACTGGGGAAGAGATAATTGAGTGATGTATGCATGTATGCCTCTACCATATTCTACCCTATTAAGATACGTGACTATAGTGCACCAATAATAAAAACTTAAAAAAAGAATTAAGAAATCAATCGGAGTCTTTTAATCAATATGTACATCATTAAAATCTTTTCCCAAAGCACTTTTCCATCACACACACACACACACACACACAAAGATTATGAATTTATTCATTTACAGCTCATTGTTGTCAGCACTGGTTAATGTACTTTGCTAATTAGATTTGTGAGAAAGACATTATTCATCATTTTATCTCATGTTTATTTTATTACTTTTAGTTCGAACAATTTTCTTGATGATTAATTCATAATTGTACATTATCTTTTGGTAAACTGTGTGTTTGTGGTCTTCTCCTGCCCATATACTAGAATCATAATTGCTTTCGTCCTAATATTCTTTCTTCATTTAAGGATCTTTTGTTCTCTTAGCATGTTTAATAAAACCAGTTTTCAATCATGGATTTTGGCTATGATTTTCAGTACTGTCTACTAACTGCCCAATTAGCTAGCTGAGCTGTGTTTATTTATATAAAGTTGGTTTCTCTGCTTTGGCGGGCCCTTTCCTACTGGTATGTTTCTTCATTGCCTTTCCTGCACTTGGACTTAGAGGTTTTCTTCAGAGTGTGTTGTCTCCTCTAGAGGATTTCCAGGTGCCTTTTGTTTAGAAACATCCCTATGGGGATATTTTATTTTTTCAGTGTCTCAAGGGCCCAATGAGTTATATTGGTTTTGGTTCAGTATCCATGTTGCTGCTTCCTGAAATTCAGATTGCCACAGGCAGGTCACACCTGGTTATTGTTCAGTGAATATTTTTCTACCCAGAGTTAGAAATAGGCAGCCTGCTCCCATGACACCTTCCTGGATCACATAACATTTGTCCTTCTAATTCAAAGATTGAAAGTGGATGCCCACTGCCAGCTACCCTCCGGCAGGTGGAATACAGTCTTATATATATCTTTGCATTTCAGACCTCTTCTCTGGCTTTAACCAAGCATCTATTCTGTTCTTTACCACTTAAATTTTTATGTCTATAGCTTTGATTTTCTCTTTCTAATTTTTACTTTTTACTCACCTATATATTTTAAAGTTTCTAATTTATTTTTCAAAATTATTAATAAAACTTTTATGTAATATTATTCACGTAGTCTTTGTTTCACTGTACATAGATATTTTTGTTATCATTGTTGAAATTTCTATTAGACCTTTAAGATTCACAACTTACTATTTTTTAGTGTTTGGCAAATATTAGTGACAATGAATTTCAGTTTGCTTTAAATGGCACTTTTGTCCTTTTGGAATTAATGGATGTACAGTGTGAGATGAAGCTTTCAGTTCATTTTTCTCTCTTATTAAAACCTTTTAGAAAGGTTTACAAAATATTTTTTTTACATTTTCTTGTACTGTTTACATATATTCATACAATATTTACTAAATTTCTGTAAAAATGAAGCTGCATAATAGAAATTGAAGGATCATCCAAATCATCTCCCATGGAGTCAGACTGACAAAAATAAATAGATAAATAAATAAAAAGCAAAGAAAAAAGTAAACGACTGAAGTCAAAATAAATGAAGACAATTATGAATTTTTCCTAATACTTTCTGCTCAGCTCCTTCCCAAAAGTTTCTTTGTTACTGATATCAAATTAAACAGCCTGGGCTAATCCTGAGACTCCCATCCCTCTAGGGAGACACTGTTTCAAAATAAAAATAAAATAAGGGAGGTGGCGTAGCTCAGAGGTAAAATGTCCCTGACTTGAGCCAGTATTACCAACCAAGAAAAAAATAAAAGGTAAAAAAAAGAGTTCTATTAAGAGCTCCTTAGTTTTTAAACATTTTTTAATGATTTCACACAATAAGTGAGACCTTTGAATGGTTTGTTATTGATATTTTCTTTCTTATTTTAAAAAGATTGATAACAGCCAGGCGTGGTGGCGCACGCTTGTAATCCCTGCGCTTGGGAGGCGGAGACAGGAGGATCGCGCAGGTTCAAAGCCAGCCGCGTGCTCTGGCTTAGGAGACCCTGTTTCCAAATAAAAATGCAAAAATAGGTCTAGGAGTGTAGCCTGGAGGTAGAAGGGCTTCCAGGAACCCCAGTACCACCAAAAAAAAAAAAAGATTAATAACAGTTCAATATTGAAGTATATTAATTTAATTGATTATATAAAAGTATGATACATAATAATTGTATTATTCTGGGAATTTATATGGGAATTAATGTTACATGACTGACAATCCTAATATTCTAAAGAATGTAAATTAAGTTTCACTCTAGAAATCCAAAGAGGCAAACAAATGCAAATATGGCAAACAAAATATTATTTTATGCCCTGAAATAATTTTCTTTTGTGTGTGTATGGTACTGGGGGTGGAACCGAGGTACTTTTTTACCTCCGGGCTATATACTTCCAGACCTATTTTTCATACTTTATTTGTGAACAGGGTCTCGCTAAGTTGTTAGAGCATCACTAAGTAGCTGAGGCTGGCTTTGAACCCATGCGATCCTCCTGTCTCAGCCTCCCATGTGCTGGGATTACAAGTGTGTGCTGCCACGCCTCGCTAATATTGTATTTTTAAGAGATAAAACTAAAACATGAGTAATCCATAACTAATCTTTACTTACAAAGTTGTACATGTTATATTGAGGAAACTCTTAGGGAGACTCTTGGACCAGTGAGACACTAATTGTGTACAGTTTAACCACACACTATGATGATAGCAATAAAGTTAATGATCTTATTATAGCCACGCCAACGTTTTTATAGTGTGATTAAGTGGATATACTTATTCAAGGTGCATGAAAGATGGCAGAATTTGATAGGCTAAAAAGTGATGTTTTCTCTCATATAGAAATTTTTTAAGTTAAAGTAAATAGGAAACATAATTATAATGCAAATAAATAGCATTTAAAGGTGAGCCTCACCTGTAATATATAGTAACTTTAAGTATATAAAATCTTACTGAAGCCTAATTGTAAACTAATAAGGGATATTAAAATATATAAATGAACTAGGAATAAATTGCGATATAAAAAGGACCCCAAATTAAGGAGACACTCCAGTGGAGCTATGAAGGGGTCTAGGTGAAATTTGTTGAAGGAAACTCTCCAAAATACACTACATATACATGTACAAAGTTATCAATACCTATCTCGATATCAAACTCAGGGAAAGAAGGTTATGGAATGAGATCCCAAGGAAGCTCACCAAGTCCTGTGTGCATGTATGTCTCTACCACTCTGAGTTTTATTTTGATGTATGATTTAAATGCGCTGATAAATGTATGGTAAAAATAAATGATACATAATAAATTAATTTGAAAGGTATAATACCAATATTTTGTTAATAGGAGAAATATGTATCTGTATTCTTCTATTTTTAATTATGATTAACATAGTAAATGTTCATATTTGTGGTTTATTATGTGACATATATATATACATATATATATATGTGTGTGTGTGTATATATATATATACACATACATAGAATGCATAGTGACCAGATTAGGGTATGTGGAGTATTTATCACCTCATACGTTTATTTTTTTCTTTGTGTTGGAAATATTCAAAATACATTCTAATAATTACCTTGAAATGTTCAATTAATTGTTGTCAGCCATAATTATCCTACTGAACATCAGAAGTTATCCTACCTAAGCAAATGTATCCCTGTACTTGGTAATCATCCCCTCTTTCCCCCTTCCCAAACCTTGACTAGGTTCTGGTAACAAATATTCATTTTTCTACTTCTCTGAGATGAAATTTTTAACTTCCACATATAAGTAAGAGTATTAGGTATTTGGCCATGATTCCCTGCATTATTTCACTTAGAATAATGTTTTATCCAGGCATGGTGCCACACGCTTGTAATTCCCCACGCTTGGGAGGCGGAAGCAGGAGGATCACGCTGGTTGGAAGCCTGCCAGCCTCGCTGGCTTAAGAGAACCTGTTTCTAAATAAAAATATAAAATATAAAATAGGTCTGGGAGTGTAGCCTGGAGGTAGAAGGGTTTCCAGGAACCCCAGTACCACCAAAAAAAAAAAAAAAGAAAAGAAAATTCAGAGACCTGCAGTTTTTAAGTTCTATCCTGCAAATGACAGAATTTAATTTCTTTTAGTGTGAGATAATATCCATTCTGTAGAACATCTCTTCTGTGTCTATTTCCTTTGGTGTATAGAAACTTTTTCTTTCGATTTAATTTCATTTGTCAATATTTGCTTTTGTTTCTTTTGCTCAGATAGTGGATGGTCTTTGGCCAGACCATTGTTTCAAAGGCTTTTCCCTATTTAGTGGCTGATAGTTTTATAAGTTTAAGTCTTACATTTAAGTATTTGATCAATTTTGAGTTGATTTTTTAGTATTGTTTAAGATAAGGGATTGGTTTCTTTCATCAAACAGATGTTGAGTTTTTTCAGAATAATTTATCAAACAGGCATTCCTTTCTCCAATATATATATTCTTGATGTTTTTTTCTTGAAAATCAGTAGGCTGTAATATTATGGTTTTATTTTGTGTTTTCTAATCAATCTGGGCCTACTGTCCCATGAGTCTGTTTTTATGCCAATATCATACTCTTTTGGTTACTAATATGTTTTGAATTCATGCAGTCAAATGCCTCTAGCTTTGTTATTTTTTGTTCAAGATTGCTTTGACTCTTGGAGATTCTTTACTTTTGTAAACATTTTAGAAAAATGTTGTCCTGATTCGATAAAGTGTGTTATTAGTACTTTTACAGGAATTGCATTGAATTAGCATATCATTTTGGATAGTATGCATTTTAAACATTTATTCTAATCCATGTACATGACATGTATTTCCTTTTATGTGTATGCGTGGGGTCTCTATTACTTACCTCAATGTTTTATAGTTTTCACTGCAGGTATTATCCACTTCTTGGCAAAATTTATTCCCAGGTAAAGCATTTTATTTTTTAAAGCTATTGTGGTTGAGATTGCTTTCTCATTAATAATATGTAAAAATATTCAGATTTTTATCTGATATTGCACGTTATTCTGAATTATTCTGAATTTATTGAATTCGTTATTCACTGATACAATCTTTAGATTCTTCTTTGCATGAAATCATGTCATAAAAGGAAAATTCCCTAATGTACATGATGTCATGTATAAAAATATCTAAACAAGTCATTTGTGCATGTATGCTTCCCTACCATCCTGTCCTCCATTAAGATGCGTGACTATAGTGCACCAGTAACAAAATTAAAAATAAAATAAAATCATGTCATCTGTAAATGTGGATAACTTTACCTCTTCTTTTCTTATTTGGATACCCTTTCTTTCCCCTGGTCTTATTTCTCTGGCTAAGCTTTCCAGCATTGTATTCAGTTAGACTTGATGGTGGGCATTCTTGTCTGTTCCTTATCTTAGAGTAAATGATCTCAGCTCTTCCCCATTCAGTCTGAGGTTGGCAGTGAGTTTATCATACACAGCCATTGGTGTTTTGAGGCTTGTTTCTTTTATAATTAACCTCTGAGATCTTTTTTATCATGAAGGCATGTTCAGTTTTATTAAACTTTTACTGTGGATATTGAGGAGTTCAGATGGTTTCTGTCCTTTACTCTGTTGATGCTGTACTTTATATTCTTTAGTTTGTATATGTTGAATTACAATTGCATCCCTCGATAAATTCCACTTAACTACGGCATATAATCTTTTTTATGTGTCTTTTGCTAGTATTTTATTCAGAGTTTTTGCATCCATCCCTTATCAAGGATGTTGTCCTTTGTGTTTTCTGTGTGATTGTGTGTACGTGTCTTTTTCTGTTTTTTTTTTTTTTGCATCAAGATAATGTTGATCTGAAAGAATGACTTTGTAAGGTTCAGTCTCTTTCTGTTCTTTAAAATAGGTTGAGAAATTCATAGTTTTTCTTTCAATGTTTGGTAGAATATGACAGTGAAGATATCTTATCTTTGGTTTTCCATTACTTGAGATTTTAAAATTGTATTGATTCATTCTCATTACTTCTTATTGGTGAGTTAATGTTTTCTATGCCCTCAGGTTTCAATTTTGGGAAAAGTAGAAATGGTGGCTATTTAAACAGTCTGGTTATGAAATTGAATCCCTGGCTGTAGTCAGTGTCATCAATGAACATGGTTAGCTAAGTGTTCTAGGTTGCAGGGCTTGTGAATTGCACCCTACCTGATATGTTGCTCTTTTCTGGAGTGTGGGTTCATTGGCAGCTTGGGGCTCAGTGCACTCAATAGGTGTGGGGTGCCTTTCAGATTTTATGGATTTCTTGGTTTGGGGCCTGCTTTGCAAGTCCCAGATGGGTTTAGCATCATGTGTCCCATAGACATATATAATGTTTATTGGTGTCCAGAGCTTTACAGGGTCATTGCTCTACTACTGCCCCCATACAGGAGTCCTGTCTGCATCTGAGGTCTTTGCAGGTGACTTTAGGGGTTTCAAGGGGTCCATATGTCCAATGTAGACTGCCTAGCTATTTCCTGAATCTAGTGGTGGAAGGTTGGTACCTTCATCTGGTTTCTCAAAACTTCACCATTCAAACTGAGAATGAGGTGCACAATGCTGTCTTAGGGCTGAAGGAGGATGGACATAGCCACGTGGCTACTCTCCAGGTACCATAGCAAAGCAGGCCACTCAGGTGAGGCCATTAAGCTGCTTCCTTTATTGTGAGTCTTTGGAGAGCGCCACCTGCCTGCTTCTCAGGAGTTTTGGCAGCTTGAGCCACTCAGAACTTACTGCCTGACTACTTCCCTGGGCTGAGTGTGGGTAGACAGAACCACCTGGCTGCTCACGGCACAGTAGCAAGGTGGGCGAGACCACCTGGCAACTTCCAGGTCAGCAGAAGTGTGGGAAGAGCTGTCCATCTGTTTTCTGGGGGCTTCTGAAAGCTGACCTACCCATGGTGGTCCTCCGTGATGCATCCTGTTGGCATGGCAGGTTGGGCAGGGCCACCTGTCTGGTTCACAAGGCTGGGTTGGCAGAGCTACTGGAGGCAGCTGTCTGGATGCCTCCTAAGACCTGGGGTGGGCAAGGTGTCAACATGGCACTGTGAAGCAGGAGGAAGATCAGCGGAGTTAACAACAGGGGCTGGGCTATTTGTTACAATGCAGCAGTGAGCTCTCCTGGCAACTCCTCAGAGTGGGCTCCTGACAGTGAGAGCTGCAGCCTTCTCCAGAAATAAATGCTAAATTTGTCCACTTATCTGTGGCATTAGTGAGGAGAGCTGAGGGCCTCTGGCTCATCTTTTCCCCATGCAGCAAAGTTATATTTGGTTCTTTTGGGTTCATCTTGAGAGAGAAGACATTAGATGTGAAGGTCTTAATATTCTTCTTCATAAAGCAGTCATGTTCCTCTGCCCTGTCACATTCCCAATGCACTCCAAGAGCTCCGCTCCAAACACTCCGGTGAAGCAGCTGGTGCTCTTTGTTTTGGTCCTTTATAGTAGGATGCAGCTCCCCGGGGCAGCTCTATTCAACCATCTCGATGACATTGCTCATCAGTTCAGTGATGAAGAATTTTTACAAAATACAGACCTATTTATTATGTAATGACAATGGTATCATAATTAAATGGTAGTTGATCTTTTAGCTAAAGTTTATACTACATCCAAAGTGGCATTTTCTTCCTTTCTCTAATGACAGAATGTGTCAGATCCATAAGTTTGTGGGTCATGGGTTTAATCTAATCTCAAAAATTTATGATAAAATCCTAATCCTGATGTCTTTGAATGTGGCCTTATTAGCAAGGTCTTTGCAGATTGTACCAAATGGAGTTCATTAGAGTGGGCCCTCTTCCCATATAACTGGTGTCTTTGTAAGAAGTGAAGAAAACAGAGACACAGGGGGAGAAAATGGCCACGTGACAACAGAAGCAGATGCTGGAATGATGCACCTAAAATTCAAGGAGCAGAGAGAATCGAGAACAACTCCCAAGAAAGTTAAGAGGAAGCGAGGAGAGGAGAGTGTCTTCCTCCAAATCATAGAGTTGCCATGGCCATAGTCACACCTCAGTTTTAGACTTCTGATATTTGGAATAAGGAAACAATAAATTTCCATTGATTTAAGCCACCCAGATTATAGTACTTTGTCAGAGCATCCCTAAGAAACTAAAACAGGCATGGTACATTTGAAATGTCTCCCCGGCCAATTATAAGGACACTTGTTTAGCAAAGGAAAACAAATTAGCTTTATATAAATTCCACTCAGGCTCCAAGTTTCAAAATCAAGATGAGTGTCTGGAGTTTCTTATTACTTTCATGTCAGGGGAGGGACTATGTGTTTTCAGGAGATAAATTAACCTTGATTTTCACTTTCCTTAGGGAAAAAAAAATCACTTTTACTGCATTCAAATACATTCCATGAATAATTCCATTTGGATTCAGCCAGAATTTGACTCCCAGACATACTCAAAACCATTGTGCATCCTCTCAATCTATTTTCTATGGGCACCAGAATCATGTTTGTACCCTGAAAGTCTAGCAAAGGTCAGCCATGCAGAATCCAACACTCCTCGGTGACATATCTCTTAGGCTAAAAGAAATATGTCAGACTTTTGCATAAATTATGTCAGAATTAAATCCACCATGAGGTAACTCTTTTATACCATGAATATAATTCTAACACAATTTATCCTTTGTAGCTTGCATTTCTCCTACAAAAACTCTTTTTCTAAAGATGTTTTTAGAGCTAAGAGGAAGAAGTCATGGGTTTATTGACAATTTAATATTTTATTGGTAGCCATTATATCCTTACCTTCAGTGTTACTTAAGATATAGCACAGATGTAACAGATAATTTTCTCTCTTAGGCATCTTAAATTTACTAGGAGATAAGGAGCTAATAAATATGCTAAGAGTATTAATGCAACGGATTCATGGAACCTGAAAAATTCTCATTTTAAATCTTAGGTATATAAGCAATTCTGTACAGGAGTAGAATCATGCTGCTTCATTAGAGCTAATGGTTTTTGTCTTAGAAATTTTGCAAGATTATTGCTTAATACAGGCATTTTTAAGAATTGATAACATATTTATGTTTATAATTATATATATTACATAAAACATATAATATCTAACAAATGTTCAAAATTCATTTGTCTGTGCTTTTTACATTTTGCTGTTTTCTATGTTTGTGCAATAGTTTAATATTTATTATACATATGGAAGAAATGGTACATGGTGGGATGCTATTGTAAATCTCTTGCCAACTCTGCATACTATCCAATCATGTCAGGTTGATAAGGCAAGCTGGTGAGTGTTCAGAACAGAAATTGTTAAACATTACTAAACAGATTTTTTTTGTTTTTCTTCAGGGAGCCCGTGTTGAACACCAATTAATATGCCACAATTCAAGGCGTGTTGAATGTCTTAGTTTCGCTGAAGATTGTTTATCCCTTATTCGTTTTAAAATTTCTTTTTTATCACTTGCCTTTTATTGCATCCCGTAAATCCTTTGCCCTTACCAAGAGTCACTATGGATGTTCTTTTTAAGTCTTGTTTACCAGATACCCAAAACTTGAGATGTTGGCCTTAGTACCTTTGCTATTTTCTCATCCTTCTCATTATCAGTGATTTCATCCATTCTGGTTTAAAAGGCTCTATATTTGTGCTGATCACTTCCAAATTCATGTCCCTGTTTTGAACATCTGCCCTGCAATCCATAAATCCATATATATAGATTTCTATAATGGACATTTTTCTGTGCATAGGTTGCAGCTCAATTCTCAAACTTCACCCTTTGTCAAAATTGCCTATAATGTTAACCATCAAATTGCAGAGCCTCAAACCACAACATTCTGTTTCTGTAGTCCTGAGTTTGGATCTGAGATTGTTTATTTCTAACAATTTTCCAAGTAATACTGATGATCAGGAGACCGTTTTGAACACAGCTTGTGTATAGATATGCAAAACTTACCATCCCAACATTTTTTTCTGTTGATTTCTTCACTTAACTAGACATTCCTCTGTATCCATATTAGCAAATGTTAATGTTCTTTTGTCTTCATGACTTTGACACTGTACTAAAACACGCTTCCATCAACTTTCGGCTGGTACAATGGCTGCTTTGTTGGACTGTTGATCTTGCTACTTCAACCAAGCATTAATTCATAGCCAATAGAACCTTTCTAAAATCTATATCAAATATTTAATATTCCCAAGTTTTCCATTATATTTCAAATAAAACATGCTAGATCCCTGTATCTTTACTCTTACTTAACTCTCAAGTTTTGTTTTATTCCACAAGCTATTTCTTGTATTAAGCCAATAATCGTTTCTCATTTTCTGGGTCTAAATATTTGTTTTCTCCAAAAATTATATCTTGAAGTCCTATCACCCAATGTGATGGTGTTTGGGGATGAGTTTCTTGGGAAGATATGAGGTCTAAATTAGGTCACACTTGAGAGGGTTCCCTTTTGATGGGATCAGTACCTTCATAAGAGGAGGAAGAGAAGGAGGTAACTCTCTTCCCACTTATGTCTGCTGAGGGAAGGCCATGTGAGCATACAGTGAAAGGAGGCTATCTTTGTAAGCTAAGAGTGAGAAAAGAAGATTGAAGGTGCGAGGACAGCTTCAGGAAATAATGAGACTTTCATCAACCTAGTGAAACCCTGTTTCAAAATAAAAATAATGTTGGCTGGGGATGTAACTCAGAGGTAGAGTGCCCCTGAGTTCAATTCTTAGTGCCACACAAACACACACACACACACACACACACACACACACACACACACATACAAAAAGTAAAAGATAAAAGATAGGAGTGGAGTCTTCAGCACACACTGGATATTGAGCAACTTGATGGACTTTCTAGCCTCCAGAACTATGAGAAATAATTTTTTATTGGTTAAAGCCATCAAGCCCATAGTAATTTGTTATAGCAGCCCAAAACATCAAAGTAAGATCTTCCCACAAGGTATTTATTTTCCTTTGTATAAAGATTTCATTAATATTGATTGACTTTCAAAGACAGTTTAAAAAGAAGTACAGAATATTCCTATAAATAGAATTTAAGTCATATTTTACTATGATAAATAAAACTTTTTTTTTTGCCAGAACTAGTGTTTCTTCTTAAGTTGTTCATAGAGCTGAAAATTTAATGACTCTTCTAAACTTCTAATGAATAAATTTTTAAAAATCTACTTTTCTTTTCCCCTCTGTCCTATGCACTATTTTAATGAAAATGTAGAATAATTTAGGAACTAAATTATATCCTAATAACTGCATTCACTTATACTGAATAACTATATATATACACATATATGTACACATATATGTGTATATATATATATATATATGTGTACATATATATATATACATATATGTGTACATATATGCATATGTTTCCTAAGAAGTGGTACTACTCTATTTTTGACTTTTGTAGCATATTTTGCTTATATAATTATGTCTCAGGTTCAAAATAATAAGTATCTTTTATGTTTGAATAATGTAATAATATAAATATCAAGTCTTTGAGTATTGATTAAACCTTAAATAATACTTTTGAATAAGTTTTAGAAATTAAAATCTAGATTACTCAGAAATAATATTAGTACAAATTTATAAATGATGGAAAATTCAAATTTGGAAAATACAAATTAAAAACTAAAAAATGGCTTAAATGGAACTTAAATAATTCATTTAAAATCCAAAACATATTTTCTATTTCTTAATAATAAAGTCTATGCTGGTAATATATATTTACTAATATGCTCATTAGCAATCAGAAAAATGCAAATCAAATCCACACTGATATTCTATCTAACCCCAATCAGAATGGCAATCATCAAAATGCCAAATAACAATAGATGTTGGTAAGGCTATATGAAAATAGGTACTTTTCTTCATTGTTGGTGGGATTGCAAACTAGTTCAGCTGCTATGGAGATCAGTGTAGAGATTTTTTAGAAAACAGAATGGATCTACCATATGATCTGGCAATACCACTACTGGGTGTCTCCCCAAAGGGGTTGAAACCAGAGAACTCTAGTAATATATGCAAAGCTATTTTCATAGCAGCACAATTCACAATAGCCAAATTTTGAAACCAATCTAGGTGTCCATCAATAGATGAATGAATTATAAAATTATGGAAATACATACAATGGAATTCTACTCCTCAGTAAAGAAGAACAAAATCACATCATTTGTTAGAAAATGGAAGGACCTGGAGAACATATGTTAAGTGAGATTAGCCAATCACAGAAAGTGAAAGGTCATATATTTTCTTTAATAAGTGCTTGTGAGGGAGTAATTGAGATACAAGAGGGGCTCAAAGTAATGGAGGAGAAACCTCAGGGAAGAAGGGTAGGGAAACAGGAAGACTTAGGTTTATTAATGGAAATACTATCATTGACTATGTGTATACATGTAAGTATACCAATGTCAATCTGAGAACTTGGGAGGGAGAGAAATTGAGAGGCAGTAATAAGGGGAGGAACAGTAAGTGCTGTGTGTTTATGTCATTGTCCTTTACATTATGATGTAAGACTATAATGCACCAATAAAAGCATAAAAATCTAAAATATATGGAAACTAAAGAATTAAATTATTTAACTCATCATTTATTCATATTTCATATGTACTTTTCAGGATAGCTACTTTAAATTTGCAAATTACATAGAGTTAAGCATTAGCTAACAAAAGAAGCAAAGACATGGGGTCTTCTATTCATTATTATCCACATATTCAGAAATCTAGTATACAAGTCATTAATGCTTTTCAATAATTTGAATTTCAGCTTCCCATGCACTTGATAATGTTGTGCCACCTAACTCTTGATTCTGAGTAGATCTGTAACTAGCTTTATATCTTGGGTTGAAAAGAGAAGGCATTTCTAGTTCAAGGCACTTTATTGCTAATATTAATACTGCCAGGGCTTTATTCACTTTCTGCCAGAAAGCTTGACAAAAGTAGAAATGGTAGCTATTTAAACAAACTGGGCCCAATAAAAAATAGGATGTAAAGTACACTCTCTGACTGGTTTCTGATGGAAATCAGTGAGAGATTAAGACTCTGTACTTGGCCAGGCGTGGTGGCATACACTTGTAATCCCTGCGCTTGGGAGGCTGAGACAGGAGGATCACACAGGTTCGAAGCCAGCCTCAGCTACTTAGTGAGGCTCTCAGCAACTTAGTGAGACGCTGTTTCCAAATAAAGTATAAAATAGGTTTGAGAGCATAGCCCAGAGGTAGAAAAGCCCCTGGGTTCCACCCCAGTACCACCAAAGAAAGAAAAACTTTGTACTTATAAGCTACCATATATTTGGGGATGTTATTACAGCATGTACTAGACTATACTCTCCACTAGGAGAATAAATAAGGATGATTTACTAAACCAAGTCATATAGTAACAATAAAAATAGCAAAAACTCAAAATGAATAAAAATTAATGAAAAATAAATTGTATACATTTTATTTTCTGTTACAGGAAACAATATATGTTGTTTATTATAAGCTCTGTTATAGAAAAATGTTTAGTGTGAATATAAGCATCTGACAAATACCAAATAGTGTACATACTTTTAAAATGGTCATACATAGGAGATATTTTATTCCTTATCACTACTAATAAAAATATTTAATATTCATCACTACAATTATTAGAGAAATTCAGGAAAAATGAACTAGCTTTGTTTTAAATATGAAGATAATTTATGAAGATAATCATTGATACAAAGCCAGCTTAATGCGCTTATTTTATTTTATGCAGGGCATCTGCCATACACCAAGTGCTCTTTCTAAACACAAGGGTGAAGGAATGAAAAGATAATTAATGTCCCTCTTCTCAAGAAGCTCAAGTTAATATTTTGAAAGAGAAAATATTATAGTGATAAGTGCACTGCATAGAATAAGATTTGAGCAATAGAGCAGAGAATTACAAGGTAATAACTAAATGTAATAGGAGAAATGAACTGTTTGAGAATAAGACTTGGATCTGATATCTTAAGAAAATAAAACCAATCATGCATTGTTAATCTTTTGAAAAAATTCAGTTAAAACCTGGTGTGATGATGTACCTTTGTAATCCCAGTATTTGGGAGACTGAGACAGGAGGATCATGGTTTGTGGACAGCCTTATCTACTTATTGAGGTACTTTGCAAATCAGTGAGACCCTGTTTCAAAATAAATAATAAAAAAATAGAGCTGGGAATGTAGCTCAAAGGTAGAATGTCCCTGAGTTCCATCCCAAGTACCAAAAAAAATTAAAATAAAAATTATAGTTCATATATATGTACTAGTAATATGTATGCATATACGTATATATGTATATATTGCTAGTTATATGTACATATATGGTACTAGTAAACTGGATAAGGTAAAATTCTGGCAAAGCATAAGTTCCTTAGGTGATAATCGGGTCTTCAGATATTAATATTTGTAAAACAGGCATTTTTTTGTGGTACAGGGGACAGAACCCAGGAGCATTGTACCTCCGAGCTATACTCCCAGCTCTATTTTTTTGGTCTTTATTATTTTTGAAACAGGGTCTCACTGAGTTGTGAAGGGCCTTGCTGAGTAGCTGAGGCTGTCCACAAACAGTGATCCTCCAGTCTCACCTTCTAAATGCTGGGATTACAAGTGTGTGCCACCATGCCTGGCCTAAAACAGGCATTTTTAACCAGAGGAAAATCTAATTTTATCTGAAATAGGTTGATCTGAAGCAGAGAAAATATATCATTTGATATGTTTCTTAAGGATTTTAAAAATGTCATCTGCTGAGTGGTACAGAACAAGAAGTTAGGCAAGATGAAATTTAAGATATTATTGCAGTAGTCCAAGTTCAAGGCTAGGTTGTGGTAATATGGAAAGAAAAAAATAAAGGCGTGATAAGATAACTTTAATTTAGAATTGGAATAGCATTAAAAATGAATCATTATGACAGATAAGAAAAAATGAGCATAAATCTCACAAATTGGATAAATTGTAATATTTAGATCTTAGGTATTTATTCATTTGAAGATCATAAGTATAAATCAAATATTGATGTATGGGAAGAAATACCACATAGTATGTGACCTCTATGTTTGAAGGTCACTTAGCTTGGAAGAACTGAAAAATAATTCAGGGTATGTTTGTAAAATTATGACTCACTGATCCAATAAGCTATGAAAGGCTATTATAATTTTTGAGAGAAGAAGAAATGTCAGAAGTTATAGAAATGTTAATTTTGAAGTATCAATAATCACGTTTTGTGATTAAACAGATATTTGCTAAGGATACTTGGAATTTTAATTTAAGGATAATTTATACAATAATTTTATTGGTAAATAATCAGTTCTTTTTTTCTTTTCTTTTCTTTCTTTCTTTCTTTTTTTTTTTTTTTTTTTTGGTGGTACTGGTTTCCTGGAAACCCTTCTACCTCCAGGCTACCCTCCCAGACCCATTTTTTTATATATATATTTTTATTTGGAAACACACACACACACACACACACACACACACACACACACACACATAAAATCGGTTTATTGAAAGTGGAATTCAAACCTGTAAAAAGAAAAGCAGTTAGGGCCTGTTTACTGCCAGGCAGTCAGGTAGCTGTTATAAGGCAAGGTACCCTCACTAAAAGTAAGTAGCAAGTGGATAGAGTAGTTGGGGCCTGGAACTTTCACTTTCTAAAAAGAGGTTTGCATAATAAATAATATCTAGCAAGAAGCTAAGAATTCTCAGAGTGTCAAAAGAGTGTACTGATCTTTGTGAAAGGGGAGTAGATACCACATGGCCTCTGATCTTGTGGATCATTTTGGTCCTAACAAAGAAACCTAGGCTTCCTTTCCAGGCCTGAAATCCCCACAATTTTAACAAAAGGGGCCTGCATGGAGTTAAGGGGCAAAGGATTTAGTGGTAGAGCAGAAAGGGGACTATGTATCTATAAAAGCTGTTTTGTATTTTGAACTCTGGTGACATCTTTTCAAGCCACCCCCTTGGACTATCCTGTTTAGGGATAGTATAGGGCTATAAACTATATTCTATATTTCCATCTTAGTAATAATAAACACATTTAAGTTTTTGACAAGATGTGAGACTAGTATTTTATCTATTCCCAGTTCAGAACAAGAACCCGCAGGTACTGGAATAGTTTCGGAGCCTAACAGTGTCCCTGGAACAGTTCCCCCAACCTTAACAAGGAGGAGTTGGCTCTAAATAGATATATAAAATCAAATGGGAACACCCTTTATATCATGAACTGAAAGGAAAGTTTTGTGGTCTTCCTCTAGCATTGTCTCTTGTACAGAATGGCACCGCCAATATTTTTTATTTTACAGAAGTAATTTGTATTTCATATTATTTCTTGTATATTAAAATCATCAAATCCAAATAACTTGGATGCAAACTGTATTCATCATTTTAGCCATTCTCATATTTTCTTTTAGTAATGTGGAAAACCAGTAGAAAGATCAGTTTCATTATAAACAGTTTATAAATTTCTAATTTTAATATAATTATTTCATTTTAAAGTTTTTTTTTTGATTATTCAACTTTTATTTCAAAGTGAAAATATCATTGGACAGATGCACTCTGTAAGATCTGACGAGGCTCTAGACTTTGAAACATACTCAGTATCAAGCGAAATCGATGTGACACTCCTAGTCTTTCAGTTAAGCATATCTGAAACCTTCAAAGACAAGATGCTGAATCCTCCCAAGATCTGCAAGCATCTTTTGTCAAGAGAGTTAATGGGGTGAGAAATGAAAGGAGAGATAGTGTGCTGTGATTTCAGGACAGATATTTTCACACTGCATTCCAAACAAAGAGTTGTGAATTTCCTTAACATGTATACAAAAGTAGTGCAAAACTGTCCTCAAGAGTTATTTGAAATGGTTTTTCATTCTGTCAATGCTACTATTTTTTTTTATCAAGCTGTATATTGTATCTTACTAGGGAAAAAAAAGGCACTAACAGTGAAAAGTTCACCCTATGACATTTCAACACAAAGTTAATAAATCAGTTAATGTATTCAAAGCATTATGCATTTGACTGACTGAAGATCTTTGTTCTCTTCTCCCCCCTTTTTCTTTTTAAATTTTGCTTTTTGCTTTGTTCCTTTTTTATTATATGAAGACATCTGAGATGAATAGGCATTTTTGTTTTGCACTAACACAAAAGTATTTAGATTTCAACTGACATTTCCAAAGAAATGATAAGGCATCTATATATACATTTTTCATTTATCTGTTCACTAGGTTTTGTTGCTCAGTAACAAAAAATAATCTTCTGTAATATTGATAAAGTGGACATCCTGAAAAGACATAGAAAAATATAATATATTCTCTATATGTAGAACCTACCTGTTTGCTTTTACTTTTATTTTTTTCAATTAAACTTTAAAGAATGTTGTATAATATATATTTGAAATTTATCTCAATTGTAAGGTTGTGAGATGGAGATGTGGGTTCTTGTTCTTAGCTAATTTATTAAAAAAAATAGCCAGAACTGTAGTGTTTAAAATTTTAGGTTAAAGTTTTATAACAAAGTGTGCTATGAGAGTGCAGTGCAGTGCAGTGTAGTTGCTAAGTAAATACTTAAACTAATAGTGTTGATCAATAATATTGTGTGTAATAATTATAAGTCAATAATAGTTAAAATCTTAAATAATAAGTTTGTGACAATTAATAAAATAAATAGTTAGAAGAATATTTTTTAAAGTTAAATAGTCCTAAATAAGTTTAAACTTTAAGTTTCCCTCTAAGTTGCAGGCCAGGTATCCAGGCGGGAAAAGGCTCACAGGAGAATTGCTGGAAAAGCTAAGAGCATCTGCCCTAGCTAAGGGTATCTGCCCTAGCTAAGAGCATCCACCTGTTTCTGGGTCACATACCATAGATAAGAAACCCTCTACCCCTACCCTGTTATCTCAAAAACCTTCTGTGTAAGTTACCTTAATGTATGGAAGCTGTAAAATTAAAAAAGCATCATCAATGATGTAACAGAATGACTTGCAAAATGTTGTAAAACTGTATAAAAGTCCTCCCCAAATGGCGATCGGGGCCCATGCTAATTCTGTTGTACCAGATGTGCTTGGGTCCAGGTTCAAACCTGCAATAAAGTGTGGCTTGACGGACTAATAACTGGCTGTGGACAGTTACTCTCACCTGGGTAGGTCACAACAGAACTATACTGCTGTAAGCTTAATCAATTTTTATTATTGCAAAGGTAAAAAAGGGACAGAATAACAAGGCACTAAATCAGATGAATGTAGTAGAATGTCTTGAAAATAAGAAACTGACATTTTTGAACATAGAAAAGTTTTTATAGATTCATTATTTCCCATCTTACTTAACCAATAGTCTTTCTATTTGCTCCTGACTGGACTAGGTGTGGGCCCACCTATTATCTCCAGTGTAAATCTTTTGATATGATTATGAGGATTTACTATCTCCCATCCTACTTGACCAAAAGCCCTTTTCCTGCCCTAATGCAGATGTAGGCCCACCCATTATCTCTGGTGAGGGAAACTCTGCTTCCCCCCTCTGTCTGTGCAGCACCCAGGCTATGACTACTTTTTGCATTTTGAAATTAATACCAAAGCAATTTTCCAACACTGGAACATTCCACATCATTAACTAATATTTGAAGATAAAACTGTGCATAATCATGGCATACTATATGTATTTCACTATAGGTATTCATTATATAATTCTTAAATCAAGTTATAACGTATTTGTCTCATTATTTCTTTAAAGTAAAAATTTTTAAATTTTTAAAAAATATTTGAAATGTATATCACATTATTGCTTTCTATACTCATTCTCTGTGCAATAGCACACTAGACCTTTTTTCTCCTACTAATTGTAACTTATTGCTCATCCATCCCTTTCTTTCAACCATTTCACAATTTCCTGAACCATCTTATCTTTTGGAAAACACATGCTCTCAACTTCTATAATATCAAATATTTTAGATTAAAAATGAAAAAGTTAATATGAGTTTCTGTAACTGGCTTATTTTTATTTAACATAATGATCTCCAGTTCCATACATGCTGTCCCAATATGACAGGACTTCATTCCTTTTTATGGATGAATACTACGCGGTTTTGACATGCAGTGCATTTTTAGTGAGTGACCACCCAGTAGACACTTGGGTTCTTTTCATTTTTTGACTGTTGTGAACAGTCAAAAAAATAGGCGGGCCCATACCTAGTTCAGTCCGGAGCAAATAAAAAGAAATGCAGAAATGAACAGATGTCCTGTCAATATATTGATGCCATTTCCTTAGGACTTGTAAATACCAGTGGGATTGCTGGATCACATGGGAGTTCTGTTTTAATTTTTCAGGCATATCCATATTATTTTCTATAATAACCATACTAATTTACATACTGACCACAAAAATTAAAATTTTAATTGGAAACTTTGCCCTGTAAATTCTTCTACAAGTAAACTTGTCTTACTGCTACCTTATTCTACCATGTCTGAAATCAGAAATAAATTTAAAATTGGTTTAATTATTTAGAGAATTTAGGCAAAAAAATAATGAATTCACCATATTATTGATCCTCATTATTTAAATTACCTAAGCAGGGAGTGGTGGTACACACTGTATTCCCAGGGTTTAAGAGGCTGAGACAGGAGGATTGCAGGTTCAAAAACCAGCCTGGACAACTTACAAAGGCCCTCTGCAACTTAGTGAGATCCTGGTAACAAATTAACAAAACAAACAAACAAACAAACAAAAAACTGGGGGTTTAGCTCAGAGATAGAACACATCTGGGTTAAAATCCCAGTGCCATAAAAAATTATCTAACTATATAGTCATAATTTACCAGATAATGCCATTTTGACCTGTGTTTTAATATTATTTCTCCTGAACAACCTTTTAAAATAACCTTACCTTATTTTGGTCTCATTATGTCTTAGAATATGTCTGTCTTATTGGCTTTAGATCATTGTTGGGGGAAGCAATAAGGAAAAGTAAACTTATGCAGTATAATTTTATGCATCTAGTAATATTAAAGTTAGAAGGTATATTAAGAAAGCACACAGGATTAATATGCTGATTTAATTATTCATATTATTTATGTTTTTATTACTTTTAAAACTTTAATTTTCTGTACTTAATACTGCATTAAATAACTTTATGTCCATTAATATTATTTAAATAATTATTTTACATGCATAGTAGATATAATATCAAAATTTATTTTAGTTGCGTTGTGGCCACGGGTAAATTTATTTTTCAGATATACTTTTGTTATTTTATTTTACTTTGTGGCTTCATTTGTGCTCATAAATTGGGAAATAAAGGAAAATTGAGAAGCTGGCAATAGCTTTTACTTGTCACGTAATCATAAGCAGTGATATCGAAAAGACATATCTAATAATTACTGAAACCAAAGTAGAAAAGTAACAATATAAGATCAACTTTATATCCATAGACATGTTCATAAATTTAGATTCGGTATATTCCATTGCCATGTCACTCAAGTATTTATACCTGAATTCATAAATAAATATTTTTCTTCCTGTGACACATTGAATTCATCAGAATTTTTGAATGTGAGTTTAATAAATTTTGTTAAAATACTCATTAGTAAGTTTCTGACCTTCGATGCTACTAAAAAAGTGACTTGGTTACACTTTATGATTATTTATATTTCCCTGTCAATGTGTCTTTATTGATAAAAGTAATAAATATATTAAAATAAGCTTGCTAAAATAATTACTTACTGATAATAATGTAATAAAGGATATTTGGGGTAAATTAAATATAGCAAAATACTTTATGGAAAAAGGAAAATATTAGTATATAAAGATTTTGATAATAAATATATTTTATTATTTTTTAAATTTTTTATTGGTGCACTGTATTCATACATCATAGTGGGATACAAAAAACTTTTGTAGACATACATGCACACATTGCCCAGTCAACCCCCACCCAATCCCCACCCCATTCCCTCCCCATCCCTCCTTCCCATGCTTGGCTTAGTGGTTTACATCTAGTATTATAGCAATTTATCCAAAATTAAAAATGATAATCTCACATAACAGTTTCATTTGTCTGATACCAAGCTTTTGATGACTTAAAGATAACATTTCAATATTTCTTTTTGCTTTCTTTCTTACCAGAGAATATTTTCTTCTTTTTTTTGTAGGTGAAACTATCATATATTTATATATTTATTTTTCAGAAAAAATCTATCCTAATATGTAATATGGACTCTAGATACGATACCCAAAACGATATCGAAAAAGAACAAAGCTAGAAGATATATATTTTCTAATTTAAAACCATATAAAGCTACAATAATTGAAACAGCGTAGTACTGTTCTAAAGGCAGATATATAAACCATTGGAGTTAAATAAAAGCCTAGAGATACATTCTTCCATATATTGTCAAGTTATTTTTGACAAGGTTTCCACGCACATTTGGTGGAGGAAATAATAATCTTTTAACTAAATATTGTTGAAAATACTAATTACATAAAAAAGAATAAAATTGGACCCTTACCTAATCCCATATACAAATATTAACTCAAAATAGATAAAAGACCTAAATATAAATCTTAAGACTATAAACTTTTAGAAGAAAATCTGGGTCGTAAAACCTCACAACATTGAAATTGGCAGTGATTTCTTGGATATGATTTCAATGGCACAGGCAACAGAAGAGTATACAAACCCCTAAAAAATAAAAAAAATTGTATATCCAAAGACAATGTAAACAGAGTTAAAAGTTACTGATAGAATGGGATAAAATATTTCTAAATGCTATATCTGAAGGTATATTAATATTCCAACTAGAAATCCTAAAAATTAACAACAATCAAAGCAAACAATATAATTTAGAGATAGGTAAAAGACTAACATAAATAATGAATCTCCACAGATAACTAATCTTAGTTGTCTGTTGGATGGAAAATCTTGTTTCTCTAGTTCTGGTGTGTGTTACCTATTTCTTCTTTGTAGTTAATCTCTTTGAGTATTTTCTCTAGTGCTGGTTTTGAAGACATAAATTCCTTCAGTTTCTGTTTGTCATGGAAACTTCTTATTTTTCCATCTAATTTGATAGAAAGTTTTGCTGGGAGAAAATTTTTGGCTGGAAGTTGTTTTCTTTCAGAGTTTGGAATATGTTACTCCAAGCCCTTCTGGCTCTCATGACTTGGTTTGGGAAGTCTGGAGTGATTCTAATCGGTTTGCCTCTGAATGTCACTTGGCCCTTTGTTTTTGTTGCCTTTAAGATTCTCTGCTTGGCTTCCACATTGGTCATTTTGACAATTATGTGGTGTGGGGATCCTCTTCTCCGATCCTGTCTAAAGGAGTTCTATAAGTTTCCTGGACCTTTGTATCGACCTCTTGCTCTATGTTTGGAAAATTTTTTGCTATTACTTCCTTGAAGATATTGTTGATCCCTTTGGTTTCACCTTCTTTTCCCTCCTCTATTCCAATTATTCTTAGGTTAGCTCTCTTAAAATGGGCCCATATTTCTTCAATGTCAGATTCCTGCTGTCGGATATTTTTTTCTAGATTAGAAACTATGCGTTCATTTTTGGAATGATCAACTTCTAAGAATGAGATTCTAGTCTCCATGTGGTCTAATCGGTTGTTTGTACTTTGAATTGAGGCCTTTACTTCATTAATTGCATCTTTATCTCTTTTTGGCTCTACTATTTCTACAGTTATTTTCATGATTTGGTCTTCTAGAAATCTCTGAATTTCTGTTTTATCGGGTTCTGATGTTGTGGGATTATGGGCATTCACTGTTCCATTGTTATTATTTTTCCCATGATTTCGAGTTTGTGCCTTCTCTGGGTTCTTCCCTTGGGTCACTACAACTTTACTTAAGGTGCTCTGGATCTCGAGTCTGTGGTATCTCAGTCACCACTATTCCTTTACTAGTTTGTATTGCAAAGTCTCAGACCCAGGGAGTCAATAGAGGCTGCTTTAGACTATGGAGGGTGCCAGGTTGCCCGTTCTCCTATGGAGTGATATCTCTGCCACCGCCACTCCCCCACTGGATCAAGTCCCTGGGAGTCAGTACTCGGATTTCTCCTCTGGGGCCCACAATTTGACTCACTGTTGTTGAATATGCAGATGGAACTGTAGTGGACTCGATGAATTCCCTGCTGCTGCCACTGCTGCTGGTGGCAATATGGTGCCGCTGCCACACCCTCGGCCCTGAGGCTGGTGTATTTCTTCTGTTTATGAACTCTGCTCTGAGTCCCTGCAGCGTGTGCTGAGCCCAGCCACTGGGAGCTTTAGATGCTCCCTGCGCCGAAAAATCTGCTGAATCCTGCTGGGCTGTTCCGCAGCGGCTCACCTCGGCTCGCTGTCTGGGCTCTCAATAAATATATTTTAAATAGGGCCCTTAGAAGTAAAATGTATGATTCTAATACTTAGAGTGGTTATACTTAGTATAAAGGAATAAGCATTCCTATAAATGTTATATATATCGAAATATATATAGAGAGAGAGAAAGAGAGAAAGCACATTTTTAAAATATAGTTTATATGATGATGCCACAAGGAGTCTCTATATATAAGTTTTCTATAAGCATTATTGATTGGAAACATACTCACAATTAGGAAGAACATAATACCTATGTATTTCAAAGTGGTAATTGGAAGTAGATTTTTTTTTAATTCATAGATTAGTTAGAACTCAATCTGCATAACCTTAAGAAGTAATATTTTAAAATTATCCTATAACTTAAAAAATACTCTTAGTCTTAACATGTGTGTTAGCATGGGTATGTTCATATAGTAAAGGTTTTAATACAAACAATAAAAAATAAACAATATAAATAAATTCATTGAATGATAATAACTGTATTCGGTAAATGAAAGAGCTTGTTTCTGTTTTTATCTGTAATTCTGATGCAATTTTTGGTTCTAGGTTTCCTCACTATTCTAAATTCAAGAACTGTGAAGAATATGGCTATAACAGGAAAATATTTTTTTCATTTCTTTTTTAGAAACCTTCCAGCTAAGCTATATTCAGATAAAATAATACAAAGGGTTGAGCAGTTGGAAACTTTTCATTTAATTTCTAGTTGAAGATAATATTAATCAATTATCTCATATTAAAAAGACTACACAAAAGGCTAGCAAAACTGATGTTCATTCTGGTTTTTAAACTTGCTTCCACATTTACTGAAAGTTACAAAAGTTCAAGGTTGAAGTATTTAAAATTTGAGATTCAGAGAGAAATTTCTTGAGAGTGGTTCAGTGCATTAAATCAGTGGATTCTTACACTTTTTTTATTTTGTAGATTTTACTTTTTATCTTTTTATTTGGTGCATAGTAAATTTGACATCACTTGAGGGTATAGAGTGTCAGACATATTCATATACATAGTTCTTGGTGTGCTCCCCATGATGCCCCTATCTTCATTCTTACCCTCCCCAAGCATGCCTTCGATATTGGATTTTGCACATTCATCCCCCTTCAGTCTCTTCTATGGAATATCTGATTGTCTCTCTGATGTTGCTTTTATTTCTGAATATCTACCTAGAGAATGGCAAGGTTGTGGGGAAGTTGGAGCCCTGTTACACTGTTGGTGGGACTGCAAACTAGTAGTACAACTGCTGTGGAGATCAATGTAGATATTTTTCTCAGAAGACTAAGAATGGAAGTACTACACAACCCAGCGATAGCGCTCTGTGCATATTCCCAAAATAAATGAAGTCAGAATATTACAATAATACTTGTCCATCAAGAGACGAGTGGATAAACAATTTGGCATATATACACAATGGAATTTTACTCATCCATAAATAAAAACAAAATCCTGCCTTTTGCAGAAAAATAGGTGGAAATGTAGAATTTTATATTAAGCAAGTATATCAAGAATCCTCACATCTAAAGGTGATTTCACTGTAAATGTTTGGAGAACTGACATGAGTTTCCTAACTCTTAGAACACAGCTAAGATTTTGGACTCAAAATTGAATGATCTCTGGGCTAAGAGTTAGGGCTGGTAGCCAAAATATGGACAGAGAAGATGGTCCCTTGATTGAGACTTACCTTCTTGTCCAGGATTTCTCAGAACAAAGAATGGGTAATTGTTTTCCAAGGAACTTTGAGAAAGAGACAGCCTGGGGTGATTTTAGACAGGAAAAGAGACATCCAAAAAAAAAAAAAACCAGCTGTGTATTATGCCATGCCAAGAGGTCTAAAAATTAATTAAAAACAAGCAATGGATTTGTCTAGAGAAGAACATATTTGTCTGTAAAGGGGAAGAATCAGGTAGGATATGCAGGGGGTGCTAGAGTGGAAGCAAGAGGCCTGAAGACTTGAGGGCTAGAGGTCTAGAGGGCTACATTGGAGGGAGGACAAGCTTCAAATGGTATCCACACTCCACACTCAGGATCCTGAAAAGTCACTAGGACAGGGCCAAAGGACAATTTTTCTGCTCTTATCTTCTATGCTTCTCCTCTACCTTTAATCTTCTCTAGAAGTGACAAGAGAAATTTGGACACAGAAAGAAGGTTTAAGTGTAAAAATTATTTTTATATATTAATATATTATGGAATATGTGAATTATGAACACATCAAATTAAACTGAAATTACTCTTGACTAATGCAAGCAGAAGTTTTAATTACCACAAGTGACCATAATAATCCTGTGGCCTGACAAAGAAAAAGAAAGAACAAATTTCAAAGAAAAGGTTTAGCTGGACACTGTGCAAAGTGAGCAGGGAAGAATAAAGTTGCATTCTGATTGTATAAATTTGTAGTGATGTATTGCTTGCTCATCCCATATCTTTTGAAATTTTAAATATATATATATATATATATATATATATATATATATATAATTTTGTCATGTGCTGTCATTTTATAGTGCTTTACATTTTAAAATATATTTTATTGGTGTATTGCAATTATACATCTTAGTAGTAAGGTGCAATATGACACAATATACATGCACAAAAAAAGGCTTGATGAAAGAAACAGTTCAAAATGCTCTGTACATATATGAAGGTGTCACTATCAATGGCATGTGTGGGGAGAAGCAAGGGTAGGTTGGAATGGTGGAATCTGGATGAAATCCCACCAAGTCCTCATTCCATTTCTTAAGCCCTCAAATTCAAACTTACTTTTAGTCCGCATCCATTCTTTAGAAATCTTAGTATTTTGGGAAGTTTATATGTGTGCAACTTCTCAAAGTCCAATATTAAAAAAAGGGGGAGATACCTTTAGATAGTATGTGTATATGTGTGTCTTCCTCATCTGTTCTATTAGTTCTATAGTATATATAAAAATATTTGTGGAGTATTTGTGGCATGTATAGAAAATATTTTCTTTGCTTAAAAAGCTAATTGTCATTATTTATATTTTTAAAAAATTCTCTGGTTAATGAACTTGTTTTTTTAGAAATTAAAGTGCCTCTGATTAATTCAAAATTGCATTAAAATGCTTAACACATTTATGTAACAAAACTTTTAAACATCAATTTTGAAAGAAGAACGCTATCTTCTTGAGAATATAGTCTATATTAAATAATAAATACTAAAACACAAGAAATAATATATTTTTATTTAAAAATAATTTGTAATTATAAGTACATTAAGTGATAAGAAGCTTCTCTGATATAGTGAGAACTAGGAAAATATTAAAACTATGAATTCCGAAAGGAAGGAAATAAGACCATTTTGTTTTTTGTTTTTTGTTTGTTTTGTTTTGCGGGTCTGGGGATGGAACGCAGGGACATTTTACTTCCAAGCTACAACCCCTGCCCTATTTTTTTATTCTTTAATTTGAAACAAGGTCTCACTAAGTTGTGGAGAGGCCTCACTAAATAGCTAAGGCTGTCCTCGAACCACAATCCTCTGGTCTCAGTCTCCTGAATGCCGGGATTATAAGGGTGCTCCACCAGACCCAGCTCATTTCTTGTATTCTTATAGAAATGTCATTATACTCTCAATTCTTCAGATGATATATTTTATTTCTGCATATAGGAAATGATGCTAAAAATAATATAAGACTCACTTAAATTGTCCATCTCTTAAATTTATTTTCATATTAAAAAGCAGCTGAAATACAGAAATTCTGAAGATTTTGCCTCATTTGTAGTTACTTTAACCATTTTCTGAAATATTTCTCAAATGAAATTTGTTTTTGGTAATCCATTTCTGTTTAAAAGTCTCAACATTAACCACTGTTTCCAGGAACTGATGTAAATGGGGCTTTGGAGCATTATGGGTCACTTCCAATTTACACAAGTCAGGAATCTCAACTGGAAGATTAAAAGCTGCCCTCAAACCAGATAAATCTTTTCTAAAGTATTACTGGAGAAAAATAACTGTTAAAAACTATACGGCAGCATCAGCAACTTTGATCTTTGCATCTGTAGGAACAAAGCAAGCTGTCAGGTTACCTCTCCGCATCTTATTCAGTCCCATTGAGGAGGATAAAGTTTTCATGGAGGTGATAAATATTTCCTTGAATAATATTAGCTTAATTATACAACTACAAACAAAAGAAAAAAAGTGTCCCAGAAATACTTTTTTCCCCCTATGAGAATAAGTGTTTCTTACTCTTTGGAAGTAGCAAAGGAAACATAAAATGTGGAGCAATGAAATTCTGAGTAAATGTCTGCATAGGAGAGTGTACATGTATATTCAGAGAAAGCTACCTAGGAAATCATGTAATGTTGGTGTTTCGGTGACATTCCCTAGTGAGTACATTTCTCTGATGTAGTTATAGATTCATGTTAGTTTTATTGCGTAGGTATTTTTTTTTTTGCAAATCATATAATTTTAATTTAAAACATCCCCATTACTTGCTATCTTAAAATCTTATTAATTCTAAGTTGTTTGGAAGATGGCAATAATTTAATCTCATGATTGTTATTCGACATTTTCACAAAATCATTCAAGCCTTGCTTTTGTGTCCATGTCAAATCATTGTTTTTATTTATAAATCTATATCTCCATACATAAATAAACATATATGCAATGTGCAAATGTAAAAATACTAATCTGTATGCCTATGTGTGTATATAAACTATGTGCTGTAAGTAAAGTAATTTGCTATTTCAAAAAGCCAAAAGCATTTAGAAACAAAAAGGGATTAAGAATATTGTCATTTCATATTTTCAGTTTATATATTAATTAAGTTTTTTAGACAGGTTGCTTTTTATGATAATTGTTGATCTATTCATATGACCTATGGGGATTAACATAAACTTGTATTTCAATGCATTCATATCATAGATTATGAGAATTTGAGGATAAAGTTTAAATCCGATGCAACCATAGAATCAAAGTACCTTTGTATTTTCTCTTCCTTGCTATGGAAATTGAATGAATTAATAAAGCCCCAAAGCTGCTTTAAGAGTCTGACTTTTTATTTTTATTAGTTCATTAAAAATAAAAAAAAAACAGAGTTTTACATGGACACTAGGCCATCTAACTGATAGCTATTTTCTGAGACTTCTTAAGTATCAGTATATAACGGGTGTGTTACTTTTAAAGACATTGATAGTTTTAGGATTTAACTCTGAGCTCATTTTACATATGATATTCAACACCCTGGACTGAAAAAAAAAAACTGCTATTAATTGCAAAGTCTACTTAGAACTTTTGTAAGAGGATTCTTTTAATTTTTTTTTATTGGTGCATTGTAGCCATACATCATAGTGTGGTACAGGATGGTAGAGGCATACATGTACACATCACTTAATTAGCCCATCACAAATTTCTTCTTCATTTCTTCCCCCTCCCTCCTCCTTATGTTTGACTTAGTGATTGATATTTTTATGATTGTGCATCATGTAAGTTAGGGAGTTTCCCTCTTCCCTCCTCACATCCCCCTCAGTTAAGTCACCTTATCTGCTCATCGTATGGCTCATCTATGGTTTCACATTTTTTCTCCAGTGTTCTTCCTATGGTTATTTTTCTCCCTAGGTTGCTTGCTCATATTGGGGAGAACATCTGATATTTTACTTTTGGTGACTGACTAATCTCTCAGTATAATGTTTTCCAGCTTCATACATTTCCCTGAAAATGGCATAATTTTGTTCTTTCTGAGTAAAATTCCACTGTGTACATATCCCAGAGTTTTGTAATTCATTTATCTCTTAGTAGACATCTTGACTGGTTTCATAGTTTGGCAATTGTGATTTGTGAGGTTATGAACCTCACATTCATTAGTTTGGTAGTTTGGTTTCCATTCTTTTTGTGTAGATACCCAGAAGTAGTATTCTGGATCATAGATTAGGTTCATTTCTATTCTTCTGAGGATCCTCCATACTATTTTCCAAAGTGGTTGCACTAATTTGCAATCCCACCAACAATATAGTAGAGTTCCACTTTTCCATCTCCTTGCCAGGATTTGTTGTTGTTTGTGTTTTGAATGGTTGCCATTTTAATTGGAGTTAGGTGAAACCTCAGGGAAGTTTTTATTTTTATATCTGATTGCATCACAATACCTGACTTCAAACTATATTACAAAGTCATAGTAATAAAAACAGCATGGTGTTGGCACAAAAACACACATAGACCAATGAAACAGAATAGGAAACTCAGAAACAAATCCATACACTCACAACCATTTGATTTTTGACAAAGGGGCCAAAAACATATACTGGAAAAAATATAACCTCCTCAATAAATGGAGTTGGCAAAAGTGACTACCTTATGCAAAAAAATGGAATTAAATCCCATTTAAGATGGGATCAAATCAATTTAAGATGGGATCAAAGACTTGAAAATCATACCAGAGACCTTGCAGCACCTTGAAGAGGGTATAGGGCCCACACTTCAACAAATAGGCACAGGTGAAATCTTTCTTAACAAAATCTCAAAGGCACAATAAATTAAAAGAGGATCAATATGTGGCATTGCATTAACTGAAGAGCTTCTATACAGCAAAGAAAGCTATCAAGAACCTCAACAGAGAACCAGCAGAATGGGAGTAGGTTTTTACCAACTATCTCTCTGACAGAGAACTAATATCTAGAACATATACAGAACTCAAAAAATTCAGGGCCAAAAAAATAAATAACCAATCAAAAATGGGCAAGTAAACTTAATTAACACTTCACAAAAGAAGAAATTCAAATGGCCAATAAATATATTTAAAAAGTTCAACATTATTATAGGAGGATTCTTAAAAGTGTGGTCTATTGTAGTTTCAGTGTTTGTACCATTTACCTCAATAGAAAGTATAGGATATAAAAGAAATCATAGGAAAATATGTCAAAATTGAATGATTATATTTAGTTTAACTTCTATTTCAAGTTAAAAAAAAGTTTCTACTGTAGATGTACATTATCTAACAAGATACTTTTTCACCAAATCTGCTTTTGAGAGCATACACATGTCTTCAACAGAGTGAGGGAACCCAGATGAAAAAATGTTCTGCTTGAATAAACCTCAGATAAATTTGGCCTTTGCATTGTCTCTGCTATTATCTGTATAGAAGGACATAGAAGGAAAAGAATTCAAGATTTTGTCTCATCTACACAACATATATATATATATATATATATATATATATATATATATATATATATACAGCAAGCTATGTTTGAGATTTCTATATCGCAACAATCTTAAAATCATTAGACTTACATTTCAATTATGCTGTGTCTATTCAAGTTTGAAACAAAGAGTGTTCTTTAAACCCTAGATGAAACAAAGATTTTCTCCTTTACTTCTCTTTTTTAGCCCTTTTCAGTTATAGGAAATTTTCTGATAGGCTTTGTCCATTCTCAAGTTTCCTGATTTTCTGACCATGATGGATCATCCTAGAGTAACCTTTCCCAGAGGATACCTGACCTGATTATGTGTGAATATTTTCACAACAATATTAACAGAATATAGCAATTATAGAAAGTTGCTGAGACAGACGGATCACAGGTTGAAGTAGCCTCAACAAGAAGTTAGACTCTTAGCAACCTAGTAAGACCCTGATTAAAAAAAAAAAAAAAAAAAAAAAAAAAAAAAAAAAAAATAGTTCCTATTTCCCCACATTCTTGCTAGCATTTGTTGTTATTTGACTTCCTTATGTTTGCCACTATGATTGGGGGTAGTTCAAATCTCAGTATAGTTTTTATTTGCCTCTCCCTAATGGCAAATGATGTTGAACATTTTTCTTATGTATCTATTGACCATTCGTATATTTTCCTTGGTGAAGTGTCTATCCAATTCAGTTGCCAAATTCTTGATTGGGTTATTTGTTTTACAGTGTAGAGTCTTTTGGGCTCTTTGTATACTCTGGATATTAGTTCTTTATCAGAGTGGTAGCTGGTAAAGATCTTCTCTTATTCTGTATATTTTCTCTTTAGATGGCTTTCACTCTAAATGGTTTCTTTGATGAGCAGAAACTAGTTCAGAAGCTATAGAGGTCAGTGTGGAGATTCCTTAGAAAACTGGGAATGGATCCACCATATGATCTGGCTATACCACTCCTGGGTATCTTTCCAAAGGGGTTGAAATCAGAGAACTGTAGTAACATATGCATACCATATTCATAACAACAAAATTTATAATAGCCATAATATGGGACCAACCTAGATCTCCATCAACAGATGATGGATTGAAAAATTATGGAAAATACACACAATGGGATTCTACTAAGTAATAAAAAAGAACAAAATTATGTCATTCACAAGAAGATAGAAATATCTGGAAAACACTATGTAAATTTAGATTAGTAAGCACAGGAAGAGAAGGGACATATGTTTTCTCTAATATGCTCAAGCTAGGGAGTATTAGGGACACCAGAGGGACTCCAAATAATGGAGGAGAAACCTCAGCAAAGCCAGAAAGGAGATGTAAGGGAGGAGGAAGGATGAGGTTAATCAGTGAAAAAGTTACATTTGAATATGTGCAATATGTGAATATAACATTGTTAACCTGGACACTCAGCATTGGGAGGGAGGAAAAAGAGGAAGTGGGAGGGGCACCAAGTACTGTGTGAATGTATGCCATTGTCAACATGATCCACATTAAGATGTGAGACTGCAGTGCACCAATAAAATAAAATTCATATAAAAAATAAAATAAGACTTGGTGTGTAACTTGGAGATAGAATGCCCCAGGGTTCGACTCCTAGTACTCTCCCTTATATAATTTTCTACTAAATACATAAAAAATATAGAAGAAAAAGATAGCAAAGAATTGAAGGGGTATAAAGTGGAAAAAAGTCTAAGATAAGAGTCAAGATGAGTTTTATATGTCATTGATTTAATTTTGTTCTTACCCTTCATATATCAGAATTGTTTCCTCTACTAAAACATTCTCTTTTGATTTAATGAATCAAAATAATATAAACATGAATAATGTACTATGAGATGAATTGTATGACATTTTTACATATAAGCAATTAATTTGTAACTAGGTCTTATATTTATTTAGTTTGGGAAAGAGTCTCAATGTGGTTCTCGAGGTGAACTAGAACTTGTAAGCTCAAGTATTTCTCCAGCCTCAGCCTTGAGCAGTAGTTACTATCGATATGTGAACCCATTAAATATCATATTAAGCTGGACATGATGGCACAGCCTTGTAATCCCAGTACTTGGGAGCCTGTGACAGGAAGATTGCAGGTTTATGGCTGATGGGGTGTGTCTATACAGTGCCTAAGGAGATTCGGCCTGAGCAGAGTACGGCCTAAGGCAGAACTTTAAGTAAAGTGATTCAGCAAAAAAGGGGCAAAGATGGTGCCTGGAGGAAGCTAGGAAGGCGTGGTTTCCCCATTCATTATGGGTGGGGATACTGAGTGGTTTTTCCCTTTCTACCTTTAAAGGAGCTTTCCACACACATGAATGGCTCATGTACTGGCCTGGGACTGGCTGTAAACTACATGCTAGTGATCTTTATCCCGGATAGGCTAGGCTATTTCTCATGGAAATCCCCCTTGTGGCTTGGTGCTATATATAGGACTGCTTGGAGAGAAATAGATGAGATCTCGCTTGACTTGACTCCCGGCTCGTGGGTTTGTGTTCGAGTCGTCGGTACTCATCATCTCGGCAAGACCCGCCAGCTGTCGGGCTGGATTCCCGACATATGGCCAGCCCCAGCTACTTTGTGAGGCCCTCCACAAATTGTTGAGACCCTGTTTCAAAATGAAAATTAAAAAATAGGGTTGGTGGTATAACTTGGAGGTAAAATGCCTCTAAGTTCCATTCTCAGTACCACTAACTAACTAAGTAACTAACTAACTAACTAATAAAATAGCAATCCTTGTTAGTTTAAGACTTCACAGAACAATTTTACATGTTATCTTTACCATAAACCACACATTTAAAATTCTTAACACTAATCAATACATACAAAAAAAAATGTATATATTGACTTCAAGTTTTAGAGCCAACTTTTTTACAGTAGTTCAATTCTCAAAAACAAAAATGTGTACAATGCAATACTGTTACTTTTTAATGGTTGAAAGTAATAATTCATCACTTCTTTTTTGACCTATGAATCATTTTTGCACTGTGTAATTAATTTGTTAATAGAATACCTAGTATTCTACCTATGAACTATGGTCCCAGCTCTATTTTTTATTATTTATTTTGAAACCTGGCTTCACTGAGTTTCAAAGGGTCTCACTAAGTAGCTGAGGCTGTCTGAGAACCATGATCCTCCTGTCTCAGCCTCCCGAATGCTGGGATTATAATCCCAGCCTGTGCCACCACATCTTACTTTTAATTAATTTTTAAGAATATAAAATGTTTGAATTTTCAGTGTTGTTCTATTTTAGGTTAATGAATAAAATAACAGCTATGATAAATCATCTTTTAGCTATTATAAATCATATTTGAGCATGCTAATTGAGATTTTATACTAAAGCAGACAAACTAATGTACTCAGAAATTTAAATTAGGGTGTAGGTACCATCATTTAACTAATCTGCACTAATATTCTAGAGATATAAAATATTTTGGGAAATAAACTTTTAAATCTGTCTTCCTTCAATGATATATATCTCCATTTTCTATTAATATCTGGACATTATTTTGCTTATGGTGAACTTTATTTAACCCACTGTATATGCATTAGAACAGTCTTATAATTAATTCTTTAGACACCAATTTTTATAGTGCTGATTACTATATGAAGTATTATTCTACAATTAATTTGTTTTTGTGGTACTGGGATGGGCATTCTATCTCCAAGCTATACCTCCAGCCCTATTTTTTATTCTTTCTTTTGAAACAGGGTCTCACTGAGTTGCAAAGGACCTCACTAAGTAATTAAGGTCATTGACCTGATTTTGTTAATAAATCAAAATTTACACTTAAAGGATAAGAACCATGTAAAATTATTTTATGAAGTTTTATAGATTTTCAAGTGAAATGCTCTTCAGTGAACTAACAAATCCTCTTATTCTAGCAATTGTATGTATTATATAAAAATCCTGTCATTGAAAAATGATGCAAGTTATTTGGAATGTATTTTCAAATAAATATATAAAGAGTTTTATTATTGACAGTTATTTAAGAACTTTGTTAACAGGTGCTTGCAGTTTGTTGACTTTAAAAAAAAATCAAGTTGTAAACTTTTATTACAAATTAAAAATAAAGTTCTTTAAAAATCTCAACTTGACCAGATATGAAACAATTTAAAAACTTTAAAGGTCTATTGAGGAAAAACCAGGATTAAAAAAAAAAAAAAAAACGTTTGTCATTATCAAAAAGAGACATCTTTAGGTAAAAATAATAAAAATCCCATGCTGCATAGATAATACATATAGTTAAGTTATCGCCTCAATGGGTAGAATGCAAGCACTTGAGGTCTTCAGCTCCCGTCTTCTGTTCTTTTCTTAATGCTGGAATTTAATATTCATTTCTTTTGGGATGACTAATAAAGATGGTAAGTTAGCATTTACTCAGCCCTGCCCTGCTAACCATAGTAGCTAGTGAATTCTCAGCTGGTGAATCCCTGCTTTGGTCTCTTATGTTATCTTGTGCTTTAGGCTTTTCTGGGCGTCTGTGTTACAATTGAAGTTGCAGCGGTTCCTAAATTGAGATGGCTGCTGACTTTAGGTCACATCTCTTTGATTTTCCTCATCCTCTTGTCATCCTCTCTAGGTTCTTTTTGGCAAGGAGGAAGCCAGCGGTATCGTGGTCTGTAACCCAGATATGTATTCTGGCTCACTGGTCTACCTTGTTCTCCTGCACCTTGCTTGTCTGCACCCTCTGTCACTTCGTGCACAGGAGGGTTTGAATACTCTGGTTGACACCCACAGTTAGTAGGGAGGAACATTTCACCTGTGGTAGGACTGGTGGTGTTGGGCCTGGCCTTGTTCTTGTTTGATCCATTGTTCTATTTCCCATTCTCACCATTTTGGTAATTCTGCCGGTAATTAGCCGAGGACTTCTATGACATGGATAATGGTTACAGTCTGCTGTATGTTTACTGTCTTGAACTGGAACTCCACCAGCGTCTCAAGCATTTGCTGCCTCCAAATCCTTTTCTCCTTCAACAACTTCAGACTCCACAGTCGCTCCATCTCCTACACTGTGACGGTACTTCCTGGGGTTATTCTTCTTTAGGGCAGTCTGCTGTACCAATACATCTTCCTTGGTGTCATTCCTGTTGATGAAACCACATCCTCTGTTTTTTACATTGAACCATTTTACTGTTCCCAAAACCTTCCTATAATTTTTAAAAAGATTAATGACATTACATTTAAGAACTATTTCTTGAAGCGGAATGAATATTAATGGAACTATTTAAATATAGAGATCTCATACTTCCTACTATTTCTATTTTATGCCCAGTTGAGTCAGATTTTATTTTTTATAATATAACTCAGCTCTTCCCAAATGTCCTTGGATATGACTCTACTCGATTTAATAATTGTTTGTATTAAACAGGTAATAGAGTCAATTTACATATCCCAAATTAATATCTGAGGTTATAATGCATTTCTTCATCGTTTCTCTTTATTTGGCTTATCAATGATGATCAAATTAATTTGATCCTCAATTTTGTAGACACCAGCAGTGTCAGATTATTTGTCTTAATTAAATCTCTATCAAAAGCAACCTAATTTCTTACTGCCTGTCATCAGTATAAGGATATCATAAGCTCATTGTCTTTTAAACATCACCAGGCATTTTATTTGTAAGCTAAACACTAAGATAATTTAAGTTTACTTCTCAGTGATATTGTTGATTTTTAAAAATAATAAAAAATTTAAAGATTAAAGAATTTGAACATAGATACTGTAGTACATATATATTTCATATTTATTTTTTATAAGTAGACTAATTTATCATTTTTGTATTCTGCTTTGGTTATACAGTTGAAACATGAGAAGCATTGTCCGACAGAACTTTCTTAAAAACTGGAAAAATTTCTTAAAAACTGAAAAAAAGTACTGGGATTACAAGTGTGCACCATCACAGCTGGCTAAAATATTTACCATTCCTTATTTGAACCTAATTATAAAGTATTTACTGAGAGATTTCCATATAAAAAATAAAGGTCTCATGCTGGGGATGGATATATTTATGTGCATGAGAATGGGCTGTGACAAGAACTCAGAGAATTTACAGAAATTATATTCTATGGATACAGTGGTCATTGAGTCAGAATTGGTACCTCTTCCCTTTAAAAATGTACTAACAATTCCATAATGAATTGTCTATTTAAAATTATGATAGAATTTCTGGGAGAAAAGCACAAAATCCAATGCAAGACTGTGAGAGAAGAGACCTGTTCAGGTCCAGAGAGTAGAAAAATGCTTCCTGTTGAAAGGAAATCTCTGCTAAGGGAATTTATACAAGAATTGAACTACATGTTTAACTTTTCTTCCTGGGAATCTGAACCACAAATTCCCACCCTCACAGTACAGCTCATTATCCATTTGAATTTCAAAATATCACCTCCAAAAGGTAAAATGTTTATAGGCATATAATGGATGCTTCTATTACAGCCAGCTTACTTGTGTCTAAATTTCTACTTGGTGTTTTTCTGTTATTTTGTTTTTACTTGACACATACAAATTTTGTATTTATAAAATATGTTTTGATATTTGTATAAATTATAAAAGAGTCAAATTAGGTATTTATTATTTCAGTTACCTTACACATTTATCATTTTTTGTAATTAGAACATTCTGAATATATTATTTTAAAGTATTCAATATAATACTGTAACCTAGTTATTCTAAAGCACAATATAATAACAACGCCTGTTTCTCAGGTATATATATGAAATATATTTTTAACATTTAATTGAATTTATAACTATTGATCTTTAGTTTAAGAGCACATTTTTGTTTGTTCTCTTTAAAATAAGAAACCAGGGACTACTCGTTCTCAAAATTATTTACAGAAATGAAAATAACAGCTGTAGAGACTTATTTTTACCTCCAATTAGCTGTTATTCTATTATAAAGGACATAAGAATAGAAAAAAACACTTGAGAATACAAATTATAATAAATTAATTTTATTCAAAAGTGTGGAAAGTTTTAAATACTGAAGGGTCTTTTTCAATTTGAAGTGGTAACTCTATTCTACCACTCGGCCAATTCTTTTAACTCATGAAAATTTCTCTTTTCCATTGAAAAAAAGTACACCAAAGTCAATAAAAAATAAATCTTGTGGGAAAATAGGAAATAATCCTAATAAATAGGGGTTTTGTTGAGAAGACAGCACTGGAGTAAGCACAGGGTGAGACTGAGGGAATTATAGTTTCTGGTCTAGATTTCCACGGATTCCTGTGTGGGAGAGGCTTCTCCCAGGAAGGTTGTTCTTACCCTGCTTTGACTTACAATCGTCTCTGAGAAACCAGTGAATATGTAATATATTTTCAAAATTGCATGTATGAGTTTGTTTCTGTTTTTCATGTAGTTTCAGTGGGTCAGGACTTCCTAAAGCTCAGCTGCACAACCACTGAGACATTTATTAATTCCAGATTATAAACACATGGAGTGGAGGGACGATGGAGCCCCGTTTCTCCTCTGCCAGTCTATAATACTAAAGATCTGACTGTCATGCACCACCTTCTACTAGAAAACCTGGAGGAAAATTAGAAAAATATTCAATTTATAAAAATCATTTATTTAGAATATTGGAGAAAGCAGCCAATAAAATAGGAAGTAAAATTCAGATTATGTGGGAGAAACAATGCAAACATTGTCAATAACTTCAGAAGTATCCTATAAAGAAGGTTCCCAGGAAAGGGAAAAATTAGTATTTTTGATCATTCTTGCCTATCTCTACTTCTCTGAGCCAAGTGTGTGTGTGTGTGTGTGTGTGTGTGTGTGTGTGTGTGTGTCTGTGTGTGTGTCTGTGTGTGTGTCTGTGTGTATGTATGTGTGTGTATTTTTTCTGGTTATCAAAACCATTGCCATTCTATCACTGAGCTACACCCCTATCCCTGTTTTAGCTTTTATTTTGAAACAGGGTCTCACTAAATTGCTGATGTGGGACTCAAACCTGCACAAACCTCCAGCCTCCTGCCTCCAAGTACTGGGATTACAGGTGTACACCACCATACCTGGCATGCGTATATGTTTGTAAACATGTTATAAAACTTTTAAATTATCACTTTTAAAATAAACTATTAATTGGCAAATAACAAATTCCTCCACATATAACAAACAAAATGACTCATTAGAGGTACTTCATTTGAGTAATTTATTATTTTAACTAATGTAGGCCTATTCCTTAATGTTTGTGATGCATAAGAATATAGCTAAAAGAGAAATATACCATATTAATTATAATTCTATGTCACTGCAAGCATATAAGCGCAGGTGCTGTGTGCTTTCATGTTTCTACCACTCCAAGCCTCGTTATGATGCATAATTAAAATGCACCACTGAAATATAGTAAAAATAAATAAAAATGTTCTATGTTAATAAAAATAGTCCCAATTGTATTATGTTTAGTGAATTTTTAATGGCATTCTCCTCAAACAAATCAACAACAGGATACAAAGAAACCTCTAGGCAATGTTTAACCTGCAAAAGTTTGGTAGTAAGATACTTGTCAATAACAAAAATAAATAGTTTCTAATTTTAGCATCTTTGCAGACACCAAGCAGAAAAACCTATCATTACTGGCTCTCCTGTTATACACAATGGTAAGCAATTCCATTTGCCAATATTTCCAGGTTGATAGCTCCTTATTCCAGGTGTAAATTCTCAGTTGCTTAGTAACAAATTGTTGCAGTATACCTATTCAGAGTCAACATTTGCCATGAAAGATAAGAGGACAAACAGATAGTCTTGCACCTGATTTTCAATAACCTCAACACCCAAGGAGAGAAAAAAAATTGAGAAGAAAATTTGAAATATGCTAGGTAAAGAAAACTGGATTGCTAAAAATGTCTCATTGATTTTTTTATCTTAATCTTTAAATTTTATCTTAATTCTATTAGCTTTCCAAAATTCTGATATGTATAAGTGATGATATATTTCATTGCTTTTTTTTTGCATTAGGTAGCCACCAATTATTTGCTTCACTTTGCTAGGGAGATGTATGGCTCTGAATTCCTTTTTCTTTCAGTCATGTATTATGAGGTTCAAGGGATCCCAGGGGCTTCAAGTGATCCCCTTCATTTCTGGAAGGCTCTACTAATTTGAACACCTCAAGTAACTGAGGTTTTCAGAGCATGCAAAAAGTACACTGTAATTCACTAGACCATTACTTCTAACAAATTAATTTGGCTGAAAATCATTCCTCCACTAGAATTGCAACATTTTAGGTATTTCCTTCCTTAACTAGTAAAAGGCTCTTTGACATAAAAGGAAAATGCAAAATTTGTCAAACTCATTCATGATCAGTGGTAAATACTGTAATCAATGTGCTGTCCTGGATGATAGTGGAGATATACTGAGTTTCTATTAGACACTCTTGATTTCAACATCATCCTTAATTGCATGTATTTCATCTCTCATGCAAAGTTGCCATGCTTCTTAATAGGACAATTATTAATACAGAACCTATTATTTTACTGCCAAAATACTAAACTAGCATTTTAAAAAATGTTCTGTGAGAGAAAAATTTGTATATAATTTTCCATGATCACAGGAATCAGTAAATCACAATATTGATAACTTAGCATGAAATATCTCTGCTTTAGAAAAGGTAATGTCTATGAAGAATGCTCTTGTTACATTGATATATTAAATTCATCTGCAATTGATATTACATTTATTAAATAGTAAAATAATACACATATGTTACCATGGAAAAGACAGAATGGTTTTAATGGGAAATGGAAGAAAATCTAGTATGGTAGACAAATGAGATAAGGTAGTGAAACCTCAAAGAATTTTTTAAAAAGAAACTACAGGAGTTGATTTAAAGAAGATTTTTGAAAGTAGGTTGAATATTGATTGGCAGGGAATTTGGGGGCAACTCAAAGGTAAATCAGTAGCTTCAGAAATTGTAATAAAAATACCTTTCATGAGGATTGGTGAGAAGTTGGTTTGCTCATAATTGAGTTTCAATCAAGATATAATGTGAAAAAATGGTTTAAGGTTGAAGTGAGCATTTTAAGTCTTGAAGAACGTGTGATTTTTGATTTGCAGTAATTAGATTCATCAACATATTTTAAGGGAAGTTAATCTCCCAGCCTGGTAGCAAATTTCATTAAGGTTGAAATGAGCATATGGCAGATGAAAGCAGCGCCTACTGGCTAAACTCCACCTGCCTGTTGGACTTCCAAGCTTTCCCTCTTCTATACTTAATTTCTTCCTCTGATCATATAATACATATGGAGTGATCATATTATAATACTTATTCAGTGACCTAGCACAAAAATTATCAAAAAATAATAGGCAACCTTTATTTATACATATATCTGTCATCTCTCTGTCACCTGTCATCTCACAATGATGAATTTGTTGGCCATAAAATATTGATGCTATTTACATGACATAATTTTGATGATTTTTAAGCTATTTCTTATAATATGTTCTCTCTTTTGTGTTTTCTTTATGGTGTATATATGTATATATATACATGTATATATATCGCATACATATATATATATATATATATATATATATATATATACCATATATATGCATGTGCATTCTCTTTATATATTCTATAAGGCTTTGAAAACTTGAAAACTTCACAAAATCCATGATCATATATATATATATATATATTCTAGTATATATGTAATGTTTAATGTTTATATTCCATGAAAAATAAGTTTTATTGACTCAATAGAGATGGGAAGAGTTTCCATTTTAAATAAAAATTATACAGCACATAGATACTTGTAGAATATTGTCAAACTTCTCATTTAAAAGGTAGACTAGAATGAACCTATAACACATGAAAATTTATCTGTAATGTAACTTCTAAATTAATCTCAAGGATATAAAAGAAATAATAAGCTTGGTACAATTTAGTAAACACTCTAGTAGGATGTATCAGCAGCTTTTAGTATATGTTTTTCTTTTCCCTTATAGGAATAGAACACTCAACTTTAAACTGTATGTTGTTTCCCAGAAAAAAAACTGTTTTTCCATTTTTGGGGTGAAGCCAAGAGTGCCCTTCAGACTAGTATTATATAATGAAAATAAAGCAGAAACATATCATACAACTGGGAGCCATCATTCAAATAGGGATAATACACCATTTGTCCCTCTTCTTTTCACCTCTTGCATCCTGCTTCTTGTAATGTATGTGTTAAGGATTGACATCCAGT
Organism: Muscardinus avellanarius; assembly: GCF_963383645.1. NCBI lineage: Eukaryota > Metazoa > Chordata > Mammalia > Rodentia > Gliridae > Muscardinus > Muscardinus avellanarius. The sequence continues at coordinate 20,172,959 of NC_137786.1, read as the reverse complement.
TGCAAACTTGGACTGTGACAACAGGGGTCAAACCCTAGCAGTCACAGAATTTAATCTTGAAGAAACTTCTATCCCTGAGAGCCTTTTGGAGCAGAGTTGCAGAGCTGCTGCATTTTTTTCTGGATAATATTAATACATCTAGAGGTTTATGTGGGAAATACGTAAGTTTGTCTTATATTTAGTTTCAATGTACTTTTTTCTGAGAGTTAAATGAGATCCTGAAAACTACAAGTAGATTATGTGTGCCAGCCATTATTTTTATATGTTTTGCACACTGGATATTATATATAATTATATATTATATTATATATATTATATATAATTATATATATATACACATACACATTATCCTTTGTGAAAAACATGTATGTGTATATGTAGATATATGTATCTATATCTCTATATATATCCACATTTGCAACTGGATGTCAATCCTTAAAACATACGTTACAAGAAGCAGGATGGAAAAGGTGAATAAAAGAGGGACAAGTGATATATCATCCCTATTTGAATGAAGGCTCTAATATGATATATATATATATATATATATCCATTATAATTTATAATTTTATAAAGCATATTATAATCTTTAAAATAGGCATTATATCTCCAACTTATCCCCAAGAATACTAACTTTCTTACTCTAAAATACTTGGAAGAGAAAAAGAAATAATAGAGGGGAAGTGACAGGGGAGAGAAAAAGGAAGAGAGAAGTGGGATAAAAAGGTGAAAAAATGGAAGAGCTAGGGGAAGAAAGAGAAAGGGGCTTGAGAAATATAAAGATGAGGTTGGAATAAGAAACATGAAAGGGAAGAAAATGTTTGCTTAGGTAGTAGTTAGAAAAGACAAATATTCAAGATGTCTTTTCCTGAAAATATTATACCATTGATTTTGAATAATAATTTAAGAGGAAGATGACTGTAACTTGGTTAACTACAATATGAAAAACTGTTTTTAATGATGAAGAGAAATTGCTAAACAAAACTTGATATACTGCAATTAAATTTAGGTTTATTTCTATTGCCAGCAAATTAAAGGAATTTATCTGTCCATCTGTATGCCTGTAATAGTTACAATAAATAATTCCAGGTATTTATCCACAGACTAAATATTTGCAGAAATATTTAGTTAAATTTGACATTTACTTTTTCTTGAAGGTAACTAGAACATTTAGGGGTTATTGGACAATTATTTTGTGTTTTATACATTCCAGGCAGTCTGATCTCATATAAAATAAAATATTAAGGTAGTTAAAAGAGAATTGAACTATAAATGGACATAAATATGGTTAAATATTGTATTTATGTGTAGTTTATAAGAATTTATTTTATTCTTTTGTGAAAAGAACCTAATGACATGTGAAAGCAATAGATTTGAAACAATTATGAGACTAAATTGAATCAGATAGATTTAACAAGACTTAAGAACCTAGATATCTTAAAAAATATATCCTTTCAGTTGCCACAGTGGTGTGTGCCTACATATCCAGGACTTGAGAGGTTGAGACAGAGGGATCACAAGTTTCAGGCAAGCCTTAGCAACCTGCCAATACCCTTAGCAATTTATTGAGACATTGCTTAAAAATAAATAGTGCTGGGGATATGTCTTAGAGGTAGAATGTCCCTGGGTTCAGTCCCCACCACACACACAGAACCCCACTGTACACAAATATGTAAAAATTGAGATTTTGATTTTCTATGTGAAACTAAGTTTCTCTAACATGTTTGTGTTCATAATACAGAATACATTCACATGTGATTGAATGTACACTATATGTTTAATGCACAAGTCTTATTTTTTAAATTTAAATAATGAAAATTGTGGTTATTTAAAAGGTGTGCATAAATCAATTATAACATGCCCAATTAACATGCCCATAGAGTATGAATAGACAAAGATCCCTTAAAACTACAAGATAATGGAATGATTTTTAACAATAAATTTTGAAGTTTTAAGGTATTGTCATAGAATATACACAATTAAATTTGTAAGTACATTTCTATTTTCCTATTATATATGTGTGCGAGTTTTAATTTTCTGTATATAGTTTAACCACAGCAACATATTATACTTATTTAATACATAAGCATATATGATAGTTAGACAAAGAAATGAATAATATAAAACTGTTAATAATATACCAGATACAACCTAAATATAGTGGCCAAACACAAAGGATTTGCAAAACATAAAAAAAAATATTTTAATAAACTTACTTTGTTTTGGAAAATAGTGGGTATTTTGTGTATGGTATTGGGGTTCCTGGAAGCCTTCTACTTCCAGGCTACACTCCCAGACCTATTTTATACTTTTTTAAAATTTAGAAACAGGGTCTCTTAAGCCAGCATGGCTGGCTTCGAACCTGCGCGATCCTCCAGTCTCCACCTCCCAAGCGCGGGGATTACAAGCATGCACCACCACGCATGGCTTGGAAATTTTTTTTTTTTTTTTTTGTGGTACTGGGGTTCCTGGAAGCCCATCTACCTCCGGGCTTCACTCCCAGACCAGACCTATTTTTTATGTTTTTATTTGGAAACAGGGTCTCTTAAGCCAGCAAGGCTGGCCTCGAACCTGCGCAGTCCTCCTGTCTCTGCCTCCCAAGAGCGGGGATTACAAGCATGCGCTACCATGCCTAGCTCAGAAAATAGTTTTTTAAATAAGATATGTGATGTTATCAGTAAGTTTATTATACTTAAGTAAAAAAACATTTTAATTCATAGTTTTCACATATAGTGGGTAAATAACAAGAACTTGAAGCACACACACACACACACACACACACACACACACACATATATATATAACTATTGAGTAATTTTTATGACAATAAGGAGCTTTTTGAAATGTTGAAAACTTCAGATCTAGTACAATGTTTTCTTTAGCCAATGCCTGTCCTCTTTGAGAAAATCATTTTCACTAGAAAACGCCTCAGATTTACAGCTAAGCAGCTTTCCTAGCCCAATAATGATAGATAAAATCACAGAGACTTGTTGAAATAACTTAGTCTTTTCCAACTGAGGAAAGCAGGGCAACTCCTTTTAAAAACTTTGTACAATTTTCCTATGGGTCTCTTTGAAAAAACACATTCACATGCATAATTATTATTTTTATTAAGACAAGTATATGAAATTACCAATTCCAATCTCAAAGACATGTAGGGGGAAGAAAGAGGGTGGAGCCCAGAGGGAAATGCTCCAGCACTTGTGTGCATGTATGTTCCTATCACTCAGTAATTCAGTATGATGTATAATTACAATGCATCAATAAAAGGGAAAAATGTGAACATAGTAATGCAAACAACAGCCTTAAGATAAACAGAAATGCTTTTTTTTCTACAAGAGGTTGTGCTATTCACTGCCTTAAATCTTTCAGGGGTCACAAGCAAGCATATTGCAGTCATACTTTTGATTTGCACTGTATCTTGAGGCTATTGTTCTTTCTTTCTGATATGGAACATGGGAATTGAAAAAGACTTTATGTATTTCCACCTCATTCTAATAACTCATCCTTTCCTGTATGCACATTTGTTATACAAAGCGTATATACATCATTAGCACTTTCTTCATATTCTAGAAAATCCTCTTAGCAATATCTGTAAGTGTATTATACTTAACATTTATTACCTTCTAACTTATGTTTGGGTATGGTTTACCATGCTTCATAAATATAGCATAAATCATCATATTTCAAAACTACTATAGCAGATTACACCTTGCTTTTACAGCTCAACTGATTTGGTTTGATTGGTTATTGATATTTTATTTCATTTAGACTTCATCAAATCCTTGCTTACAATTCCCTTGTCTTATTTGCATTGTCAACCAAAGCCTTGTATCAAAGCGAATGTCAAATGTTTTAGGATTTTATTTCAGCATCACCTAACTTTGAGAACCAGTATCTGTATCTGTATCAGTTATCTTTTCCAGCATAGAAAACATTTTCACATGTGTAAATTCTTGGGTTGGTATTCTGCACACAGACTCAGCTGGGCATACTCAGTTGTCTATGACCTGCTGCCTCTCAGTAAGGCACTCTGTTTACTAAATTCTCGGTCTAACAAAGTCTCTCAACCCAAACCCATTGAGCTATTGTTATGATAGGGATGGATAATGTCCCCTACAAGTGCTCATGCATTGATGTTCAGAGTTGGTATAATTGAATCATGAAGATTCTAATATGTTAAGTGTATAAATTCATTTTAATGGATTTATTGGGTTGTGACCTAGTAGGATGTAGCTGGAGGAGTTAGGTCATTGGGATTTTAATTCTGACTTTTCTTGCATACCTATTGACTAGAATTAACTCAGACACTTGTAGTTTCAAACAAAATATGTAATTATAAGCATGAAATATATTTATTTAGGCACAAACATAAATTACTTAAAGTATGTGAGTACAAAGCATTGTGTTTAAATTATGAGGATAAATATAATTAATCACTAAGCATAAGACAATTCATATTAAACAGTTTTTCAAAAGTAAAAACACAAAACATTGCTGGTGTGTATAGAGATAAAAGCATTCAACATTTGTTACAAAGAACAGAAACATAAACTGGGCGTGGTACCGCATGCTTGTAATCCCAGCATTCGGAAGGCTAAGACCGGAGGATCTTGGTTCCAGGACATTATCAGCTACTTAGTGAGGCCATCTACAATTTAGTGAGACCCTGTTTCAAAATAAAGAATAAGGCTGGACTTGGTGGCGCATCCTTGTAATCCCCACGCTTGGGAGGCGGAGACAGGAGGACCTCGCTGGTTTAAGAGACCCTGTTTGCAAAAAAAAAAAAAAAAAATATATATATATATAGGTCTGGAAGTGAAGCCCGGGGTTAGAAGGGTTCCATCCCCACTACCACCAAAATAAAAATTAAAAAAAAAGAATAAAAAATAGGGCAGGGAGGTATCTCAGAGGTCGAATGCCCCTGGGTTCCATCCCCAGACCCCCACCAAAATAAATAAATAAATAATAAATAAATAAATAAAACAGAAACATAGATTCTATTGGACTTATTTTTATAAAATAGTGACATTAACAAATCATAAATATAAATGAAAAATAAATTTATAAATAAATGAAAAAAGCAAAATGAAATACTGTACTATGCTGTATCTGTGCAATGCAAATCTCTAGATTATACTTATGTAAAGAAATGTCATTTTAAAATACAAATTTGCCTTAAGCCTATATATCATAGTATGTTTTGCAAGTTTCTATTACAGCCAGATTTGTTGAAATAGGTATATATGAGAATACCTATTTCAGTCTCAGTACCCTATCTGTAGAAGGGAGAAATTGGGAAGGAACTGAAGGAAAGTCCATCAGATGATGTGTGCACGTGTCACCATCACTGTGAACAATATTATTATGTGAAACTAATGCACCCATGAAGTTAAAAACATATGACATATACATTCTTAATGCACATTTATCTATTTTTAAAGCAATGAAATCTTATTTCCACACAATTGTTCCACTGATACATTTGTCAACAATCCCACTCATGGCCTTCATGTTTGTATATTCAACCCTACTTACCTTTTTTTTGGTATTTGACAATTTGCCTTCTTTCTTCTAAGAACCTTTCAGGATTATTCCTGCACTCTTTCATAGTTTTCCTGCAATATATATTGCCACATCTATATAACTTCTTTGTAGTTTCTTAAATTGTTTTAGCTCATGTTTTGAAATAGTTTTCTACTTATCAAACCATTTTATATGCTACAATGTTATCCATAATAACCGTCTCTAAATACAAATATAGGTATGTATCAACGTTAATTTAAACAATATTATTTATTAAACACATTTCTTTATAAAACATGAATCACCCTCTCTCTTTCTATAGTAGATCTGTTGGTTAACTGTACTTGTTTTCTGTCTGTGGTCCTATAAAAGTAACTGGAAAGCGTGTATCTCTTTATAAATTTCAATACTTTGAATTTCAATTCTCTTGGCTTCTGTCTCCTGGACCCAGATTAAGTTCTGTGCATGTTTTCATAGTAATATTATACAAATATGGTAATCAATATTCATTTTAAAACACAGCAATGTGTTTTCATCCCTATTGGAATTAGAACAGTGAAGCTAGTTGATTCTGATGCATTGTAAAGATATAAAAACAAAGATCAAGGGTACGCTGGCATTTTTTTAACAAAGATGGAAATTGCACAGTGGTGATGTCTACCAATGAGGCTGAGAGAAAAATATTTTGAAATAAAAGCAACAGTGGTTTTAGCTGGGGAGAGAAATTGTACATGAGTGAGAAGTTCTGCTGTGCTAGTGCACACTGTAGTGACTGTAGTAAACAATAATGTACTGGATATTTTAAAAAGCAATAGAAAAAATTTTAAAAATATTTCATAATAAAGTATTTAATGTTTGAAAAGACAGATATATTTTACCTAATATGAACATTACATGACATAAAACTGTATTGAAACATTATATGGTACTCCAGGAATATGTACAATTTGTATGTTTTTACAGATCTCTTAAAGAATAAATTTTAAAAATAATGTTTTAAAGCCAGGCATGGCTGCACACACTTGTAATCCCCGCGCATGGGAGACAGAGACAGGAGGATCGCACAGGTTCGAAGCCAGCCTCGACTACTTAGTGAGGCTCTCAGCAACTTACTGAGACCCTGTTTCCAAATAAAATATAAAATAGGTCTGGTAGCATAGCGCGGAGGTAGAAAGTCTCTGGGTTCCACTCCCAGTACCACCAAAAAAAAAAAATTTTTTTTAAACACAAAATGTTAACATATATTTGTTGTCATGTGTCAACTAAGTAATTTGAATGCTTTTAAAGATAAAATCAAAATATTGCAATTGATAAACTAGAATTAAATAATTATTTAATTACTTTATAGCGGTATTCACCTCAATAGATAAGATTGAAGAAGTCGTCCCTGATCTCTTCATAAAAATTCACATAACCTTCTCCTCTAATATCTTTATTTCCTTCAGGAATTTATGTATATATCAGAACTTTTCTATAAAGTATAACATCAGTTGAAGTTGTCTAGATTTCTAGATAAAATAACAAATATGTTATGTAAAAGATATAAGTTAAATTATATGCACACTCTTCAGTAATATAACTAAATGACAATGGATTTGAACACTAACATCTTATTAAAAAAATTCTCTAGAGGAAAGTAATATTGAAATGTCACATAGACAAATAATTTGAGCTTAAATTACACTGACCAACATACCCTTAAGGAGGTATATTTATAGTTTAAATTACATGGCAATGTTTACCAAAATGGTATGCAGATCTCATGAATTCCTACAAAGATTGACATATAAAGCCCTTTTTCTTGCAACTTGCTAATCATATGATCTGAACAAATAACTTCAGTGAAACTCAGTTTCATCAGCCTTAAAATTAAGATGATTATGACATTTGTGATTTATTATAATGATGAGGTGATGATGATTTTGTCATTTTACAGGTATTTTTTATATTAATCATATATTGACAAAATTAATATAAAGTATAGGAAATATAAAATAAATCTGTATAGACAATTTAAAATATGCCTATACTTTGTAAGTATCTATTAAAAAACACCATTCTAAATATAAATCTTCATCTGTATATTGGATATAAATTATCTAATTTCATTTTTCTTTGTTTCTACTTAATAAATAGAATAAATATTTAATAGACTTGAGGTAATCATCATAAAAGTAATAGAAAAATAAGGACTTTTCTGACGGCTTAGTTTTGTTCTCTCAATATAAAGTTGAAAATTATTTAGTAAGATATAGAGAAATATATATTTTTATATTTCATAGATGTAAACACTTCTGAATAAAATGCATTTATATAATGAATATATAAAATATAATATAACTAAAATTAAACCACAACTGTTTTCTCCTTTTTTATCTTCTTTTCTGTTTTGCATATTACACATATTTTCAAATAGTTTTCTCTTGGTTATCTACTTCTTCACCATAATGGTTGCCAGTTTTTACATTCATAGAATGTTTTAATTCCTGAGATGATGTTCTTTTTCCTTTATATTTCACCATTTCTGTATGTTAGACTCACTTTTCTATTTCATCTTTATTCCATTTTATCCATTCCTTGGAAAACTGGAAAGGCACATCATGGAGGTGACCACTAACAATTCTCACACAGTTTGTGCTCTTCTTTCTCTCGAAACTTTTGTGCCAGATGTATTTTTTTTTTGGGGGGGGCGGGTGGATGGTACTGTGGGTGGAACCCAGAGGCTTTCTACCTCCAGGCTATACACCCAGACATTTTTTTTTTTTCAAAACAGGGTCTCACTAAGTTGCTGAAAGCCTTACTAAGTAGCTGAGGCTGGCTTCGAACCTATGCGATCTTCCTGTCTCAGCCTCCCAAGCGCGGGGAGCGTGCGCCTCTACGCCCGGCTTGCATTTCTTTGTTTTATAATCTCTTTTCTTTCCAAGATCATTAAGATCTCAAACATGTTTATAGTAATTACCATGTTTAAATCTATTTTCTCATTAGAATGACACACATATTTTTCTCTCATTTTTATTATTTATCAACCAGTGAAAATATGTTTTTATTTCATAAGTAATTTTTTTATAAAAAGAATGATTTGTATTATTATAATCATGTTTATAAGATAGTAATCAGAGCCTATACTTTTAAAGTGCTTACTATATATAAGCCACTCTGTTAAGTTTTAACTGTCAACTCTAATATATAACCCTAATTGATCCACACACCACTGCCAGAGACTAGTGATGGGTGGGAGTAGTATTCAGATATTAGCCTATCATCTTTCTAAAAATATAATAGCCCTGTTTGCTCTATTTCAGTTCTCATGAAACAAATGAGATTATTTTATCTTTGTATAATTTCATTGAGTAGAAAAAACAATTTTGTCTTTAGTTAAGGTAAAGAAGTAAAACCCAAATGCTTTCACTAAAGCAGAAGAAGATCATATTTGGACGCTAACATGAATTTTTATCACAGGAAAGAGAAAAGAGATTTAATTATATCAAATTGTTTCTGTATTTTCTCAAATCAATATAATATGATTATTCCATACTGAATAATAAGTATTTTCTTTAGCTTTGAAAAATAGGTTAATTTTCAGTCAGTTTTAAATTGGGGAAGAAAAAGGAAATAACTAAATCAAAGGGTATATTTCATGCAATTATGAATTTATAGAATCTTTGTATCTGCATCCAGAACCATGGTTCATTCTGGATTTATAAGTATATGCCTCTCAGAAGCACACTTGAAAACACAGAGGAAATCAGATGTAAGGGAATTCTTTATGACCAGGTGCCAAAGAGGCTTACCTGCCACTCAAATCTTTAATGTGAAGAAAAAGTTCTAAGAGTATACATTAACTCATGTATATTTATATGAGAAAGTTTTACTTATTTATTTTCTTGCATAAAAGATACCTTGAAGCCGGGCGTGGTGGCGCACGCTTGTAATCCCCGCGCTTGGGAGGCAGAGACAGGAGGATCGCGCAGGTTCGAAGCCAGCCGCGCTGGCGTAAGAGACCCTGTTTCAAAAATATAAAATAGGTCTGGGAGTGTAGCCCGGAGGAAGAAGGGCTTCCAGGAACCCCAGTACCACCAAAAAAAAAAAAAAAGATACCTTGAAATATTTATATAAAGTCCTAATGACATGTAATAGGTACTACTTGTGTAGGGAGTATTCTAAAGCATTTCATTAATATATTAACAAATATTTTAGTATATATCATGTTTTAATATTTCTAGTGATACATGAGTATGTAAGGCATGCTGTAAAGAGAGAGAGAGAGAGAGAGAGAGAGAGAGAGAGAGAGAGAGAGAGAGTGTGTGTGTGTGTGTGTGTGTGTGTTGAGGACTGAATCCTGGGCCTCTCTTAGCTATACCACAGCCTTTTTCATTTTTTAAATTTTGAAATGGGATCTTGCAAAATTGCCTTGCATAGGCCCCAAATCTGCAATCTTCCTGTCTCAGCCTCCCAAATATTGATTGGGATTACAAGCACGTGACACCATGCCTGCTTGTACATGTCAGAATTCTGGAAGGAGGTATTCAGAAAAAAATGTAAAAAAAACTATTTACTGAAATGGTTCACTACATTATTTAGCAGAAACAAAACATATACCACTATTTAGGGAAAATAAGGTGAAGAGAAAAACCTTTTATCAGTTAATTTAATCAACATTTTAGATGTTTTTCAGAATGTTATAGAATATACTTCTTAAAGGTATTTTGACTTAACTGGTGTTGAGTATAATTTATTATTTGGTACTTCACTACTTTTATTTATGTCTCTGTATCATAGATTTGTAAGTAAAATATTCACAGGCATAATACAGATTAAATATATTTGTACACAAGTAATATATAAGTAGTATATAGAATTTTGCACATGGACTGAACAGTTTAACTCTTAAAGTACTCTTGGGCAGTTAGTTTTCAGGCTACTTCTATTCCAGGTTTTAAGATCGCCAAATATTTTTAAGATTATTTTGACGATGAGTTCAATGGTTTGAAAACTGTACATTGGAAAAGGTGATTTATATTGAGGTCAACTATTTTTTAAAAATTAGCATAAGGAAAGAATTCAACTAGTTAGAATCTTTTTGCTTTGGATTAGCTCTTACTACAATGTAGGACACAGAGGTTTCCATAATATCTGCTACCCTCAAAAAATATTGTCTCTAAAACTGAACAACAGTGGTTTGTTGACATTTAGGATTCAGCTTGTTTACAAATGGAGATAAAAGTGAATATCTTATCATTCTAATATGAGCGTTACTTGTATGTGTTTATTTGTTAAATTCAGTGTCCGGACTACTTTATATAAATACTGATACCAATCAAAAATGAATTGTTCACTCAAAATATAAGAAAAGTAGAAATAAGCTAATGGAATATGAAGACTTTTGAGGTTGTGATGAAGGTCAAGAACTTACTACATGGCATCTCCAAATTCAGTCTGGTGAAAAGACCCAGAAGTAATAGGTAATTTCCAAACAGTATGGTAACCGGTAAGGAAATGTCATATGTCGCCTGTAAAAATATGACTGGTCATAGTGTCTAATCAGATATGGAGTCTACTCTAGACAGAGGAAGGAAATTTGTCAAAGACAGGACAAGTGTTTTGATGAGTTGAGCAAAGTCGAAGAAGAAAAAGAGTAAATTGCATAAATGGGTGGAACAAGACTCCTAAATCTCTTGTAGGCCAGAACATGCCGGTAGGTTTTACACATTACAGGGGCTGAGTGCAATTTTTTTTTATGAGTGAGATATTGGAAAATGGTGAAGGATGATGACAAACATGAAAAGATATGTAAGACCATGAAGTATATTAGGCTCAGGCAGAAGGCCTGAGGGAAGATAGAAGGGGTTTTAATTAGTCAATGCTATAATTATTTGGGGATTCAGAAGAGTCATTCTAATGCAGAGTGCAGGAATAGAGAGGAATAAAAGCACTGATTCAAGGGACATTTTAATGATTTTAACCGATGCAATGGTGGTATTAAATGACAATTATAGTTTGTTGGAGAGAAGTAAGTGGATGCCACACAACTGATGTTCAAGTGATACTTGAACTGTGACTGATTTGGGAGAAAAAGATATCAACGGGGAATCATTGAGATGCCAATGGGTCATTCAAGGATAAAGATCACTAAGTTGTTTTGTATAATGAGTACATTGATTTAAATTATATTTAGATATCCAGGTTGGATTTTTTTCTAGTTACAGTCACTAAAATAGAGACACGATAAAGCCAAAATTTCTGATTTTCTCATTATTTATCATTAGGTAAATAGCCATAGCCAGGAGTGAATATAATGGTGAAATTAAACTGGCTTTCATTCTTTCACATTTATTTCTCTGCTTTCCAATTTCTTTTTAATGTTCATTATTGGTATAGCTGCATTCAAAGGTATTGGCTATTTTTCTATGTGTTCTACAATTCTTTCTTAATTAGGTGTATTTTATTTTTTTCCTTTTTATTGGTGCATTGTGGTCATACATCTTACTGGGGTACCAGATGGTGGAGGCATACATGCACATATAACCCAATTAGCCCTTACCAAATTCTCGCCCTATTCCTTCCCCTTCCCTTCCGCTCATGTTTGGCTTAGTGATTGACATTGATATGTTTGTTAATGTGAATCATGTTGTTGAATAATCCAAACTCAATAGGGAGATAAAATATTTCTCTGTATTATCATATATGTGATCTCTATCATCTCTCATGCTCTGGGTGATGTTTTGGTAATAACTTCCAATTTTTGAACATTTTTATACTTAATGAGCTTCATTTGATTCTTTTACTTTTCAATGAAAAGAATATTATCATTTTTACTCTATGGGTTAGTATATTTTCTATTATCTAGTACCTGAGATAAATCAACTTTGAAAGAGTAAACAATTATTTTGGTTCACCATCTTGAATTTCATCAGGATGTATGATTAAAATGCACAAATAATAAAAAAGAAACCGTTTTAAGAAAGCATTTATGGCAGGGCAGCACCTATCATCTCAGGAATTGGGAAGCTGAGACAGGAGGATGGCAGGCTCCAAGATAGCCTCAGCAACTTAGCAAGACTCTCAACAACCTAGAGACACTCTGTTTCAAAATTAAAAAATAGGACTTAGAGGTAGAACGTTCATTGGGTTCAATTACCAATACTCACTGAAAATAAAGAAATTCATGTTTGTAACTATAATGTAAATATAAATACACATCTTTTCTAAGTTGCTTAGCTCTTGCTTGGGGACTTAGGATCACCCTGCTTGTTCCGCATAATGTATTGAGTCCAATCTATTTACTTATTGCAAATAGATTTATTATTTAAAACATTTTAATTTACATATTGATATTACCTTTACTTTTTTTGTCCCAGGGAACTCTGATTAGAAATGGAGCTTTTTTGATTATATATTGCATACCTACCTTTGACTTGATAAAATTTTCCTTGTCTTTTGGTTTTGAATTGATAACATGTGAGAGTTTTCACTTTTGTGTGTGTGTGTGTGTGTGTGTGTGTGTGTGTGTGTGTGTGTGTGTGTGTGTTTGTGTGTTTGTGTGTATGTGTGGTACTGGGGATGGAACCCAGAGGCTTTCTACCTCTGGGCTATACTCCCAGACCTATTCTATACCTTATTTGGAAATAGGCTCTCACTAAGTTGTCGAGAGCCTCACTAAGTAGCTGAGCCTGGCTTCTAACCTGTGTAATCTTCCTGTCTCAGCCTCCCAAGTGTGGAGATTACAAACATGCACCACCATGCCCAGCATGAGTTTTCAAGTTTTTATAAAGTAGTACCTAAATGCTGTTTAGATTCTATAAAGACCTGAATTTTTAAAGCATTTTTATTTTTATTTTTATACTTTATAGCATTGTTACTAAGTAGTATAGAATCAAGTTACTGAGAAAGAAAACAAAATGGAGCTAGTACAAAACATAAGATGGCCCTTGAAATAAATAACTTCTGTTTTTTAAGTAAACACATTGTTATATATTTTGATGCACAGATATAAAGTGATATAAGATGGCTATTTAAAAATATTTCTAATGGATAAGCTCTTATTTTCACATGTAATGGTTTGTGATCTCTTATAGTTGCTGCAACACCTGTACTAGCTACTAATAGTACACTGAATAAACGTACATTTCTTAAATCCATGCCTCTAATTGCTACAGTTGTTTCTTCAAACATATACCTCCTTTGTAATTATTCTTCCCTAGCTCATTTCTACAGGTATCATGCTGTATTATATATCATTTTAAAGGTCTAGTCATTACCTTGATGCATGAGATTCATTTTACTGGTTAGGAAAGCATAGCTGTTATAGCAATTTTAATCCAACACATAATTTATACAAGTATATAAGAACATTTTTCTACACATTAATGTCTTTCTAAGATGATGTTTATGTGTACTTAACTAATAATATAAGCCAAGGGGGAAAAAAAAAGGCAGGGTGCTTGCTTAGAAGGATAAAATAAGCTGAAAAGTACTAATCAAAGTCTATATTTCTTTAATACGAATATGTATGCTACATTGAAGTTTATAGCATAAATGAGATTTAGAGATTATAGAATATATTACAAAGAAGAATTGAAAACAGAACTAGGAATTTTTATTCTATCAAAATTCTACACGAATCTAGAGAGATGAACTTGTGTTTATATGTGTCACTGGTTTAAATTTCTTCAAATCAAAATCAAAATGAAGAATTTTTAATTTACCAGCACTCAAAAGTTAGTAAGTCAGGCATGTGCATTGGTGCATACCTGTAATTCTAGTACTTGGAAAGCTGAGACAGGAGGATGATAGGTTTGCAGGCAGTCTCAACAACTTTTTGAGACTGTTTCCAAATTAAAAACAAACAGGGCTGAGGTGTAGCTCAGAGATAGAAGGTCCCTGAGTTTCATCCTCAGTACCAAGAAAAAAAAGTTAAGTAGTCAAAAAACAATATGGTTTTACATATGCCTATATATGTTATACACAAATATATATGTATGAATATATATAATACAGAAATATGTACATATGTTTATATAATTATAAAATGTTATATAATTTTAAGATTTAGAACTTATATTTGTTAACATATTGAATATTATATACAAATATATCTGATAAATTGCTTTTATAATTATAGTTTTTTTAAAAAAAATACTCAGCTCGAACCAGGCGTAGTGGCACACATTTGTATTCCCAGCATTTGGGAGGCTGAGACAGGAAGATTGCAGTTCACAGACAGCCTCAGCTACTTAGACCTTTTTCAACTCAGTGAAACCCTGTTTTAAAATAAAGAATAAAAAATAGGGCTGGGTGTGTAGCTCAGAGGTTGAATGCCCCGGGTTCCATCTTCAGTACTGCAAAACAAACAAAAACAATCAAACAAACAAACAAACAAAAAAAACCCTCAGCTCTTTTATTCTTAAATTCTCTAACTTTGAAATCTTTTATTAAAAGGACTTCAAAATAACAGATCAAAGAAAGGTACATGACTACAAGCATGGTAATATAATGTTATGAACACAGGAGGATAATATAGTAAAACAATGGAGTCAAATGTTATATATTTCTCTTTTTCAGCCAATTGCATAATTTAACTATCATAAGGTTCCTTTAAAAGGAGCGTGACGATATTGTTTAAGCTTCTCAGAATTTCTCAAGTTCATATAAAGTGAATGCCTTATATATCAGTTTCCTAGCAAAACTTAAATAACAAATTGCAAAATTGGACAGCTTAAAACATTTGAAGATCTTTTGCTAACAGTATTAGAAAGTGTAAGTGTAAATGTAAAAATCTACTTGTTAATATCTTTTTCTATTTTTCTCTCTGAAGCATTCTTTCTTAAAGTCTTTTGTATACTTGGTACTGGCCTTCTGTTTTTAGCAATCTTGTAGTTATTTCTTCTTTATTTGAAATTTTATAGTTAAATTAATCAACATGAAGATTTCCTGTATTTAAAATACCAACGTTAGGTAACCTTCATTACTTACTTACTTACAACCTCTCTCTTTTCTTTACAGTGCCAGGTAGAAGTGTTTCTGTTGGCATATTGTCTTAAACACTTTGCAGGTCTGCTGTGTATGAAAGTGTTCATATCCTTAGAGTGTTGTGTCTTTCCAGAAAGATCCCTTCTCCATGCCTAGATTCTACATAGATGGTTGCTTGAATCCATGAATCAAAAACTTAATCTGTTCAATATTTTTTCTAGCCAAACCTCTAATCATCTCTTCAAAGCATTATTCTCCCAATAGTGAATTTCCTAATTTTAGCATCCTTTGCAATCTAGATAGAGTAAGAATATCATAACTCATCCACAGCTGATTTCTTTTTATATAATGGTTCCACTTTTAATTTGTACAGGAAAGTGCAGCAAGGAATTATCAAACTGCACTTTCAACACATTGGTTGGAAATTTTTCAGCTAAATATTGAAGTTAATTGTGTCTAAATCCAAGACTTGAAAACAAATGAAATAAGTTTTCTACCTCTGTATTAGCAATCAATTTCTCTCTAGTTTACAATATCAAGTTGCCCTTTTTTTCCTGAAATCTCACCAGAAGCATGCTTATTGGTCATATTTTTATCAACATCTGCTTATTAAGTTATATATTCTCTATGTTAAGGTCAACTTTCTCTATAATAGTCTTAACTGTCATCTGAGATTTTAACAGAATAGCCTCCAATGTCTATATTTTTACCTATGATTATTTCAATATAATCTAGAAAATTTGGCATAAGTAAATATATGAAGTCATATCTTTGAATTCCATATTCATGGATTTAACCAACCACATATCCTAATGTAATTAGGTATATAATGGTTGTGTCTGTACTTAAAATGTACAGATTTTGTTGTTATTCTTTTAAAAATGCAATATAACAATATACTAGGTTTAAATTACATAAAGATGATTTAAATATTTGAGATGATATACAAATGTTATACACAAATAAATTCTATTTTATAGAATGTGATTGAGCATCCATGATTTGTTTTTATTCATCGGGTATCTTAAAAACAATCTCTCATAGAAATAAAGAGATGTCTGTATTTGTTACAACATCAGCATGCCAACTGGTTTCAATATGTGACAAATTGCCAGAAAGCTGATATTGTAATATAACAGAAATTTACCCTGTCAAAGTTCCAGAGACCATCATTTCAAAACCAAATATTAGCAGGACTGATCTCTTTTTTATGCTCTGAGGGAGAACATGTTTCATAACACTAACCCAGTGTTGAAAAAAGTTTCACATTCCTTGAATTGTAGACCAATCATTATAATCTCTGTCCCTATCTCTCTATGGTAATTATTATCCATTTATTTGCACGTTTTCTTATCTATTTATTATAAGAATAAGCACAATAAATGTGGGGCCAAACATAATCATGGATGATATCCTCTTGATATTTTTATTTTAAATAGCTATACAAAAAATTTTTTTCAAATAACGTCAATCTCAAGTTCAGTGGGACAAAATTTGAAAATGCATTTCTGTTTAAATATTCAACCTTATGCATTATTATTAACTGCCTTTTTGATAATTTAAATCTTAAATGAGATAAAATTTGAAAATATACTTTTACATGCAGTATTCAACCTTACACATTATTGTTAGCTTTCTTTGTGACAGTTTGAAAATTGAATGAAAAATTATTGAACTTGGCATGTAATATACCTCCAAAAATTGTATAATTAGCATTTTACTGGTTTAGTGCAGCCATATTTATATAATAACTGTAAAATAATTTAATTCATTAATAAATATAAAACTACTATAAAATATAATTCACTTTGTCATTAGGTAACAAAATATATAAAGTGTAAAATCTAAGAGAATTAAGAGAAAGATATCAGTGATGGATGACATCTTTAGGTGGTAAGTATTTCCTGTAAGATTTAAGAGTGTGTCAAGATGTAGAAGGAGAGCTCTAAGCTTTCTATGTCAGGTGGTCATGATAACTGTGATTATAAATTTTGTTATGGCTGTGTTATTCAATAAATGCTATGCAAAGTAAAAGAGTTTTAAAAAAGCAAAAGAGCTTTTGATTGTGTACAGAAGGATGCATCAAAAGAGTTAAACAGTTGTCAGGGAAGCTGTTTAAAAGTTTAGTTAGGTAAACCTACTAGTTGTGATTAAGTTTGACTAGAAATAACAAAAATTACATATAACCAAAGCTTTAAAAATTAGAACTGTATTACTTTTTGGAAAAATGTAGATTTACAAAAAATTGAGTGCAACACAATTCTCTGGTCCAAAAAATACAAAATCCATTACTTTTATTTCTTTCTACCTTACATAGCCTCCATTCCAAGTGTCAGCTCACTTCTAAGTTGGACAATCCAACCCAGACACCTAATTTTTATTCCATTTGGTAGAAGGAGCAGATTAAAGAAAAAAGCGCTAAGAAACATGCCAACTATAATTTATGAATACTCTAGGAAAATGCATATACCTCCATTTATTTCCCAGTGGTCAGAACATTTTGCATAGATACCCCTAGTTGGGAAACCAAAAATGTTTCTGGGCAGCAAAATAACTGCAGTATAATAATATCAGAGATATGAGAAAAATGTATTAAGTTTATATTCAAAACTGCCTATTTAGAAACTTAAATACTTGGACAAACCATCCATTTTTTATTTCATAAATCCTCACCTACTTCTAGAAGGAAACATTTCTAAAGTCTCAACTGGTATTACGATTCAACACAAAGTCCAAGATTGTTATGTGATATGTAGTTTCTTCTACCTGATCAAGATATAACTTCTCCTTAGAGAGTGACAGACCTCTGTAAACAATAACCTAAAGTATTTTTATCTAAAAAAATATAATGAAAATCCACAAAAAAATAATAGTAAACCATGTTTAGTAACTTGTCAGATGAGAAGATACACCAGGGGGGAAAATTACTGAGTGGATCACAGAGGAACCAAATCCTGGGTGTTTATTTGCTAGAATTGGTGGAAAGTATGCTTTGTTATTGCTTCTCAGTTATGCTAATGAAAATTGAAAATTAGCTCTCTGGCCAAGAAGCACTAGTTCCAGGAGCCTGCACACAACTGATTAAAGAAGAACTAATGTTCAGTGGTCAGCTCAGTGAGGTTCTGATATAGTAGGATAGCTCACAGATCATTATATTTTAATCGTTTTTTGGGGGTATAAAGGTCATAATAAAACACAATCTTGAGTTTTAATATCTCCTGTGCAAGTACTGCTGAAAAATGTATTTACATCTCTATATTAAAATTCAAATTATGTGTTTCTAACACATTCACTATAAAATTATATTGAGGTAATGAACAACCTATTTTAAAATTTACATTCAGAAAAAAACAAGACTAAGAAACAAGGCAGCCATTAGTCCAGGAAGGATTGAAGGCTCCTTGCACTGGCAGTGTAGTTAATTCCTGTTAGACCATCTGTTAGTGGCTGGATTTGCTCTCTGGCAGTAGTTATATTTTTCATTGTCCTCTATGGCCTCTGGATCCTTCTTTCTGGAAGGTTTATTTTTGTCTATTATGTACTCAGTCCACATGTGAAGTTGGCAATGAAACAGATGTCCTTTTCTAAAACTGAGAGACTTTAATACTTATTTGAATAAAGGTTTTTTTTTTATTTAAGTAATTTTTTGAGGAATTTCAGGTTAGGTTTTATTTTAATAAATAGACATAAAATAGAGAGGTCATTTATTAATGTTTGGAGCTGATGTAATTGAGTCATGAGGATTGTAATCCCAGGAGCGGATGATTACACTGTAATAGATGTATCCAGGTGATGGTGTAGGCTCATAGGCTGTGGCTGGAGGTGGGTTCATGAGGGTGTGGCCTTGGAGGTTATATATGGTTCCTCCTCCCCCTGCTCTTTCTCTTG
The DNA here is from genome assembly GCF_963383645.1 of Muscardinus avellanarius. Classification (NCBI taxonomy): domain Eukaryota; kingdom Metazoa; phylum Chordata; class Mammalia; order Rodentia; family Gliridae; genus Muscardinus; species Muscardinus avellanarius. The sequence goes on along the minus strand of NC_137786.1, from coordinate 20,153,576 downwards.
CTTTGGGGCTCCATGATATGAGGAGCACAGCCTATGTATTCTCCTCTCTCCAACTTCCACTGCCCTAAGATCTATGGTCCCCAGCCTCACATGGACTTAACCCAAAACTATAAGAAAATCTTTCTCCTAAGTTATGTGGTCAGGTCTTTAGAATCTGACTGCAAAAGATCTGGAAATTTTTTTCTTTGTTTTATCTTTATTATTTGCCAAACAATTGTAAAAGAAAGAAAACAAAACTTCAGGATGATTCTCACATAATAGCCTTTTGTCACATCATTGGAGTATATAGATACCTGCAATATGTAAAATGTAGAGACTTACAAAAGATATCATATATGCTCATATAGATGATAGATGATAGATAAATAGACAGTACTAAGAAAGGTACCGACAGATATAGAGAGGTATATAAATGTAAACTGAATAGATCAATACATGAAAATATACACACTCACAGACACATTCACCCACATACATTGGCAGAAAAATTGGACATTGATTTAAAAAATAACAAAAGAAGCCAACATCTTTCTGTATTTCATCTTGGAATACCTTTGTGCTCTGAGATTTCCTTTGCACAACACCTCCTAGGACCATGTCCCAATACTCAAGCGTCTCTGAAGGTAGAGAGGTATGCACCAATGCAAAAGATCTCCACAATTATAAATCTTGAAGCTTGCGTAGCATCTGACACATCTAAGTCTCTGGAAATAGAGAGAAGAGAAAATTCTATTACCATGATTATAAACATTGGATCATATGGATAAAAATAAAAAAGGTTTTATAATTGTTGGAACTGATGTTCTAGTGAAAGGAAACAAAAGACCCCACATTGACCCACCTTATAATCTAGACAGCAGGGACCCTAGAAAAGAGGACATTCTCTGTCATTATACAATGCTGATTTCTTCTGCTTTGGAGGTCCAGACCAAAAGGAAACACAGAGGCCCATGGCAGACTGCCTGAAAACACTGATCACTTTCATAGGTGAACAGTTGAAGTCTGAACCCTCACATGGTCTGGATTCTGTTCACATCCCCATATCAGCTAATCTTGCTATTACTCATTAGAAATATAGAAAAAAGAAGAGGTGGGTGTGAAGCAGTGATACAAAATTCATATTTTACCCAGGGTGATTTCCAGTATTTGACTTAAAACAGAATGGCAGATACTGGAGGAAAGCCTAAAGCACATCCTTATCTCTTGGAGAGACACAACCTGAAGATCCAGAGCTCAGAATCGCTTCATTGTGGGGAACAGCTCCAGCTGGGATTTTCAATCTAGGAATGTATAATAATGCTGGACTGATATTCATGATTGTGCTATCAATATAAAAGGTCCTTTCAGCATAATAGTATTCCTTCCTCTTCTTTTATTCTTTCTTTACTTTTATTTTCTTTTCTCCTTTCTTTGGTTTTTGTTGGTACTGAGGAATGAACCCAAGAGAGTTCTACCTCCAACCTGCATCCTCAGCCCCTTTTAGTTGTTTTTGTTTGGAAACATGATCTCTATAATATCTATATAATTTTCCTAGAATCTCACTAAGTTGCTGAGGCTGGTCTTCAAGCAGGGATCTTCCTATCTCAGCCTCCCAAGTACTGGGACTATAGATATATGCCACAATGCCTGGGCCATTTCTCTTCCTTATTCTCATTAGGTATTTATTTACTTTCTAAGTTATTCTCTTTCTTTATAAAACTTTATTAATAAAGGTAAGAGTAATGCACAGTATATTTTTTTCTTTTCTTAAAAGTTTGGAGCCTAGAATTTTAAGATTAAGTTGTCAGCAGGTTGCTTTCTTTTAAGGTATTTCTTCCTAGCTTGTAGTTGGCCATTGTCCTGCTTTGTCTTCACTTATTTGCATATGTCCTTACTTCTTGTTCTTATAATGCTATTGATCACATTGAATTAGGACTCACTTTAATAATCATATTTTAATTTCAACAATTTAAGGTACCCCATCTCTAAAAACAGTCATATTCTTGGGTACAGGGTCTTAGGATTTCAACAAAAGGGTTTTAAGAAGAACAGCTTATCTCACAGCTATCTATGTTAACTTTCTAATTTATGACTTTAACAGTAACAGATCTGCTTTATGAGGGAAAACAGAAGAAAATTTAACCATAGTTTGCTACTGTGTTCTAAGGTCACATCACTGCAATCTGTAATGAGAGTCCATGCCATCTGTTGCTGGACTATTTCCACTACACCAGTGACATATATATTGTTACTTGCAGCAGCACAGATGATATTTAAACTAAAAGAGGAAATCTATATCTATTGAGATTAGTTTTACAAGTAAATGGAAAAGACCCCCAACTAAAAGTGCCATAAATAAGATACACAGTTCTCACTCAAAAATTATTAAATCAGAGATGATAGATTTATGAATTGGTTTGGCTCAAAAGATCCCCCAAAACACATTTTTTTATATTGTTGCTTCTCTACTACATGCTCAATTTCTAAGGTTGACTTATGTTAGTCATAAGTTAGTTATGACTCCTATGTTAGTAAGAAAGCTGCTCCTACTCACAAGCAAGCAAAGGTGGGTTCTCTCTCTTTTGTGTGGTCAAATTTCCAACTAAGAAGAGAAGGATGAATATACAGTATTCAGAAGCCACTAGAAGGCTCTGATATACCAAAGCTTATATAAATAAAGGATAAGAGAGAAAAATTATGAGTATTCTTATGTTATGTTGATCCAGAGTAAACTTACAGCAAGGAAGAAAGAGAAAAGATTTTAATCTATCTAAAATAAAGCTAAAGAGATATTTTAGGATGCAAGGCAGACAAAAATGATTAAAGAAATTTATATTCAACCATTATTTTATTGTATTTATTATTCTCTAATGATGAACTCTCCAGTATATCTACCATGCCTTCATTTTCCCTTTGGGAACTAAAAGTACAAAATGGAAAAAATGGTCTATTTTATAATATCTGTATGTTTCTTTTGATTCTAATTATATTTTGACATATCCTTGATTAGGGAATATTTCAAATTTCTGTGTGTGTGTGTGTGTGTGTGTGTGTGTGTGCGCGCGCACGCGCAGTACTGAGTGTAGAACCCAGGAGATTTCTACCACCATGCTATGCCCCTATCTCTGTTTTATTTCTTATTTGGAAACAGGGTCTCTATATTGTTGAGAGTTTCATTGATTTGCTGAGGCTATCAATGAATCTGCAATCATCCTCTCTAAGCCTCAAAAGTATTGGGATTACAGGCATGAGCCACCATGCTTGGCTCAAAATATTTTTAAAAGCACAATAAATATAATCAGATTAAAGTGTGGAATAAAATATAATATCTAATTATCATTTGTACAAACAAAGGAACCAATGATTACAAATCTCAGTTTTGTGATGTTAAATAAAAAGAATGTAAGAGAGAAAAAATGAAGCATAGCTAAGACAGGAAGTTAGGAATGAGATTAAATATAGGAATAAAGTTGAAAATTATCTAGCACACACACCACAAATTCTCAGTCTCTTCCTTTTTAATCCTCTTTACAAGCTCCTTCTCTGACAGAGCATAAAAGGTTGAAATCTTGCAGATCAAGGCTTAACCCTTTTTCCCTCTTTATTTACAGCCTGTTACACAGGATGCCATAGTTTCATATCTCCAAAGCCACCTCTCTGTCAATGTCTCCCATATTTACATCTTCATGATTGGCATGTCCACTGATCTTTGGAACCATCAATCAAACTGCCTGCATGCATTCCCATCTAAATATGTTTGAGGCATCTCATACTTACTATATCTGGGGGGAAAAAAAAGGCTCAGCTTCAAATAGCAAAATTTTCCTTGGTTATCTTAGTTCAAGCCCATATAAAAGTAGACCTGATATGAAATTAAACATGAAAGTATTTTATTAGGGTATGCTAAGTTCACTGTATTTGCCATAACAATTTTCCACCCACCTGAGAAATTAAAGCAAATGTAATTTAGTCTAACAATGATAAAGGAAAGAGATATAGCACTGATATGTTGGCACGTTTTATTGCCTTTCAGGTTCTCTAGAGGAAATTGTAGCCCTTTAATGTTTCAGCCTCTTTTGGCCACTGATTTCCTTTCCTTGGCTTTCTTGGTTTGTTGTTATTTAATACCAACTTCTGCCCTTGTGGCCACAGTTCATGCTCCTCTTCTCCATGTTCCATAATTTTCTGAATGTCTCAAAGCTTCTTCTACCTTACACATATATTGTTAATTTTTATTGGATTTAGGTTTTACCTGGATAATCCAGGATATCTTCTTAATTCAAAAATATTTAATCGAATTACATGTTCAAAGACTCTTTCTCGAAGAAGTTAACATATACCAATTCCAAGGTTTGGACTGAGAAAATAATTTTACAAAATTCGTCATTCAATTCACTTTCTGTGTATATAACAAATATACACATTGTTTGATAAGAAATTCCTCTAAATATCTCTTTTGGATAACCTCATTTCTATTATTGCCTTCAGATAAGATCTTTAGACGGGTTCATAATTTATATATTTTAAGCATAAAGTTGTACAGTATCATCCCTGTCACTTTTCTAATGGTGAGTTTTTATAATTTCAGTTTCTATATTTGTTCTTAAATTTAGATAAACTTAGAACTTCCCTATTTCCCCAAAACTGTTTACTTTTAAGAATACTTTCCTGAAATTATTCTTATCTCATATTTTTATAAGCTGTAAAGAAAATTTATGCACACCTTTCACACTTTGTTTGGGAATGCCCATCTCAAAAATTCTTAATTTATAAATTTCCTTTTGCATCCAGAAGAACAATAACAGGGACTATCTTATCTCCTTGTTTCCAATTACATATTCTGTACTTCCTCCTTAGCCCCTTGCTACTGTGTATTTAACATTTATATTTATACAACTATTCTGTTTATACAAATGTACTTGTTAAATACAAGGCATCAGACACTTCCATCTTGTCCCTCTCCAGTCAACTTTGGCATTTATGTTTATCAACAGTCTTTTTAAAGCAATAAAGATACTTCTTTTTAATCAATGATTTCCTAAATTCATCACTGATTCTCCAATTGCTTTGAACTATTACCATTTCCAAAGTGGCATTTACATGTTTATACCCTTGTTATTAGCATTACCTGCCTCCCAAGTACCAACATGCGCATTACTTTTCTGTGACTGCTATGAACTATCATATAAAATGATGTTTAATGAAATAAAGCCAGCTGGGCATGATGGCACACACTTGTAATCCCAGCACTTGGGAGACTGAGACAGGAGGATTGCACAGGTTCAAATCCAGTCTCAGCTACTTAGTGAGAGGCTCTCAGCAACTTAGAGAGGACCTGTTTCCAAATAAAGTATAAAATAGGTCTGGGAATATAACCTGGAGGTAGAAAAGCCCCTGGGTTCCACTCCCAGTACAACAACAACAAAAAAGAAAAAAGAAAGGAAAGAAAAAAAAAAAAAGCCATGAAAATGGTGGCTTACCTTAAATGTATTTGTGAGCAAGATCTGCTTTCCTCTAGTGAAGATTCATTTGCTAGACCACCCATATTCTTTGCTTCTTTGAAGTATGGCTGCATTATTTTATTCTTTGGATTTTTGGTAACTTTTCTTCTTGTCTCTTCCTAGAATTTTCTTCAGTCTGTTTTAAAATTCTTTTTTCCTTTCTCTTGTAAGGACATGACACTGGGTTTTGCACTTACTCAGATAATCCAGGATGATCTCCTTATCTCAAGATACTTAACTTTTTAAAACATGCAATATTTTTATTTTTTCTTATAAAGATAACAGGCAAAGATTCCAGTTTTAGCAATGGAGATATTTTGTTGGTGGCCACCATACTAAATAGAACTTGTAAAAATTATCTATGTGGAAGAGAAAATACAGAGGATACCTGAAGTTTGTTGAGAGAGAAGTCTGACTTTTAGTTTTGTTAAATGTGGTGAGAAATTAAAAAGCTTGTGTGGAGTAGGTGTGGTGGTTCAAGCCTATAATTCTGGTACTTCAAAGACTGAGACAGGATGATCTCAGGCTTGAGATACACCTCAGCAATTTAGTAGACCTTGTTTCAAAAATAGGGCTGAGAGCAGCTCAGATGTAGAATGCCTCTACGATCAGCCTTCAGTACCAAAAACATATCTTGTTTAGAAATGTCATAAATTATAACAATTTTTCTCCAAACTAATCTTTCCAGCACAATCAGTCTGTCTCTGTAGAAATGCTCTTTGTTTTCTCATACCAGCATCACATATTATCCAATTTGTAGCAACAGACATCTAACACCTCCTGCTTCCTGCCAAATCCAAGCTTCACACTGTAATCTTCTATTATGTTTTGAACACATTCCAATTTCTTTTCTTTATTCTACAAAGATTTAAATGAGATTAAACTATGGATATCTCTCAGCCCTCACAGTTAGAGTCATAAAGTGACGAATAAATATTTCTTTAAGAACACCTAAATGTTTCTTATGATGTGCCAAAATGAATAAAGTCTCAAAATATTAATAATATTTAATTCTCAGAACTTACCTCCATTTTTTAGATGAATATGTTGTGAGATGGTGAGGGTCAGTGTCTTTTTCAATGTTGCAAAGCCAGGAATAATAATAGGAAAGGAGTTGAGGCACAAGTATAGAGATCAAATAAATGGTGCTCAAATGTCAACTCTCATCAATTACTGATGAAAAGTTGAAAGATGAATACAAAATTTGGTTTCTTAATACTCCCATTAAAGTACAATTAACTAGTTTGGCTTAGGGATAATAGACCAAAAGGTAGCCTCTTATCAGGCAAGCTAAATAGAATAAAAGCCCAAAGACATGGTCATTTTTATCCAGGGCCTCTCCAGATCACTATTCAGTCACTTTGCATTATTTCCTGAACGAGACTGGAAAAAGGAGGAGGACTAGAGACCTGAAATATTTCCTCCATAAACATCTCTGCACGTGGGACATGAGCGAAAAACACATTCTCTTTCTTAAAGTTCTCCTAAACTTGTTCTATCCTTCCCCTCCGTGGCTGCCTTTTATTACCATCCCATGCTGAATTTTCAAGTTTTATGGTTTGATTCTTGAAAATGTCAAGGGCCATAGTATTTGCATTTTTAAACAAAGAGCTTGTTGACAAATGATTTCAATTTAAAATCTACATAATTTGGAATCATCTTTTCCTACATTTAGCTAAATTCTTAATATTTTTGTTTGCTTATTTTGCTTGGCAAGGTAATTTTACTTTTCTGCAAAGAAGGGTGATCCCAGGTATGCTCTAAGAGAACACTCCTGACAAAGAACCAGTTGGGTCTTTATCTCTGATGCAACATCCCTCCTGGGCTGAACTTCTATTGGTGAGAGAGCGTCACATTCTTCCTTGCCAGGGTCAGGATCTGCAATCTCTTAAAGAGATGCTAATTTTGCAAAGGAATGTAAGTCCTTACCAGATTATAAATGAAAGTTTAATATTAAACTATACCTTTGACAGAAAAGATACAACTATATTCTTTGAATTCCAACCCATCTTATTACACACTATTACTCATTTCTTCAAATTCTATTACTATATGGTGAATCTTGCTCTTGAAAGTATTTTCCTTTTATTTTTTTATTGGTGCATTATAGTCATACACCTTAATGGAGTACAAGATGGTAGAGGCATTCATGCACACATCACTCATTTAGGCCTTCCCTAGTTCCCACCCAATTTCTCCCCCTCTCTTCTCATGTATGGCTTAGTGATTGACTTTAATATGTTTGTGAATGTACATCATGTACATTAGGGAATTTCTCTCATCCCCCTCCTAAGCCCCTCAGGTTGCCTTATTTGCTCCTCTATGGCTTCTCTTTCTTTGTCTAGAGTTGCTCCTATCATCGTTTTATCCCTAGATACTACACATTAAGGAGAGCATCTGATTCTTACTTTTTATGACTAATTTCACATAGCATAATGTTCTCCAGTTCCATCCATTTCCCTATAAATGGCAACATTTTTGTTCTTCTTTATGGCTGAGTAAAATTTCATTGTGTATATATCCCATAGTTTTGGAATCCATTCATCTGTTGATGGACATCTTGGCTGGTTCCATACTTTGACAATGGTGAATTATGTGGCTATGAATATAAATATGCATGCATTAATTTGGTAGTTTGGTTTCTATTCTTTTGAGTAGAAATCCAGAAGTGGTATTGCTGAATCATAAGGAAAGGTTTGTTCCCATTATTCTGAGGATCCTCCATACTGTTTTTCAAAGTGGTTGAACTAATTGTTATCCCACTAATAATGTATTAGAGTTCCCACTTCTTCACATCTTTGCCAATATTGATTGATTGTTTTTAGTGATTGCCATTCTAATTGAAATTAGGTAAAATCTCAGGGTAGTTTTGATTTCCATCTCTCTGATTGCTAATGATATTAAACTTTTTTATACATTTGTTGATCATTTGAATTTCTTCATTTGTGAAGTAACTATTTAGCTCGCTTGCACATTTATTGATTAGGTTATTTTTTTTCTGAGCTGTGGGTTTTTTGTGTCTTCTCTATATTTTAGGTATTAGTCCTCTATCAAAGGAGTAGTTGGCAAAAATGTTCTTCCATTCTGCTGGAATGTTCTCCCAATGGCTCTCTTTTGAGGTTCTTGATAGTTTCCTTTGCTGTACAGAAGTTCTTCAGTTTAATGCAATCTCATATATTGATCATTTTTTAAATTTCTTGTGCCTTTGAAGTCTTGTTGATAAAGTTTTACCTGTGCCTATGTGTTTAATTGTTGGACCTATGCCTTCCTCAAAGAGTTGCAAGATCTCTGGTCTGAATTTTAGGTCTTTGATCAATCTTGAATTGACTCCTACACAGGTTGAGAAAGTGGGTTTATGTCAATTTTCTGCATATCATTAGCCACTTTTACCAACACCATTTGTTGAAAAGGCTTTCTTTTTCCCAGTGTATGTTCTGGGCCTCTTTGTGAAAAATCAAATGGCTGTAACTGTGAAATTTTTTTCTGACTCTTCTATTCTGCTCCATTGTTCTATATGTATGTTTATGTGCTGATACTGTGTTGTTTTTATTATTATATGTGTGTAGCATAGTTTGAAGTCAGATATTACAGTGCATCCTGTGTAGTTCTTATTGCTGAGAACTACTTTAGCTATTCTGGGCTTTTGCTTAGTACAAATAATTTTAAGGACTGATTTTTTTATGTCTATGAGGAATGATCTTGGTGACTTAATGAGCATTGCATTGAATCTGTAGATCACTTTTGGCAAAATGGCCAAAAGTGATGATATTTATTCTGCCTATCCAAGAATATGGAAGAGCTTTCTATCTTCTAAGGTCTTTTTAAATTTTTTTCAATAAGATTTATTGCCACAAAGACAGCATATTGTCAAGAAAAAAACAACAACTGAGAATTGAAAGCCATGGAAACATAGCTAGAAGGCAGAAGAGAAAGCGTAAAATTACCCCACCTGCCTCCAATGACTGAGGCCCTGTCAACCATGGCGGAACTCTCTTGCCTCACAGAGCCAGGACTGCTGGCATTGTGGCCTCAGTGGAATTGCAAGCAGTTAGCTCCTTGCAAGGATCCTGGCTAAAACATTCATGTTCTTCTCACTATATCCTGCAGAAATTCAGAGTGATGCTCAACAATAGTATATGTAAACCAGCCATCCGCTAGGGAGACTGCCCAGACATGCTGGGCAAGCAGTAGATTCACAGGATGTGAGACTTTGTAGTTCACCCTGGTGAAGGTGAGGATGGAATCTGCTTTCAGACATAGCAGAGGTTTGGATTAGTAGACAGCCCCTAGAGCCAATTTGGCTAGAAGACCTATAGTCCCCAGAGATCAGAGCTCAAGTAGGGCCTCCAGAGACTACCACATACCACCCAATTGTGGTGGCCAAGGAGAAGTCAGAACAACCCAGCCTTCTCTGTAGAGAACATGGAATATATATACTGGGTTGGTCCCAGTGGCATCTGTCACCTTTGCAGGTAGAAAGAGACATGGGCTTAGCATTGGTAGAAAGCATGGAAACTTGTACTTAACAATAGATCCAGCCCCAGTGATACTGGCCACCTGTGCAGATGGAGAATTTCAGAGACAGTTTTTTTTTTTTTTTTTTTGAACTCAGAGACCCAGGCCTGCAGCAGAAAAGGTGCTTGTGGCACTTGCTGCCTGCACAGAAAGAAATACCAGGACAGGGTCCCAATCATTGAAAAAGACAAAAAAAGTGGTGCTGTAACTGTCATCATTAGTATGGGTTATAGAGCAAATGAGAGTGTTTGGAACACGATCAAGAACCTATTATATAATGAGAACATTAAACAGTTGAAGAAATCCATGCAGACCCAGGAGGACTTCAGAGGCCAAGTATACTCAGTATTCATAGATTTGTGGGGTTGTATTATTTTGTTGTTGTTTTATTTTCTGTTTTTTTTTGTGTGTGTGTGCTTTTTTGTTTATTCTCTTCCTTATCCCTTTTACAAGCTTTTCCTCCTATGCATAGGTATTCTCTTCTCTTTTTCTTTTTTTCTTTTTTCTCTTTTTGTTGTCTTATATTAAATCCACCTTATATTACTATATCACTATTCTAAATACTCTACATAGGTTACTAGAATCCTACTACATATTCACTATTTCTAATCTTTACTATATATGTCCTTACTAAACTCAAACTCTCATCTTATTCAGTCATATCTGCTACTTTACCCTATTATGTATTTCCCACTTTATGACCTTTCTCCTCACTCAACCTTCATCATTGAATACAAGGCACCTTGCCCGTGTACATACCAGGTAACACCTACAGACTAAGATAAGATTATCAAAGCAAAAAAGATACACATGTATGAAACCTGGAATCTTCAGCAGAAAGAATAGCAAGGAAGCAATGAGCTTCTACAACAACAGAACCTGACAACACATAATTGCAGAGATCACCAGAAGGACAAAACAGAAATTTAACCCAATCAAGAAATGGGCAAGTAAACTAAATAGACACTTAAATTCAAATGGCCTACACATGTATGAAAAAATGATCAACATCATTAGCAATCAGAGAGATACAAATCAAAACTACCCTGAGATTTTATTGAAACCCAATTAGAATGGTGTTCAGTCAAAATGCAAACAACAACAAATGCTGGAGATGATGTGGAGAAGTGGGAACTCTAATACACTTTTAGTGGGATTACAAATTAGTACAAACACTTTGGAAAACAGTATGAAGGACCCCTAGAAGAATAGTAATGAACTTACCATATAATTCAGCAATACTCAAAAGAATGGAAAACAAACTGCCAAACTAATGCATGCATATTCATATTCATAGCCACATAATTCACCATATCACATAATTCACAAACACATCACAGTCAATCACTAAGCAAAACATAAGAAAGAAGGAGGGTGTAAGGAAAAGGATGGGAACTGGAAAAGGACTAAATGAAAGATATGTATGTGTGTGTATATATATATATGCCTCTACCATCATGTACTCCTTTAAGATATATGACTACAAATAAATTTAACAGTAGAAATGATACAGGTTTTTGAAAAAGAATTTAAAGGGAGCCTGAAAGAAATAAAGGAACAAAAAAACAAATGATCTGAGACTTGAACAGTATTCAGAAAGAAGCTCAAAAGGAAGTGAAGAATTCAATCATTGAAGTGAAGGCATCAACACAAATTATAAACAATAGATTAGACCATATGGAAAATAGAATCTCACTCTTGTTAATTATATTTGATTGTATTTATAGACAATGATAGTTAAAAGTTTAATAAAATTGTTATGATTTAAAGCTGAGCATGGTGGCACATGCTTGTAATCTCAGCATTCAGGAAGCTGAGACCATAGGATCACGGTTTGTGGACAGCCTCAGCTACTTAATGAGGCCCTCCACAACCTAGTGAGACCCTGTTTCAAAATAAAGAATGAAAAATAGGACAGGGGGTATAACTCAGAGCTAGAATGCCCCTTGGTTTCATCCTCATACCCACAAAAAAAAAAATGTTATGATTTGTTCTTAGCTGTAAATTGCATAAGGAAATCTTATTTGTCCTTTTCATTCCAATGTTTCATAATTTGATTATTAAAATTTGTGATGAGATATTTTAAGGATATGTCTATACTCAGATAACTGGTATTTTATACCTATTTGATGAACTAATAATATTTAATAAATTATAATAAATTACTAGGAGTTATTAATTTATTATACACATTTTTAAAACTTGTTTTGGACAATTCTTATTCTTTCAAATACCTTTCCCAGACTTTCTCTACTTATGTTTTCAAGTTTCATCTTATATGTCACCTCATTTAGAAAAGCTCCCTGGCATACAAAGTCCTGTATGTAGTTTTATTATGGAGAAAGATGCACTGCTCTGTACTTAGCAATGCCATAGGGAGGCATCCTCTGTTCCTATCTCTGTCACAGAGCTATAATCTTCTATAATTAGCTATACTTAGAATGTAGCATCATTCCAGCCAAACAAAGTCTAACAATTCTGTTTACTTACTTTTTTTTAAACTCACACTAACACGAGTTAGGTTCTTAAGGTCAATATATTGAGACTGCTATTCTTAATTTTCACAGGCTTTGGAACTATGTATATTTAAGATTTTAGATGAGAAAGTGCTACGGTGAAGTACTTTGTTTTTCAGCTTCATGGGATGCTTTTCATACAAGTAACTTGCCCTTGTGTTCTTGGCCCAAATTCTATCCTTCCTACTGTTAATACAGCAACTGTCAAACTAGCTGCTCCCCTAATTAGTGAAGATTCTCTTTTTCTCTTTTTCTTTATTGGTGGTACTGGGGTTCCTGGAAGCCCTTCTACCTCTGGGCTACACTCCCAGACCTATTTTATACTGTTTTTATTTTTGGAAACAGGGTCTCTTAAGCCAGTGAGGCTGGCTTCAAACCTGCATGTACTGTCTTCGCCTCCCAAGTGTGGGGATTACAAGCATTCACCACCACACCCAGCAGAAGATTCTCTTTTAAGTAGTTAAAATATATGAAATCTTACTAGTCAAATTATGTAACCAACCTTGATATCCATTAACAGATAAATGAAGTACAAAATTATGAGTTATTCACACAGTTAAATTCTACTCAGCAATTTAGAATAAAAGTGTGGTATTTGCAAGAAAATGGATGGACTTAGAGAACATTATATTAAGAGAGACTAACCGGTTACAAAAAGTGAAAGGTCCTATGTGTTCTACCATATGCAGAAGCTAGGCACTAAGTAAGATACAGGAGGGATTTTAGATAATGAAGAAGAAACACTAGTAGCAGCGCTAGGAAGGTAGTCTAGAGGAGGAGGAGAGAATTCATGAAAAATCACAACCATTGACATTGTGTACATATGTGAGAATATCAATGACAATCTCAATATCAGGTAAGGAGAAGGGAAAAAAGGGGAGGAAACCAGGAGAAAACTTACCAAGTGTTGTGTGCATGTATCACTATCACTATGAAATACATTCTGATGTGAGACTATAATAAAAGTATTAAAAACATAAATTTGAAAAGTAATATTATATGGGTAAAGTTTTATTTAAATTTAGGGTGTCATAATCATGTGTTAATTTTATGTATAGAATCAGACTAATTTTACTCAACCATTTTACAATTTCTATAAAGAAATTTTAATACATTTTTTGCTATCATAAACTTTTCAATTATTTTGCCCACTTAAAATAATACCTTTTCTCTTTTATTTTACCTTATTTTGTGATAGTGATTATTAAATCCTGGGGGCTTCTACCGCTGAGCTACACCCCTAGCCCTGTTTTATTTTATTCTTTATTTTGAAACAGGGTCTTGTTAGGATTCAGATGGTGTTCCTAAGTAGGTGAGGCTGACCACAAACCTGTGATCCTTCTGTTTTAGTTTCCCAAGTACTAGGAATACAAGCATATGCCACCTTTCCCAGCTCTTTTTTTTTCTTTTTTCAATATGTATTTAAAATTGTTGTATTGTGATCAATTATCTTAATGAGTTATAATATGGCAGAGGCACACATGCACATATCTCACATTTAGCCCTTTCCCAATTCCCACCCCATCTCCCCCCTTCTCATGTTTGGCTTAGTGATTAATATGTTTATGAATGTACATCATATACATTGAAGAGTTTTCCTCTTCCATGTCTTATCTCCCTCAATTAAGTTGTGTTCTTTACTCATCTTAGGGTTCTAATCTTTGTCTACAGTCCCTCCTATGACCCATTTTTCTCCCTAGCTTCCAGATATTAGGAAGAACATCTGATTTTTTACTTCTTGTGTCTGACTAATCTCACTGAGCATAAAGTTCTCTAGTTCTATCATTTCCCTGCAAGTGACATCATTTTTTTTCTTTTTGCCTTGGTAAAAATTATTCTGTAACAGTTCTATAACTTATTCATCTGTTGATAGACATTTGCCTGACTATGTAATTTGGCAATTGTAAACTGTGCTGCTATGAACATAGATGCTTATGCATGTGTCCGGTAGTTTTGTTTTCATTCTTTTGGGTAGATACCCAGAATTGCTGGATGATACGGTAGGTTTAATTTCTTTCTTGTGAAATCCTCCATACTGTTTATAAAGTGGTTGCACTAATTTACAGTACCATCAACAATCTACTAGATTTTCTATCTCTCCATACCCTCACCAGCATTTGTTGTTGTTTGGGTTTCTTCTCTTTTTTTTTTTCTTTTTTTTTTTTCTTTTTGGTGGTACTGGGTTCCTGGCAACCCTTCTACTTCTGGGCTACACTCCCAGACCTATTTTATACTTTTTTATTTGGAAACAGGGTCTCTTAAGCCAGCGCGGCTGTCTTCGAACCTGCGCGACCCTTCTGTCTGCCTCCCAAGCATGGAGGTTACAAGCGTGCATCACCATGTCCAGCTTTGTTGTTTCGATATTTTAATGATTGCCATTCTAATTAGAGTTAGATAAATTCTCAGAGTAATTTTAATTTTCATTTCTCTGATTGCTAGTGATGTTGAAAATATTTTTCATACATTTATTGGCCATTTGTACTCCATCTTTTGTGAAGTGTCTATTTAATTCACTTGCCCATTTTTCATTGGTTTTTGTTTTCTGAGCTGTGAGTTTCTTGAGTTCTCTATATATTATAGATATTAATTCTTTATCAAAGGAATAGTTGACAAAAATGTTATCCCATTCTGTAAGCTCTCTGTTGAAGTTGTTGATAGTTATATTTGCTGCATAGAATCTTTTAAGTTTAATCCAATTTCATATATTGATACTCCTTTTATTAATTTATTGTGCCTTTGTTGTTTTGTTGAGAAAGATTTTACCTGTGCCTGTATGTTGAAATGTTTGACCTATGCCCTCTTCAAATAGCTTCATGGTCTCTAGTCAAATTTCCAGGGTTTTTTTTCATCTTGAATTGAGTTTTGTATAGTGAGAGAAAGTGAGGTTTATGTCTATTTTTATGCATATGGTTGACTAGTTTTGTCAACACTATTGCTAAAGAGGTTATCTTTTTTCCAGTGTATGTTTTTGGATCTTTTGTCAAAAGCCAAGTGGCTATAAGTGTGTGGATTTCTTTCTGAGTCTCCTATTCTGCTCCATTGTTCTATTTTTTTTCTGTTTTTGTGACAATACAATGCTGTTTTCATTAGTATAGCTTTTTAATATACTTTAAAGTCAGGTATTGTGATGCCTCCTGTATAATTTTTGTCTTTTGTCCTGTTTACATAATAATACATAATAAGATTTTTGTCTTTGGTCCTGTTTACATAATAAATTACATGAGTTGTTTTTTATAGGTTGAACCAGCCTTGCATCCCTGACATGAACCTAACTTTCTCATGGTGTATACATTTCTTGATGTGGTTCAGAATGTTTGTTCCTAGTATTTTGTTTAGTACTTCAGTGTCTAAGTTTATCAATGATATAGAGCTATAGTTTTCTCTTCTTGAGCTGTTTTTATTTGGCTTTGATATTAATGTGATGTTGGCTTCACAGAATGTATTTGGGAGATTCTCATTTCTTTCGATTTCATGGAATAGATTGAGGGTATATTGGAATTAGCTCTTTTGTAAAAGGTTTTAAAAAAATTCACTTGGGAAGCCATCTGGTCCTGGGTGTTTTTTTTGATGGTAGACTCTTTATTGCTGCTTCAATCTCTTTGATATACTTTTACAATTGTGATAATTTTTTAAAAATACTAGTTTTATATTTATTTGTTATTCTGGTAGAGTATTAAGTAGAATAGTCTTTATTCTCATTAATTCTGGGGTTGCAATCAATAATGTGAAAGAGCTAAAAATTTGGTAAATTAATCTTGAGTTCACTCTCATGATACTCATTTCTCTGAGGAAGTTTTCTATAGCTTTTTAGAGTTTTCTGGGTCAGCATGTTTATAAGGATTTGCAGAAGAGGCCTAGATGATTTATGTTTACAAGACTAACTATGAATTATCAGACACTCACATGCACACACACTATAATATATATGTATATGTGTTTATATTCATATGTATTAAACCTTATAAAGAAATATTCTATGTAGTTTTTAAAAAAAATATTTTCTTACTTTCTTTGTTTGTAATGGGGATTGAATCCAGGAACATTCTACCTCTGTTTTACACCACATCCCTATTTTATCTTTTATTTTGCAACTTGGTCTCACTAAGTTGTTGATATTGGCAACAAACCTGTGATCTTTGTGTCATAGCCTCCCATTTACTGGTAT
The DNA here is from genome assembly GCF_963383645.1 of Muscardinus avellanarius. Lineage (NCBI taxonomy): Eukaryota > Metazoa > Chordata > Mammalia > Rodentia > Gliridae > Muscardinus > Muscardinus avellanarius. The sequence goes on along the minus strand of NC_137786.1, from coordinate 20,136,900 downwards.
TAAATGGGTGTGCACCACCACACTCACCCTGAACTTTTCCTAAATTAATAGAATTTAATTTGTGCTATCTTTATATAAATTTATTTTCATACAAAAATAATGCATTTTGCCGGGCGTGTTGGCGCACGCTTGTAATCCCCGCGCTTGGGAGGCAGAGACAGGAGGATCACGCAGGTTCGAAGCCAGCCGCGGGCGCTGGCTTAGGAGACCCTGTTTCAAAAAAAAAATGTAAAAATAGGTCTGGGAGTGTAGCCCGGGGGTAGAAGGGCTTCCAGGAACCCCAGTACCACCAAAAAAAAAAAAAAATGCATTTTATTTTTACCTTATTTCAAGCTTTTACTTAAAAATATTTTGATAATTATTTTACAGTGTAGGTAAAATAATGAAGACTATTTCTTCTAACCCAAATTAGATCCTCACTCTATTCTAGAAGACTAACTATAGATAGATTTTAACTTTCTAAGGAATATATGTGTATGTTTTATGCATGTTTATAAGACTTTCAATATATTATAACCTATTTTAAGGCAGATAGTTCTTATCTCATAGGGCTTTTTTTCTTACTTGAGAAATGAAATGAATAAAAGGTGGTATTGTTAAGGTCATATTAATCTATAATAAATTACCTTTTAATGTGCCAAATATTAAGTCTACCCCAAAAGCTCATCACTTTTCATTTTATGTGTTCAGGTAAATGAGTCTAGGAGACAGATAGCCACCTAGGAAGACATCACTCTTCAATGCCCAAATGTAGCATAAAGGAAATGGACATTAGTTGAAGCTTACAGTAATCTCAGAGGATCTTTATAGGTATTGGCTTAGTCATAAATTGACAAAGAACCTTGTTTGCCCTCAGCTGTCAAGAACCATAAGAAAAGATGTTTAAAATGTTTTAAAAAACTTTAATGGATGGCCATTTGTTTAAACTCTAACTGTGGTTCATTGTTTGTGTTATATCTTTTTCTTGGAAGCATTGCTAAAAATAAATGTAAGCTTTTCAGCTATAGATTTTCATAAAAATTCAATACTTCTTCCATAATTTTAAGTATTTATCAAAATATATTTGCGATTTATCAGAAGAGTTATATTTAAGACATTTAAGTTAACCTTTAGATTCCTTCCCCAAAATATCTCACAGTTAGATAAAGATTTTCTGTGTGGAATTAAACCTGCTGTTAAGAATTGTTGAATTACCTCTATTTTATAAATAAAAAGACTAATGTATATAATGTGACAAAAATTGGATTTTGTTGAGATGAATAAAATTAGTGTCTCTAAATAGCAAATGGCCCCAAATTGAATTCAGATATTAAAATTATTTTTCACGTTGTTTTAGAACTTTTAATCTTGATCTATGTCATTATCAGATCTTATCATGAAAATTTTTTGGTCTTTATAATCTCAGGTAATATGGTTATGTGCTGGCTTTTAAATATTTTTATCTTCAAATATAATATTATATATTATGAAACTATTTAAGCCTTCTTAAAATATGTTTTGTTAATAACCATTATAAATTAAAACAGCTTAATTTTATTCCCTTATGGCCTGAATTAGCTACACGTATAAGTAGGTACTGTTTATTGCAAATAAACATGTTGGTACAATAAAGTATAAACAAAACTCACATGGAAGGGTGATTACTTATTCTTTAAATCAAATGAGTCTTCTTATATATTCTGAAAGTTTATGTCCACAGTGAAGTCAACATCTTAAAAATCTTGTAGCCTTGTAGCAGTGAATCAATCTCTCTCTCTATCTTTATATATATATATATATCATATATTATAATATTTATATATAAATATTATATATTATAAATGTATAATTTAAATATAAATATTTATATTTATATTATATATTTATTATATTTATATTTATATTATATTTATATAAATTATATAAATTAAATGTTTATACGTATATTATATATTTATATATTATACAAATATATTATATACATATATATTTAAATTTCAACTGTTAAACAAGTTTACCAGAACTATTTAAGGAAATATATTAATGTAAGGAAAAATATTAACTTCCAACAGTCAGTTACATCCTCAAATGGGAAAGTCTAGATCGATATGTATAAGATTGGCTTAAGACCCTGGCATTTCAGCACTTATGTTGCAAGGCTTTCAATTAGTTGGCATTAGGATGGAACTATCAGAAATCTCTTTGAATTTCTGTGTGAAGATTCAGACTAGTTGTTGAAATGCGAGTTGTAGAACATGGTTTTTGTTTGCTAAGCTGTTTAATTGGTTCGTTATAAATTACAAGTGCTTTTTCAAATAAAAGAAATAGGATATTTTAATTGGTCACAGAATTGTTTAACATAGAGAAAATGAATTAAATTAGTATCAGATATTAGTTTCTTTCTCTTTTACTATACCTTTGCTTAAAGTTGAAGTTAGAATATGCATCATTTTAGTGAAACATAATCTGGAACTATCTCCATATGATATGTTTCAGAAGGTAGTTTTTCTAGTATTTTTGCCAGTTTTTTTTTCTTGTTGTTGTTATTTTTGCTTGAACATCAGTAGCAAGATCATCTAATAGGCTAGCAATTGTACAGAAATATTGAGTTCTCTTTAAATCACTTATTTTAGTTCCTTAAAATACAGATAGAGACACTCATTTGTAAGGCAGAAACCAAGACTGCTTAAATAAAATCCAAGGACATATTCCATTCACCAATCCAAAGCACTTCCAAAGGTTACTTGGGAAGAACTAACAAATTAATCTCATTATTTTTGTTCTCTAAGTTGTTTAATAATATTCAATATAAAAACAACTATACAATAATACAAGTGGTCATCTTGTAAAGCAACAAATTTTTACAAAATAAAAGAAGAAACTTTTACAAATTACAAAGGTAATTTTTACAAATTAAAGGAAGTTAAAATAGATTATTAGCCTAACTTTTTATCAACTTTTTATTACTAAACTTTTGAATTTACCTTAATATTCAAGTTTTTCTGGCTATAAAATTGCAAAAATTAAGAAATATGTACATAATTGATATTTAAAATTTTAATGTTTGCTTTAATATATAATTAACTATCACTATATTAAACAAGATAATTAACATCATTGAGTTTTTAATCTTAATGAACAGAAAAAGGCAAGACTTTATTTTTCATATAAATTCTATTTTTTCCTGTCATGATATATGTGAATTTAAACAAAGTAATATGTTACTTCCAGACATAAGAGAAATCTAGAAAGCAAGAATGCAAGAATGTTAAGATATTTTAGATATTTTAGAGCATATACTTTATTCTTTTTAACTATTTTTAGTTTATCAAAATAAATTTTTCCTGAATATATTTAAATAGAAAAAGACTTTAAAAAGTATATTGAACTAGACTGATTGAACCAAATTGTCCTAACACAATATGGTAGAGGTGTGTGTGTATGTGTGTGTGTGTGTGTGTGTGTGTGTGTGTGTGTGTGAGAGAGAGAGAGAGAGAGAGAGAGAGAGAGAGAGAGAGAGAGAGAGAGGATGAGAATTAAACACACGGATGCAAGCCAGGAGTGGTGGTGCACACTTGTAATCCCAGTGCTTGGGAGGCTGCGACAGGAGGATCACACAGGTTCGAAGCCAGCCTCAGCTACTTAGTGAGGCTCTCAGCAACTTAGTGAGACCCTGTTTCCAAATAAAGTATAAAATAGGTCTGGTAGTATAGCCCAGAGGTAGAAACCCCCTGGGTTCCTATGCTAGCACCAGAAATAAGTAAACAAACAAGCAAACAAACAAATAAACAAACACATGAATGCTGTATCTGTGGGCTACAGCATAAACCCTTTTTTAATTAACATTTCATAATCAGTTAAATAAAATTGGAAAATGTACCTTGGTCCTATCTAATTGTAAAATTCTAAAACTGAATTTAATTCAAGGTCGCTTCAATCTTAGCCCTTGAAAATGTATTTTATCCTATTCAAATATAGCACTAATAATAATTTTTCACACATATAAATTAAAAGGGAATTGTGGTTATGGTTGTATGTTGTAGGTTATGTGCACAGAAACCAGCCCTCATTGCTTCGTAAAAAAAAAAGACTGAAGTATTTTCTTAATGTTATAGACCAATGACTATGGAATTTTTAGAAGAAATAACATTAATAAAATTTGAAGATGAAATCAAATGCACCAACTAACCGTGGACTTGAGAAAATCAAAATCTTAACATGACTAGTGTATATATATATATATATATATATATATATATATATATATATATATATTAAATTTCTCACTTCTCTTCTTAACTTTCTACTTTCATATCCCTCCTAGTCTACATTAAAACTGAATCCTTCTTTGAAAATGTTTATTTTCACTAAATTAAAATTAACTGGATATATTTGAGAACAAGTGTCCAAAACAAATATAAAGGAAGAAAATTGAAAGCTAGATTGAGGATTGACTACCAAAATTCATTACCTATCCCAAACCAAGGTGTAACAATAAGTATTAATCCAGGCATTGTGGCACATGTTTGTAATCCCAGTACTTAGGATGCTGAGATAGGAGGATTGCAGGTTCACTGCCAGACTCAGCAATATATTAAGGCCTGCCACAACTTACTAAGACCCTGTTTCCAAATAAAAAGTAAAAATTAAAGATTGGGGTGTAGCTTGAAGGTAGAACTACTCTGAGTTCAATATCCAGTATCACACTCAAAAAATAAGTCTTATAGTATTTCTAATAAAAATCTTCTATCAAGATATTAAGCAGATTTTATCCATAAAAGTAGGAAGTTGGCTCAGACACTCAACATCTAAATAATAAGACATCCAATAATAAAAAGAATAAATTTAACAAAACTTAAACAGTTAAGTGGCAGGAATCAAATGTCCTGGAAGACCATGAATTTCTAATTTGGAAGAGGTCATTTAATGATCAACCTAATGGTTGCAAATAGAATATTCTGAAGACAAATTTGTGTTATTTTCAATAATATTCTATTTCAGCATTTAAGAAAAACTTTCTAATAATAATAATAGTGACAATTTTTAGGTTTTGAATGTAAAATGTTTAAAGATAAAAGGCATGATTTTTAATCAATTTCAGGTTGACATTTACATATGCAAAATATTTTCAAACATTGTGAGGAAAGTCAGTTAAAACATTTTATTCCTATTAAACTTGGATGCACATATAACAGAATGATGCTTTTCCCCAAGATAAGAGAAGTTGAAGTTGTGTTCATCTACATAATTTTGATTCTCTTAAACTAATTTGTCCTCTTTATTAGCATAATGAAAAAAGAGCTACTCAGTATTATATCCTCCAGCATTTTTATGTAATACCTTTGAGAATCTCATTTGCATGCTTAGTAATATACGTATATATAGTGCTGAAAGCCAATTATCTATTTTCTAAGTTGTTCAAGGCAGTAAGCCAGGATTTTTTAAGTTATAAACATATTGATTCTGACAGTTAAGAGAATTTGAGATTTCTGTATTAACTACTCTGTTTACATAAAATGATCTTTAGATCATTTGTACATTTTATTATACCCATTTTTTTAAATTACAGAGCAATTACATGAATTATGAAAACAGTAAGAGGTGACTAATTTAATTTAACATGACACAAGTATATTATCATTCACATATCATAAAAATAGCTATACAGGACTTTAAATGATCATTAGCAATTAGTTTTTAAATACATGTAGATCTAATATGTTTATTATCTGAAAATAATTTTACTATGAAAATAGGAATAATTTATAAGTACATTTTGACAATTTACTAATATATCTAATATATTGTCAATTGGTCCTCATTTTTTATCATTCTTAATCCACTATTAAGGAAATAAATTAGGGCAAGATGATTTAATTATTTAATTATTTATTTATTTTTATTTGATCATATTGAAAATGGCATACATTCAGAGAGTGCTTGGTGCCCTATCCCCTACTTACCCTTTCCCCCTTCCCAACAATGAGCACAGGTTAACCATGCTACATTCATACTTTTACACATATTTGAATGTAGCTCCTCCATTAATCAACCTCAGCCTTCTTCCTCTCCTATCCTATTTTTCTAGCTTTGCTGAGATTTCCCCTACATTATCTGGACTCCCTCTGGTATCCCCAATACTTCCCAATTTGGGCATATTAGAGAAAATGTATGTCTCTTCTCTTTCTGTGATCTCTTAAGTGAGATCTTGACATGTTCTTTATGTCTTTCCATCTTCTTGCAAATGACATGGTTTTGTTCTTTATTGCTGAGTAGAATTCCATTATGTGTATTTCCCATAATTTTGCAATCCATTCATCTGTTGATAGTGTCCTATATTGGTTCCATATTTTGTATATCAAAAATTGTGCTGCTATGAACATGGGTATGCATTTGTAACTGTAGTTCTCTGATTTCAACCACTTTGGAAAGATACCCAGGAATGATATATCCAGATCATATGGTGGATCCATTCCCAATTTTCTAAGAAATTTCCATACTGATCTTCATAGTGGCTGACCTAATTTGCACTTCCACAACATTGTAAAAGAGTTCTTCTTTCCCCACATCGTCACCAGCATTTGTTATTTGACCACTTTATGCTTGCCACTCTTATTGGGATTAGATGAAATTTAAATGCTTATATCTCACCATGCACAGGAATCAACTTGAGATAGAGCAAAGACTTAAAAATTAGACCAGAGACTATGAAGTTATTAGAGGAGGGCATGGGCTCAACACTCCAACATATAGGCACAGGCAGTAACTTTCTCAACAAGACCTCCAAAGTTCAGGAAATTAAAGCAAAAATTAAAAAGTGGGATGGCATCAAACTAAAAAGTTTCTGCTCATCAAAGAAAACCATCAAGAACCTAAAGAGAAAGCCTACAGAATGGGAAAAGATCTGCCCCAGCCACCACTCTGATAAAGGGCTAATATCCAGAATATACAAAGAGCTCAAAAGTTTCTACACTAGTAAAACAAATTACCCAATCAAGAACTGGGCAACTGAATTGAATTGACACTCTACAAAAGAAGAGATACAAATGGCCAATAGATACATAAAAAAATGTTCAACATCATTATCCATCAGGGAGATGCAAATCAAAGTACACTGAGATTCCATCTAATCCCAATCAAAGGGGCCAGATGATTTAAAATTGTACAAATAAAGATTCTATACTTTGAGCACAGATTTTTTTTTTTTTTGCAGTACTGGGGATGGAACCCAGGGGCATTCTATACCTCTGAACCACACCCCAAGCCTTATTTTTTATTCTTTATTTTTTTTGAAACAGAGTCTCAGTGATTTGCAAAGGGCCTTAATAAGTAGCTGTGGCTGTGTTCGAATCTCAATCTTCCTATACCAGCCTCCCAAATATTGGTATTACAAGCATGTACCACCATGCCAGGTTTGAGCACAGATATTTTTTAAGTGATTTCTACAAAATATATTTTACTACCAAAGTTTAATGAGTCACTTTACCATGTGAACAACTTGCTAATACATATATATATATATATATATATATTTTTTTTTTTTTTTTTTTTTTTTTTTTGGTGGTACTGGGGTTCCTGGAATCCCATCTACCTCCGGGCTACACTCCCAGACCTACTTTTACATTTTTATTTGGAAACAGGGTCTCCTAAGCCAGCGCGTGCGGCTGGCTTCAAACCTGCACAATCCTCCTGTCTCAGCCACCCAAGTGCAGGGATTACAAGTGTGCGCCACCATGCCTGACCAACTTGATAATATTTTAATTTGGATTTAGAATATGACTTGTATGGTCCAGGTCTACTTGAAAACTTGAGATTGAAAAATTTTGGACATTTCTACTTGATTTCATAACTAGAAATAGCTAAAATGATTATTCTTTCTACTCAATATATTCTCTTTTCTCTTCTTCCAAAGCACAGACTAGCTTAATTTTAATTTTACCCTAAAACAGTTCATTTCTGAGCATGATTTATTTCAACCATACTTGCAATATATTGGGAGTTTTTTTTATTTTAAGGCATCAACAAATATTTTTTTAATTCTCCAGGACTGCATAACTTTCTTAACTACAATTCTGTAACCCTACATGACTTATTTTTTCTAGTGTTTGGACAACTATTTGTAATTCTCAAACTCTAGCTAGTACTTATCTCTACAATATTAAGTAGTTTTTTTTTTTGCCTTACATTGCATAAATCAGTAAGTAAACAGGCACATTTAAAATGTAATAGATAAATTTATTGGAAAAATTAAAACATTCTATTTATTTGACTCATTTTGCAAAATAAAGCAGAAAAGACTCATCATGTAATACACTCAGTCATGTATGAATTAATAGACTGACTTAGAAACATATTTCTGGAGAATTCTTTGAGCTTGATGAAGTAGCTCACAGCCTAGAGTGGAGGCACATTCTTATAATCTCAGTACCTAGTGAGGAGGGCTGAGATGAGAAGATTTCTGGTTTAAGGCTAGCTTCAGGAACACATTAAGACCCTGTTTCAAATTTAAAAAGTAAAATGAAATAAAAAGGGCTGAGAATATAGCTCAGAGTTCAATCTCTAGTACCAAAGAACAAACAAACAAATAAGTAACTCATACTGAAGTAGTTATTTTGGAGGAAATGGCATGAAATGCTACAGAAGCATAATGAAACTTTCAAAATTATGTTATTGATTTTATTCTTAAGTTTAGAAAAGTGTATGGCTCATCTGAGAAAGTACAGCTCAGTGGCATTAAACAGCAAAATGTATGAAAGCTTTTTTCAAATGATATTCCCTTTGTTTTTAGAAAACTTATTCATGGCCATTTTCAGTAATTTAAATCATAGTTCACAATTATTTAGTTATACACATCTGAACCAAAAGTTTTTATTTCATTCAGCTCTACAAACTTTATGGTTTTCCGGATCAAAACTGCTTTTGTTGTATTATGTTGACTGTGGTTGAGTTACGACACTGCCTCTTTCGATAATGTAGAATTACAAAACATTAATCATTAACCAAACCAGAAAACACTACATAAATATTTGCACTGAAAGAGTTTGGGGGCAGGCTGTTGTAATATATGTGATCTATATTTATCAGAGGAAAAATATGAATGTTAAAAATGAGACAAAAGTCCTTCAGTTTATTCCCTGCTGATACATTAGCACATTTTGCCTGGAATTTCAAAAGCTTCCAGAATAGTAACTGATTCTGCATCTACACACAATAGATCTACCTGTACATGCTGCAACAACTCATTCTGGGAGGATAATATTCAGTACTAAAAGCACAAGATATTAAGATGTAAAATTAAAGCATATTTTGTGCTATAAGTAATTGGGAAAAACAAATATCATTGAGTCATAAAATGTTAAAACATTACCCTTTAAAACTATTTTCTTCATAAATTACTGAAACAATGTTATCTAAGTTAACTTTTAGAAAATTTCCTAAAATATTTAGTAGATTAGCAGTGTAGCACAGTCTGAACTTCCAAATGTAAGAGATCACCTTTGGTAGGATGCACACCAAATTAAAGGAACCATTAGTGAGTTCTTATTGATAGGAATTAGGGAGTATCACTCCTGTTCCTTTATGGTTTTAGAAACTATGACACAGTGTCACTTGTCAAGTAAGACATGAAATATTTTTTCTATTAAATATTATTGAAAACTGATAGTGTTTTACTGGAAATTTGCATCGTAGGTGAGAGTTGAAAGAAATAGGTGTCTGAAAGCCAGATGTGCAGAAGGGAAGGCAAGGGCTTAGCAGATCTTTGCTATGCATTTGTGAAACATTTAGTTCAGCTAGCTCAATAAGAGTTAAGCTCATGACAACTTGTCTATGCTGTCCCAACTCTCTCTCTCTCAAGCTGGATGCAAATGAGGAAGCACTTGGCCCTCACTGTGCTGGAAGCTATCCTATTCCACCCGGAAAGCTCATTTTAGAGTAAAGCTGGCACTGTTCATGACAGTGTACAGAGGAACTGTGTCATTAATGACCTTGTTGAGCTACTGAACCTACCAAAACTTTTATAAACTTCCTACCCACAACTGGATATTTTATATTCTTCAGCAAATAAATACACATTTGATATTTAAATTATTTTATAAAAGAAAAGCCAGTTTATTATGCATGTAATTTTGTGGACAGAAGAATTGCAGGATTGTAAGGATGTAAAGAATTTATGTCCCTGATATTACAGAATTGCTGCATGGGCCCAAAAAGAATCCTACATACAGTCCAGTATCACAATGTCTACTTACCTACAGTATGGCAGTAAGAAAATTGGGGAAGTGATGCTTAATATTACTTCTTGACCTTGATAAGGTCCCCCCAAAATTCTGATAGCATTATAAAATATTCACATTATCCATAATAAATCATTCAAAATAGATTTGGATGAATTCAAATTCATTTAAATTGAATTCCTGTTTACCAGCAACTCAAAACACTTCAGCTGACACATTTCTTTCTTCAATAGCATAACCAAGCCGGGCATGGTGGCGCACGCTTGTAATCCTCGCGCTTGGGAGGGTGAGACAGGAGGATCGCACAGGTTCTAAGCCAGCCTCAGCTACTTAGTGGGGCTCTCAGCAACTTAGTGAGACCCTGTTTCCAAATAAAATATAAAAAAAAATAGCATGCCAACCACCCTGACCTAACCTGGCATCATTCATTATTGGACAAGCAACTGGTATTAGCCTCTCCTTTTAACTAGTTCTAAATTTTCCCTACGATTTATTCTCCAAAGTAAATCTAAACTCTGCCTTGGAAACACAAATATCATTTTCTCTCCCCTAATATAGAATCCCACAAAAAGCAATTTTCTAAATATCTAAGGGTCATAGGGAAAAAAGTATAATCTCTTAAGTTTTTCTTTATGGACTAGATTCTATCATCATTCCCAAATTTACTTTTATGTACTCTTCATCATGTTACTTGCTCTATTCAAACTTTTCTTTATATAATAAATCTTTGAAGGTACCCGGATTTCTTTGTACTAGGTGCTTTGTACTTAATATTCTGTACAACTTCTGTAAGTGTAATTGCTTTTAAAAGTCAGTTAATCCATGTAATATACAAACACAAATAAGCTCATTTAAAAAGGTTAATGTCCACGTAGGTTAACTCACATATAACAAGTAGCTTTATTTAAAACTGTAGTCAACGTAAGTATACTTAGGAATGTTTGTTTTAAAAAGAAAGACAAAAGGAATAAATGAGAAGACATGGAGGACCCAGGACAAACTAACATTATTGTTGAAAATAATGTATTTCTTAACTGAAAGAGTAGTAAAATTGTCTTAGTTTATAATTCAAAAGCAGAACTATTTATTTTTATTCTTATTATTTCAATTACAGGGAATTAAATTTTATTGTTTACAGAACATTTTGTTAAAATGGAAGCAATTCAAATAATCCTTTGCTCATATGTTAATTTATCTATATCAATGTTATTATCTATGAGGGAGGAAGAGGAGTGGGGCCCAGAGGAAATGGGAGTGGTCTGGTGCCTGCATATTTGCATCACTCTGAACCTCACTATGATGTGTAATTATAATATACCAATAAAAACAGAATTAAGATTAATAGGATTTTATTGCCGGGCGTGGTGGCGAACGCTAGTAATCCCCGCGCTTGGGAGGCAGAGACAGGAGGATCGTGCAGATTCGAAGCCAGCCGCCCACGCTGGCTTAGGAGACCCTGTTTCCAAATATAAAAGGTAAAAAGAGGTCTGGGAGTGTAGCCCGGAGGTAGAAGGGCTTCCAGGAACCCCAGTACCACCAAAAAAAAAAAAAAAAAAAATTAATATGAATTTATTGAGAAAAGTCCTAAAAACGTTTCTTTTCACAGAAAGCCTAAATAAAATTATTAAATAAAACAATATAAATTAGCTTTCCTTTAATTTTAATATATATGTACTATATATATAATGTGTGTGCATGTATTTGACATATGCTTCTGCTTTAAGTAAAAAAACTATTTTTATGACATTTCTTAGTTGAGGACTTCATCAAATATTTTAATTCTGTTCTCAATTTGTCACATAGGAGGAAATGTACATTTTTAAATTTTTTCCAGCAATTAAAGCCTTTATAGAAAATTTCAACCTGCAAATAATTGTCTCATTCTTAATTGTACTCTGACCGCTATTGTAATAATTTACTACCAATTATGTTACTGTGGAAGTATATTCTACTCTTCTTTTTAAATATTATCTTTCCAGATTATTTACCATATATTTTAAACAGAAGTCTGTTTTATTTCTGTATCTTTCCTTCTACTCATTCCCAGAGTGGGAAATTTGAGGGTGATGGTTAATTGTTTTATTTACTGCTAAACTTTACTAGTCATTTTCTTTTCAGATAATTTTCTTCCTGTTGGCAGAGCAGGGCACGTGCTAGACACATTATTTCTGTACATATGATATTCTGGTTTAGAGTTACATTATGTTTTTAACCTGACTTATCAAGTACACCAATGTTTTCTGTTGAAATGGCCTTGTATTTTCTCTTTCCAGCTCTTCCTTCTACCTATCCAAAATTTCTTAAAGAAAGGATATGGCAATGTTAGATTAGATTAGTAGGACCCTAGAGAAAAATAGGCACCGACAGGAGAAACAAGGGGCATTAGAAAGATGGAAAAAGTTTTTACATTTGTGAAAATAAATATGTAAAATGTACAAACAAGTAAAAGAGCTTAGCATTTTCTTTTAAATTATCTCATAGAAGTAGTTAATTCTGAAATATTTTTGGACAGAAAAAAATGGAAATTGAACTTTGCTATGCCATAGTCTTCCCAGTCTACCTTATTAAAGATTAAAATAGTCTACTTTATTAAAAATAAAACTGAGGCTCGGAATGGTGATTGACCAAGCCCCTTGCACAAGTGACCAAACCAACAAGCAGCAGAAATAAAGTCCAAACCAATATCTTAATACAGAGGTTACTCAAATAATTTTACATTATTTTTCTTGTAATTTCTTTCAATTCATAAATTCTATCTAAGCATTGACACTAGTAGTGGTGTAGAGATTAGAGTACCATACTTTGGGATGTTTTTATCCATTCATTTGCCTTTCCTCCTACCTATGTTTCTCACAATAAAGCAATAAAAACCACTGGTTTTCTGGAAATATAGAAAAAGTATCTATAAAGATAAAATCTGATTGATGATGTCCTTAAATCTCAAACTGAGAGATCAACTCACTTCTGGGTAAAATTCCAGAAGAATGAACTTTTTCTAAATTTTCTGTTTAGAGTATTCTTCTAAAGATGAAAGTAAAGTAACAGGATAAGAGAGTATCTATCTCACTACCTACTAACCAACCTACTTGTCTATTTCTCTTTTACTATTTCTATCTCTCTCTATATATATTTAAATATTAATAGATTGAGCATTATGAAGTTGTATTTTCAATATATTTAACTAAAAAAAACACTGAATATTTTTAACAAAAACTGTTAACTTCCCCCTCCTTTCATACTCCTTGCAAACCAATGCAATTGTTTACATGAATATTTTTCTTGTTTTTTATATTTTATTTGGTCCCAACAAATTAGAGTTAGCTGAAAGGATAATGATGCTGAAGCATTTTCCTTGGTGAAGGACATTGTTAACATAATAGTTACAAAGAACCTACTGAGTTTTTGTAGATTTATTAATTTTAGAATAAAAGTTATACTGAATTTATTTAAAAATAAATCTTTTCTCCATGGAGATTTAATTAATCTAGCTATTTAAATTTCACTATGTTAAGGATCTGTGGAACTTTATTCAATTCTGCTCATGTTGTGGCATTGATTAGTATCTATTTATTGGCTGCTTATTTGTGTATATAATTAATCTCCTTAAGAACTATAAGCTCTTTTGAAAAATGGCATAGATATCTGATTTATCTTGGTTAAGCCAGAAGCTGGGTATCTAGAAATTATTTAAATAATATCATTAAATTACAATGTCTCACTGACAACATTGCTTTCTAAATATTAAAATCAACATGTACCACTGAAAAAGTAGAGATGAGATGCTATTACTAGAATAGTAGCATTTATTAGCTGTACTTAATTCTGAAAGATTCATTAAAGTGAGTAGATCCTGATCTTCACTATTCTTTCAAGTGATCAGTCATTAATAAGAGAGGGCAAAATCTGCATCCATCATGGCCATTGCTGGCACTACCTATATCATGGCCACTATTTCTTCCTTCATTTCAGCCATCTTCTTTCTTTCCACTACATCATCTCTCTGAGCCCCACATTTATGCATGCCTTTTGAGCCAAACTAAAAATCCATTTTCTCTCTTAACTTCACTTTCTGCTCCCCAAATTCAGTGTACATCTTACTAAATGTGGACACCAATATCTGTAATGCAGTTTGGGTACTTTGCTGTTTTGAGATTTCCTCCTCTGGTTTAATCAGCTCATCATCTTTAAATTTGTCTTCACACTAAGTTTCAGAACATGAGCAAAATGCCAATAGGTTCATTGCTAAAGTATAACACGCATGGCCTCTACTTCATTTTCCTGTTTTCCTCTTTGCCCTCCCAAAGATCCTGAGTACAGTCTCTACTATACACCTTTCTAGCCACATCCTGTCCCTTCCAATTTCCTCTCATAAAATAGCTCTAAAGACTCACAAAACACATGGTCAGACTTAGATGTAGACATGGCCCTTGTGCTATGGAACCAGTTTCACAGAGCTTTGCTCTCACCATAGAGGACAGAAGCAAGAGAAAGATAAGGGGAAGGAGAAACTATGTATAATTCCTAAGTCCACAGTCCCAGGGATCCAGCCACCACTCCAGCCACAATTTACTGGTTTAGGATAATACCCAGATAAATAATGGATTTATCTATTGCTGGAATTACAACTCTCATGATTCAGTTATGTCATCTCCAAGGTCTTTAGGGACCATTCTATATCTAATTATAACATTTTGTTTACATATTTGAGGATAGCTCAATCAAAAGAGACTAGATATGATAAAGCTATTGTGTGTGTGTGTGTGTGTGTATGTGTGTGTGGTATTGGTGATTTAACTCACAGATGTTCTACCTCTGAGAGAAAGCATTTGTAAAGAAGCAGAAATACCTTCTCCATGCCTTGTGACAGACATCATAAAAATGTTTCATAAACTTGCCATATAACAAGCCAAGTGACACAAAATTTTATTATTGTTTGTATTTTCTATATTCTAGTGCCCTACCTATCAGATAAATTATTTCATAAGAATGCATATAGATGTGGAAATTCATATGTTAATAAATGCAATCAACATTTCTTTACTTCGCACACTGATAAATTTTTAAAAATTGTAATAATTTTATTATTAATCATTTATAGATGTGGCTGAGTGTTACAACTTGATTGTTTTATCTTAATTATCAGTTTTTCTTCACCGTCTCCAAAATTTTTATTTGAAATTATCAATTAAATACAGATCTATATCAGTACTATGATTAATAAATTATTTAAGTATCTTCTATGGAAAAAACATAAACACAAGCAAATTTTCCTATAAATAATGAATTCTCATATAAGTTAAGTAACTGCTTTGTTATTTAGAATTTTGTAGGTCATCTTTGTAGATCCTGGACTAAATTAATACTACATTTGATAAAAACATCAAAAATATTTACTTCATTAGTATATTAGATGATTCAATTAATTTGTACTGTGCTGATTATTCAGTTTCATAATACTATATAAATAATCCATGAAGTGTTAAACATAAAACCAAATTAAGAACACCAGCCATCATCAGATTCAATCAATATGGGGTCTACTTTTTGCATTGAGTATTTTCTAATATTATATAATGGTAGTCTACAAAAAGCAGTTGATGAAACACTTCTGAAAACCATTTAATATTTAGATTTTCAATGAACCTTGGTGGTTAAGGAAGAGATAGAGTTAAAAATATTGATCATAAATTTGGAACCCATATTTACTAAAATACGTGCTGAAATACCAAAGAGAAATGCTCATGAATTTTTAAAAAGTCAGACATTTTTGACAAGAAAACATACACTTTCCACATTTATCTAATAATAATAAACTTAAATTTATTAACTGATTACTAAATTTTGTATCTCCATTCATAATAGAACATATTTTTACATTAATCCAATAGTTTTTACTTGAATTAATATAGCAGCAATTTTTTATTATAAGTATACAAATAGAATAATATGTTTTTACATTGACAATCATTTTTCCTCTGTTCTTCAGTAAGTAGAGGATATTTTTGTATTAATTGGGGTTCCTTTTTTAAAATAAATCATGATGGTAATGTTTCATGACATAACTATTATCTAAATGCTTGGTAAGGCACATTTGTAAACAGATAACTTTTAGAACTATGTAATCTTTTCCAATATATCAGTTTTAAAATAGTTGTCAACTGCCCAACTAGATAGAAATACAAGTATAAGTAAATCCCAGAAATCAGAAATAATTGACAGTAGCTATAGAAATAAATGATGTGCTCATCTCATAGGAATACCCAAACTAGACAGTTTTGTAACATGTTCTATTTCTACCATGTCCACTTTTGGCTTCTGAGAAATAAACATATTATTAGTTTGTCTTCTTTTAAAAGGCAGAAATAACACAATTTATATCTATCTTTCTACCACTTATACATAGATATATATTTATAAAATGTACTTTTCTATAAGTCTTTCATATTCTCAAAATTATTTAAAAACTCAGTGAAGCTCTTTTTTTATAATTGTTTTAATTGTTGCTGCTACTTTTCTTTATAGAAAACCAACATTTTTCCTCAAAACATCAATTGACACTTAAATTTTGTTTAGTTATTTGTGTATATGAGTCATTTCTCAGAGATAATAAAGTTTATTTCATAGAAAGAATAATTCTTGAAAAATATATGAAATTAGAAAATTACTTTTTAAGATCTAAAATTTCATCTCTCAATTTAATTGTATTGAAGTTATTAAGTGTATGGGATATGTAGCAGATATAGATAGTTTATCATAATTCAACACCAGTTAACAATATGAACTGAACTAAGGTACATACTTAGGTAAATATTTTAAGCCTCAGAAATCTAAGTGTAAAATATATCGTAAGTGGTAAAGGAAAATTGCCCAGATTATGGCATCTTGGAAGCAGAGAGAGAAAGAAAGGAACTGGTGAGTTTTCAAGGCCATGAATCTTATACCCCACCTCTGAATCTTTTTGCACTTGTGGCCATGAGTTTTTTGAGGGACATTCCAGATCCAACCTAAAGCAGTAGTACTTGTGTACATGTCTGTACACAAACATATATTAGCATAGGGATGTCTTTGTTGCTTGATTCATATCCAAATCCACAGATATCATCCTAAGGGCTCTAATGAGGTTCCAACTTCGTGGAAGCATAGTCACCAGATGATGATCTGAATAAGAGTGGAACAAGTATCCTATTCCTTACAACAGCTTCATGTGTATTCTTAGTGTGCACTGCTATGGAAGAGCCAGATTCGTCAGCCATAAAGAAGAACAAAATTATATCATTTACAGGGAAGTGGATGGAACTGGAGAACATTATGCTATGTGAGATTAGTCAGTCACAAAATGTAAGAAATTGAATGCTCTCCCTATTATGCAGAAGCTAGGTACAAACTGGGTCATAAGAGGAACTCTAGATGAAGAAGGAGAAAATATAGATGAGCATATAAGGTAACCTAACTGATGGGGATTGGAGGGAGCAAGAGGGAAATTTCCTAATGTATATGATGTACATTCACAAACATATCAAAGTTATTTACTAAGCCAAACATGAGAAGGAGGGAGAAAGAAGGAAATGGGATGGGAATTAGGGAAGGGCTAATTGGGTGGTATATGCATGTATGCCTCTACTATCTTGCAGTCCATTAAGATGTATGATTACAATGCACCAATAAAAAATTAAAAATAAATACAAATAAAAATATATTGCTGTAGATAATGTAAATAGACGCTTCTCAGAAGAAGATATATAAATAAGTTGCAAATAGAGGGGAAAATGCTCATCATGATCAAGGAAATATGAATTTACGATGTTACCCAGTTAAAATATCTGTTACCATAGAGGAAAATAATAAGTGCTAATAAGTATAAGGCAAAGGAAAAATCTGATATACTCTTGATAGTATGTTTGTTAATAAAAGTACTATGAAAAACAGTGTGAAAGTTCCTCAAAAGTTAAAAATAGAGCCACCTTTTGGTCTAGCCATCACACTACTTGCTAAATATCTCAAAGGAAATAAATTAGCTTGTTGAATAGATATCTTCCCACATGTGTTTGTTGAAATACTATTCATAAAAATAGGTTATTAATAAAGCTGTTCATTGACAGATGAATCAATAAAGAAAATATGAAGTATATACACACAATACAATATTATTCAGCCATAAAAATAATTAAAATCTCTCATTTGAGCAGCATAAGCTATTCTAGAGGACGTTATGCCAAGTAAAATAAGGCAGGCTCAGAAAGACAAATACATGATCTCATTCATGTGGTGATACTAGATAAGATTTTCACAAATAAAGGAGAGTATGATAGTGGTTACCAGAGGCTTTAGGGAAATGTTAGAAATAGAAATGGTTATTAGGTACAAAGATGCAATTAGATAAAATAAATTTTAGTGTTTTATACTAAAACTGCATATATATATATATATATGTATATATATATATATATATATATATATATACACACACACATACACATACATGCAGTGCTGGGCATCTAACTCAGGTCCTTGAACCTGCTAGATAAGAATTGTACCTCTGAGATACATCCCCAGCTGTAATTAACAATAATTTATTGTATGTTTCAAAATAACCAAGAGGAAGACTTTTTAATGTTCCCAACACAAAAATGATAATTAGATTTGAGGTTTTGGATATGGTAATTACATTGATTTGATTTCTCTACATTGTATAAATAAGTTGAAATAATCATTCTATGCACCCAAATATGTAGAATTATTATGTATCTTTTTAAACTACTTATAGTAAAAAAAGTATATTTTTCAATGAACAGGCTGTATTGATGGCAGTTTATAGTATTCGGTTTTATTTAAAATCAAATAACATAGTTAATATTATCTTTTAATTGCCTTTATTAGACTGCAGAACATCAGAGCTGTTCCTAAGTGACAGTTTTCATTCACTAAAGGCAAGCTATATTTTGATTTCCAGTGTAGAGAGAGTACATTAATATAGAACATTATTACTGTATAATGACATAATCCCCCTATGGCAGTAAATTACCTATAAAAGGAAGATGTCTCCCACCTTATTTCTACTTGGAAATGCAAATTTGTTTAGTAATGACATTATTATGATGTACAAATGGGCCAGTCATCTAAAATCATTTACCACAATGAAATTAATCATAGTCAAAATGAATGTCCCAATATAAATCAGCATTCTTTTTACAGGTTTATATTGTCATGAAAGACAGCATGGTAGATGAATTAAAAATGGGCAATTAGACTGTGACAACTATGGTGAGAGTTACAGTTCTTTTGTACTTATATGGATTCAGTCAGTTCAGTTAAAATTTCAGTACTTCAGCCTCCCCTTTCATAATATGCTGACATGATTAACTCTGGTGATAAAGATTAAAGGAAATAATAAAAATGACAACTTCTTGAAAACTATTATGAAGAAGATAATATTTTTTGTTTTGCTTAAGAGTTCATGGTGGGCAGATGAAAGTTTTTGAATATTTCTATCAAGCTCTAGGCTTCTCTTTAATTTTATCTTTTGAAAAATATTTTCCCTAATGAAATGTTTTTGAGATGGTTACCTTTTGAACTGGATCTCATCAGTATTATAGGATATGGAAAAATACACTTGGCTCTTTTGCTATTTCTTTGCCCTGGACAATCCTCCTATAAGCTCTAGGTAGCTCTGTCTAACTTTGATGCTTACCCCCAGGAACTTCAAGCAGCTCTGCTTAGTGTAAGATCCAATCGCATAATCTGTCTTGTTATTAATGAGTATTTTTACTTTGTGTGTGTGTATGGCAATAGCGATTGAAACTAGGAACATTCTACGTCAGAGCTATACCCCCAGTCCTATTTTATTCTTTATTTTGAAACAGGGTCTCAATAAGTTGTGAAGGGCCCAACAAGTTGCTGAGGCTGGGTGAGAACCAGCAATCCTCCTATCTCAACCTCCCAAGTACTGGGTTTACAAACATGTGACACCATGCCTGGAATACCTAATTTTTATTTATTTATTTTTATTTCTATTCTTTCTTCTTAAATAGTCTCTTTGTCTCTAACAATATTCTACTGTCACAGCCCAAAACAACTGAACACATAACTTAGAGGAAAGATAGTTTATTTGCTCACAGTTTTTGGAGATTTCAGGGTTTAGTCTATGTGAGACCAGGGTTTTCAGAGCTCAAAGCATGGCAGTGAGAGGAAGTAGAGAGAGGGAGAGAGAAAGGGCTCAGCTCACAGCATGGAAGCTATAAGCAAGACAACAAACAAGCAATGGTATTTAAAAACAAAAGCACAGTTTCTAGAGCCACAAAGGGTCATTTTCTCCACCCACACCCCAGAGTCTAGGTTGCCACCCAGTAAATTCATTACAATAGATTTATATATTAATAAGACTAAAATATTCATGAACTAATTATATCAACCTTAATATTAATACATGAACTCTTTAGGGATCATTCTTCATCTAACCATAACACTTTTATTGAAGTCTAGAGAGATAGAAGCAGAAAAAAAATATATACAAATAAATAATTTTTAAGCATCATGTACCTTTTTATTCCCAAGTGTTTTTCTCTTAGTAAGTTATAAAAGGCTTTATAAATATATTAAAACATGAGAAAAACTTTAGAACTTGAAAAACAATGTATTTTTAATTGATATATGCTTAGTAAAATAGTCCATTAATATCATTTAGGTTTAAAAAATGTATATGATAAATGACAACTTCTCAAACTACTCACTCTAAAATCTTTTTCCACTACTTGTCATCATGAAGGTGGTTTGTGGGGTGTGTATGTGGGTGATGGTGATAGGGCAGTTTGACTCTTCTTTAGCACAGATTCCTCAGCTCTTTGATCTGCCAAAGTTGCCTATGACTATTATGTACTAAAATTATTTTTTACCATATTTTATTAAACCCTTTCTATTTCTAATCACCTTTAAAGGAGATTCTCATAACATGCTTAATATTTGCCTTTGATAATCAAATAGCAACTACTCTGACTATTGAACCCCAAAACATGAGTTATTCTCATATAAGTCATTTGAGTGGACTGTGTTTTTCAGAATGTAGATGCAAATTTAATTATTTTATACTAGATATGGCTTATTGGTTTCTCCTTGGTGTTTGGGAGTTGGACACGGGATAAAAGTTTCAGCATCTGCCACTTTTCCATCATTTGCCTTTGGCTTTGTTCCTCAATTAGTTCTGTCTCTCAAACAATGTGTGTATATTCCATATACACAGCACTTAAGAAAATTACACTGTGCTTTTCATAAGTATCTGTAGTTTGTATGCATGTGAGTAACATAGATAGTTCTCTAATAAGTAATTTTTGTACCTGTTTAGTGAAGCAATATTAGAAAATTTAGAGAAGTAAAATAAATAAATAAAACACAGAAAATAACACAAATTATTCATATTATACTCCTCTGAAACTTTGATTTTGTAAACATGTGTACATTTTATTAACGAAAAATGAAAGTTAATGGTATCTTCAATTTTGAACTTTTATTTATGATTATATGAGTATGTGTATAGCCTTTGCATTTAAATATTAAACTAGTAAATAAAAAGTCAATTTTAAATATGAAAAATTATATTGTTTGAAGATATCACAATGCTTTAGTCAATTTTTTATTGTAGATCATTTAGAAAATATCTAGTTATTTTGCTTTTAAAATATTGAGTTGTTCCTGAGTTGTAATGTGTGTGTATGTGTGTGTGTGTGTGTGTGTGTGTGTGTGTGTGTGTGCACGTGTGTATGTTGTTAAGAATTGAATCCAGGCTTCCTACTATCTCCAAGATGCTATACCCCTAACTATATTTATTTTGAAAACAAAGTCTTACTAAGGTGCTGAGAGCGTCTCTAAATTGCTGAGGTTTTCTATAAACCTAGGATCCTCCTGTCTCAGTCTCTTAATTACTAAGATTACAGGCACGCACCAACATACCTCACCATAACTGTTAAATATCAAAAAACATTACCACACACAGGTAAATCATAAGAATAAATGAGTCTTTAAGCAGATGTCAGTGAGTACATTCACTGTAATTATGTTGTATTTCTACAAATTCCATATAAGATTTTAAAAGTTTTTTAAAATCATGTTTTCCTTATTTTTTTTCTTACAGAATGGTCATGCAATTGATACAATATATATATATATATTAGTGCTTTGCTGAGAATGAGAACATGTTGTATAAAGCTCTTGATGATACCAACTTTTTTCTTTTTTTTCCCCCCCAGTTATGTTATGGTTCTTCAGAATCATCTCATACACTCATTTACACAATCATAAATGAGGTCCTATTTGGTATTCAACTTTGGCAATACCACTGCATACATAGATTGTGTGGATTATAGAGTTGCTTTTGAGTTTTCACTTAATCTCGGATAACTGTAATATGTCTTGAATAATCAAGCCATTGCCTTCAGGTCTTCAGTAGATTGTACTGGTTTTCACAGTAGATGGATTAAGTCAACAGTTTGCAAATGTGTGTCTAAACCAGTATGGGTTGCATAGAGTAAAACATCCAAATGTCAGGGGACTACACATTGCAGATATTCTACTACAGACCACTTAACTAACTCACAGAGAGCACTGCCTCCGGTGTTTCTATTAATCTTGAGCAGCGAAGCAGATGGCAAACTGGCTTTCTTTTGTGACATACTAACCATTCATGAGATTCAGAACTTTATTTTATTTCCAAACTCTTGGTAAGAACTCTGCCAGTAAAATTTATAATGTCCTCTATCTATTTTTTTTTCTCACTGATATTCTTTACATGGCTCATAAACTCGGCAAGACAGGAAGATAATCCTGTCAGATTTCAACTTATTTTCTCAGTAATTCTTTTACAGCCATAAAACAACTTCTACCTTGTAGGGGTATCTTTTTTATTTGCTTTTTTTTTCTTTCTTTTATTTTAATTTCTTTCAATTTTCATCACTACTCATTTGCCAAATACTAGAAAACATATAAGGAGAAAAACGTAATATGAAAAGAAAAGAGGATCACTAACTACTAAAAATCATTGACATAAAAATTCAGACATATCAGTGATATAAAATACACCTTATTTCATCATTTAATGAATTGCCTTATTTTCTAAAGCAAAATATTATATGATTTTTTTTTTTTTTTGCGGGTCTGGGGATGGAACCCAGAGGCATTTGACCTCCGAGCTACACCCCTACCCAATATTTTATTCTTTATTTTGAAACAGGGTCTCACTAAGTTGCGGAGGGCATCACTAAGTAGCTGAGGCTGTCCACAAACCACAATCCTCCAGTCTCAGCCTCCCAAATGCTTGGATTACAAGCATGCGCCACCACGCCCATTTTATGAATTATTTTTAAATTAGTATTATCTCAGATACCAAAGCTGGTAGTACAAAAATATTCTATTTATTAATATTCTGTTACTATGCTACTTAAGAGTCTACAGCCATTTTCTCTACTGTGCATAAATGAAAAAAATTAAAATTGGCCATATATTTTCTATAATTACACACATTAAATGATTGAACAAGAAAAATACTCTTGCCCTCATGGAGCAATATCACTAAATTACCCTAATATTATTTCTTCAGAAAATTTTTAATATTTGATAAGAATATCTTAGAAATCAATTGCTAAAAATACTAGACTCCAATAATAAATGCTATGATTATTTTTAATATTGTAATTAGGTAAGACTTATGTACGTCTTTGAAGAGTTTCATTTTAAAAAGCATGATGATATCTTATTAAATCAGTAACTCAAAATGACAAATGACATTATTCTGAAACACTGATTCAATTCTTAATTTCAAATTAGAATCAATAGGCTTGAGACAACTTACAAATTAGTAATTTTATCTTGTTTCTGTTTATCACTGAGGACACTCTGTAGGCTTAAACCAACTGAGCCCACTGGCTTGGCAGGACACCCTCTCTTGCTCACTTATACCTGTCATTGCCGGTCAAACATGACTTAGCTCAACCCTGTACTTCTTTATTCTTTGCCTCCATTGCCTGACAATCTAAAGTACCTAAAAACGTGTTCTTATTACCTTCTGTTTTTATAATTTCATGTTTATCTTTACTCAATATACTCCCACTCAGTAGAATCTCGGGAAAGTCCTATTATAAGACATTCAACAATATTTCTGTGTAGTTCCACTGCAACTGAATTTTTACATCTATTTAGACATAATATATTATTGTATTAGCAGATTATCATGACTGAGGCTAAAGACAATGTTCTATCAAGCTAAATTCTTTATTTGATTCACATTATTTTGAACTTTATATTTTAAAATATGTTTAATGTGAAACTTTGCCAAAGCTTCTTCTGAAGCTATACTTATTTGCTTCCAGAACATACAACTCTATACTGTAAAAACTCAATGACCCTCTGCTGAATTTTAATCTCGTTGGTGATATTATACTTGTCCTCACCTCTACAAATGTAAAACCTAAACTACCTTATTCATAAAAACAAGTGAGATGAAATTCAACTTAACATTTATTCACAACATTTTAGCTAAGGATCTTGAGGACATTTCTAGCCACTTTTCAGTCTACATTTTGATTTTCATATTAATACAATCATAAAAGATTTTTAATATTTGTATCTATGAAGTTGAAATAAAGTGTAATGAGTAGAATTTTTCACATATAAATGAACACAATAATTTTGTTATTCTTAGGAAGCAAAGTTACATTTTGAAATACTCAGGTAGACATTAAATGAACCCTACAAAGGTGCTAATTGACTATCAAGACCAAGTAGCACTGGACTATCATACAATATCTACATTATTTTTTTAATTTCCTTTTGATATCTTCTAATCAATGGCTTATTTCCTAGCACATTTGTTATGCTATTTTGTAAACTGCAGTGAAGTTTCATTCTGACAATTATTTTGATAAAATAATGGAACCATAAGTATATGGATAAAATAAAAAGGTCAAATTTAAAAAGAACCTGCAAAAGTCTTATAATCTTTGAGAGGATTCATCAATAAATCTAATACATATTTTTATTCATTAGTAAAAAAAAGTATCTTATTGTTATGTCTCCTGATTCTACAATTTGTTGAATAGGAAAATCTGAATCCTATCTGATGGAATTTTTAGAATCACAGAATTTACTATAGTGTTTTTATATTTCAACTACTACTGAAATTATGAATTTTAAGTGAGTTAACATATATAAGTAATTTAATTCATTTAAATTAAGCCAATTAGGAATTTATATATACACTCACTATATATTATATATACTCATATCTTATGTATACTCACTCTAAGTATATATATTTTTATTATGTTCCTCTATTATGAAACTAGGTGACCCTTTACTCTGACTCATACTCATTTATTTATTCAAATAAGCTACTTTTTCAAATAATTTTAAAAGATTAGTTAGAATAATTCTGTGTTAAGTTAGAGAATCAAAGCACTTAAATGAAGGTGAAAATGCAAAGGTTTAAAAAAGCAAATACATTTGGAGATGAATAACAATCTTTAGGGGGATTGGCTGAGAGCCACGGAGAGTAGATTGTTATTGGCAGATACCTGGAATGTCAGTTAAAATTTTTTTTGAGATACTGGGGATGGAACCCACAGGCATTCTACCTCTGAGCTACATCTCCAGCCCAATTTTTATTCTTTATTTTGAAACAGGGTATCACTGAGTTGCAAAGGGCCTAAGTAGCTGAGGTTGTACACAAACCTGGTCTTTCTGTCTCAGCCTCCCAAATGCTGGGATTACAATCAAGAGCCACCATGCCAGGCTGAAAAATTGTTTCGACTTAGCTTGAATCAAGACAAAGGCAATTTTAAAGTTACACATAAGAATCACCGCCAGTGAGTAAAATAGAAATAAAAAATTCAGAACCAAAGGAGAACAATCTGTAATTAG
Source organism: Muscardinus avellanarius (assembly GCF_963383645.1). NCBI lineage: Eukaryota > Metazoa > Chordata > Mammalia > Rodentia > Gliridae > Muscardinus > Muscardinus avellanarius. Next base: position 20,110,786 of record NC_137786.1, on the reverse strand, counting down.
GATTGGTGAATAAAACATGCATAAATAGAGAAAAAGAAATTATCATTTTAAATTAGTAGAGAAATAAATAGAATGTAGTTTGCATTATTAACAGGAAATTATCATCCTTTTAACCTGGAAATAACTTTTCACACTTCTTCAGTTCAGAGGAAGCAAACCACTTGTAATAAATCATTCAGGCTTCTACAACAAAATATCATGGACTAGGTGACTTACAAATAGCAAACATTTATTTATCACAGCTTTGAAAGCTAAGCAGGTATTCCAAGGCAATGGCAGGTTTTAAATGTTGGTGAGGTACCATTTTCTCAGAGATAGCAATGTCTATGTGTCCTCACATAACTTATCCTCATATAGTAGAAGGGGAACCAACTCTCTGGAACTTCTTTAGAAGGGTACCAATCCCATTCATGAAGTCTCCATCTTCATGATCTAAATATCACCTTAACATTCATAGGGGACTAAGGGTTTGAAACATAAATTTGGGAGTGCACAAGCATTCACACTGTGTGACTGGCATTTATTGGATGCCTGCTGTGATCCAGGCTCTGTGCTGTGTATGCTCTCTTTATTGCCATTGTGAGAACACAAGGTACAAAGCACAGTCTAGATAGTACTAAATTTTTCGTCACAATGAGTACCTAACGTGATGAACACCTTTGTTATATCAATTAATAAAGTACTGAAATTCAATTCATAATGGGACATGAAAAGGTTGATACCATTAGTACTGGTTTACAGGTTAAATAACTGACACTGGTCACTCAAACAACAAAAGTGGCAAGACCCAAAGAAATACTTGATTCAATTATGCTTACTTACTCATGTATAAAATCTGTTTCTTCATGGCTTTATCTGAGTATATGAACATGTGTGTGTGTGTGTGTGTGTATATATATATATAGAGAGAGAGAGAGAGAGAGAATGTATATGAGCAATGATTTAACTTTTTAAATCTATTTATAGCAATATAATTCTATGAAAAACACATCTCTGAGTTGAAGCTTTAAATAGTAAATAGAAGTTAAATAAAAAATAACGCCCATTTTATCCTCATCAATTTAGTTTAGTTCAACAAGCAAAACAACTTCCTACATCAGAAATAAATGAAGCTTCTGTTGAATAATTCCAGAAAATCAAGTTACATCTACACTCACACTAAAGGGAGGAACTCATATCATCATTATATTTCTGCGGCTTCCTGCTTTCCTGGGATTAAACAAAGCCATGCAGTTCGAACCTTCAACAATAGGTGTGGAGTCTGTGTTAGAGCAGGCCTAGAGAGATTGTGCTGATTCTTATTTTTTCAGAGATATGGGCATCTCTGCTTCCTAGGATCTTAGTGCCAGTCTGCACAACAGCAAATAAATGGCTATTCCCATGACAATAGCTTTCTGATTTTGTCCCCATATACCAAGTTTCTTTGGGCATGAGCTTCATTTCTTGTTGTTGGAAGATAACATCTGCTAAAGTAGAGCCCCCAAAACCCCAGAGGCAGAACTTTTAACCCCTTAGCCTTTTGTTAACAGCTGAGGACAAGTCCGTGTCTCTGTGTCAGGAAAAATGACTAAAATATAGAAATCCATCAGAGTATGTTATATTGGATGTTTCAAATATTTAATGATTGAATACCATTAGTAATACAAGTACTACAACAAGTACTAATAGGACCGTGAATGACAATACATGATGTTAAGAACAATTGTAATACTAATCATTACATCCCACATAAAATCTATAGGATATGAATAAACAAAATAACAGTAAACATTTATGCAGCACTATGTATTTTACCATCAAAATCCCTTTATATTTTAGAAATGTTTCGAAGAGAGATTTTAAGCTCACTTTAAACATGAGGAAATTCTATCCAGAACTGCTTTTCTGTATTACTCAAGGTAAAATGTCTAGTAAATGAGGCTGGGGAACTCACGTCCAGTACTTCTCACTTCAGTACTTTTAATTTTTTTTCCTTTGGTTCCTTCCCAGTGACCCATAGGTGATCTAAAGTGTACACACTCCACTTTAGTGAGTAACATTTCAAAGAATTGTTAAGATATAAAACTCCGCACATTTAAGGGTTTCGACTTTTCCACTGACCTTTTCCAGCAGGTTGTATTATACATGAATAGATTCTTTTGAAAAGAGCTCCTAGTGAGCAATCAACCTCTGAACCACTTTCAACTGTCAAGGGCCTCTGCAGTGAGTAGCATGTTTCATGTTCAACTTTCATGCGATGCATCGATCTCCCAGGTTGAAATTTTGTGAACAAGATATTTTCAATAAATTTTGAAGGATCTTCATATTACTGAAAACTAGTGTCTACTATATCGTGTAGCAGTTGTATTCGCATACTTTTGTGGGAGAAATGATACATATCTACTATGCATTTTGTGTGTGTGTATGTGGTACTGAGGATGGAACCCAGGGACATTCTACCTCTGAGCTATACCCCCAGCCTTTTTATTCTTTATTTTGAAAACGGTCTCACTGAGTTGTGAAGGGACTCACTAAGTAGCTGAGGCTGTCGGTGGACCCTCGATTATGAACCCATGATCCTCTTGTTTCAGCCTCCCAAGTATTAGGATTACAAGCATGCATCACCATGGCCATCTTACTATGCCTTTTTCATAGACATTTGGCTAAAATTTTCTTCCTACATACGTAGAGCTAATGATGGAAACTTTTAACTTTTTTTGAACTACCAAGACCCAGTTAGATTTGCTGAATTGATGATTATCCAGAGAAAAAGTAGTGCTATAAATTAGATAAAGGATTGAGTTTTAGAAAACTTTTGCATCACTTTAAACAAAATACCAGACGTGAACAATTTAGAGGAGGAAATATCTAGTGGGTTTCAGAGGTGCCAGTGCATAGAGGTGGCTTTGGAGCACAGATGGCAGTGGTGGTCGGGACAGAGTACTTAGACGCTCACTGCTCTCACATCCTGGAGGCCAGAAGCAGAGAGGTCAGGGGGAGGTATCTAGAGACATTTATCATCCCCAAGACCATACCTCTAGTGACCTCCAACCACATCCTACCAATAATACTACTGAATGAACTTATTCAAATTATTAACCCAGCAATGGATTTATCTACTGATGAAATTAGAATGCTCATGATTCAATTATTTCATCTCTGAATGTTTTTGTATTCCCAATATATGAACTCTTCCTGGAAACATTTTGTATCCAACCATAAAGGATTATGAGAATAAATTAGGTAAATAATGTTAAGGATGTAAGTAATAAGCTTTTCAAACGAGATCAAAGTGATTCTATGAACTAAGGGCAGTTAAAAATTATGTTACTCTAAAGCAAATTTCTAGAATGGTGTGTAGGAAGTAGACATAAGAGTGCTAGACAAAATGCAGTGATCATTGCAGGCAATCTTGGTTTTAGGGCTTCCTCATCACAAGGAATTCCAGTTTCTTTTCTCATATGGTACTACACTAGACAATGTTGAAAATGCTGTGGTTAATGTTGTATATCTTGATGTTAAAAAAAACTGACTAAATTTATTTTAATACTTTCTACCAAAAAATGGAGTAATGTGAATTTTATAATAATGCAATTAGGTTTTTTTTTTAATTTTAGCTTAACAAGAATACTTCTAAAGCCTGAAATTTCAGATGTAAATATAAGGCTAATATAAATAAAATATCTTTAATATATTCACATTTATTATTACTAATAATTTAACACAGTAGCTTATATAAAAGCAGCAGTACATGATTATAAGGCTTACAACAACAGAGTTCTGGTGTATTGGATTTTAAAATGATTCAGAAAAATTTTCCAGATTAAAATTGTGTGTAAATTTTAGTAAGATATACATTTCAAAAGAAATAAGATAATTTTCCATATTGAATTTCAAAAAGATTAACTGGATAATTAAAACACAAAAAGAACTAGGTTAATTGTTGTTTTTTGTTTTTTTGTTTGTTTATTGAGCCGGGCGTGGTGGCGCACGCTTGTAATCCCAGCATTTGGGAGGCTGAGTCCGGAGGATCCCTGTTCGTGGACAGCCTCAGGTACTTAGTGAGGCCCTGCGCAACTCAGTGAGACCCTGTTTCAAAATAAATAATAGAACAATTTTTAAAAATTGGGCATGGGGTATAACTCAGAGGTAAAATGCCTCTGGGTTACATCCCCAAACTGGCAAAAAAATTTTAAAAAATACATTAAAAATTATTTGGTTTTTTATTTGGAAAAGTACTTCAGGTACCAGGCTAAAGCTGACTGCAGGCTCAGTGTGACCCATTAGTATACATTGATGACAAAAGAAAATGAAAAAGAACTAAAGTCATCTGAACTGTGTTAATAGAAATGTAATTGTTCAAATCCAAATGTCATGGGCCTTTTGACACCATACTCATCACATTACCGCTTGAGTGTGCAATTAAGTTCAAGACATAGTATTTTAATTTAAATTGGAAATTTTTAAAATAAAAATTATTAAAGAAATTAACAATTTTTAAAATTTATTTATTTTAAAATTTTTATTGGTGCATTATATTCATACATCATATTGTGGTTAAAAAAAAAAACTTGTCTGTACAAACATGTACACATCACTGATTTAACCCCTACCCTATTCCCACCCCATTCCCTCCCTGTTCCTCCTTCCCTTGATCAGCTTAGTGGTAGACTTCTATATGTTTAAGTACATTGTGTGTTTTAGAGATTTTCCTCTTCCCCCCTTCTTTCTCCTCCTTTAGGTTGCCTTGTTTGCTTCTCTATAGGAATTCCTTTTTCATCTAGAGTTCCTCCTATGACCTGTTTCTCCCTAACTCTCATATATTAGGGAAAGCATCTGATTTCTTATTTTTTGTGACTGACTAATCTCACTTAGCATAATGTCCTCCAGTTCCATCCATTTCCCTGAAAATGATGTAATTGAGATTTTTTTGAAGGCTGAGTAAAATTCCATTGTGTACATATCCCACAGTTTTGTAATCCATTCATCTGTTGATGGACATCTTGGCTGGTCCCATAGTTTGGCAATGGTGAATTGTGCAGCTATGAACATAGATACACATGTATTAGTTTGGTTTCTTTTCTTTTGGGTAGATACCCAGTAGTAGTATTGCTGGATCAAATGGTAGATTTGTTCCCATTCTTCTGAGGATTCTCCATAATGTTTTCCAAAGTGGTTGAACTAATTTGCAATCCCACCAAAAATGTCTTAGAGTTGCCAATCCTCCACATCCTCGCCAGCATCTGTTGTTGTTTGTGTTTTGAATGATTGTCATTCTAGTTGGAGTTAGGTGAAATCTCAGGGTAGTTTTGGTTTGCATCTCTCTGATTGCCAGTGATGTTGAGCATTTCTTCATATGCATTTATTGGCCATTTGAATTTCTTCTTTTGTGAAGTGTCTATTTTAGTTCACTTGCCCATTTTGTTATTGGATGCTTTGTTTTCTTAGTGTTGAGTTTCTTGAGTTCTCTGTATATTCTAGATATTAGTCCTATATCGGTGGTGTAGGTGGCAAAAATCTTCTCCCATTCTGTTGGCTCTCGATTGAGGTTCTTGACAGTTTCCTTTGCTGAACAGAATCTCTTCAGTTTCATGCAATCCCATGTATTGAGTCGCCTTTTAATTTGCTGTGCCTTTGGGATCTTGTTGAGAAAGTGTTTATCTGTGCCTATGTGTTGCAGTGATGGACCTATGCCCTCTTCAAGGAGCTTCAAGGTCTCTGGTTTGATTTCCAAGTCTTTGATTCATCTTGAATTGACTTTTGTACAGGGTGAGAAAGTGGGATTAATTTCCAATTTTCTGCATATGGTTAACCAGTTTTGCCAACATCATTTGTTGAGTTGAAGAGGCTATCTTTTTTCCAGTGTATGTTTTTAGCCACTTTGTCAAAAATCAATTGGCTGAAAGTATGTGGACTTGTTTCTCGGTCTTCTATTCTGCTCCATTGGTCTATGTATCTGTTTTTTTTTGTTTGTTTGTTTGTTTTTTTTTTTGTTTTTCATTACAATGGCTTTGTAGTATATTTTAAAGTCAGGTTTTGTGATTCCTCCTGCATGGTTTTTGTTGCTGAGAACTACCTTGGCTATTCTGGGCTTTTAAGGACTGATTTTTCTATGTCTGTGAGGAAAGATCTTGGTAGTTTAATGGGCACTGCATTAAATCTGTAGATTACTTTTGGGAGGATGGCCATTTTAATGATATTTATTCTGCCCATCCATGAACATGGAAGATCCTTCCATCTTCTAAGATCTTCTTCGATTTCTTTTTTCAGTGTTTTATAATTTTCTTTGTAGAGATTTTTTACCTCCTTGGTCAAGTTTATTCCTAAGTATTTTATTTTTTTGTGGGAGATCCTGTGTGGAAGTGTCTTCTGAAGTTCTTTTTCAGTGGATTTATGGTCGGTATACAGGAAAGCTTCTGATTTTTTAAGATCGATTTTGTATCCAGATACTTTGCTGAATTTGTTGATCAGTTCTATAAGCCTTTTGGTTGAGTTTGTTGAGTTTTCTAACTATAATATCATGTCATCTGCAAATAGTGAAAGTTTGAGTTCTTAACAATTTTTAAATATATGTCAATATGAAGAATGGCTCCATCTTGGGAAAGATTATATTGAAAGGGTCTTGATAACTTTCCACATTGGCTTACAGACTACTTTATGGAAAAATGAAGAAAACTTTGAAGTGAAACACACACACACACACACACACACACACTCACAAACCCACACAGTCACTAATTTTCTGCTTGGGGATGAGGTAGCATATTACCTTGTGAATTGGGTAACTCTGCAAATATCTATAAAGGTAGTGATGTTTGTAATGCCTCTTTATATTTATTTGGTATTTAATGCCACTGTCAAAATTACCCTGGAAAATACATGTTGCATTGCATAATTTTATTGTAGTTTCTAGAGTCAAGAGAATTTGGCCAGGCTACCATATCTATTAGGTAACTGATCTGCAGTTATTTTATTTGTAATGATGCTTGATCCCATTGAACTGTGCTAGTTACATAGCTGCCAGCTGTATATTGGTAGTTAATAGAGATAAAATCCAAGCCTCATACTATCTTAAAACCCCATCATGAACTGAAACATTTTTTAATCTTATTACATATTGAATAGTCAAATTGATTTTATTGTGTAATTTAATCAGCCCTTTAATATGGCTATTGCATTTTTATCAATTTACATAGCAATAAGTTTTAAAGTGTGACATTTTCAACTCTGACTTAGAAAGCAAAACAATCAGATTTTTATCTCTTTTTCTAAAAGGTTTGAAATAAGGTTGTGGTTGTAACACAGGGATTTTAAATTTATTATTATGCATGGTATAATAAGAAACATTTTCTTAGGTTTCATAAAATAATTGAAAATACATAAGGTAATTATATATTATAGAAATATACACATGTATGCATGAGTCAGCTATCTTTGCCATCAAATACTTGAGTCCCAGTATTTGCCAATGACAAGGTAATTAATTTGGATGGCTTCCTCTAGAAAATTTTCTCCATCATTATATATTAGAACTTTATTTCCTTCAAACAGAAAACTATAATCCATTTTGCAAGCTCTTCAGAGTATCTCTCAGGTCATTTCTTTTACTTGACCTGTCCCAAAGCCAACATTGATTTAGGTATTTAGAAAGTATGAGAATTTTAGCTTGTTATCATCTTAAAAGAAATAAAAGCGCAAGTCATTAAAGAGAAAATGAATCTACAAACTATGTCATCATTAATTGAGCAATTAACAGATTTTTGTGTTAAGAAACTTTACTGTTGCTAAATACTCCAGAAAATCTGGAAATGGCTACTAAGTATGTTTGTAATGTGCTCAGACAAGACTTAATATGTGAGTACTGAGAATTAAACTGCCAAATCACCAAAGAAATCCTCACCAAGGAAGAAAGCCATGACTTATTTTAATCCTTGCAATACCATTCATCTGTATTGTCTGCCTTATTTTCTCCTTTAAACTCCTTTCTGAGATTTATTTTTGTCTGATTTAAGATTCTGTAACTATTCTGATGAATGGAGGATTGGAAATATATGGGTACCTCCCAGATTAATCTATGTTCTTCTTTGAAAGTACCATATGTAGACATCTGATAAATCTTAGAAGCAGCATGGCTGTTTCCTAAAATCTCCACAAGAACAAAAGTTAATAAACTTAGCTGAAGGCTGTGGGATTTGTTCAAGCTCTGTGTTTCTACAGGATTTGAAATGATACATTAGTAGTATTCCTCCAATCTCTGAGGTATATTTTGTAGTTTCCAAGAATAATATAGCTGTTCTGACCAACTTGTAATACAATACTGAGAAAAACTTGCCTCTTTCATGTGGATTAAGTTTGTCATGGGATTATTGTACTTATAAAAAGGGGAAGAGACATGAGACCTCTCATTTTCACCACATGCACCAAGGAAAGACCAATGAAAAAATATCTAGAAAGAGGGTCTAGACAAGTTCTTACCATGATCTTCTAATTTTAGCCTACAGGAATACGCTAAGTGTTTAAGCCACCCAGTTATGATATTTCCTTGTGGCAGTTTGAACTGACTAAGATGCTTTCCCAACTCCTTCTAAACTTCCCAGGGGTCTTTCTCTCCCTTTAAAAAGAATGATAAATGAAAGTAGTAAGATGACATGAAGAATCCTAGGTTTTGATTTTTCATTTTGAAGAGAGTTTTAATTTGTGTGTGTGTGTGAGGGGGGGGGTTACTAGGGATAAAACCCAGGGACATTCTGACTACAAATTTCCCCCTAGTCTTATTTTTTAGCATTTATTTTGAAACAGGGTCTCACTAAGTTATGGAGGGTCTCACTGTCACTGAGGCTGTCTTTGAATCCGGCTCCTCTCTCAACTTCTCAACTACTGGGAATACAGCGTGAACCTGACTAAGAGCTATAATTGTTTTACGATAAAAATTCCTTAACAAAAAAGTTTTTAGGGATAAAAGGCAAAAGCTGTATAACTCACAACTTTTCTCTGGAATAGCTAGCCTCTTTGAAGTTATTTAGAATCTTCTTCATGTTTGTTCAGTAAACAGACTTCACTGCCTAACCTGAAGCAGCCACAGGAAGTTGCATCTGTAGGGACTGCTAAAATAACAAGGCAATGCCCTCCTTTAAGTCAGATCTTTATTATGGCCCTTAGATCATATCTTAATATGTCCAGCACATCTCTTTTCCTCCAAAAGTTAAAATGACATTATCATATCCATTTTAGTAATGCTAAAAGATGTCTGTTTATATTGCCCTTTTATGGAAGGATCATCTGTTCAAAAGAAAGACAGATTGGTACCATGATTATTTATTATTAAGAAGTTAACTAGATCATAAAATGGAACTATTTAGATTGGCTAAATCTCAAAGAATTTACAGCCTATTGTAAGACTCACCCCCCCAAAAAAAATTATCCACATAGTTTCACAGAATGATTTTAGGAAGGCAAACCAAATGACATGCTACATGAAAATTGAAACCTAAAACTTGAGTTAGGACTCTCTAATGTACATTGAAAATATAAGAAAACTTTGTATCTGGCTATGAAAACCAAATAAGATTATTAAGAAAGCTTTTATTCTCTTAGAAAAGTAGATTTTCACTGACATCTTGCCCTTTACCATCTTTCTTTTCATCTATGCCTTGAAGACCCGCTGAAGGACTCTGAGCTATGTTCACTAAAATCAGTTAAGTCTTATTTTTAATTTTCCTAATGAATGAGAGCTAGATTATGTGCTCTGTAGTTGTAATTATTTACTCTGCATGCCTTCTCTCACTTATGGTTGTATTCTTTAACAATGTCTTTCTTAGAAACCATTAACTTCATCTGCCCCTTATTCTTTGTTTATCAATTAGCTCAATCATTTTTCTTTTTATATACTTTTATTGGTGGTTTGTAATTATACCTCACAAGGAGTTTCATAGTGATAGAAACACACCTTCACACATAAATTGGTATGTTTCTTTATGGAATTCACTCTATTCTCTTCCCCTCTTTTCCTTCAGAAAACTATTCCCTCTCTCCTTTAACCCTTTACTACTATTATACTGGTATTTCTCTTCATTTATCTAAAGTCTCTCTTTTTTTTTCTCCATCTCTCTAGCTTCCCTGAAAGCACAATAAGACAAACCAGAAATATCTAAAAACTAAGTATTTATAAGCATAATTAGCATTTATTTGAGTACTTGCTTTGTTTCATTTAACCTGATGAAATCAACTTTCACAACCACTAGAAGAGATAAGCATAGCATAGTGTTACTTCCTTACAAGATTTGTGTGTTTAGTCATTCAGTTTTCATGTCCCCCAAGCAAAAATACAGACAAAATTACTTTCCAGACAGTATTTATTTTTTTCTTATGGTGTAAAATTTTACCATGAATTTAGTGGTTTAGAACGATGAACATGTTTTATGTCACAATCTCCATGTGTCCAGAGTCTGAGCACCGCTTGACAGGCCCCTCTGCTCAGGAGTCAAAAGGTTACAACGAAGGTGTCACAGGGCTTTGATTGTGTATGAAATTCTAGGTCCTCTTCCAAGCTCACATGGTCGTTGGAGAATTCAGTTCCTTGCAGTTGTAGGACTGAGGTCACTCTTTTCTTCTGGCTTTTACCCAGGGTTTAAACTCTACTCCTGTGGTACTATTAATTCCCATCCACAGAGACCTGCTCATGCTGTCTTACAGAGTAGCATCTGACTTACCTCAAAGCTAGCAAAAGAATTTCTCTCTTTAGCTGCTGAGAGGGGAGTCAAATGAAATCCCACTATCTTTGTCATGTTCCCTTGACTAGAGATAAGCTCAGGGGCTCAGGGAGAGGGGATGGTGTGAGGGTATGACTCAGGGGCATCATGAAATTTGACCAACCACACAGACCTCTCTTATCATCCCAAACCCTGTTCTTTCTTCTTAATAAAAGGAGAGGTTTCTTTCTATTTGTTTTCTTGAACTTTTTCAACTTCTCCCACAGTTTCATCCTATTTAAGTCTGACCTTTGTTCACCATTAAGTAACATGTTTTGTTTCATTTTGCTTTGTTTACAACCTACATTCTAATTAACCAACTCCTAGCATTAATTTTTCTGATATTATTTGACTGTACTGCAGCATTGTTTATCAAGGTCAATTTTAACTTTCTAAATTGAATATTAATTCACTAAGCCTAGAATACATTAACTATCCAGTACTATTAGAAAGCCCTTTTTTTCTTTAAATTCTCTCTTCTCTTTTCTGGTTGATTTTCCTTTCTAACCATTCTTTTTAGTTTTATCTTTGTATTGCTCTCTTTTTAATTTATGTTAACTAACCACCAATAATGCCAGTTAAATACTATTGGCCTCACAATTTTCCCTCAAGGCTGCAGTTTCTTACTCTTCCTATTTTCTCAAGAGAGTCATTTGTAAGAATTTCTAAAACCCACACTCTAAACACAGATTTCTCCAAATCTACTCATTTTATACTATAAATGGCTTTCCAGTATGCTGTTATTGACCCATTTCTATGATCCTTATAAACTTTTGCTTAACATATTAGACACTTCTCTAAAAATGTCATGCTGTCTATACATTTAAATAATCAATTTTGTTTTTAACATATCAAGTTTCATTAATTGCTAATGACCAATGAACGCATGGGTCTCTGGAACTATCTATCTGTAGCACATCCATGGGTTATGTTTTAGTTAATACATGCTCAACAAAGAAACCAGTTACTACATAGTCCACTTATTTATGTGCATGATGTCTCATGTAAACAATACAATAAACCAGAAAATATAAATGCTACATGGGGCCATCTGACCATAACTAAAATGGACCAGTAAAATATACATAAAACACTGCTTTCATAGAGAATCACTTATTTTGTAAAAAATATGTCTATCAAAATTATATAGGATATATAAGCTGCCAATTTTTTTTTGAATAGAGAGAGTTTATGGAAACGAGTTCTTGGTAAACCTTTACTCTTTTTCTTTCTCAACCCCAACTTTCACCTCCATTTCTAAATACGACAGATTAGGCCATGATGAATAATATTCTTAAGCACTCTTGCCTTATCATTATTGTGTTTAAAAATAGTTTCAAATGAAAGTACAACCAGCTAACATATACAACTATTATAATTCTTTTATGTTTATTACATAAAAATATTTTTGGAATTTAGTAATCAAATTAATAGAATATACATGTTTATCTTATACACACATGCGCACACACACACACACACACACACACACACACACAAAATCATACAAAGTTTATCTCCCAGTGAGTAGCCCTTTGAGAAAATGCCCTTTTGCATACAAAATAACAAACTATGGACAGGTCATAAAAATAACCATTTTAACAAATGCCACTTTGTTTGCTTATTTTTATAATAATAAATGATGTTTTCTTTGTGCATTTTGGGAAAAATACAATTATTTCCTGGTAGATATGGAGTCATTACATGTTGACCTTTTATTTCCCAGGAGTCCCTGAGTGTAGGGACAAAGCCATCTGACCTGTGTGACACCAATTAGGTGTTTCTATTGTATTAAATCTATCATGTCAAGTGGAAAATATTTTTCCTCTGGTTTTTCGTGCCCTTTAAAAGAATGATGCCTTTAGTAACAAAATGAGAAATAAGCACTATGAAATGAAATGGGTTTAATAAAAATAATATACCGATTATTATTTTTTTACTAATTAGAAACAGATTTTTTTGTTAAGTTGTGGTAGGCAATATGATTTGCCTCAATTCTTTTGGTGATTTGCATACATGAAAATGATGTTCACAGTAGGGTTTTTAAATAGTAGATACATAGCTATAATATGTGAAACACAACATATATTGCACTGTCTTTGAATATTTTGAAGAACTCAACCTTGCCATTTTTATATGCTCATTACCAGTGATGGGGTTAGAAAAATAACTTAATTCACAGTATATCTTTACTGTCAAATATAGGCATGGCCGTTGACAGGATTTTACACATATTATTTTTCACAAGTGAAAAAAAACATGTCTTTTATTTCTTGTTGTACAATCCTGTCTGTCTAGAACACTTCTGAGCATATATTTGAATAGATGTGCTGTTAGATGCCCAGAATGTTAACATGGTAATTCTTTGTAGTTTCATGAGATGTAAAGCCAACAGGGAAACTAGAATCCTGAAGAAACAAACAAATCCTTGATTAAGAGCATGAATGTTGCATTGCTCTGTTTCCTAATAGTGACATTAGGAGGAAAAGAGGAATCCAACTTTTTTTTTATTGTATTTGATGGCTTGAATGATATTTTACAATAATATATGTGATAGTAACCACCTGCAATTAGATTTATTTATGCCCATTTTCTTTTAGGGTCATATCCAGTAATCAATTTCCAGTTATTAATTCAATTAGTTAATTTATATACATGTGATGACCTATGTTTTGGGTTAGTTGCACAATTGAAATGATTCAGTCAGGCTGGGAAACCAAGTTCTACCTTCTAAAGAGCCTATGTATGATACCTTTATTTACATTTTGATGATATACTAGCATTTCATAGTCAAATAAAGGAATATTAATGAAAATAATTATATTCTCTGTTAACAAAATATCAATATACATAAGTAAGCTTTCCCCATTATAGCCTAGGGTGACATTTTATTTTCAGGCCATTAATGACTTGAAAATATTTTTTATGAGTAACAAAACATCAGCATCAGTGTTTTTATATGATACAGTTTAATTCTCTGAGTTTAGACCTTTTAATGAAATGAGTTTGTGTCATTCACGTGATATAACAAAAATATAAATAACTTTCAGAATACTACATTTTTATAATAGTTTTACATAAAATCAACATGATAGAACCCTTCCCATTCATATTTTCAAGTATTATCTGGTAAGACTTTATCTACCTTTAAAAGAAAATTTGTGATACATTTTCTAGTTTCTACTTCGTTGTTGTATATTATACCTTTATTTAGTATGTAACATAAAATAAATATGGGTTTAAGTGCAATCAAATGAAACCTATGTTTGGCATGAATTATATTTTAACATCTATTATATGTTAAAAATAAACATGTTAGATATTTCTTTTTTTCCCCTAAATGCTAAGTGACATTTTTCAGCCCCCTTCAGGGATGTCTCCCACCCATAAATATAATGCTACTATTTTCTTGTTTGTTAGGTTCTATTTTCTAGGCTTGTGTCATTTTTCACTGACATTGAATTATAACAGATATAAATCTTGAGTCATTTTTTATGAGTGGCATTTTGCAGGTACAAGGTATATTAAGCCAGTCTCCTACATAGATAATAGTCTTCCCACCATGTTTTGTTAAATTAGCCAGCTTGGGTTTAGGCTGCTTAATGTAAACTGACCTCTAATCTTCCTATAAACTATTATATTTGATTACAAATTAGAGTGATGGAAACATCGTTTTCAGATTTGGAATAAAAATATTTCTGTTGTATTACTAAATAATATATCAAAGAAAAGAGGACAACAGCCATGAATTTGACTTCTTTATTTTGGAAGCTTCATTAAACTGAAAATAATAGCATGTATAAATATGTCTTGCTGCTTTTTAAGGTGGTTAGACAAACTACTTAGATATATGTTGTGAAAAATACTATTTATTTATTCAATATAAAATGTAAAATATTATTTTATTATTCCCTTTTATTAGATTATAGCTGGGTTTATACTCATTAAAAATAATGTATGCCCTGGAAAATTTAATGACCTCAAAATCTGATTTTAAAAACTCTACATCATGTGGTACAATTTATAAGGATCACACAGTCATTCCCTAAATGAAGGAGTATAAACTAAGGTTGTTTTGCATATGAATATAGAAACCCAGGTTACCTTTTCCTATTGAAACAAAAAACAGTTGTGATTTAAAAAAAAAAAATCATGTGGTAATCTGCCAATAAGAAAAATTTCATATTTTAGAAAATGATGGAATTAATTAAAATAGTTTTGACATTCTGTACGATTTAGAAGTAACATTTGTATCATTAGTTCTTGATGGCCTACATTTGAATGTCTTTCTTTGAATGTCATTGTTGCAATCATTTTCCACTGATATCATCTGCTAAACATTCTGAATATATGTCTCACACCATTATCTCCCATGACTTTTTTAAACAAACTATGTCAATAAACCCTAAATTTATTACCTTTATTTATATTTTAATAATATACTAGCATTTCATAGCCAAATGAAGGCATATTAATGAAAATAATTATATTTTCTATTAACAAAATGTCAATATACATAAGTAAGCTTTCCCCATTATAGCCTAGGGTGAAATTTTTTTTTCAGGCCATGAATGGCTTGAAAATATTTTTTATGAGTAAGAAAAAAATCAGCATCAGTGTTTTTATGTGATACAATTTAATTTAATTCTCTGAATTATATGATAATGGGAAATCAATTTAATTTAATTTCCATATTTTTGAGAGGCAAGAAACACGAAAGATGTTTATGGAGTATAGACATTTCCCTATTGTGAAATGTTTTCAAATTTGAGACTGAATGCCTCTCTGTGTATGGTATGCGTTTTGATGTGGCACACATCTCATGAATGATAAATCATTATGCCATCGCTGATCAATTACAAATGTGACCATATTGCAGCAAGCAATTGTCTCTTGCCTAAAACTGATTACTCTTATTACCTGAGAAATCACTTCACAGTTTTAAATGAGAACTGAGGCTGGAATATGCAGATTGGTTGCACCCAGGGTGATTGATAAGGATTTAATTATAAATCATATTTTAATTCAGTTACTCAGTTCAACCAAGTATAACTTATGAAATTTAACACATAAAATATTAATTCAGGCTATAATAGAGTTTGTAGTTTCATAAGGGCTCATTGCCCTAGAATGGAGTGGGTGACATCAAAAGCCATAGCTCACTGACCTGCCACTGATTGAGCCTAACAAATAAATCTTCCATCATCAATATGGAAAGGCTGGGTCTGCAGTTTCTTCGCTTCTCATCATAATAACATAGAGACAAAACCAAAATAAATCTGATTTCCAGTTCTTTAGAAAGACAAATTCAAAGTTAAAATGCATATGGACTTAATAACACATTTTTCAACTTGTATGTGTATATCACAGAGAAGTTATTATCATCATTGATTTATATTTATTGAGTTCCCAGCTGAGAATTTGACACTGAAACTGACTGAGAAAAAAATAATGAGATAAAATATTTCTAGACTCCTAACCTTCACACAAGTGTTTTTTCATGTACCCATAAATAACATTAAATCAAAACAGATTACCATGTTAAAAAAAAAAAACCTAAAATATATTTACAGAACTCAGTATTCTTTTTTTTTTTTTTAAAAAAAGATGATTCTTTTAACTCCTCTGTTATTTTTGCCTTTCAATGCATGGTCTTAACTCCATGAGAGGAATCCTAAACTGCTTCTTTTTGAGACTCTTTTGAAGGCATTTTGCTATGCTTCTTTTTTGGGAGATCTAAATGGCCTTTTTACTTTCCATTGTCTGCTATGGTTTTTAAGTGCTTTTTAAGTCTCACTAACTTTCAGCTTTGCACAGGAAGCTTCAGTGAATACCGAATGTGTGGCTACAGTCAGGAAAGCCACCCTCATTAAAAGGATACTCTGAGGTTATCCAGTTATTTGCTATTTATGAAATGCATATTGAATTTTCTTAT
This sequence comes from Muscardinus avellanarius, assembly GCF_963383645.1. NCBI lineage: Eukaryota > Metazoa > Chordata > Mammalia > Rodentia > Gliridae > Muscardinus > Muscardinus avellanarius. The sequence goes on along the minus strand of NC_137786.1, from coordinate 20,094,124 downwards.
TGTGTAAAAGTCAAAGGCTGATTGTTCTATTAGTGCTGGAAACACAGCTCTTGATCTAGAATTTTGTTCTCATCACTTTGTCCCTCCTAATCAGCATAATAAGGAATTTATCATTCTAGTCATAACCAACTGTTACTTTGAAGATAGTTTCTACTTGGTACTCTATAGCTGGTGAGGTATGTGAATTAAAAATAAGTCTGAACCAAGCTACCACAAAATTTAAAAAATCTAAAATTTTATTTGTAGGCCAATTGATCATCAAAGCGCCGATTAAATGTAAAAATGCAAAGAATGTAATATTGCCTTGAGCACTTGATATTTTTTCCCCCAAAAGATAGCAATTTACGTTTTCCCCCTATTCATTACAGGTCCTTTTATTATCAAAGTTTTGTAATATTAGGATTTATTTTAATATTTTTCATTAGACAAACATGTTCATTAATATATTTTGTGCAAGTTATTATGGAGTGACACAGGTATTTAAAATAATTGCCTAATTAAATTATGCAATTAGTTTTTGATACATTATACTATTGTTCAAAATATATTCTGACCACCCCTTTCAATAGTATAGACAGACATGCAATATCCTAGCGTGGTCTCCAGCTTGAACCCAGAGTAAAGGCAATGACTGCTATGGTTTGGATATGGCTTGTGTTTTTTCCTCAAGGGTTCATGTGTTGAAATTTAATCACCATTGTGACATGTTAAGAGAAGGAACAAAATCTTATTATGGTGTTTTGAGGTGGAGCCTTAAGATGGTAATGTGTATTGGACAGGGTCATTTGGGTTGAGCAATTTCAGGAGTGAATATTGGCGACATTGTAAGGAAAAAAAAGAGAGAGAGATAGAGACCAGAAGAACACATACTCTTTCTTGCCCTGTGATGCCCTGGGTTATCTTTGGACTCTGCCAGCCAGAAGCATCATCACTATATATGACACCTCATCTTTGGATCAGAACTGTCAAACCAAATAGATATTTTTTGTGTAAAAAGTTAATCAGCTTCAGTCATTTGGTTAGAAGAATAAAAAATTAATTAACACAATGATTAATGATGAGCAGGTCCATATATTTTCATTAATATCTCAGAGACTGTTAGAGTCCATATTCACCAGTCTGTAGTATACCCTGAGCTAAATAATAGCATAAACATTTTTATCTTAAGTCTCTTTGATATGGTGTTAATACTAAAGACATGTATAGTCAGTAAATAACTGTCAGCAATTTCATTCCTTGGGTTTTGTTTTTCACTTGTTACTAGAATTCCTCATAGTTATTCTCTCCATTAGGAATATATAATATTTGGTTATTCTAATCTATAATTTATAACTTTGGGACCTGTATTTTATAAAATATTTCATCTAATTTATTTAACTAGAAAAATGACATTAAATTTTAAAAATAATGAATGTGTATATATTTAAGAGGCATCCTGCAGCAGCTTGCTAGTGCTTTCCTGTTTCTGAGCTAGTGCAATAGGTGTCGCAGACCAAGTCAGTCGGGTCGTAATTGTCTGCTCCCGGTCAAATCCTCGGAAAGATGGGGCAAAAGGCAGGTGGAGTTCTGCAGAATCTTATCTGCAGCGATTCTTTCCCCTCTATGAAATCCTTAAGTTCTTAGGTACGACGCTTTGGAAAGAATCTGAGGTGGACAAAGGCTTCTTGAGCCAATGACAATTTATTACAGGAACCCAGAAAATTTATACCCTTCACCAGTGAGATTAATAATAGGAGAAAAAGAAAAGGGGGCAATCACAGCAAAACAATAGTGAATTACATGTAAACAAAGTAAAAGATTAGTCCAGCATTTAAGAGATTAACTCCGGATCTTTCTTCCGATATTGCAGCAGAGCAGGTCCAAGGGGTAAATTCCAGAGGCAATACAGGCACGCCTAACACCCAGGGCTTGGAGAATACGCCTTCTCATGGAATCTTCTTTTGCTTTCTTTTTTGAAGTTTCCATCTATATCCATATGACAACCATGGGGAGATATGGCGGTCCAGGGAGATGCGATGGAAGTCTCTCAGATCTCATCCGCCTTGCCTTCTGAAGTCTGAAAGCTTACAAAAACTCACAACAAAGCTTGGCAAATAAAACACCAAAAAAACACCATGAAGTTCTTAGATTTAGTTGTCAGATGTATTTCCTTAACTGCTGAACACTCTTCCTTAAACAATAAGCCTATTAAAAGCCTATTCATCTTTAATAATCCATTTCCCTATCACAAACCCTCTGCAACCTGCTTCTAACTTTCTAATTCTTTTCTTTCCCAGTTGGGACAATTTTATGATAAGCTCTTCTTCATGCAAAAGTGCTTTTCTTACTCTTACGGTATTTCCTTTCTTTCATACATATATATTTAGAATATCTGTCCTTTATTTTGTCATATTCAATTCTAGCCATGCGGCATCTCCCTGTCTCGGGGAACGCTCATACTGGGCGTAAAAGTCAATAATCTTTTTCCTCTGGCTCTATTGTATTTGGGCAACTAAGTTGTTCATCAACTAAATTGTTTTGAAGTCACACACAAAGTTTTATCTTCTCTGTCTCTAGGCAGGATCTCAAGGGTAAACAGAGTTACCTTAAACTGAGCTACCCTTTACCGGAGTTAATGGCTTAACCTAAGTTAGTGATAAGAATGAGGGTTGGAGATCATTTGTAACTGCTGCAGCTGGAATGCTTATCACAGCATCTGAGTTCTGGCCAGTTTTTCATTACTATTGAGCAAAGCCAATGGTGTTGAGACGAATTATTAGAAAATTTATTTCCACGGACTCAATTTCTTTCATAGTCCTGATCTCACATCACCAGAGCAGTTCTTGTAGAGAGTTAAAAGAATCATTACCAAGAGAATAATAGTTATTAAGGATATCTAAAAGTGGGGGATACTTTGGCCAGAGACGACACCCCCTTCCAGGGGCTTGTTGCCGATTAGCTATGTGGAGTGGGGTCTCAACACATAGATGCCGAGGCAGCAGGTGGTCTCGGCAATAGGATAACCACAAAGAACAAACCCTTCTATACCTGTAGCAGTGCTTTTCTTCAGATCCATACCAGGAAGGCACCTGGCCTGACTCTTGTTCTTTGCACAGTCCCAACCACAAGCAAGCCCTTGATGATGTGATATGCTAATGAAGGATGAAAAAGTGCACCAGTTTGACTCAATCAGCATCAATCCATGTTAGTCCTCAGTTAAGTCCTCTATAGACTGGCCCCTACCCTATCCTCACCTCATAAACATGCCCATCCTAGACTGTAAAAGTTTCTTTCTTTCTTCTGCCAAGAAAGGATTTCTCCCAGGATTACCTTAAAGCTTTCTCTTTGTGCTGTTGAGCCAAGTTCCCTGTCCTCCTTTTTTCTAACACATTTTACTATGCACATATATGTATATTTATATATTTATAAAGTAGATTATATAGTCTACATATACTTAAGCAAATATATATATATATATCAGCCAGGCATGGTAGATATGTCCTATTGCACAAATTGGGTAGTCCTCTTACAATTTTTTTAACCAATATAATTAAATAGAATCAACATAATAGGTTAACAGCTATGGATTACTTAATAATATATTCATTTAACATGATTTTATTGGTGCATTATAGTCTCACATCATAAGGTAAATCATGTTGCCAGTGACATACAGGCACACAACACATGGTGCCTTGCCCTCTGCCTACCTATTTTCTCCATTCCCAATACAGAATATTGAGACTGATGTTGGTATATTCACATATGTACACATAGTTGATGGTAGTATTTTCATTAATGAACCACAGTTTTTCCCATCACCTTCCCTTAGACCACCTCTCTGGTTCCACTGAGGTTTCTTCTCCATTATCTGGAGTCCCTCTGGTATCGCAATTACTTCCTAGTTTGTCCATATTAAAGAAAACAAATGACTCTTCACTTTCTGTGACTGGCTAATCTCACTAAACATATGGTTCTCCAGGTCCTTCCATTTTCTTGCAAATAACATAATATTTTTTCTTTATTGCTGAGGAGAGTTCTATTATGTGTACTTCTAGTATTCTGTAATCCATGAGATTGTTGATGGATATCTAGGTTTGGTTCCATAATTTGGCTATTGTGAATTGTGCTGCTATGAGCATGGGTATACTCAGTTTTCTGGTTTCAGGCCCTTTGGGAAGATACCCAAGAGTGGAATAGCTGGATCATATGGTGGGTCCGTTCCTAGTGTTTTGAGGAATCTCCACACTGATCTCCACTTGAAATTCTTCACTATCTGAAGCATGGGTTCACCTATAGTTAGTTCCTTCTCTCTATATATATATCTATATCTATATCTATATCTATATATATAAATATATATATATACATACATATATACATATATGTGTGTATATATGTGTATATACATATATATGTATGTATATATATATACATATACATATATATGTGTGTATATATATCCAGTTTAGAGGATTGAACTTGAACCCAGGGACATTCATTCTATCTCTGAGCTATACTTCAAGCCTTTTATTCTTTATTTTGAGAAATAGTCTAACTAAGTAGCTGAGGCTGGCCATGACCTGTGGTCCTTCTGTTTTTTTCCTACCAAGTACTGAAATTACAAGTGTGTGCAATCACACCCAAATCTTCTCTCGTTTTTTTTTAAATTATTTACTTATTTATTTGTTTATATTTTTATTGTAAGGAAGATTGAACAAAGAAGCATTTTAATTTCATTTACACACCCAGTTCTTTTGTGTGCTTGTGTGTTAGGTTGGTTGGTTTAAAACAGATTCTGGATAGATCAGCTGAGAGTCTGCTGTGTTGCTGATGCTGCCCTCAATTATCCTCCTATCTTAGCCCAAAGACTGGGACTACAGGAATATGTCATTATCACACCTGACTAGTTCATTTTTTTTTTTAGCATTTTACAATTTGTTTCTTCTTAGCTACCAACTCATTTGGTTTGTGGTATTTTCTGTTTTTCTCTTTTTTTTTTAATTTTCTCACCTCACATGTCACAATTGAAAGATGAGGGACAAATCTTACCCACTTTTTTACTGGTTATAATGAGGGAGAAAACAACAAGGTTTAGTTCTGGAAAAGTGTCTTAAGTTTAAGTCTGAAGGCTTTGACATTGAAATTTTTGATTATGTGAAATCATCTTACATGAAATTGTCAAAATGATAATATACTCTTTTTTGTGTGGGCCTGAGGATGGAACCTAAGGACATTAGACCTCTGAGTTATACTCTCTGCCTTATTTTTCTATTTTTATTTTGAAACAGATTCTCAGTAAATTGCAGAGGGCCTCATTAAGTAGCTGAGGCTGTCTGTGAATCGCTATCCTCTGGTCTCAGCCTCCAGAATGCTGGGATTATAAGCATGCTCCACTCTGCCTGGCAATATATTTTTTCTTAGGTCCTTAATAGTGGAGTATTTTTCCAAAACCGTAATCTTCTATGTGTGTGTGTGTGTGTGTGTGTGTGTGTGTGTGTGTGTGTGTGTGATGTATGAGATCACTAAAAATGTTTTTCCAACTAGATATTTATTTTTAACCATTGGTTTGCATACTATTTAAATAGAGCCAACATATGAATCATATGATTATGCATATGAATATGTAAGTATACAAACATGTATGTTTGGACAGCCAGAGCAAAACTGAAAAGGATTCCTTCTAAAGGCAGTTTGAAGGTTAGCACTGAGAGGTGCCTGGAAGAAATCTGTTCTTAGCAAAGATCAATGTGGAGGTGCTAGAGATGCCCTGAGGTCAGAGAGGGCAAGGTCTTGGTCTATAGCTTTATGTCTGTTATTTGATTGCCTCAATCCAGGAACATTTTTTGAGCATTCTTTGAGGAGCAAAATTATTACACTTTTGAGGCCATACAATCTTCAACTGGAACTTTGACGAATGGTACTCATATAGGGGTAAGAAAACCTCCCCTGACACATCTCACATGGAGATAATGAATTTTGATTCCAAGCTGACAGTTTGATTGCAGTGGTATCCCTATGATCCTCAAAGGTAGGACAGCAAAGGCAATGTTCAAATCATTGCAGAAGGTGAAAAGCCAGGAGTCTGGGAAATATTTAGAGGCAGCTCAAAAAGAAAAAAAGGCAAATTAGCTTAGATTATTAGATCTGTGTGATGTCTCTACAGACTCTGAAATACCAGCCACCAAGCTGTAGATAGTAACAAGAATTCATTTGTAGCCATGGGTTAATGAAACTTGAACACACGAGGAGCGCTTTCTAAAGTGATTGGATTTGACACTCCACTTGGCACACAGAAGTTACTCTACTGATTGTTTTCAAAATGAAGGCTATTCCAGTTCTTTAATTTCCTCAAAGCAACTGAAACGATTCTTTCCTATTAAGTGTTCTGGACTTTGTAAATTAAGATGGAAGAAAGAAGAACTTGCGAAGACAGGTTCAGAAAATGCAACTTTTTCCTTAGTTGCCTGAATGATTATGGGCTTTTTATCTAAACATAAGTGCAGTTTGAAACCAGATGCACTTATTAAAAGTGAGTTTTGTTGTATGTCAATACATTGGTACCAGTTCTCAGTTGCTGTTAAGTACTCTTTTGGTTTCGTGCGTAGAACAAAATATAAGTGTGAGCCACTTTGCTTCCTAACAAATTATTATATAATTTTTATTACAACAGCCTTTATTAGTTTTATTAATAGTATAAATGAGAAATATTCATTGCTCATTTATTTTTTTGTATGGTACTGAAGATGGAACCCAGGGGATTTCAACCTCCAGGCTACATTCCCAGACCTATATTATATTTTATTTGGAAACAGGGTCTCATTAAGTTGCTGAGAGCCTCTCACCTTGAGTAGCTAAGGCTGGCTTCAAATATGTGTGATTCTTTTGTCTCAGCCTCCCAGGTACAGGGATTACATGTGTGCAACACCACACCTGGCTTCATTGCTCACTTAATGTGCTTTGAGTATTTGTTTTACATACCGACAAAGTAAATATTTTAGTATATATTAATAATTCTTTCTCTTATTATTTTTAATTGTACAACTACTAAAATCTTAAGGAAATAGAGCCAAATTACAATGTTCAACAAATCATATTTCAACAAAAATTCAACTGTGTGAAATTCTATCACTATTTTTCTAAGTGTTTATGATTGTATAATATTTTCTTGAAATAAATGCTATATAGCACAGTGATCTCTCTCCCTCATTCTTTGGGGTACATTCCAGAGAATGGATTTGTATTGGTTCATTTCCACAAGTAGAAAACAGCACTTGGTGAGCTATTTTCAATCAGGAAACATTTTTCTTTGTGAATATGTATTTATGTAGGTCACTATCTCTTTTCTATAGCCTCTGCACTATTGTCCAAGTGAGAAACTTTTCCACTGGTGCCTAAGTGAATGCTTGAGGTGAGAATTGTACCGTAAAGTGTCCATTGTTACTCGACAGGGAACCTTCTTATCTCTTTTCTGGAGGTCTGGCTGAGTTTTCCCTCCCATTCCTTCCCCTGCCCTGCTCATCTCTAATCGAATTATATAATTATATTAAAATTCCTTTAAATACTTGTGTTACTATAATCATACATATAAAATATATACTTATACATTTATATGAGCATATATGCATTGAATATATTTATTTTGTAAATTTTGTTATTAGTGCATTATTGTCATGCATCTTAATTGAGTGCAAGATGGTATATTATTTACATTTCAGTCAATTTCTAAGCCAAACATGAGGAGGGAGGGGGAAGAAATGTAGTAGGGAGGGGGAAGGAATTGGAGAAAGGCTAAATGAATATATTTATTGATAATTTTTCTAATTTGAAGGTATAAATAATATTTATAATATATATGTTAGGCTTTCTTTTAATATTTAATGCATAGTAGAGTAGATATGTGCTTCATGGCATTGAATATTTGATTTTACACATGGAATGTTTTATTACTATTATATTCAAATAATAAAAGAAACTAAAATATCTCAATATATAAGGAAAAGTAATAAATTATGCAACCTACCGTGTTAGCTTTTTATAACCATGACAAAATACTTGGGACTATTAATTTATAAGAAAAAAAGGTTGCAACTTAAGAAGTTTCAATTAATAGTAACTTGGTCTGATCACTTTGGGCCTGTGGTGAGAAAGAACACTGTTGACTGAAGTGCTGGCAAGAGAAAAGCTAAGTACCTCATGGTGGCCAAGAAGCAAAGAAAAAGAAAAGAATGATATCTCAATATACTCTTCAAGCTCACACCACAATGACCTTCTTGACCCCACTATGACCTAACTCCTAAAATTTTTACCACATCCCTAAACGCCTATTGCCTGGGGACCAAGTCTTTTACTCTTAAGCTTTGGAGGAACATCTAAGACCTAAACCATAACATGTATCCATAGCTTTATAACCTATTATTCATCTCATTACTATTTGTCATTTTGAACATGCTTATATAATCATGGCAGAAAAATATTTTCAGTTTAAATTCTTTTACTGATAATTAAAAACAAAATATACATATTTATGGGGTACCATGTAATATTTCAACACAGGCATCCTAAAATCAGAGTAAGCTAGTTGTGGTGCCACACCCCTATTACCACAACTTAGGGGTTTGAGGCAGGAAGATCCATAGCTCTAGATCAACCTCAGCAACTTAGTAGACTCTGTCTAAAAATCACAAAATATGTGTGTATGGGTAGCCTAGTTGTACAATAACATGTTTAATCCCAAATAACACTAAAAAAAAAACAGAGTAATTAATCTATCTCTTTAAACAATTCTTTATTCTTTTTGATGAAAACATTCAAAGTCTTCTCCTGTAGCTTTTTGAAATATACAGTATATTATTATTTATGGTCACAGTGTTGTTCAGTAGTACACCAGAACTTACTACAATCGAATTGTAACTTTGCACCTCCTATACCTGGGTTTGGAATGTCCCCAAAGGCCCATGTGTTGAGGAACTGCTCCCCATCTATGGTGATATGGGGAGGTGATAGAACCTTTAATAGATGTGACCTACTGGAAAGATGTTAGGTAATCGGGGGTATACTATTGAAGGGGATATTGGAACTTTGATTCCTTTTCTCTCTGTTTCCTGTCTACCATTTATTCCCCAAATGATATACTATGCCACCACAGGCAGACCTAATAGGAAAAAGTAATCATGGATTTGAACATCGAAAGGCATGAGCCAATATAAACCTCTTCTTTGAAGTTGATTGTCTCAGGTATTTTGTCACAGTGAAGAGAAGTTAACATAGTACCTATTTATCAACCTATTCCTATCAGTCCCTCCATCCTTTTCTCCCCAGGCATGGGTAATCATCAATCCCTCCTCAACCTCTGTTAGATTAAATATTCAGAATAGATCTGGGCATGGTGGCAGGTGCACACTTGTAATCTCCGCGCTTTGGAGGCTGAGACAGGAGGATTGCACAGGTTTGAAGCTAGCCTTAGCTACTTAGTGAGGCTCTTGGCAACTTAGTGATATGCTGTTTCCAAATAAAATATAAAATAGGTCTGAGGTTATAGCCTGGATTTTGAAAGCCCCTGGGTTCCACCCTCAGTACCAACAAACAAACAAACATTCAAAATTGAAAAAATGTGTGAGGTCATTTATTGATTTTTCTTTTGCATCATTATTGTACTTACCAGACTGATTTTTAGTTCCATCCATACAGTCAAGAGTGATGGGATTTTATTTTTAATGGCAGCTACATTGTATTCCATAGTGCACATGCACTGCATTTTTAAAATTCATCAGTTGATGTGTTGCGGGAATAGGTTGGGGGGAAATGTGCGTGGTGTGTGTGTGGGGAGAAGTAATTCCCCCACCACCACCAGACACACAGACAAACAGAAAAACCGTGGATTCTTGTCCTAAGCTAAGAATAAGTATTCATTGCTTGGACAGCTGCTGAAGATTTAAAGAAGTTTATTAGAAAGATAGAAATACATAAAATAGAAATACAGTCCCATGCGAAGATGGCATGAGGGGATGACTCGAATGAGTACACCAAAGGGCTTACACGTGGACTTGGCCTTTTATACCCATGACCTCCATCTTGTTTGCGTGACTCTGACGTGAACGTCCCTATAAGGTACCTCCCCTAGCAAGGTGTGGTGAGGTGTCTCATTTCATGGAGGGCAAGGTCAAACCCTGCCCCATCCCCCCTAGATCATGTAGATCTGTCTTTAGAAAGAGGAAGCCCTAGCTCTCCTCTATTGACTTGTTAAGTACTTTGAGCTAGGTTGATTTACACTGGAATAGCTGCCTGTTGTTAGGCTGAAACCAAGTCCTTTCTTTATCCATGTCTGCCTCCATTTTGACACAACTATTTTGAAATATACCAATTATTTTCTTTTGAAATATATTAATAATCAGAGCTTTCCCAAATCTTCCTAGGCCATTCCCCATACTGGCACAGATGGGCACTGGTTGTTTCTATTGTTTGACTGTGGTGAACAGTGCTGCTGCAACAAACATGAGTAGATTTATTTCTTAATTTGTAAAGAATTTTCATATTGTTTTCCATAATGACTGTGCTAATTTACATTCCTATCAAGAATGAATAACATTGTCTTTTTTACCACATCCTCACCAGTGCTAGGGGTTGTGATATTTAGACATGTGGGTAAAAACAATTCTTACTAGTATGATGTAATACCTTATTGTGGATTACATTTGATTTTCCCTCAGTAGAGCTGCTGAGTATCTTTAATATACCTTTTAGTCATTTATGTTTTTCTTTTTTTTGTGGTATCGAAGATTGAACCCAGGGGCATTCTACCTCTAGGTCATACTCCCAGTCCTGTTTTATTATTTATTTTGAAACAGGGTCTCACTAGCTTGATAAGAGTCTCACTACTTGCTGAAGCTGTCCTTGAACCTTCAATTCTCCTGTCTCAGCATCCCAAATACTGGGATTAGAGATGTATACCACCATTCCAGGCTACTTTTAGCCATTTTTATGTCTTATTTGAAGAAATATCCATACAGATCTATAGCCTATTTTAATTTATTTCTTTATTTTTTCAGTTATTGAGTTTTTTGGTTTCTGTATATTATACATATTAACCCTAATTAGTTATATAATTCACAGATATTGTCTTCTATTCTCTAACTCATCTCTACTCTGAAGAATGTTTCTTTTATCCAGTAGAATATTTTAGTTTAATGCAAAACGCTTTGTTGATTTTTCTTTTGCTGTCTGTATATAACTTTGTTCTTTTTAAAATTATTTTTAAAAGATTGAATACTATTTTACTTAGGACCATAGAATATTATACATACAGATATAATTTTAAAATTTCAAAACATGAGGTGCATTTATAGAGTTTCACTTCAAAAGCATCTAATGAAAATCAGGTTATCATGTATTAGACTATTATTCAGGAATTAAAAGTCTTACTATTTAGCAATAAAATCCCTTCTCAGTGGAGAGAAAGTTTATTCAGGATTAAAGCAGACAAAATATAATAATGTTACATATAAAACAAAACTAAGATATTATATTAGAGCTAGTGACTTGAGTAGAAATATTTATGTAAATAATTCTTTTGAAAATTTTTATTTCAAAAAGTTAAATTATTTGAAAACTTTTTTAACATATGTCATGGGCTACTCATTTGAGATGTGTATATATGTATGTGTTTGGTCTCATTTCAAAATAGAATAATAACTTTTTATACCTGAACCTTTTATGTAAAAATTTATCATATTTTAACAGTATAAATAAATTCTCAGCATTCAAAAATATTTCATGTTATATTAGTATATATTGAATGTGATATAAGAACTTTTGCATTTTCAATTTATATCATTCATTGCTAGATATTGTAGATATTTTTTTACCAGAGTGAAAAGAACAATTCTTGGAAACAAGGTCTGAAGGTAACAGATATCATCATCCCTTGTCAGTAATTTGTCAGTTTTCAATCCATATTAAAAGGCAGGCTAAGAAATGCTACTTTAGCTGGTTGCCTCTGTAACTAGCTATGCACTAATGTTATAAGAGATATTAGCAATCTTCCACAAAATGTATAAAAAATGGAGTTCTTAATTTTTGTTTGAAAACCTCATTCATGGTGTTTGCAAAAGGGATTTGGTAACATAGCCACTGATTCTTCACACAAATAACCTAAAAGCTACCTTTTATTTCTTCCTTTCTCACTCCTTCTTATGCTCAAAACCTTTACCGAAAATGTATTTCCATGTTTTCTCCTTAAATACCCCAAATTATTGTCACAATCTTTCCCCAAACTCTAAGAATTGAAAGAGAATCCAGAATGTTTTAGTCCCTTATTTTCATATACATACTCATTCTAAACCTTAAACTTTCTAATTAGTCTCACCTGATAACAATTAAGAATCTCATTATCACAAGTACTGTCTCATTAATATATAGATTTAAAGAGAAAGCCATTCAGGCAAGATACAATTTTTTAATTGATTACTCTCAAATATCCGTGTGTGTGTGTGTCTGTGTGTGTGTGTGTGTGTGTGTGTGTGTGTGTGTGTGTGTGTGTGTGTGTGTGATACTGGGGACTGAACCCAGGGGCATTCTACCTCCTAACTATTCCCCTAGCCCGCTCTTTCTTTCTTTCTTTCTTTCTTTCTTTCTTTCTTTCTTTCTTTCTTTCTTTCTTCATTCATTTACTTACTTATTTTTTAAACAAGTTCTTACTGGATGTTGAGAGTTTTGCTACATTTCTGAGATTGTCTTCACACCTATGATCCTTCTGTTGCAGCCTTCCTAAATACTGGGATTACAAGTATGTACCACTGGACCCAATCCAAATATCCAAATTCTTTTTTTTTCATATTTATATAAAATGCCTATTGGCATTTTAAGTTTGATGTGTAGTACACATTTCAAACTCAGCATGCCAAACATTGAACAAAACAGCACCAAGGAAAGCTGCCTTCATCCAAGGAATAGATGATTATGGCAATAATCGTACAATAACTTCCACTCTCGGTCATTACTCTCCAGCACCATCATATATGCTTAGGGCAACCACAGCGATCATTACAATTTTATGGAAATACGATTTACATATTGTGATCCATAACCCTAGTTTGCCTGAGGTTGAGTTCACAGGAAACAGAACTGTGAGGGTAAAGTTTGAGAAAGTCCAAGGCAAACCAGGAAGAAATCCATAAAATGTGACTCCTTTCCTCTAAAAGCCTCCAGATGGTAACCAAAAGAATTCTTTTAACGGTTGTAATCCCCTCTTTGAATTTCTTTTCTGCCTTTTTCTTCATTTGGCTTTAGTCAAACACTTTAGCTAAGCATTCTACCTTCTCTCTACAAAGTCCAGCTTCAGAACATACTTTCTTCAAAACAATGCCTTAATATCCACCCTGAGCAACCTGCAACATTCATTTTAGGAGTTTACAGTAAAGTGATTTGCTATCAAAATTCTTCTCCACCACGGTGCCCTTTTCTCTTGGGGACATTTGTCAAAGCCTGGGAACAGCTTGTTTTTTGGAACATAAAAGTGTATTCTCCTGGCATGTACTGGGTGTAGCCCGGTACTCTGATAACATACACTATGAAGCCCTTTCAGAGAACTACCCAGTGCACAGTAAGAAGAGTGAGGATGATCCTTGTTGTAAGAGAAGAAATACAAAAAGAAGAAAAGTTTAAAGTAGACTATATCTCATAAGCATTTGAAAAGATATTCTTGTTTTGTTTACTTATTTATGTTTTGGCCTGTGCACTTTTGCACCCATACAACTGACTAAAAGTGAACAACTCTATTTATTTTGGAATTCTCAGTTCTAGGAACAGAAAACCTTATGGAACAGGTGCTTTATAAATATTTATTGTAAATAGAAATGGAAAAAACAAAGCTATATTAAAGATTAATAGAATGTAGAAATAACTGATTTAAAAGGAAGCAATGACTATTTACCCTAACTTGATACAAAAATGTCTATACATCAATCATTATTATCATTTAATTATTTGCAACAATAAAGGACAGTAAATGAAATAATCCAAGTAAATTATATTTCAAATTGCTCAATGTAAATATATACACCTATAAGTAGAATGAAAAGTAATAAAAATGCAAAACAAATGAAGTCATTAACAGTAAATGGATATATTGACAACTGTCAAAATTTAAAAGAGAAACATTACAATTATTAATTCTCATAGAATCTCTGAATATTTTTAAAAAATACTTTTGATGCATTGTAATTATACAGCATAGTACTATTTGTAATGATCAGTTGGTGTTTCCATCCATAACCCACCCCTTCCCCCTACCTTTCCCCATCATATTGCAGAGATCGATACTGATATCTTCATTTTTTAATATATTATTTTATACCCTTCTTTTCTCAAGCCTCCTTTTGCTCTCTCGTTGTCCCCTCTGTCCTTTTCCATTATTCCACTACTCTCTCTCTTCTCTTTTATCTGAAGTCACTTTTTCTCCTCTTATTCTCTCTAGCTTGTACATATAAGAGAAAACATAAGAACCTTGATTTTCTGAATGTGGCTGTTTTCAGTTAGCATTTAATTTCCATCAATTCTCTTAGATATGGCATCATTTTGTTCTTTTTTGTGGCTGAATAAAACTCAATGTGTGTATATAACATATTTTTTGATCCATTCATCTATTTGTGGACACCTGGGTTGGATCCATATCTTGACTATTGCAAATTGTGCTGCTACTGAAATGAAATGGATATTTAAATAGTACTCTAGTATTTTGATTTTAATTCTTTGGAATTATGCCCAGGAGTAATATAGCTGGATCTTATGGTGGTTCTATTCCTATTCTTTTTTTTTTTTTTTTTTTGTGGTACTGGGATGGAACCAAGGGGCATTTTACCCCCAGCCCTATTTTTTATTCTTTATTTGGAAACAGGCTTTCACTGAGTCTCAAAGGGCCTCACTGTTTCAGCCATCTCCCAAATGCTGAGATTACAAGTGTGCGACACCACGCCCGTCCATTCCTATTCTTTTAAGAAAGTTCCAAACTGATATCTATAGTAGTTGTATTAATTTATAAGTACATTAACAGTATATAAGAGTTCCCAATTTCCTATATGCTCACTAGTATTTAATATTGATTGCATTTTTAATAATTGCCTTTTGAAATGGAATCAGATGGGATTTCATTGTAGCTTTTATTTGCATCTCCCTAATTGCTAATGATGCTGAACAGTTTTTAAAAAATTTATTTATTGGTTATTTGTATTTCTTCTTTTTTAAAGTTTTTTAGTGCTGCATTATAGTCATACATTTTGATGGTGTAGAAGATGGTAGAGGTGCCTATGCAGCTCAACTGCTCATTTTCATTGGGATTTTTGAATTTTTGTCATTAATTTTTTCTCTTTATATTTTAGATATTAGTCCTCTATCAGAGGAGTATCTGGCAAATATTTTCTCCCATTATATAAGCTTATATTTATACTCTTGATTGTTTTACTGCTATGTAGAAGCTTTTTAATTTGATACCATCCATTCTATGATTCTTGATTTTATTTCCTGGACTTCAGGATTCTCTCCAAGTGCCTATATATTGGAGAGTTGGTCCTATGTTTTCCTCTATAATTAAAGATTTTCTAGCTTAATTTTTAATTTTTTTTCATTCACTTGAGTTTACTTTTGTACAGAATGGTAAATAGGGATTTGATTTCAGTCTTCTACCTGAGGTCACTCAGTTTCCTCAGCAACACTTATTGAAAAGGCTATCTTTATTTCAGCATATGTTTTTTGCTTTTTTTGTCAAAACCCAAATGGGTCCAATTGTGGTGGGTATATCTTTGAATCTTTTATTCCTGGTCAAGGTGTCTGTTTTTCTGTTAATAGCATGCTGTTTTTGCTACTGTAGCTCTATAGTATAATTCAAAACACACAGTGTGATGGTTCTAGCATAATTTTATTCTTCAGAATTTCTTTGACTATTCTGGGTCTTCTGTTTCTCTACATGGATTTTAGAACTGTTTTTTTTTTTTTTTCTAGGTCCATGGTATTTTAATAGAGATTGCATTGGATCTGTAGATCACTTTTGGTAGTATGACCATTTTGACAGTATTTATTCTGCTTCTCCAAAAACGTGTATAGGGGCTTCTATCCTCTAATATCTTTTTCAATTTATTTTTTACTATTGTAAATTTTTTGTTGTGGATGTCTGGGTCACAAAAGAAAAAAGGGAAAGAAATTTAAAAAATTCTAGAATCAAATAGAAACAGGAACACAGATTTCCTAATTTTTGGCACATTATGAAGGTAATTTAAGAGGAATCTTTATAGCATTGAGTACATACCGTGAAAAATAAAAATAAAATCGAAGACTCCACATAATCAACATAATATGCATCTCAAAGTCATAGAAAACCAGAATAAAACTAATTCCAAATCAAAGCAGAACTTAATGAAATAAAAATAGTAAAACTAAAGAAAATATTAATAAAACTAAAGCTGACTTTTGAGAAGATAAATAATATTAATAAACCTTTAGCTAATCTGAGAGAGAGAGAGAGAGAGAGAGAGAGAGAGAGAGAGAGAGAGAGAAAGAGAGAGAGAGAGAGATATTACTAAAATAAGATATGAAAAAGAAAATATCACCACAGACAACTTGGAAATTCAGAGGATCATTAGGAAATTTTTTAAAAAACACTTTCCATTAAAGCTAAGAACACAAGAAAAAATTGACAAATTTCTACACAAATGCAGTCTATCTAAATTAAACCAGGAGAATATAGAAAATCTAAAGAAAATAGTAAGAATCAGAGTTTGAAGCAGCAAGAAAGAAACCTTTTAACAAAGAAAAGCTCAGCCCAGATGAATTCCCTGCATTACATTCTGTGAGACATTTAAATAACTATCCCTAGTCTCCTCAAATTATTCTAGGAAAAAAAAATGATATAAGATATTCCCAAGTGTATTCTACAAAGCCAGTATCACTTTGACACCAAAATCAAATAAAGATACTTCCAGAGAAGAAAATCTCTAATCATATCCTTGATAATTATAGATGCAAATTTTCTTAATAAAATACTACAATTCACATTCAAAACCACAGCAAGAAGCCTGTGTACCATCAAGTTAGAATTATTTCACGGATGTAAGTTTGGTTCAACATATCCAAGTATATAAATATAATTGTCACATAAATAAAACTAAGGACAAAAATCACATGAACATTTTAATGAATGCAGAAAAAGCATTTGACAAATTCAACACCCATTGTGTAGAAATCGAGAAGAAATTAAGGACAGAGGGGACTTACCTAAATATATTAGTCAATATATGATGAACCCAAAGGTAACACACTAAAAAGGAAAAGAATGGTAAAGATTTTTTCTAATATCAGAAAAAAAATCAAAGATGAGCATTAGTACAACTGCTATTCAATATGGTATTTTAAATTCTAGCCAGAGGAATAAGGCAAGAGAAAGGAATTTTAAAAATACAAATATGAAAAGAAGAACCAAAAACATCTTTACAGATGACATAATCTTAGATTTAGATGATCTGAAAACTCTATCAGATTTCTAGAGCTAATAAAAAAATTCAGCAAAATATCTAGATACAAAAATCAACTTGCAAAAATAAATGCATTTTCTTTATACTAACCACAAATTCACTAAAAAAAATATGAAAAACAATATTCATTATTGCCTTACAAAAAAGATGATAGAAATATGTCACTTACATTTAAATGTTTTTATTTTCATGTAATTAGAGATTCACATTCTGTTGCAAGAAAAATATTTTTGTGTCCTTGACTGTTTCCACCAATGTTGATATACTTTGAAACAACAGTAAGATGTGGCAAATAAAATATTTTTATATAGACATGATATTTTCAACACATCAATTTTTTCTCAGTTTTTCTTTGCCTTCTATCCCCTTATAAAAATGATTATGCCTTTTCCCCATTTTGATAATTTTGTCCTTTTTATCTTGAATATGATTATATAAATTATATATATAATATTTATAGTTTGGGAATTTTTGAATATTTTTACTCCCCATAATTTTCTGGATCTCCATTGAGGTTGTAGAACACATCAATAATCAATTATTTATATTTGCTGAGTAATATTATAGGACATAAATATAACATGCTGTTCAATTATTCACACATTGTAGGGCTTTGCCACCTCTCAGTGTAACTATATTTTTTCTAGGTATTATATTATATACATGTAACTTATTACAATCTATCAGTGTGACATATCAGTACTTCAAATAAAGCACAAAAATCTCACCTTCCTTTATGTTTCTTTAATAATAATAGTGTCTTATTTATTCTGCATACAATTAAAAATACATCAGACACTACTAAATATATCTTGATAGTCATTTAATTCCTGGATTGTATTATACTGGACATAAAATTTGGGGCTGACAATTATTATTATTTTTTGTTAGTTCTACAAAAATTGTTCTGCAAGTTTCTTTTGGCTTGTGTGATTTCTGATGAGAAATCCACTGGTATTCATATTGGTTTTTACACATCCAGAAGGTATCTCTTCTCTCTCACTGATGTTGAGAATTTGTCTTTAGTTTTTACAGTCTTTACTCTGATGTCTTTTCATGTGAATTTATTTGAATTTATCCTCTTTGGATTTCTCTCAGCTTAGTGATTGAATAGGTGTATGTCTTTTTATAATTTAGAAATTTTTAGCCAATATTTTTCTGAATACTTTCTCCTTTTTCTCTGAAACACTAATAATGTGAATTTTAGGTCTTTTCTCAGTGCCCCATAGAACCTTGAGACCCTGTTAATTATTTTTTAATCTATTTTCAATTATGTGATTGCTACTTGTTTTTCCAATTCATTCCTTTTTTCCCCTTTATCCTCCCTCTTCATTCTGCCCCTTTTATTTGATTTTAATTTATGCCTTTTATATTTTTTGCTGAATTCTATTTCCTGTTGACTAAATTTCTTTTATGTTTTTCAGGTATATTCATAATTGTTTTTTGAAAAGATTTTATAAAGACTACCTTAAAATCGGTTTTAGATAATTCTACCATCTTTTTCATATTGGCATAAATACATAACTGATATTCTTTTGTGTAAATTCAAATGGAGAAATTCCTGGCTTTTGATATTTTAGGTAATCCTAGCTGGTATTGCTGAATACTGAGTAATGGCAGGAGGGAAGATTAACCTCTTTGATGTGAGAGGAGGCAGGGCTCTAGTGAACCACAAAAACTGCACTGATGGCACCTTGGTTAGGCAACCTTAAGGTGCTTCACCCCTGCTCCCCACGTGTTCTGTGTTCTTCAGTAATAAACCCTGCATGGGGCAGGGTTTAGTGCTAGGCAATGCTCAAAGCCCTGACTTACGTTAGGCCTCTTTTGACATCACCCAAAAGTGACAAGGTGTGAGGTCCTCCATGTTATCAAATGTCTCTGTAAATGCAATGCATCGGGCTTCATTGCCATTAATGAAATGGCACACCAGCTTTTTACTTGGCCTTCTTTGTCATGACCCTGACAGGATGGTAAGAACTCCTTGTTACCCGTTGACAAATGCCGAAATCCAGCATGAAACTTTCCTTGCATGGGTGGGATCAAACAATAATTTTGTTTTGTTTTCTCTAACATTTACTGGAAGTATAGCAGTTAGTATATAAAAACTTTCTGTTCTTCTAGGCTGAGCTTTACCTGGCCCTTTCAAGAGCGATCGCAGGCTTTAGTTAGTGCTTGTTATCCATTGGCATTTCGAGGACACTAGCCCTTTCTGTGTTCATGACATTTAAGGCAAAAATGAAACCTAGTGTACATGTTGTTGAGTCTTCTCTTAGATTTTGAAATCTCTGGCCTATTTTCTTTTTCTCAGAACCTTTCAAATCCTTCCATTTTTATTTTTTATATATAATACAAATATTTTTATTTATACTTTATTGGAAGAATATGGAAATTAATCTATTCCATCTTTTTGAAAACAAGTTTCTGAATGAGTCATTTAAATATGAAACTTCTCAGGGCATGATGTCATATACCTGTAATCCCAGTACTTTGAAGACTGAGACAGGAGGACCACAGGATTGAAGACAACCTCAGCAAGTAAGGACACTCTCAGCTACCTAGTGAAATCATGTTTCAAAACAAAAAATAAAAAGGGCTAGGGGTGTAGCTCAAAGGTAGAATGCCACTAGGCTCAATCCCCAGTATGATATAGAAGTAAATAAACAAATAAGTAAATAAATAAATATAAGTATAAAACTCAACATAACTATAAGTTCAAAATGACAACCTCATAGTCATTTCATACTTTAGGAAAACCAAAGCAGGTGGACTTTGTTGTCCATATCTTCTGGGTACTTGATAAAAGAGAAAGCAAACAACATAGTCAAAGTTTTTCTTTAACTATCCCTTTTTTAAAAAAGGGAGACAAAGGATGATTTCTCTTAGTAATTAAACAGATTCAAATATATCATGTGATATTACTTTTTCATTCTTTTTTTTTTGAGGCCCAAAGATAAAAAAAAAAATTTTATTAGGTCCTTGAACCAAAGATGACTTGTGATTATACACAGATTTGATGGTTATATATTAAATCTATATTAAGTTTCTAGCCCAAGATTCTCAGAAGAGTAGTATCCCTAGAAACCATGGTAAATTTCCAATTTGCAAGACTTTCATGGACCAGATAGATAATTGTATCACCAATATTTGCTCGTAGCCCATTTTCAGTAAGGTGAATTTTCTTGCTCATTCTTTTTTTAATCCTTATATTATCCATAGAACATAAACACCTGATTTATTAACATGTTTAAAAAAAACTGTTAGTCCTGCAATCCTGGGTCCTGAAACAAGGAGATTTAAAAATGGCCTATAGCCAGGCGTGGTGGCTCATGCTTTTAATCCCCGTGTTTGGGAGGCAGAGACAGGAGGATGGTGCAGATTCGAAGACAGCCTCATTGGCTTAAGAGACTCTGTTTCCAAATAAAAATATAAAAAATAGTTGTCTGGGAGTATAGCCCAGAGGTAGAAGGGTTTCCAGGAACCCCAGTACCACACACACACACACACACACACACACACACACACACAGGCCTATAGCCAGGCATGGTGGCTCACACTTGTAATCCCAGCATTTGGGAGGATCGAGCAGGTTCGAAGCCAGCCTCAGATGGCTTATGAGACCCTGTTTCCAAATAAAATATAAAATAGGTCTGGGAGTGTAGCCCAGAGGTAAAACGCCCCTGGGTTCCATCCCCAGTACCACACACACACACGCACAAAAACAAAATAAAATAAAAATGGCCTGCCTAGTACTCCATCGGAAATGAGCATTCTCTGACACGGATATGTATGCTTGGGAAACTGCAGTACAATTTGTTTATTTGCTGAAATTCTAGAAGGACAATAGGACCTTGCTGTCAGACCTAGATTTAAATTCTTGTTCTGTCTGTAGTTTATTCTAGAATGTGATACAGACTAGGGACTCCTTTTTATAAGGCACCTAAAATGAAGATATATAATATTATTAATATTATTTAATGAAATGATATATGTCCAGCCAAAAGAATCATAGAGATTTTTAAAGTGTGAAATTCAGTATTTGTGTGTGTGTGTGTGTGTGTGTGTGTGTGTGTGTTGTGTGTGTTTGTTTAGTGCTGGACATTGAGCCCCAAATTTCACACCTCTTACGCTACCTCTGAGCTATACTTCCAGACCCAAACTGAATTTTTTTAATTTATTTAATTTATTTTATTTTATTTTATTTTATTTTGCAGTACTGGGGATTGAACCCAGTGGCATTCTACTTCTGAGCTATATCACCAGCCCTGCTGGGTTTTTGTTTGTTTGTTTGTTTGTTTGTTTGCGGGTCTGGGGGATGAAACCCAGGGGCATTCGACCTCCGAGTTACACCACCTGCCCTATTTTTCATTCTTTATTTTGAAACAGGATCTCACTGGGTTGCAGAAGGCCTCACTAAGTAGCTGAGGCTGTCCGTGAACCAGGATCCTCTGGTCTCAGCCTCCCAAATGCTGGGATTACAATCATGTACCACCGGCTTCCAGCCCTGCTTTTTATCCATTACTTTGAAACAGGGTCTTACTAAGTTGGAAAGGGCCACAATAAATAGCCGAAGCTGCTTGCAAACCTGCGATCCTCCTGTCTCAGTCTTCCATGTATTGATACAACAAGAGTGCCACCACACATCTCTCCCAACTGGGAAATTTAACCAACACATAATGTCAGAAAATTTGCTGTGGTTTTAGGATGTTTACATTTGTTAACAGTATATTTGCTCTGAAATTTATATTTTCTTTTCTGAAAATGATTCTTAAATATGTTTACATTTGTCAATTGGCAAAGACTAGTGACTTAAGTCATTCCCCAAAAGTGTGTCAGTCCTGCCTGTCCTTGTATCCTTATAATAACTGTGAGGAAATAGGGTCATGTGAGTAGGCACAGAGAAAATTACAGTCCCTATCACTGAACAACTGTGTAGCCTGCTATTCAAAAGAAATTACCTTAGAAATTGGAAATGTATCACACTCATTCACATAAGATAATACCCATACAATAATCCAGTCAACATGTTTATAGAAATCATTTTATTTAATTACATATATATTCAAATAATTCATTTTAGTTCATAACTTCTAAACACATAAATTATCTTATTGACTATAATATGTAATCTTATTGCCATTTTATTTCTGAATGAGCCCTGCTTCTTGTTGGGTTGAGAAATTATATATATATATATATATATATATATATATATAATTAGGGTTATAAAATAAATATATATATATACTGTTTATATAATAAACTTCTACCTCCAGGCTACACTCCCAGACCTATTTTATAACATATATATATATATATATATATATATATATATATATATATATATATATATAGTGTAATTTGGGAGCTGTCTTTGAAATATTACAAAAGATAATTAATATAAGTATTGCTATGTATATTAATTTTAGCTTCTATCTTAATAAGATGACCCTTAATTATCATAGCAGTTTTAGAGACACATCATATGTACATGTAGATATCGCACTAATAAATAGCATGAAATTAATAAAAATGGGTCACATACTTTAAAAGTATTTAAAGCCTGCCCTGTATCAGAAACAATTTAGGGTGACTTTAATAAATTCTTATAATATGACAAGAGACAAAAATATTCAAGAAATACTTGCAGGAAATAAGGGTAACACAACTAGTAATAAAGTAGAGCAAATTCTAGCTGTAAAATATGCAAGTAATCAAAGAGTCACATCCACATAATTAACCAAAAAATCATCTGAGTTGCCAAGGAAAATAATTTCCATTTTCATTAGTGACTGGGAAGGAACATCTGAGACTTCAGATGGTGAATAAGGGTGACTTTGTCCTAATTCATGAAAATCAGTACAGCACATTTCAATCTGATCAAATTAAAAAGAGCCCAGGGAGCATCCATGATGATAAAAAATGACTGCGATTAAGACTTGTGTTATTTAGACATTGTTATTGACACCAGAAGTGTCGCCATGTGCTCTGCAAGCTGCAGCTTGCCCTCAAGGTGGTCATATGGATAACAAGATCATTTTTTCTCTATTACATAGATGCTATAGGGCAGACTTGCATGAAATAAAAGGAAATTCCAAAATGCCAGAAAAGAAAATGTCAGACTGGAGGGGCTTATGAAATTAGATACAAAAGTTTTAGGCACCTATACATGATTAATTATATTTAACATTTGTTAATTTAAGACTTTGGAATTTTTGTTTGTTTGCTTTTAAACCTTACTATTTTTTGTACATTTTTTTATTAATGGGCTGACTTGGAAGCCGGAGGCTTTAAAATAGAATTTTCATTCAGTTCTCTGAATGAAAAAGCTAGTGGAAGAAGTTGATTTTGGGGGAATGTTGACTGGCAAAAACTATCCATCAAGGTATTCATTTACAATGAGTATTCCCTAATGACCTACTCTAAGCTTAAAACATTGTAAATTCAATTTAGTGGTCTGATAGGAAGAACAAATCTAGAGATACTGTACAGACGAGGACTACAGGTAATAATATTACACTGTACTTTGGAAATTTTCTAAGAGAGTAGATTTTGGGTGCAGTTATCACAAATGAAGAAGGAAAGAAAGAGAAAGAAAGAAGGAAAGAAAGAAAGAAAGAAAGAAAGAAAGAAAGAAAGAAAGAAAGAAAGAAAGAAAGAAAGAAAGAAGAAAAACACTATGTGAGATGATGGTTATATTGATTGACACACTATAGTAAACACTTCATCATGTGCATGAGTATTGTGATATCATGGTCCACATCTTAAATTTACACAATTAAAAAGTTTCAGTTTGAGAGGCATCAGTGGCTCTTGATACATTACTTTTGCATTTAAAATATTTAAAAATATTCACAGTTGCCGGGCGTGGTGGCGCACGCTTGTAATCCCCGCGCTTGGGAGGCGGAGACAGGAGGATCACGCAGGTTCGAAACCAGCCGCGCGCGCTGGTTTAGGAGACCCTGTTTCCAAATAAAAATGTAAAAATAGGTCTGGGAGTGTAGCCCCGAGGTAGAAGGGCTTCCAGGAACCCCAGTACCACCAAAAAAAAAAAAAATATATATATATATATATTCACAGTTTTCTTCCAGCATTTTTCATCTGTTTTCTTTTTATATTTTGTCCATGTGTATCTGTGGATTCTTAAACACACAGGTTTTGTTCTTCTATTAAAACTTTTTGGTCTTGAGACAATTAGAAAAGTGGACATTCTTTGTTCCTAACATGATTGGTTTGCAGGACTGTAGAGAACATTGAGTGTTTTTTTTAATGTAATGTTGTTACTGGAACTGTATTTTTAATGCCTCCTCAATATGTTCACTAAACTGACTGACCTTTATATTAGCATGTGAATTATGGTGTGGCACTAAATACCTTGTTTCTTAAGTGGCCTGAATCTCTTCCATTACTGAATATGTTCAGATCATATTGAATATTTGAGTGCCCGTCTCTATATCTACTTTTCTCTCATTTAGAAAATGATTTTTATGTTATGAATATTTGCACTTAAGGGTATTGTTTTAGGCTGAATAATAGTCCTTCCAAAATGTCCACATCCTACTTACTGGGGGCTGTGAATTGTAATATAAATGGAAAAAAGAGTCCCCATAGGTCTGTTCAAGTTAATGATCCTGAAATGAGGAGATTGTTTTGAATTATCTGGTTGAACTGAGAAGAGGTTTAAATAAAATTTACAGTAATTGAACATTTAGAAATACAATTGAATGTTTTTTAATATATTATCACCTTTCTACAACCATGACAATAATTTAATTTTAAAATCATTCTATTATCCTAAAAGAAATTTCATGTCCAGTGTTAATATGTTTGGAAATAAAATAGCATGACTACTGCTCAGTAGAGAAAGGTGTATAGTATCCCAGTAGTAGCTCATCAAATTAATACAACCATCTTTTTATATTCTGGGGACTAGAGTAGGCAAGGCAAAAGGGGTGAGGCAGGGTGGAGGCCCTTGGCAAAGTGTCTCTGATCTTAAGCAGCTCACATTAATATTTTTTTCATCTAAAACTCCCATTAAAGCAATAAGAAACCCATTTTAATATCAGAATAGGTATTTAAACAACATATCTTTCCTTTAATGTTTCAAAAGGATACAAAGTAAAAGCAAAAAAAAATATATACACACACACACACACACACACACACACACACACACACAAACACACATACACATTGTGGAATTAAATTTTACTGCAAAATGCAGCTGGGAATTGAGTTAACATTGCATGCCATGGTGACTTCTGTTAGTTCCAAGGGTCATAACAGAAATGTGTTACCAATACCATTAAATTATATTAAAGTGAGACTTGGAATCATATTTTTAAAAATCATCAATATATATATATATATATATATATATATATATATATATATATATATATCCATTATTTGTCCAGAAAAAAGTTATAGTTCTTTGTGTAATAACCAGAATTATTTATGCCAAGTTATTTCCTAATGAAGCCATTATAATGAAGTGGAATGTTCATCTAACAAGATTTTATTCAACCCTCTGTGTATCAGACAAGACACTAGATGCTTGGGATATCTCCAGGTAGAAACAGATAAACATCCTCTACCACAGCACCCTGGTATGTTGGGTCACCTGTTCTAACATCCTTTAAAGAGACTAAACAAGAAGTTACTCAAGGCTGGAACCACCCCACACATTCTCAACTTTGCAAAACAAATCCCAAAGGCAAGATGGACCATGCCCTTGAGAATCATTTGGTATAACAATTCTTTTAGTAAATTTTTGCTAAAACTGATCGGAGACTCTATTCCATGGTATGCCAGAAATACAGGTCTTCTGTTGGTCTCCCTTGGAATTCAAAGCCAAGCTCTTTAGAAATCTTCAAAGTGTGAGTGGAATATACTCCCCTGAGCTTCAGAAGTACCAATATTCAGGCTGTAATTCTCTTCAAGAAATTACTTGGGGGAAGCTTTTCCCCTACTGCAGTGGGAATCAAGAATTCCAACTCCATCTTATAAAGCAACTTATTTTTATGCAGAAACAATTTTCATATCAGGATGTTACTAAATATATGTTTGGCCAAAATAGTATCTTCATAAAACACTCATAGAAATTTTACACTGAACAATTATATTTGATATATATTTTAAAAATGGTGAAGATTTTAAAACTCTAATATATTTATCACAGAGCTATCACACATTTGTTTTTTTCTCAGCACTTTATAATATTTAGCACAGTGTCTTACATTGCACAAATTTTATATTCATATATACCTTTGAAATAAAATTAAAAACAAGTTATTTATGCTGCTTATAGGTACAACAATTAGACATGTCATTAATCTGACCTCAGAATTCAGTATTATAATAATTAAAATTTATCGAGCACAGAGGGCATGCTAGAATAGTAACTGACATGAATTACTATTTAATTTTTATGTATCATTAATTACATTTTACATATTAGGTTAAAAAATTTCTGGCAAAACTTTCTTGATATCACACAGATGTTTTTTAGTTGTTATATAAAAATTTCTTTGTTTCTAAAACATTTCTTTTTCTCTTTTTTTGTTTTTGTTTTCTTTTGTTTGCTGTTTGGTTTTTAAGTGGGGATTAAGCCCAGGTGCTTTCTTTCTAGCCCTATTTTATGCTTACTATTTTATTTTGAAGTAGAGTTTCACTAAGTTCCCATTGAGTCTTGAACCTGCAATCCTCCTGTCTCAGCCTCCCATGTACTGGAATTACAGGCATTTGCCTTCACACTGGGCCAAACCACCTCATTTTTAAACCTTTGATTCTTTATCTATCTCTCCCATCTCCTCTCTCCTTTCCTGTTTCCTCCTATGTATTCCTGCTCTCTTTCTTGTAAGACCACAGGGCAAATCATATCCTCAAGGACCACATTTGATGTGTACCTCACTAAGCAGTGCATTTGATGGCCACACTAAGTTGAATAAAGACACAAATCGATGTGTGCTGTGTGCTGAGGCTTTTGTTTCCCATGGTGCTGATTCAAAACACATTATAAACTGTGGCTGATGGGCAGAAGGATTTTGGGGGGAGAGTGAACATTTATCAGGCTGGCAGTCTCGGGGCAAAGGAGAGCATTTTTGTGGGAAGAAGAGCCTGAACAAAAGTGTGGATACATTGAAGAGGATGACTCACAGAGCTGTAGCAGTCTAAGCCATCAGCAGATAGATGAGCAGGTGCTTAAGGAGGTTAGTGTGTCACAGCGTGGACTTTGTCTACAAAATAGAGAGAAGCTGCTAAGTAACCTAAGCACAGCCTGAAGGGAATTTATTTGGGCTGTGGAGTATGACAAAGGGCAAGGAAGCGGGTGGTGAAGAATATTCAAGAAGCCAGCTGTGGTGGAACAGTGTCCTTAATATCAGTATTTGGGAGTGTGAGATAGAAGGATCACAGGTTCAAAGTCAGCCTCAGCAACTTATCAAGACCCAGTTTGAAAATTAAAAAAAAAAAACAAGACTGGGGTATAACTCAAAGGAATAACACCCTGGGTTCAATCCCCAGTACCACACACACACACACACACACACACACACACACACATATATATATATATATATATATATATATATATATATATAAAATAAACAAGACAGTCACAGTTTACAAGTGGTAAAAGGTCTTCTTAGCACAAAGAAAAAACTCAAGATTTGATATTAATTGGACCTAGTTGGACCTAGTGAGTGGGAGCTTTTTTATGGCCTGAGAGGTAAAATGGAGTAGAGATGATGATGCCTCTTTAGAGGATGATGAGGACTTGCTGCTTCACTGTGGAGAGCAAGTGTGGCCATCAGACATCGCAGCTGTAAGCTCAAACTGCATGGCCTCACATCCTCAGGACAGCCAGGTCCCAATGGCTGATCAAAGAGGGGTTAAAGGTGGCAGAGGACCACAGAATGTTCCAGAGTTTTGTCTCAAGCTTCCTAGTTGCATCATAGAACTTTGACCTTTCCTTCTGCCTAATTCTTCTTTCTCTTCCTTTGACAGATTACTGACAGATAACAATACAAATAACAGAAATCTTCAAAACAACAAAAACAGAAAACTTGTACCCCAAGCACCATCTCAGCCTCTGCTTTCAGAGACCTGAACCTGGGCAGTGATGCCCAGCTATTGAAAATGAAACTTTATTAATCAAAATAGAAAATTGATGCCAGATGTGGTAGTGCATGCTTGTAATCCCAGCATTTGGGAGGCTGAGACCGGAGGATCTCGGTTCATGGACAGCCTCAGCTACTTAGTGAGGCCCTCTGCAACTCAGTGAGACCCTATTTCAAAATAAAGAATAAAATATTGGACAAGAGGTGTAGCTCAGAGGTCAAATGCCGCTGGGTTCCATCCCCAGGCCCGCAAAAATAATAAGAATAAGAATAAGAATAAGAATAATAAAATAAATAAATAAAAATAGAAATTTGTTCAAGGGAAAATGTTGAAAAGCAATACATTCAATTTTTAAAAGCTGGATTGGAGTGAATAGTGGAGAAACTTAACAGAAAAGCTACTGCATATCAAAAGGTTAAGACTATAGCCCAGGAATTAAAAAAAAAAAAAAAAGCAGAAACTTGTAGTTGGTGGGACATTTTAACCTAGAAACTCAAGGAATCTTCTATTTTTTTCATATGTCATCGATATATTTTGGAGCCTATTATTTCAGATTTCAATTAAAAACCAAAGTAAATTATTTCGTTTGTAGTATGAGAGGAGACTTCTAGAAATCCAGTTTAGTTGTTGAAATACTTATACAGTAACTCTGCTTTGTGATGTGGGGCTTTCTTGAAGACATGCAACAGACATGTCCACATTGAAGTCAAAATTCCTGTCTCTTAGCAGTTCTTTCAAGATGTAGCATCCCTTATGTCAAGCTATTTTCTTTATTGCCCAATTTATATATAACTGACAAGGTGTCCCAGTTGCCTGCTTATGCTATGCTAGTTTCTTTTTTGATGAGAAAGTGATTATGTTTTAAGGGACTGTCTATACACACATTTGTTGGCTTTTAGCTGTTACTTATGTTCTCAGTTAGGTTGTAATTGATGCCCAAGGGTAACTTGTACATTTAAATGAGAGCAGTTAGTGATTATTCATATCCTATCATTTATAAACACAGGAAAAGATACAGGAAAGTTTATTTCTTCACCTTCACATCTCCTACATAGGAATTTGAATACTGAATGCCAACATCCAACTTCTGTACTTGCAATTTAGCTCCTTTATGCTGTTTTGATTTCACATTTCATTAGTTAAGAGTATTGGATCTGTTCCAAGTAAATAATATATACACAGATGACTTTGAAGCTAGTCTTGAGAGTCTGTATCAAAAAAAGCAACTCCTACCAATAACCAAATGAAAAGGCTGTTGTGAAGAAGTACATTCGACACACAACTTTTCTCTCATAAAAAGGGACAAGGGAAGTATTGTATCTTGAATGAACACTGTGTAGTTTAATATTTGACAGGAATTATTAATGTAAAGAATCCTGTGCTCTCTTATATCTTGTAAAACTGTCAAATGTAGTAAATGAATGTAACATGTAGCTAGGGTGATCATATGTCCTGCTTTGCCAAGGACACTCCTGGTTCTTACCCATTGTTCCCACACAATGATTTATAACACCCCTTCTGCTTTCAGACAATCCTGGTTTGCATATTAAATCATATGGGTACCTTAGCTAGAGTACATTACTTAATAATTTAGCTGATCAATATCCTGAGTAACATATGGCCCAATATAAACCTTTTCTTAAGGATTTCTCATCTATAAATCAAGTCTTTACTACTAAAATAATGTAATAGTTTGAATACTTTGGGGACTTATAAAATGTTTTTCATAATTCATTTTGAACATATAAATTTCATTTTAGTAGTAATAAGGTCTTCAAATATATTAGTTCATGATTCTTATATAATCAGCATAATATGGTAGCATGATGATTTTTTATCCATGATATGAGAGCAACCTTGATAACTTTTCATGAGACTTTGATATCAGGCTGCTCTTACTGTTGAGTTATTAAGTAATACTGCTCAAGATAAGTAAGTATTGTCTAATATGTCTCAAATAATTACTCATTAGTGGATTTCTGTGACTGTATTCTCTTCAAAGTAGCATGGATCTCTAAGACTCTTTGGATAATGAGGATATTAGGGATTATAATATTTCATTATTTTTGTGAATAGTAATCTTTATTACTTTTGACTTTATGATACAGCGATGCTTCTTTCAGTAATTAAAACTTTATCTTGAAGGTATTTTTCTTGTAATGGCTCTTCTTATATTCTATAGTCATCATTGTACAGATAGAAATGTACCCTACCTTCAGGAAGTTTTGTATCATTTTCAGGATTTAAAAATTACATTGAAATCAAACATTCTATCAAGAGATTTGTGGCTATAGCTGTATCATGATATCAAGATATTAGCTATTTAACTTAGATACAACCAATCATTTAAGGTGATAAGTTTGTAGTAAATTGAATTTTTGTATTGAAACAATTATGTTTATCATTTTATAGATATGATCTAAGTGTATTAGTTAATTTCTTGTTAGGAAAACAAAATACTTAAGTGAGGCTAACTCTACAAATACTGAGTGATGTGTGCCTCCACCATCTTGTACTCCATTAAGGTGTATGACTACCATGCAGCAATAAAACTAAAAGGAGAAAAAAGGAAATTAATGAATTTATTACCATTTATTATTGTAGAGATTTAAAGTCATGATGCTGATATTAATTTGACTCTAGTAAGGACCTCAAGAAGAATGGAAATGGTGGGATCACTTATGGAAGGAGAGATCAGACCACATCACAAAACCAGAGCCAGAAAGTGATTCAGGGTTGGACTCAGTCTTAGCTCAATGTTTCCAATGAGAGCTCAGCAATCCTTTGAGACCTACTTTAGTCCCTTCTGAGGGCAGATCAATCAGTGATCTAAGGATTTCCCAATAGGCATTGCCTTTCTTTTCTGCAGAGCTTGCAATTGAGCCCAGAGCTTCAAGCATGTCAGCTAAGCATTATGCCACTAAGGTACAGCCCCAGCTATCCTCACAAAGTTTTCCACTACAGCTCTGAGGACCAGACTCCAACATTTAAGAAGAAAATAATATCTTAACTGTAGAACCTACGATACTTTTTTTGTGGCACTGGAGATTGAACCCAGGGACATTTTACCTCCAAGCTACAATTCCAGCACTATATTTAAGTATATGCATATATATTTTAAAATAGAATCTCACTAAGTTGCAGAGGGTGTCACTAAGTTGCTGAGGCTGGCCACGAAGCTGTGATCCTCCCGCCTCTGTCTCCAAAGTACTGGAATTACAAAGGTGTTCCACCATGATTACTTTTTATTTTTAATATACTTGTATTGGTGCATTAAAGTCTCATTTCATCATGTAAATAATGTGATAGTCACATATATGTATAGAGTTCTATTATTATGTGATCTATGAAGTCTTTTTAAAAATATGTTTTGATACATTTAAGTGTTCTTTTATTTTTTGTGCTTCTTTCTTATGCTTATATGGTGCATTGTAATTATACAGAATAGTGATGTTCATTGTAGTACAACTCTATATACATTTAGCCCTTGATATGTTTATCTCCTGAACTCCCTCTGCTACCCACCCTTCCCAATATAAATTAGTGAAATTAGTAGCAGTATCTTCATACGTGGATATCTCATTATTCCAGCTGTCTTGTTCATCAATTCTTTTTTTTCCCCTTCTCCTAATTTCTCCCATAGATCTCTTCCACTCTGCTACTGGTCTCTCTCTTATTTATCCAAAGTCCCTTTTGTTTTTTATTTTGTCCCTAGCATTCACGTATTAGACAAGCCATACAACCCTTAGCATTCAGCAACTGGCTGATTTCACTTAGTATAATAGTCTCTGGTTCTTCAATATTCTGCAAATGACATAATTTGTTTTTTATGGATGAGTAGAATCCTATCATGTGAATATACCACATTTTTGTTATCCATTTATCTATTAATGTACAATTAGTTCGGTTCCATAGTTTGGCTATTTTGAATTGTGCTGCTATAAACATGAATATCCATTATCACTAGAGTTTTCTGTTTTAATTATTTTGGAAATACACCAAGGAATGGTATAGCTGGGTCAAATGAAGGTTCTGTTCTTAGTTTAATGAGGAACCTTCATGCTCATCTTCCTAGTGGCTACTAGTTTGTAATCTCACCAACAGTGTCAAGGAGATGTCTTACTGTCATAACAATTTGACATTTACATTCACACTAGCTTTATGTGTGTAATTTTAAATAATTTGGCTGAAATATTTGTAATCTGTTTTAATTTTTCTAGCTCTCTCTGTATTTATTCTCCCTTCTCTGAACGCAATGGGACAAAGCAGTGACACACTCCTTTGTATTGCACAACCACACTCATAGTTTATTTATGATCCAGGTTAGCATTCATTCTAATGCTTAAAATGACTCTTTAAAGAGTGTCAGCAGTCACTTAGCAGACGAAAGTGGTGTGTGTGTGTGTGTGTGTGTGTGTGTTACATAAATGACTTTGCCTTTTAGGGTACTGAACATTAATTACAATTTCTTTTCTTAAATTTTCTTTTCTTTTAAAAATTACCAAAGAATTTGACTCTTATTTGCAAACCCCTGTTTTTTGCCTTCCTTTTCCTCTGGTTATTCATGTTCTTAAGAACCTGTACTCTAGCTGGACGTGTTGGTACAAGCTTGCAATCCCAGTATTTAAGAGGCTGAGACAGGAGAGCCTCAGTTTCACAGCCAGCCTCAGCTGCTTAGTAAGGTCATCTGTGACTGAGACCTTATTTCAAAATAAAAAATAAAAAATAGGGCTGGGGTGTAGCTCAAAAGTAGAATGTCCCTGGGCTTAATCCCCAGAACTGCAAAAAACAAAACAAAAAGAAAAAGCCTGTACTTTTAGTAACATTGTTATTCTTTCATAGCTCTTCTCATTCTTAGGGGATTTCATATGTTCTAAAAACTTAAACATCCATGTAGAGAATTACAACTTTTTTTATTTCTCAACTGAAAATTGTATTTTCAACTACATCTATGAAATCTCAACTATTCTATGAAAACAATATGCATTCAACATACCCAATGCAAAATTCAATACTTTCTTAACAGAAAAATAAATTACATATATACTCAAACTTCAAATTTCACTAATTTTACATTTCCTAAGAATCTCAAGATAACCCTTCTGGATTATTTATAAAACATTTTCTCACCCATTACATTTACTGGATAGCAAACTTACAAAAAATTAATTCATGCAGTATCTAGTTAAAATATTTTTACTTTACTTTTTATATTTTTTATTTAAAAGAGTTTTAGTTTATTAAAGATATAGGTTATGAAATGTATTTCTTATGTTTAAGATATAACTTCCTGCCAGAGCTAGCCGGCAAAAGTAGGGGTTCTGAAGTGAGGCGTGAGGATGAAGAGTTTTTAACCCTAACGTGGGGGAGCCACCAGCCTACTATCTCTACTGGTCGACCCCTGTTCGTGGGTCAATATTTCCTATGGGTCAACGACTATGCCTGGGTCAGTATTATTTATTGCACGGACACTCCTGGCCAACGCAGCTTTTGGGTCAATCTCGTCTTTATTGTGCCGACGCCGACCTTGTTTTTCCAGAGGTATTTATGCACAGCTACAGGTCAATCAACATTCTCATGCTACCACCACCAGAATACAATAAAGACCAATACAAAACACATCATTACAGAGAGGCCTATCAGTACCCTCGTGTCATCACCACCTGATCCTCTCTCAGACCTCTTTGAACTTTCCATAACCCCAAACCTTGTTGACTCTGGGCGAAAAAGAATCAGCTGAGTCAGAGACACCAATCTAGGAGAAGGCATTAATGGCTCCCAACAACTTCCAAGTCTGTTCAAGAGACTAACAAATTAGCCGGGTGTGGTGGTGCACACTTGTAATCTTAGCATTTGGGAGGCTAAGACAGGAGGACCACAGTTCGCAGTCAGCCTCAGCTACTTAGTGATGTCCTCTGCAACTCAGTAAGACCCTGTTTTAAAATAAAGAATAAAAAAAAAAAATAGGGCTGGGGATGTAGCTCAGAGGTAGAATGCCCATGGGTTCCAGCCTCAGTACTCAACCCCCCAAGAAAAGACTAACAAAAGTTAATAATCACTTGGAAAAGTATTTTATTAATATTAAACCCAATTTATACAAATGGTTACCTATACTTCTTTATATTAAACAGTATTCATGAAACTATTATATTTTCTTTTAAAGTTCTACATTGCCTGCTTCAAGAAACATTTTCCTGCATAATTAAATAGTACCTATATCAAATGAGTCATATTTATAAATAGATGATTCTTAAGTTCTCAATTTTTTTGTTATTTATAATTTCTTTACACACATACTAATTTGCAAATGCCCATATTTGTATGTATTTTATGAGTCTCTGTAAGTGTTTGCTTTGTCTATTTTCTTCTTTCTTTCTCTTTACTCTTTCTCTATACATTTTTTTTGACTCTGTCAAACTTGACATTCCTTTATACAGGTTCAATCACAGTCTTCATATGTTACATCTAAACACCTGGCTGTTGCTTCTTTTTAATTGAGAGTGAATTATTTTTTACATACATGATTTTTAAGCTGAGAAAAGATGTATGTTATCAGTTTCTAAATTTTCTTATTATAAAATCAGTGCTACTTCTCAAAAATTTTATTAGGATTTTGTAGTGTATTTCATTGGATGAGTTTATTTCCCTGTCCTATAGAAGGCAGGTGGATCAATACTATCTTATTGATACTTTCTCCATGGGTTGCATCAATCATTTTTGTTTATGTATTCCTATTACCTTCTTGATGACAGTGAATGTATTTTATTATCCTTGTCATCATTGAGAGCCATCAGTTTGGATATATCATTGTTATCATCTCCAGGTACATAATGTGCCCTTGAAAATTATTAGGTTAATAAATGGATGAAGGATTGATTGTTTTTTATCTTGGTAGAAAATATCTTGAGGAAAAATAATATATTGTGTGTCATAATTACTCACCATGTTCTTGAATCTAAGAGATTTCTAATAAGTTTGTGCAAAATTTAACCAAGTTTTAATATAGTTATTGTTCAACAAATAAATATTGCAAATTTAGATTTTGACATGAAAGGGAAGATTGAAGTAATTCAAACAATGTTAATTCCTACTGGTAATGTGATATTTTATCATTTTTTGCCCAATGTTAATGTCAAAATAACCTTATTCCTATGCAGAATGTTAATGTTTTTAGTCCTTATTTCATGTAAAGTATAGTATGTAAACATTATTTAACTGCACTTATTTATATCTAAACCTTAGTTATATACTTTCAGGCAATTCTGTTAAATTTTAAAGAAAAATAATAGAAAAGAATGTTACTAGATTTCTTTTTTGGCATTACACATTAGCACATTAAACTTAATTTAAGAGGTGAATGAGCTTTGTACATGACCATTTTAAATTCTGTGTGGAAATATGACACACATAAATCTAAGATGTTTCCTAAAGGATGCATTTGTATATTTGAGAAAGTTTTGTAACATTTTACAACATTAGGTGAAATATACTATACCATCCATTGATCTTTAGTGCAGAAACTTTAAAATGCATGGCTTCAAAAGTACTATTATTATTTTTTTAAGTTTAAAAACCAAAAAGTTAGGGCTGGTAATCAGTTCTTTGAAAGTGACAGGTTTAATAATCTGGTAAGGAATCCCCGGAGTAGTTCATGAGTTTGACCTTTGGAAAGTATGGATTTAAGTTGAAATTTAATTTGAAACTATGGATGGAAGAAACATCCACTTTCACTGGCTAATATGAGGCAGTCATTTAAAACAATCAAGAAGAACCAGCCAGAAGTTTCACACAAAGAAGAACCAAGGATATATTTTGTGGGTTCTTAATAAATGTTGTTGTGATAGCCTTAGCATTTACATAGCCAAAGTGCAGACCACAGACCCACTGGTACCCACACTTTTACTTTGTGGCTCCTGGCTCTCCGCATTGTCATGCAAATAAATGTGCCTTTCAGACAATGCTATTTTTATATGGACTTACTTCATTTTCATCCAAATGTCATCCTCTTCAGTTCTTATTCTCTCCTAAAGCTGTTTTATCTATAAAGAATGATTTCCATCTACTTTAACTTAAATGAATGCATATGCATTTCAAAATGCTATCAATCTCCCAGTCTATGAAAATAACTAGTATATGTGCTGGCAGTGAAAGTCTTCTGCATGTTACAGTTCATTTGCTAGGAATTTAGTATCAGAAATATTTGTGACTCTGCAATAGTAAAAATGATAGTGAGTATCTAAAGACATTACTACATTACATCATGTTACTAAACCATCATTGTTTTTAATGCATCTAAAATATTTATATTTATATTCATAGCTTAGAAATAAACTAAATCCAAAATGCTATTTCAAGGGATGACCTCTTTTCTGTTTGTATTGATTTTGTACATACATCGAGCATTAACTACAAGATCAACTATAGGAATATATTTTAGAATGTGTGTTAATTTCTATATTTCCTCTAAGACACATCTTATGAAATAGATCAGCACATTACTTCCTACATCCTGTAGTCCTATAAGTAATTTGTTTGACATTTTGCCACTGCTTCTGATAGTGAACAACAGAGGTCTATTACAATTTTAAGTATACTTTAAAAAGATATATCTAGATACTATTACATTTTATATTTCAAACACTGTTTTTCTCCTGTATTTGTAATAAGTTTAGTATTTATTAAACATTTTTACACATAATTAATACATAGAATTTACATATAATTAATTCCAGGAAAACATGCCTTTCAATAAAATAGTTGTATTTTAAAAAACAAAATTGTATTTATTTTCTTTAACTATATACATAATATAAATTTTCATAAAGAAGATACAATGATCACTTGAATTTTCTAATATTTCTTATTTCCTATTACCTTAGGAATTCACTTGCTGGTATTTGTCCTCTCTTCTGAAGAAACATGGAGAAACATAATTTTAATAAACTGTATGGAATATATAAACTTAGAAACATTATTTTTCTTAGTATTTTGTACTTTTAAGGTCAGTGTTTAATATTTAGTTGTCACTATTTAGTTGTCACTATGACAAATATCTAGTTTTCTGTCATTTTCTTCAGATTATACATGATGTACATGTCAAACATATTTCTTCATCTTTTTCCCATTAAATGCAGCTGTTAAGAAAGTGGCTTAGTGATTTACTTAATCTTCTCCTCTCAATCTTCACCTGAATAAGAAATGAATACCTTTTAGTCCTTACTCCAATCCTGTGTATCAGACTATCTATGTATGCATCTATTTATCATCTGTAAGTGCCTATCATTTCTTTTTAATTCGTTTATTATACATTTCCAAATAGTATAAATTCTCTACTAACTTAAATAACATATTAGAAATTTTAAATGTATTATTGACTAATTCGATCATTATCATTTCTTTTTGGAACTGGGCATTCTCTGGCATTACCCCCACCCCAGTCTTATTTTATTTTTTATTTTGAAAGGATCATGCTAAGTTTTTGAGGGTTTTATAATTTGCTGAGGCTGGTCTTGAACCTACAATTCTCCTGTCTATGCCTCCCAAATATTTGGATTCTTAATATGTGCCAAATACTGTGAAATTTCATGTTAACTAAAATTGCTAATTGATTTTATCTTTACTTTTAATAATTCTGTTCAGATTTTATTGCTACTTAGTTAAATTTTTTTTCTAGTATTATCAAATGATAATGAAAAATCTAAGCTCTGGCTTTCTCTTGTTTGTTATTATTTTTAAGAATTAAAAGTCAAATTATAAAAATTGGCTGTTACAGATAACTTTCTGTAATTTGTTTAATTTATTTCGGAGCCTTTCAATTTCTACTGTATTGATGAGAAGTTTCATGGTTGGCAGATTTTCTTTCTTATTTTGCTGGAAACCTTTTTCTACCCTGGAGTTTAAAAGATTTTCTCCCTATTTTGAATTGAGGATTTGTATCAGGCTGCTATGAAGAGTGTGCTATTTTTCATTAATCCTGTCTGGGACTTGCTAAGCACTTTTAATCTCTAGGCCCAGGGTAAATGTGTCTCTCCTTTGGTTTTCCCTTTATTCTCTTTCTGGAACACCTTACCCCACCCTCCATGTGTTCTTCATTATGATACAAGCCCCTTAGCGTTTTCCTATTTTCATTCCTTTTTATATTTATTCAATAATGAAAGCAGTTTGTCTTCACTGATTCAGCAAACCCAGAGGTCAGCTTATTTGTGATTATTTTATTTTTTATTTATTTACAAAAACTTTAAATTCAAAGTAGTTACAAACCTTATACTTACATGCCATATCCAATTATTCCAGATTTAAAACTATGACAACAACCTTGTAATCACTGTCAGTGTAGACAAATTCATTTCACCTTTGCAGTCCCCAGGTGGTTTTACCCAACATGAGGCAGGTAACTCAGTCTCTGGCCAAAACAATAGGCATTTCACAGGTGAACTAGCTCACATTTCCTACCTAACTGCCCTTAGAAAAGAAAAAAAAAAAAATGTATTTGATGCCTCCAGGAAAATCTTTTCTGTTCTGGTTTGAAGCATTCTCTGGGGAAGTTACATGCTTCAGATATGGTTATCCTCCCCTAGAGAATCCTGAGGAAACTGGAGATTTACCTGTACATTTTGTGTTCTGCCACCTTTTGCACCAATAGAAGAAACTAGAAAAACCAACATCTTACATCATTTGTTTCATGCATTCAGATTACCAGTTTTTAAATTTTTTATTGGTGCAATGTAGTTATACATGTTAATGAGATAAAATACTTGTGTAGACATATATTCACACAAAACTCAATGAGCCCTTGCCTAATCCCTACCCCATTCCCTCCCCATCCCTCCTTCCCATGCTTTGCTTAGTTATTGACTTTCATAAGTTTTTTTTTAAGTACATCATGTTCTTTTATTTCCATTTTAATACTGCAAATCTTTCCTAGGGCAAATTTCCAAAAAGCTTTCTTGACTAATACAGTAAATTTCTTTTAGAGTCAGCAATTAATATTTCAGAGTTTTGGAATTCTTGTTCTGTTAGTGTTAAAAGTGAATATATGGCAATTTTAAAATTATATAGTATCAACAGAAGTATTTTAATAATTAGGGTTTAATGATTAGGTATGTGTGTATATATCTATACATATGTATAGATTTATATATGTTGTGTGTGTATTGTTGGAGATAAGCCTTAGAACTTTATGCATAGTAGACAAGTACTCTAACACTGAACCACACATCCAGCCCTCTAATAGATAACTTCATTTATAAAAATTTCAAGCAAAAACATGAAAGGAAAAAATAATGTCCTGTATTTTCTAACAGGTTCTCATGTACATACCTATACACCTCAGGGGTACAAATTACTTACTAAAAAAAAAAAAAGTTCAATTAGATATTTCACTAACTTATTTTTCTCTTTTCCAAAAACTAAATACAAAAGAAAAAGAAAAAGCTACAGTTGTCATTTCTAATATGTAGAACATAAGAAAAACAGATATAGGCATATATAGCATGTTTACATATTTATATATAATCACAACATCAATGTTATATGTGTTATATCTGTACATTTATATTCACATATCATTTAAATAAATTTGCCATATTCATCTAAGAAATTCTTCACCTTCCTAATAAGTTGTAGAATTCCTTTAACACATCCTACAAAACGACAAAGGTTCACATAGGAGACATTGCAGACCTATTTGCATGAGTTCTGTATTAGCTAGAGATTGAGTTTGGTTTTGACCTTCTAGTCATACTTTTTAATCATGAAATCCAATAAGATACTTTCGTTGTAAACATTAAAATCTGAAATTATATCTAAGGGCACCAGAGAGTTATAATTAAATGAAAAATACACATAACCCTGAGTGTACTATCTAGAATTCATTTTGTTGACTGAGTAGAATGTTTGTAATTGCTCAAACATGTTCTAAACTGTAAAGTATTCACATAGGGAATAATCTTATCTTTGAAAAGAAACAGGGTATGTATCTTGAAGGGACCCACTCATTGTTTGTATCACTGTCTTTTCTGGAATGTAGCATGGCAAGAAATCTCAACCCCTAGTGTATACTGTGCCTAGTTTTTAAATGTTTTATATTTTATGCAGTAAATGTATGTGTGTATCACATACATTTTTGTATGTGATCACATTATGAAGTGCAATTAATTGGACTAATAAAACTATTACATGTTTTATTGAATAATTTTGTTTCTATATTAAAGAATTTGTATTTGGTAACGTAATTTGCCATCCATGATACCAAATTTAAATATCTTTCAAATTTACTTTAACAAAAATAATCAAGTCATAGAGTAGATTTAATATTATTTAACATTCTCTTGGCCATCGCTAAAATAAACCCAAACAACTAGACATTAAAGGAAAATATGATTACTAAGCGTGAGAAACAGATTAATGCTCTTTGTCCCTCATGTATGCAGCTGTGTGGACCTCTGCCTCATTAGTCCCTCACATTCAACCAGATTGTTTATTTCTTTGATCTACATGGTGGGTGGAATGATAATACTAGTGTCTAGTTTAAGGCCTTTCTCCATTGTAACTTTTGCCCAACTTTCAAATTTCTCCTGGATGCTCACCTGGTTACTAACACTCATTGGATGTGTGCTTTATGTCTAATAAAAAAGGACCTTTCTAATTCACAAGGGCAGTAAGAGAAATCAAGTGCAAACTGCATTGCTTCATGAATGTTCCAGTGTCAGAAAATCCAAAATAGGTACAAACAATGTTGGGGCTTGAAGTGATGAAACTAGTTATTTTCAAAGAAACAACCACATTGATTCAAAAGAATGGTTGCATCATTCTACAGTTCAAGTTAACCTTTACTCCAAGTAATGGATTCTTGAGTATAAGCACAAACACAACGAGGTGTGACTCACTCGTTCCAAGTGCTGTGCAGGGAAGCTCCTTTCTGAATTGGAGGATCTCTGTCATATTCATCATTCCTGACACTCAAGCTCACATTTTACTTATATTTCACAAAACATGGATATTACTCTTGTTTCTCACCTTGACCATTTAGCATTTCTACAGAACACGGAACCTGACTCTGCTATTCTTTAACCTTGTGTGTCTAGAGTTTCATTTTATACTTTTAGGTTTATATAGTTGAAGTGCTGTAAGGTAAAGAATGATCCATCTAACTCAGGTGCCAGCCATGATGGATGGCTTGTCTTAGATGATATATATTTTTTTCAAGCCAATTGAGTGTCTGATTAATTGAAGGGGGAAAATTATTGCAAAAAATTGCTAGCCTGCCATTTATTCTCACTCTGCTTTGTGTGACTTGCCTTGGTGATAATTATATTTCTTTACTGTTTTTTAATTGGTAGGTTGTAAATACATCATAAAGGATATAGTAATATTTATATTTGCATGCAACATCTTTTTTTAACAATTTTTTAATTGAACATAAATAGTATACATTTAAACTATATTTGGTGCCCTCTTCCCCCCGCCCCCGTTTTCACTTCCCCCCTCCCACCAATGGTTGTCCAGGTTAACCATGTCTTATTCATAATTTTACACATGTTCAGATGTAGACCCTCATTAATCAAGATCAGCCTTCCTCCTCTCCTATCTTTCCATTCAAACTTTGCTGATATCTCCCCTCCATTACCTGGAGTCCCACTGGTATCCTTTGTGTTTCCTAGTTTGGGCATATTAGAGGAAACATATGTACCTTCTCCTTCTGTGCTTGGCTGATCTCACTTAACATAATGTTCTCCAGGGCTTTCCATCTTCTTGCAAATGATATAATTTTGTTCTTCTTTATGGCTGAAAAGACCACTCCATGCCACATAATAACCAAAATGACCAACATAGAGGCTAAGGAAGGAATCTTAAAAGCAATGAACATCTTTTAATACATTTCCCTCTTGCATCCCATCCTCCTCCTCCTACCTATTTCTCTCCATGCACATGGTGGCCGATTGGTAGTGATGCATTCATATACAAACATAATGTTACATCTCTTTGTTTCTTCAAATCATTCTATTCCTTTTTCTCCATCAATTCCCTTCCTCTCATATAATGATCGTGCTCCTCCTTTATCTGAAGTTTCCTTTCATGTTTTGTCTCTAACTTCTACATAAGCATGAAAACATCTAATACTTGATGTTCTGAAACTCCCTCATTAGAGCATGATAATAGTATAAGTTGGGAACAGTGGCACATACCTGTAATTTCAGTACTTGGAAGGATGAGACAGGAGAATTTCAGGTTCAAGCTTAGCACACTGTAAATTAAGAGAGTCCATGTTTAAAAAAAAATAAGTAAAAATAAAAAAGGATGAAGATACAGCTCAGAGGTAGAAAGACCCTGGGTTCAATTAATAGTACCACAAAAAAAAGCAAAGGTTAATCAGTAATACTAATCTCACCTAGAGTATGTATGCATTTACCCATACTTGATTCTGTATATGCAGGATCCTCATCTCCTGAATCTTTTCTGCTTCAATCCAAGAGCCAAGAAGAGGACCCGATACTCCCCCCACCCCAAATAATTGTTGAACAAATAAAGGACCTGGTGCTTTTTTAATATCCTTTAAAAAATTCAGTGTAAAGTGAGAAAAA
Organism: Muscardinus avellanarius; assembly: GCF_963383645.1. NCBI lineage: Eukaryota > Metazoa > Chordata > Mammalia > Rodentia > Gliridae > Muscardinus > Muscardinus avellanarius. The sequence continues at coordinate 20,050,926 of NC_137786.1, read as the reverse complement.
TAAATAGGAATATGGGATTTTGTCAGAAATACAAGTTTATATAGATACAAGTTTAGATCAAATTTTTAAAATCATAACCACATAGAAGAGTAGAGTAGCATTGCCAGACTGTGGGGAGAGCTGGGGTGGAGGATGCAGAAAAGTTAGTGAGTTCTAAATGGTAGTTAAATAGGAGCATGAGGTTCTGATCTGCTATTGTAAATGAGACCAGCCATAGGTAGCAATAATGTACTGCATATTTCAAGAAACTGTAGAGGGATTTTGAAAGTTTTCACTGCAAAGAAGTAATGTTTGAGGAGATAGATATACCTGTCCTCATTTAAACAATGCACAATCCATCCATGTATTGGAAAATCACATGGTATCCCATCAGCATGTGTAATTTTGTGTCAATTAAAATGTTTTAAATTTAAAGCGTAAGCTGTATTAGCTCTCTAATTCATTTTGATATAAAATGTACACAATTGTACACACTAAGTCACTCATTCAGCTGACTTTTATTTGATACCACCTGAGTGTTCAATGCAGTGCTAGCTAGCCAGCTTTATTTTTAATTCTTATAATAATGTGCAGCAATTACTGCGTCTTTACATTTTTACATAAGGAAATGAGGCTCACCAAATACTTTCAAAAGCTCTGCTAAATACATCAATTTTTTACAAAGAACCATGTAATTAAAGTATTGAGAAAATGCATGTCTAGGCTTCCTATAATGTATGCACTCATGCACTAGAAATTCTGTGGGTGAGCTGGGAACAAAGAACAAATCTACTCCATTTACAAAACTTATTTATGTCTTAGAGAACTATATCACTCCTCAGACTATTTATATTTGAAGTTTATGTTTTTTCAGGAAAAAATAATTGCTTTCTGAATTTTTAAAATAATGGAGATGATGGGAACAAACTATCTGTATTTTCCCTCATTATTATTCAAGTAGAGAAAATCGCATCTGCTTAAATATTCCTCTCTCTGCCATTTCAAGTGAAGTGTAACTGATCTTTGTGGTGACTTCTTCATGGTTTTGTAATATAATCTCTTTCTCAATGTGTTCTATTTCAGCCTCCATATAGATTTAAAAACTTATTTTTTCTTTGTTTGCATTTAGTTTTAATTTTTGTTTACTTTTTATTTTGTCTTTTTACTGATGTTTAAATATATATGAAATAAAACCAATGGTATATTACAGCTGTCACCCAGATTCTACATCATGTACCATATTTATTTTTCCTATGTTTCTACCCACTCCTCAGCCCAGCCCGATTTATTATGTATGTATGTATGTATGTATGTATGTATGTATGTATTTATTTATTTACTTAATTGTTTGATCAGATAGATGTACCTATACTGAGTATCATAGATATTAACTGTGCAATTTTGACAAATACACCCATGAAACATTCAGTGCTCTAAAGCATGGTTTATTTTTATTATGCAAGAAAATTTTCTTTTATATCATTGACTAGTTGAAAATATTGAACTCTGATCAAAATTACATTTCCCATCTGAGGCATATAAAAACTAAGACTTTTACTAATATAAAGGAAATGAGAGAGAAATGATCCAAGAAGTTGATCTAAGAGCCATACAAGTGCCACCTCTAATTAAAATGGAAAGATTATTCTAAAATACAAGATCTTGCTTAATTCAGAAAACAGTATTTATTTGATAAAATAAAATGCTTTGTTTCACTAACTGACATATAAATGTATCTTCTTTGCACAAATTAAATGCTGTCTTGGGGGCATAGACTTAAATTCACTTGGTAATGATTATGTAGAGGTTAATGTCTCTTCAATGATATTTTTCTTTCAGTTTTCTTGCTATATTATTATCAAACCCAATAAAGAAGATAGAAAAATCTTTTGTTTTATATTCATCACCACCTGTTCATACATTTAATTAGTGCATTGTAGTTATATATCCTAGTGAGGTTCAGAGTGATAGAAACATATATGGACACAGCATTCATGCTTCCCTCTGGGACCTACACCACCCCTTCCATTTCCTATAGATTATATTAACATTGGTATATATTTAATATATAAACAAAGGATGATTTTAAATGTTTTCATCATCCGGTCTCACCTTTCACCTCTCATCTCCTTCTCACACACTTTTTTTCTATTTTACTAGTATCTCATTTACCTGAGTGAGGTCCTCTCTGTTTCCTAGTATCTCTCTAGCGTGCATCTATGAGTTAAAGCAGGCAACCCTTCATTTTCTGTGACTGACTTCTCTTAATAGTCTCTAGTTCCATCCATTTTCTTGCAAATGACCTAACTCCATTCTTTTTTGACTGAATAACATTCCACTGTGTATAGAACAAAATCCTAATCCATTCATCTGTTGATGGCCACCTACATTGGCTCCACAGTTTGGCAATTGTGAATTGTGCTATTATAAACATGGTTGTGAAGCCGGGTGTGGTGGTGGCGCACGCTTGTAATCCCCGGGCTTGGGAGGCTGAGACTGGAGGATCACACGGGTTCGAAGCCAGCCTCAGCTACTCAGTGAGGCTCTCAGCAATTTAGTGAGACCCTGTTTCCAAATAAAGTATAAAATAGGTCTGGGAGTATAGCCCAGAGGTAGAAAGCCCCTGGGTTCCACTCTCAGTACCACCAAAATAAATAAATAAATAAATAAATAAATAAATAAATAACATGATTATGTATTTATCTACAGTGTTAAGTAAGACCTTACTTCCTTTCAGGAGATTTCCTAGAGTGGTATGGCTGGGTCATATGAGAAATGCAAATTAAAATGACACCAAAATTTCATCTAACTCCAGTTAGAATGCAATCATCAAATTTAAATCTAATAAATGTTGGTGAGGATGAAGTGAAATAAGAACCTTTATACATTGTTGGTTGGATTGCAAATTAGTACAGCCACTGGAAATCTAGTAGTTAGGTTTTTTTGTGGGTTTTTTGCCTGTTTGTTTGTTTGTTTGTTTGTTTGTTTTTGCGGTACTGGGGTTGGAACCCCAGGACATTCTGCCTTTGAGCAACAACCCAAGCCCTATTTTTTTCTTTATTTTGAAACAGGGTCTCACTGAGTTGCAGAGGGCCTCATTAAGTATCTGAGGCTGGCCTCGAACCACGATCCGCCTATCTCAGCCTCCCAAATGCTGGGATTACAAGCATGTGCCACCATCCCTGGCTGAGTCCTTAGTTTTTTATTACATGTGTATTCAAATGATTGATGCCCAATGACTCACTGTAACATTTAAAAAATTGAATTGAACAAAAAATGAGTGAGGATTTATACCAAACAATAAATAGCAGAACCCAATACAGAATATATTAAGTACATTGGTATAAATTTTATGTCTTCCCCAAACTACCTGTGGTTTTCAACTGTTGCCACATTGATATGAAGCTTAATTTTCCTTGGCTTATTTTGATTAATCAGTAAGTTTACCTATTTCCACTAATCCCTTGAACAGGCGGCCTGGATAGTTGATAAACATAGACATTTGTATGTGAGTGGCAGGATAACCCTTTTGTAGGAGTATCAAATACCTGCTGATCACTGTTTAAGACCAGAATGTGCATATATCTTAGTACTGTGATCATCCTGTGTCCTCCATAGCTTTAAAGCAATGCACATTTAGAAATGATCAAAGAGATAAAGGCTAGGTGGGGTCATTATCATATAATCGAGATGTCAGACATACCATCTGTCTTACTAAGCACTACCTGATACAGCAAAATGCCATCAACTTAAATAAAAGAAAATTACTTCTCACAATTTTGTGCACTAGGATGTTCTCCAATCTCAGTAGCATCTGATTTGGTTCCTGGCTGGCCTTCTTCTTCTCCATCCTCACACAGTGAAGACAGAGGAGGTCTAGCCTAAGGACAGGATCTCAACATGAGGACATTATTATAATGACCTTGGACACTAATTATCTTTCAAAATACTGCTTACTGGGACTCCTAAAGATGAATTTGCAGGGAAGTACAAACTCTCAGTTCATAACATAATCCTATATTACTTTATTACAACTATTAATAACAATTTTGTTTAAAGTCCTGGTAGAAATGTACTAAGCCAAAAAGAACACCATGACAATGGTTATAAATCAAGATTGCCTCAGTAACATAAAAAGTATCATGCCCAGTCTTATTTTATCTACTTAACAAATAAAGATTCTGAGATACTACCCTTTAGTTTTATAATTAATAGAAAAGTTAAAACTTACACTAAGTTTATCTAGGTCCTGATTACACTTACTTTTTAATGTCCTACTGTTTCACACACCATTGAATTCCACTTAGCAGGTAAAATTTTATTGCTTATATATTTTTAACAAACTTAAAGTTTCTTTCCATGTCTTGTTTTTACAAATTTGTATTTAAAATGATCATATATAACATATGCAAAAGGATATAATATTTTACTTGATTATTTGTTCCATGGTAAAATGCATAACCAAATTATGTTTATTAAGAATTAGTGAGCTGGGCGTGGTGGCACGCATGTAATCCCAGTATTCAGGAGGCTGAGAATAGAGGTTCGTGGTTTGGGGACACCCTCAGCTACTTAATGAGGCCCTCTGCAACTTAGTGAGACCCTGTTTCAAAATAAAGTGTCAAAAACAGGGCAGAAGGTGTAGCTCAGAGGTCAAATGCCCCTGGGTTCCATCACCAGACCCGCACACACACACACACACACACACACAAAAAAAAAAAAAAAAGAATTAGTGAGATGAAATTCACAACTATTTTACTTTTATTTTAGATTCAGAGTAAATCATATGATCTAAATTAATCAAAATCATTCATAGAAATCTGTTCTTTCCTCAACTTAATAGAATAGCTTATGGTAATTTATCATAAATTTATGCTTTCTTCACAGAAAAATCTTTAATAATAATCTAACTAAATGTTATGACATCAGAAACTACCACCAATAATTTTATCAAGGAATAACATTAATTAACATTTTATGTAAAGTCTAATGAGATAACAGATGAAGCTAATCATAACAGTCATGGAGCCTAAAGCATACACTAAGTCTTACTTATGCCACTTATTCAACTTACATTCCTTTTTTAGGTAAGGTTTGAGCTGCATGCCAAATTTTCTATGGGTGGTAAAAGCATATGAATGTTTAAATACAGATGCATAATTTTGCATATACTATATGTACCTACATATATTAAAATATGTACGTGCAAATATTTGCCTATACTATGAATGTAATATATTTATAGATGTACTTCTCTGGTATTTTAAATGATGATGGTTTAGAAAAGATTAAGTGGAAATTATTTAGATAAATTTCTTTATACATCATTCTGCTTGGCATCTAAGAGAATACACTCAAAGGCCTTGCAACTCATCCGGAGAGACTTAGATGACATGTATCCTCTAAGTTTGCAGTTATTCTAGTTTCTTCCATTCTCTTCAAATAATGACCTCTACAACTACCGTCTCATCCTCTATGTGGAATGCAAAATCAGTCTTCTGAAGTAGAATAAGAAAAAACACACCCAGAGGGTGGAATTTATGTTACATAATTCATCCAGAGTTATATATAGTAAGAGCCACACTGGAAAGAATTCAAAGATCATTGAGTAATAATTAATATGTATCTCATGTTTAAAAAAATCACTTCTCCATGCTACATAAGTGAATTTTCAGATAACGTGGATTTATTCTTTCAAGTAGCAAAAGCTGACTAGAGAAAGTTATGGCTAGAAGGATTTCTCCAATGCCTGTGCTCTCCTCCTCTTTCAGCAGATTCGGTTGATTTGTGTCTTGTCATTTGTGTAACTCAGCATTTTGCAAGGAGGGAGAGTTAGATACTCATTTGAACACTGTCTACATTGTCTCATTTATTTGATTCATTTTCCCATCCTTCTGGCTGACACAAGTTCAGTAGTTGGGCCAGGTGGCGGAGCCAACAAATCTTCAACAGAATGTAAAATGTTGGCAAAATCCACAATGCTCAAATCCTAAATATCACACCGGCATTTTCATTGGCCTTATTACTTTGTTCAATTAAAGGAGAAATTACCTGGCTGTGCACGAGTGATTTCTAGAACCTGGTATTTTGTTTTTTAGTTATAATATTATAAAGGGTCTACTCTTTTAGTGAGAAAAATTATTTGCTGTTTGACAATTAAATCAATAAATAGCCTTTGTTCTGATTTACTTATAAGTGGAAGTTCCTTCTTTTCAGAGTATGGTGTTCAGTTTCCCACATGCCAACCATTTTAAAGTAAGCTGAGTGTCTATTTCTGCAAAGCAAAGATATGGATATCCAGTGACCCCCGTTGCTTTTTACAGAATCCAGGATAGGGAGGGATTCTCATATTGCCTCAACCTTGAGTATTTTTGTCAGAAGGTTTGGGTTTGGTGAAAAACATTGGCCAATGCAGAGTAGCCCCATTTATTAACTGTCCCAGCCCCTCCAACTTCACAGGACACATTCAGTGATGTAAGGTTTATATCAAGCAAGACAGGACCCTCCAAACCCAGTCTACTTTAGAAGCACAGGTGGATGGGAACAGAAGAGACACTAGCTAAGCTGGAGTTAAATTTCTCTGCCATTGAGAATATTCTTGGCAGAGTGATACTAGTTATTAGAGGGAAGCAGGACCAGCTTTGGCAGAGCTTCTGGAAAGGCACAATGGCAGTGGTCAAGAAACATGTTTCAGAGCTTGTTGTCCAATTTGCAATTACTGGGGCTATTTGGTGGCTTCAGCACACTATACAAATGTGAGCTAGGGTTAAGGGAGCCTAGAGCACTGAGCAAGATTATAAACATGTTCAACTGAAGACCTGGGTGGAAGTAATGCCCGCGTAACATATTTTCCCAAACTCAGGAGAGTGACTTCATTTTTGTTCATCTCAATTTTCTCACTTATAAAATGATCATAATATGTGTAATCTACCTTATAAGTTTTTTTTGAGATTTAAGCAAATTTTCAGAATAGAATGCTTAAAATAGTACGAGGTAGAATATAATTACCAAATAAGTCTAATGTTATTGTGACTATTTATTGAGATATTGGGCTTCTTTAGTGTTCTGGTTCAATGGTAAGGTAAATGGTTATGATATTTACTTACTGTCGGTGATTAGCTCAGTTTGCCTTAGATACATGATGCATTTCAAATTATAAATTGTACAATAAGGGCACAGGTGTTTGTAAGTGAACATGCAATACCTGTTTTTGATTCCAATATTTATTTATGGCAATTAATATATCTCATAACCTACGATGTTAGTATTAATATGAAATGTATTGTGTTTGAAAGACATATCCTATGGTTTTTGTGTTGAATGATTTTTCTTTCTTTTTCCCACTTCAAATTTCTGTTCATTCTCAAATTTAAGTTATATTTTGTGATTATTTTATTAACCTCCTCAAGATACTCTCTCTAATGTCCTGTTGTTTAAAAATACTGCTTATACTTTACAGGATAAAGGGGATCATTCAAAAAACAGTCAGAAAGCTTTATAAAATAATTGAATTTCAGAACACTTAAAGCTTGGCTAATCCATGTCTACACGGCCTCAATTAACTAGATAATTGAATTATATATTCCAACCTCAATCTCAATTACTAAATAATGATTAAAAGGCATGTTCAAAGCCTACATGCAATTCTAAGAAATACTGTTGTCATATTAAAGATCTGAAAAAATAATCATTTATAGTTCTCTATATTTCATTATGACATATGTTAATTTTAAGTATTAAATACATTTGCTATGCAGGACATTTCTCTGTAACACTAAAAGAACCAAGTGGGCAAAAACCTAGTTGTAGGGATTTCTTTCCATCCAAATTGGTTTTTCGATGTCTTCAAAAAGCTTCTATTAACTGTCACACTTTTATCGCCAGCCCCAGGAAATCTAACCTGTATAGTACTTTCTATAAATTTTAGGAAAGCTACACATAAAAAGAATTCTCACCATGCCTTTTAAATTGATCTGCAACATGAATGAGTTTGAGCAAACATCTTAATCATAGAAATAAAAGTATAAAAGTAAATTATTTAAGCTGCTTATACAACAAATAATTTTTCAGAAACTGATTTCAAAGACTCTACTATGGATTATAAAACTTTCAATGCTGATTTCCACATTCAGCTTCCATGATTAAATACTAATTGTAAATACATTTTATTTTTACTATTAAAGTAATTTTGTGCATTTTACATAACATGATAGTTTACTAAAATAGTAGCTTCTTTAGTTGAGTGATTTTTAATGATGATCTTACTCAATGACTGGTTTATTTGAAATATACTGCTAGATATAAGAACTCAGAAATTAGTCTGTTTTTTATCATCTTAAATTAACTCTTATACTAAGTCAGAATGAAAATGATCCTAAGGGTATTTTTTTATACTGGATCTCATACAATGAAGTATAACATTTAAGTATAGCTATTTGTTTTTATTAAATAATGTTCAAAAGGCAGCTAAAATTTAGGCTCAAAAATGAAAGGTACAGATTCATAAAACATTAAAAATATTACATATAATTTTCATTCCAAATTAGAAGAAAATCTTTCTTTACATTCCCTATAGATAGAAAGACTAAGTAACTGAGGCTGTCCACGAACAGTGATTCTTCTGTCTCAGCCTCCTAAATGCTAGGATTAGAAGCATGCACCACACCTGACTGACTCTCTTTTTACATTTCCAATTACTTGTCAAATGTTATTAAAAATCCTGATTGCCTTTAAATCAAATAAGCTCTTAATGGAGGCCACACACCATCAATCCGTGAATTACAAATATAAGAAGTTGTTTTTTAAACTTCAAATATGCTCTTAAATTCCAAGGTAATTGCCACTTAGTAAGGAAGAATATGATCAAAATACTTGTTTCTAACACAAAGAACATATTATTTATAAAACAAAAAGAAAATAAAGTAAAAATGAAATAAATTATTTTAATATATCTGTGCCAGAACAAAATATATATAAAAGCAATTTATCATTTTTTATAATTATCAACAGGAATGAAAAGCTGTAAATTCAATGGAAAGATGATACTTATATAGTTTCTATTTTAATAATTTCATATTATTAGTAAATAAAATACAGAGAAAGAAAATTAAACAATACATAAAATTTGAGGTTTCCAATCTCTTCCTAAGGATGGATTTAATTTAGATGATATCTTAATTTAGGTATTAACTTAAATGACACTGAATAAAAAGGTACTTTTAAATATATGAATATGTATGTAATTACTCATATACAAATAGGTAGAGCCAATCAAAATTTTTTAATTTGAGTGTCCTTCCAGGAAATACCTGTCTTCTGAATTCTTTCTCAGGAGAAAATTAAAATTGTATAATACATTCTATGTGGCACAAATTTCTGTACTCTTACACTCCTTCCATGGAAAAAATTTGGTACCTTTTTACTTTTGACTTAATACAAAAATACAAATTATTCATGCCAGGCAGCACTGTATAATTAATCTTTATGATATTTTGTAAGTAGAATATCGTTTTAGGTGAAGGATGGACAGACTCTTACCTGGAGTTGCTCATAACATTATCTAATGGCTACCTTGCTGCCCTCTGAGAATAAGGCATTCAGTTACAAGAGTCCATTCCATTCTTTGTGACTAGAATTAGAGTACTTTGAACATGGTGGAAATTGCTTTGATAGGATTCATACAAAAAGGGTTATATGAACCAGAAATTGAACCATGTGTCTACATGGGACAGATTCTATAAGCTTCTACTCAGAGCACAAGAAAGTAGAGTCAATAGCACATGAATATGATTATATTAGCATAAGCACAAATTGTAAGTGGAAGAAGCAAAGAAACTGATATAGCTTCTGGAATTAACAGTGTATTATGGGCTAGATTGAAGAGTGAGAGAAACTGAATTACATGAGAAAAGAATTGCAGGTAGAAAATTTATGTTTTCGCAAAACACTGTCTTATTTTAACAAAATAATAAAATAACTAAAAGAAAAATAATAGGCTGGATGTGGTGTATGTCTGTGATTTCAGCAAGTGGGAGAGTGAAACAGGAAGATGAAAGGTCGGAGGCCAGCTTCAGTGGTTTAGCTTGACTCTCAGCAACCCACTAAGACACTTTTCAAAATAAAAAAAATTATAAAAGACATGGGAGTTTAACTTGGAGGTAGAACCTCTTGGGTTCAACCCCAGTATCCCGCCCTACACACAAAAAAAGGAAAAATAAAAGGTAAGAGCAAGCAATTCTCTGTCTTGGAGCAAACCCTGCTTTTGGCCCCAATGCTCTGAGTTGCTTTCTCTTCACTGAGATTCAAGACACACACAAAGTCAAGCTCCTGCAGAGTGCTCATCTTCTTTAACCAGGCTTCGCTGTCTTGTAGACAGGAATTTTCTTAGCAGCTGCTTAAGGTTGTACAATTTTATTTTGTTTGTTTTAGTAGTGTGTGTTCCTTTCCTTTTCCTGCCCCTTGTCTTTTAGTCTTTCCATTCTGTTTTCGTGGAAATTTATTTTACAACTGAAGATTCTTTTTTTTTTTTTTTTTTTTTTTTTGTGGCACTGGGGTTCCTGGAAGCCCTTCTACCTCCAGGCTACACTCCCAGACCTATTTTTACATTTTTATTTGGAAACAGGGTCTCCTAAGCCACCGCATGCAGCTGGCTTCCAACCTGCGCGATCCTCCAGTCTCTGCCTCCCAAGTGTGGGGATTACAAGCATGCGCCACCACGCCCGGCTACAACTGAAGACTCTTAAAGAGAAAACAAAAAAGAACTAAACTTTTTTACTTTGTGTATACAGACTGGACTTTTTTTTTTTTTTTTTGCGGGTCTGGGGATGGAACCCAGGAGCATTTGACCTCTGAACTGCACCGCCAGCCCTATTTTTTTATTCTTTATTTTGAAACAGGGCCTTTCCTTCTGATAAAGAGCAAGGAAAACATACAAAAAACACTATTTACCTACCATATACCCTACCTAGAAGCTGTAAATAAGACTAGTGAAATTGGTCAGGGTCAATCAAAAGTTTTCTCTAGTATATTCTACTCTGAATGAATTCATGGACTTTTCAAAAGTATATGCTTTTTAATATGCATGAGCTCTCTCAACAATAAGAAAGAAAGAAAAATAAAGAAAAAAGGAAAAAAAAAGAAGAAAGAAAAAAGATTATTTTGTATTGGTGGTCAACAGAGACTGTCTGCAATGAGACATTATTTGCAGCTAATAATGGTTGTGAAGTCAAGCCGTATCCATCAGTCTGGGAGAAAGTCACTTTAATAGTCATTGTAGATCAAATAACCAATGAATAAATGTTTCAGGTTGCATCTGGACCTGTTGGATTACAGGATACGTGGGTTATTGATCAACACTCAATAGAGAGTTTGCAATACTGAGGAATTAAAACAGATGACTTATAACCAGTACATCAATAGAATGAAATTATTCAAGTAGTTTCCCAAAGAATAATGAATTTTCTCTTTTATTGCTTTTCCAATCTTTTCCTTCTTTTCTCTACAAACACACAAACCATACTTATGCACAAATAGCCATAAGACATGCCATAAAACAAAGAAGCTTTGGATGCACTGCGGGAGGTGATGGGAACTAAGTTAAATTGACTAAAATTTCCTAACAAAGACTGTCTCATTATTTGTAGAAAAACTGCAGAAATGTACATAATTAGTGAAGCTTTATTTTAATTGTTTGGCTTAGAAAGGAAATTCCTAACAGTGATGCAGATTGTTTAATCTTAATGTATCCCAAACAATCTATAATATGACTCACAGAAATCCACATTATGCTTAACAAAAGAAAAAACACAGTAGCTTTTTACAGAAAATGAACCCCCCCCTTTGCATTAGTGGGAATGTAGTGAAAGGACACAACTCATTGATAAAAGAAGCTTTCATTTTCACCTCAGATGCATCTAAGTGCTTTTCTTTGCTGTTGAGAATATCTGTTAATCAGGTACAATATATAAGTCCTTCATCTACATATTTATCTATTTCTAAAGTAAAATGTTAGTATAATTTAATTTATAGGAGAGAAACTGAGTCATCAAGAATCTATGTATTTCCCTCCCTAAAAATGAGTGTACGTGATAGGCAATAGGCTTCTGTATGAACTACATCTATAGACTGTTCTTCAGTGATTACAATGACTAAAATAAATTTCAAGTTGTAAAAAAGCAAAATTACAAAATGAGTCCAAATTACAAAATTGATCACCTGTATTAAATTGATCGTCTGAGAATATTCGGCAGATGAATTATCTGTTTGCAGTCACAGTATGTTTAAAAAGGTGTAGCAAGGACTATATGTGTTCTATAATTAATCTCTTTTTATATAGTGACCATTCTTGCTTACTGTTCTTGTAAAATAAACAATATCCCTGATACTTATAGACTCTACAGCGTGATACTTCTTAGACTGGGGCCAATACACAGTATTTGTGCCTTGCTATTCCCTGCTCTGAGATCTCCCTGTTGGATCTCTGAAATTGTTTTCTTCAGAGAACATGGTGTTGGGCTTGTTAGCTTTGTGAGGAAAAACAAAATATTTACATTTAAGAAGAAAAACAATCAAACTGCAAATTCGAGAGTTGTTTAGTTGTCAAACAAAATATAGCATTTTCTTAGGTAAGTTAATATATTTACATTAAAATATTCATATTAACATATTAATGTGAAATGTAATAACATAATAACATTTGATGAATCCTTGACTTACTTCCAAAATTTAGATAGTCCAATAATTCGGAGAGTGAGGGGGTGGCCCTGTTTTTAGGACTTTCTCAGTTTAAGTAGTACTGTTTACTGTATTTTGATGTATTTCATTTTTTATACATCTTATATTGTATTATACATACTTACACCTTACCATCTATATTATCTTAAAATTCCTTGAGGATAGAAAACAACTTTCATGTTTTATTTTAATTTTTTGAGTGGATGATATTGCTCAGGATAAGGTAACACCACTTAAGTTAATTTCTACTTTGGTACATTTTTTTCTCTCCAATTCATATCACAAATTTTTTCCTGAGAAACAGAACGCATCCTTTCTTATCTATGACTAATGACCACTAAAATGAATCAATTTCAATTAAATAATTATTTTCAAAATAATAGGTTCCATAAACAATAAATAAGTAAATATTTTCACTATCAGTTCTATTTCTAAGTAAGAAATTGAAATGTGTGAAAGAAGAAACTTGCTCTTAAAAAGAATATTGAAGCCAGGCCTGATGGTGCACATTTGAGATCCCAGTATTTGGGAGGATTGCAGATTTGAGGCTACACTTTGCAGCTTAGAGAGAGTTTAGGATATTCAATTAAACCTTGTTTCAAAGAAAACCTCAGAAGAGCTGGGGGTGTAACTCTGAGGTGCAATGTCCCTGCACTCAATTACCAATACCAGAACAAAATAAATAAGAAGAAAGTTGAATCATTTATTAGTTATAATTGTAATTATTTATTATTTTTTAAAATATTTTATTTTAAATAGTATACTTTGATACATTGTCTCTTAAATAATATTTATTAGTAATTATTTATTTTTACTACTAGTAGTTTAACAAATCTATAACTGAGTATCTTTGAAGTAAATATAACTACATAATTAAAATATAACATGCTATCAGAACTGTTACTGATTTCATAGAGATGGATTTCTATACTTTTGCCAAGCAAAATGTGTTACATTCAATCATTATTGTTTCTGCTTAAATGTAACCCATATTTCTCCAATTTCCAATTTCCGTCTCCTCTAATATTTCTCTGAAGCATTCTAGCCTTCTGCTGATCAATGCTATTCATAATGGATGACCCATTCCTATTTTGTACATAGCTCTTTGTCAGAGCCCTCATCCCTCTCCTGCACTCTGGCCAGAGCTCATGTCTGATTTAATTTGTTGTCCTTGAAGTTTGGTGGCTAGTCTCTCAAGTAGCTAAGAAAACTTCGGGCTAACTGAAACTATTCAGAGAAAAGTTATTGCGAAAAAATTGTTCTCTGTTTCCAAACTGAGGGTCATTTACAGCGGCATGACCTTGACAAATGTCTATATGTCAAAGATTGTCTCACCATAAACGATTTGGGGTGACAGGCCTGTAACACATTGCATGCAGAGATTGGATTCCCAGCAGGACTCAGGGTAGCTCTCACTTCTGGACTCACACAAGCAATACAGTTAGGCAAAAAGAAATTTCTATCTGATGTCAGAAGAACAAAATCTAATAAGTAACAAAATAACTGAAACATGAATTCATAGTCCTATCACTATGAAATTGTGGGTCACGATTCACCATCATAAACCTCAGAAGGCCTTCACTGATACCCATGACATAATAAGGAATCATTGTATAAATGAGTGGAAATCACGCTCCAGGACTTTGGGGACAAGGTGTGAAGTAGGACTAGACTTAGTTTTCTGTTTTTCTTTTCAGTGCATTATGGTGTGTATATCTGTAATCCCAGTACTTGGGAAGTGAGACGGGAACATTGCAGGTTCCAGACCAGAGTGGGACAATTTAGGAAGATCCTGTTTTAAAAATTTTAAAAGGCGGGTATAGCTCAGTAGTGGAAAATCCCTTGATTCAATCCCAATTTCAGACACAAACACAAATGAAATGAACTAAGACCCAAAATACCTACTCTGATCCCCCTGCACCCCCTTGGTATAGCGTATGGGAGATAATTGGCTCTTAATGACCTGCTGTCTTCACCACCCAGACACCTCTGTCCTGGTCAGGCCCTCATTTTCTGAAGATCATTTAAATCACACTTTCCTGGGGGCTTTTAACCTTTAGGGGATCCAATGCCTTACTAAACAATGTTTTTAAATTTATCAGGTGAAAAACTAGATGTATAGAAACTAGATTTAAGTAAAATACATTTATCCATATTAAATTTAGTGTAATATAGAAATATATGCATGTATGTTGTTGTTTTTTAACAAACAAGACCTTATGATGGTCCTGACCATTAACAAGTAAATCTGAAAATTATTGTGAAATACTTTCAAAAATTAGGAATAACATACATATACCAGGTATATATTTAGTGATGAATTCACAGCTATCCCCACAACCTAGGCTGCCTGTGGCTCAAACATCTAATTGAATACAATGCTAAATTTCAGATGCTCACCAATGAGAACAAAAATGGATATACTTTCCAACCATGAGCTTCACAAATCTCCTGTGTAATCCATTGATGCAAGGTGGAGACAATTTCTTCCCAGTTAGATTCTCATGTAGAACCAGTTCTCCTCCCAGGGCAGCCAGTTACACCATCCAGTATCTGTGATTGTGCCTCTAATACCCTCAGTGAGGTAGGACTGATTGCAGCCTATTTAGAGGTTCGAAGTTGCTGGAATGGGTTGAAGATTTTGATGATCCAAGTGTCACCAGCATTTCCAGTCACATCTCCTCTTGCTGGCCTCTTAAAAATATTCCCACCCCTTAGTTCACAAATGTCAAACCAAATTGAATTTCTGACTTTAAGTTGTGTAAGATTTAACAATTTCATACTTATATAACCTCATTAATTTGTCTTAAAACTATTCTTGTGTTATCACTAAATCTAGAACATTTTACTACATATTAATTTATTAAGTAACATAAAATTTAAAAAGTTTCATGGAGAGAAGTTATAACCAAATAAGGAAGTAAATTTATTGAAATTATCTTATGTTTTTAACTTTATAAATGATTTTTAAAAAGTGGACCAGGCATAGTGGCATCCTCCTGTAATCCCAGTGACTGAAGGTTGAGGCAGGAGGAGAGTTATATTTGAGGCCAGCCTTGCCAATATAGCTAGACTCTGTATCTAACTACAAAATGAAAAGGGCTGGACATGTGGTTCAGTTGAAGAGCATCAAGCATCCCTGAGTATCTAAAGAGAAAAAAAATGGGACCCTCTTTAAACTAGAAATGCCTATCTGTGTTTGTTTATCTGTATACACACAACTAGTTCTGTGTTAACAATGATATAGATTAATAGCAACATTCAGAAAATAGAGCCCAATTAAAATGTATTTAAATTATTATCATGTTTTCATCTCATTAATATAATTTCTAATAATAAATTCCAAAGAAGTAATATAAAAACAAAAGACATCAATGTGCGATCATATTCACAGCACTGTGCTTTCTTAAAAGGATTGATGGGAAGTAGTATTCTTTCCTAGAGTAGTGGAATAGCTCAAAAAGAAATGATAATATTAAAAACAAAAAATAATTATGCTAATGCATTAATGAAATGCTGGAAAATATATTATATAGGCAAATTACTTGAGTTGAAGTCCTAAGCCGTCTATGCCATTATTATGAGACTTCATGCCAGTTACTTACATTTGCTCAACTTTTTTTTTTCTTGTATAAAATGTGGATCTAATAATAATAATAGTTAACTTGAAGGTTGTTGTGAAAATGAAATAAAAGATACTTGAAGCACAGTGTAAACACTGTGTAAGTTTTGGTTAGTCGTATGATTGTGATTTTCATCATTATTATAGCTATGTAAACACTAGAGTTTTAAAATAAGAATGTAATAAGATCAAAGTAAAAATTGTATCATATATCCGATAAAAACATGTATATATATATATATATATATATATATATATATATTCCTTAAATGGAATGGAATTTTTAAAAGGCAAGGATGTTATTAGGATGTTATTAGGGTGATGAGATTTTATTTGGCTTTTAGTATATGATGTGGCATCCAATTTTTATTTACTAATAAAATCTTGGTCTCAAATTCTTTATAATAGTTTTTTTCTATATGTTTATCCTATATTCTGTAAAATGACAATAATCAATCCTATTGCAATGAAATTATTTTTCTTACATTTTCCCTACTGTGTTTTATTTCTTTTCTTTCATATCTTTATTTATATTTTCTATTACTTTACAAAAAACTTACTGTGGAAAATAGTTGTAAATAGTTGCCTATAGCCTCTCACAATGTTAATAGTAAGAGTTAGCTTAAAATGGAACGTCTAAAAATTTTCTATATCAAAGCCTTAATTCAGATATGCGATCATGACATAAATTCGCTTTTATTTGATTGTATGTACACTTGGAGAGTTATTTGGAAAATACAATGTGTATTCTTTTGCTGTTAATAGAGAACTACACAGAGGTATATAAATTGCTACTCTTTGGTAATTTCTTTATTATATAAAAAAAAACATTTTGGGAGATATTTAAAAGTATTTTTAAATGGTTTTATAAAGTTTTTGACATGACAGTTTATTTTTCCAAGTAGAGAATTAACATCTTTTACATAGTTACCTATATAAAATACTGAGTGACTGGTTTTGTTGTTTGAGGGTAAGCCACCTGCCATGGAGGCTATTTATTTTATGGTCACATATGTTAGTGTTAGTTGCTTGGAGGAAAGCCATCATTTGTTGCCTTCCTTTTCTCCTAGAATTATTCTTTTAACACCTGTGTGAGACACGTGGAAATTTAACAACAGCTAAATAACTTGAAAATAAGTATCAGCCAAATGGTTATTATTATTTGGGGAGGATAAATTTCTCTAGTGTTTGATATATATTTGCACCACTTAGAATAATGGCTTCATTAATTTGTTTGAAAATTGTTAAAAACAAATTTGCTTCAGGCTATGACCTCCTATGCCATTAGAAACACAGTGTGAATTTACAAAGGTGAGTTTCAACCTGTGAGCAATTTTATGACAAAAATGCTGACACTACTTCCTCTCCTGGAGTATGCATGATCGGACTAGAATTTTATTAAAGAACAGTTATAAGTATGGTAGTTATTAACAACAATATGTCTTAAAAATAAAGTGGCATAGGATAAACTAGAGATGAAGAAGGAGAAACCATAGATAAACAGATAAGGTGGCCTAACTGAGGGGGATGGGAGGGGGAAAGAGGGAAATTTCCTAATATATGTGATGTACATTCACAAATATATTCAAGTCAATCACTAAGCCCAACAAGAGAAGGAGGGAAGGGGGAGGGAATGAGGCAGGAATTGGGTAAGGGCTAATTGGGTGATGTGTGTATGCATGCCTCTACCGTCCTGTACCCCATTAAGATATATGACGACAATGCACCAATTAAAAATAAATAAATAAAAATTAAAAAATAAACTGGCATTACAGAATAAGATATCTCAAACAGAAATAATTACAGAAAATATAACAACAGATAATAAAAATGAGATTAGAAGATAACTAATACTTTTGATGTTTATTTATTTTATAATTTTTATTGGTGCATTGTAGTCATACACCTTAATGACTACCAGATGGTAGAGGTATACATGCACCGTTCACTAATGTACCCCTTCCTCCATTTTTAATACAAATGATACCAGTAACCTATCCTCTCAAAGTTTGCAGAAGAGTTATGTGCAGAACTTCTATGGAGTCCCTTCTTTTTACAAAACAAATTTTAGAGTATGTAATGAGAATTTTCTGTAACATGTAACACATCGAATTATTTCAATTTTACATTGAAGTGCTGAGGCTTTGACGTAATTCAATAATTTAAAGGATTTGCTATAATGCTTCCTCGATGTATATGTATGTGATTTTATGTAGTATACATGAACACATAGTTTCTTCTGGGATGTAAATTTAATCAATTCAGTCTATATGATGATTTACCTGAGATGGACTTCCTGTTTCTATTTTATTACTCTTAACAGAGCAGAAGTAAGATAACTGTCTTTTTGAAGTACTGGGCTAGAGTCTCAAGTACTGTATTGAAAAGAAGTGGTGATAATGGACATCCTTGTCTTGTCTCTGTTTTCAAGGGAATTCTCACAGTATTTCCCCATTTAATATGATGTTGGCTGTGGGCCTATTGTAGATTGCTTTTATGATGTTGAGGTATGTTCCTTCTATTCTGATTCTCTTTAGTGCTTTTAGCATAAATGGATGTTGGATTTTGTCAAATACTTCTCAGCATCTATTGAAATGATCATGTGGGCCAGGCATGGTGGTGCAGGCTTGCAATCCCCGCACATGGGAGGCTGAGAAAGGAGGATCATAAAGGTTTGAAGCCAGCCTCAGCTATTTAGTGAGTCTCTCAGGAACTTAGTGAGACCCTGTTTCCAAATAAAGTATAAAAAAGGTCTGGGAGTATAGCCTAGAGGTAGAAAAGCCACTGGGTTCTATCCTCAGTAACACACATACACACACACACACAAGAAATGAACATGTGATTTTTGTCCTTGGTTATGTTTATGTAATGAATTACAAGGATTGAACCAGACTTGTATCCCTGGGATGAATCCTATTTGGTCATGGTGATGATTTCCTTGAATGCCTGTTGCTAGTATTTTG
The DNA here is from genome assembly GCF_963383645.1 of Muscardinus avellanarius. NCBI lineage: Eukaryota > Metazoa > Chordata > Mammalia > Rodentia > Gliridae > Muscardinus > Muscardinus avellanarius. The sequence continues at coordinate 20,031,630 of NC_137786.1, read as the reverse complement.
TTTATCAGTTTTACATCCAAATTCATCAAAGATATAGGCTTGTAGTTTTCCTTCCTTGAGCTGTCTTTATTTGGTTTCTTGTTGTCACCAAATTATATGAAATATGTCAAAATCTGAAGGGCTATTTCAAAATGTTTTATTCAACATATGTTTCTACATTATATATTTGTATCTCTATTTTCTAACAAGTTAGACAATTATGATGCATTATTTTGATTTTCTTATTCTTCTATTTCCAGAACATTCCAGTATTTGTGCACTGCAAGTGATAGTTGCTTTTAAGTCTTTACAGTTTAATCATTGAATCTAAGACATCTTATTTTTATTGCATTTTCTTCATGTGTTTATTGCTACAGATACATGAAGAAGATCTGAATAAATATTAGGCAAATGTATACACTTCAGTCTTCCAATGATAGATACAAATTTTATTTCATATTCAAAGCATATATTTTCTATCACAATTTATATTGAAAAGAATATTCTCAAAAATAGTCACAGCTACTACTACTGGGCAGCTATTTAAAGTTTATTTATTTAAATTTCAGAAGAGCCATCAATTTACAAATATCAATTTCATAGAAATTTCAAAGTATACTTGAAATAATTATAAATTTGGACTCCATGTATTTAGTTAATAATTATTTACTTCATGCTATAAAGTTTTTAAAGTACTGGAATAACTAAACATCTATGAAGTTTTCAATTGCATCATAATTTACCACAGGTGCTTAATGTCTGAACATCTGAAAATAATATTCTGGATGTAATAATAGTTTTATGTCTATAATTTTTTAAACTTAAAAATGCATGCAAATGTGTTCATTTTAGAAGTGACTGAATTCCTTAATATAAACACATAATTGTACTCTTTGACATAAAACATTGAAAATATCACCAAAAACCAAATGCTGAACCCTTTCTGAATGTTTAACTGAGCTTACCTGTTAGATATTTTATATATATTCTGATATTGAAATGTCTCCTATGAAGATGACAAATGTTACCTGCCTTGTTTTAATTTAAGCTCCCAAAACTTAAAAATGTCTCTATGTTGGTACAATTTACATGTGTAAGTACTTTTATTAACACAATGAAAAAGAACTGGACAAATAGTGACAGCCTGATTTTTGTTTGCTTTTTTCATTTTTTTCTCAAGATGAAATTGCCTGAAAATTTATTTTAAATGTGGGAAAGATTAATATGTGTGGATTGTGAAAGACCTATCCTAGCATGGGTAATTTGATGCTAGTCAAATTCATTAAATTAATCCATTAATTAAGGCTGCAGAAAACATACTAGCATGAGAGAGTTGTAAAGCCACATTACTCAAAGTTATCACTTTCAAATAAATAAAGCAGTGTTGAATAATCTTATATTTAATCATTTCACCACCTTTTTAATATTAAAGATCACACAAACATACACACACAAACACATGCTAAGATTTAAGACATGGTAGGGATCATTTGTCCAATATTTTAATAATTCAAATAAATGAAAAATTAGCACTGAATTATAAGATACTTTGTTCTGATTATTGCAATTAGAAAACAATACTACAGGAACCCATAGCAAAGAATGAACCATTTTTATTTTCTTAAAACACCAAAAATGATGTTTTAGTTCCATTTTTATATCTAAATGAACACACAGACTAACTTTGGTAAGAAATCTTTTTTTTTTTTTTTTTTTTTTTTTTGGTACTGGGGTTTCTGGAAGCCCTTCTAACTCTGGGCTACACTCCCAGACCTATTTTTACATTTTTATTTGGAAACAGGGTCTCCTAAGCCAGCGCGGGCAGCTGGCTTCAAACCTGCGTGATCCTCCCGTCTCCACCTCCCAAGCGCGGGGATTACAAGTGTGCGCCACCACGCCCTGCAGAAATCTTTTAACTTCTTATTTTTAACGGAACTACCTGCACTGATTCTTTCATATTTTAAAGAACAGAGTTGCTCCCCTCGAAGGTCTTCTACACTAATCTCTGGGTATGTTTTATTATTCATTTGCCAGAATTTTGATTTGAGGATCCTCAGTTTGGTCAACTTTAAAGTTTAGCTCAGCAGAGGATGAATTAAATAAACTTTGTTCTCCAAAGCTAATACCTTTAAAAATACATCAATACCAGTTACAAAAAAATTATTTGCATATCTTAGATTACCTGTAGATTTGCGGAAAAATACTGGAAAAAATTAACAATAATGCAAGTGTTTTAGATATATTTATGAAACAACACTGTTAGTTTCATTATCCCTAGTTTAATATTATGAAAATAGTAATCATTCATTGGGCTCAATAATTTGAAATTTAAAACTAAAAATGTTGATAAATTCAGTAATTCTCTGTGATAGGTAAGTTATCCATCCCTGGAATGGTGGTTCATTACATCCTAACTGTGAACCTATGATGGCTTAGACAAGAAGTCTTCAGACTTGTGTATTAGCATCCCCAGAACTGAGACTAGCCATATACTGGAACATGATATGAGAATGTGTCGCGTCCCTCGACCAGCGATTAAGACACGACACGAAGCTCTTCTTGCAAGCCGTTTATTCAGGATACTCGTAATGGCGGAATGGCAAAGATCTGCCTCGCGCAGAGCATTATAAACATTAACTCACCCAATCGCTTCTTGCCACATCTCACTCACTCACTGGCTCACGCTCGTCAGGTCACCACCACGTCATGTGTTACGCAACCCTAGCCTCCAAATATGGAGTTGCTTCCTGCACAGCCATGTGCCTAATCAAGCTCAGAGGCAGGAAGCCGGCGCCATCTTTCAATGGCGGCTCACCACAAGAATGTTAGAAACTATAAATACTATATCTTTTAAAAAAATTCTCCCAAAATTTCTTAGCATAAGAGATTATAATAAGCAAAATTTGTTATGTAAGATATGTATGCATTTAATTATAAAATCCATATGTATTAGTGCAGTGTCAAAATTAATTAGGTAAAAAAATTCTCATTGTATCAGGGTGAATTTTTTTTTATTTTTATCATGGGTCTTAAACACTGTTCAGTGAGGTAAGGCCACCAATCATGGTATTTGCATAAAATATCTAATTATCTAAGTAAGCATTTTAATACTGTGCATTTGTATGTCATTCAAATAGGGTGAACCCAGTGATACTGACTAGATTCTTTGATATGTTATGCACAAGTATAGAAATGATGAAATGATATCATATTATCATAATTTCTTGGACTTTCCAAACGGTAAGGTGAAATCTAATGCTATCTGTCCAAAATGTTGTGTTCAATGGGAAAAAAATCTAATATCACTCTAATTACTACTTGCCTCTCTTAATGTAAGATTTTGCAAACTACTTAGCATATTTACACCTCGGTTTTCTCAGATGTAAATTAATTCAACAATAGTGATATAATATTATTTTAGGACTAATATACTACATATATAGCTCATTTCTAAAATTTATTTTATTAGTGCATTGTTATTTTATATCATACTGAGATTCAATGTGAAAAACACATGCACACTACTCTAGGTGTATTAGAGTTTCATAACACATTGCTTGGTATACAGTCATGGAAAATAAAGACTAATGTTTCTTTGCTTTAATGAAATGCAATATATAATCCGAATGACTGTTATTTTTATTCTTAAAAATAAATAATGGCAATTCGGCTTTCAATTATGTCAGTATTTAATCAGTGTCTTTCAAGATCCCCCTTTTAAAAGAAAACATAATTTTAGCCAGGCGTGGTGGCGCACGCTTCTAATCCCCGCGCTTGGGAGGCGGAGACAGGAGGATCCTGCAGGTTTGAAGCCAGTCGCGATCGCTGGCTTAAGAGACCTTGTTACCAAATAAAAAGGTATAAAAAGTAGGTCTGGGAGTGTAGCCCAGAGGTAGAAGGTTTCCAGAAACCCAGTACCACAAAAAAAAAAAAAAAATGCAATAAAAACAAAGAAAACACAGTTACTCTTTTGCCTTATTTTAGATTGTACTATATGCATTTAAATATATAGGGATGCCGGGCGTGGTGGCTCACGCTTGTAATCTCCGCACTTGGGAGCGGAGCAGGTTCGAAGCCAGCGCTTGCGTAAGAGACCCTGTTTCAAAAATATAAAATAGTTCTGGGAGTGTAACCCGGAGGTAGAAGGGCTTCCAGGAACCCCAGTACCACCAATAAATAAATAAATAAATAAATAAATAAATAAATAAATAAATAAATAAGGAGCATAAATACTATGAACTAAGATATATATATATATATATATATATATATATATATATATATATATCCTATTTTATTAATTACTCATAAATATATTATGTGTTTGTTGTCCTGGGAATTGAACAAAGAGACATTCTTTCTTCAAGCTACACCGCAAGTCCTTTTTTACTTATTTAAATAATAAGTAAAATTTTTAGGGGTACTGGTGATCGAACACGGGCATTCTATCTCCAAGCTACACCCTCAGCCCTATTTTTATTCTTAATTTGAAACAGGGTCTCACTGAGTTGCAAAGGGCCTCACTAAGTAGCTGAGGCTGGCCACAAACCCAGATCCTCCTGTCTCAGCCTCCCAAATGCCATGATTAGAAGCATGTGGCACCAAGCCTGGCTCCCAAGTCCTTTATTAAGTTTATGTTTTATTTCCAAACAGGGACCCATTAGGTTGCTGAAGCTGGCCTCAAATCTGTGATCCTCCTGTCTCACCTCCCAAATACTGAAATTACAGGCATGTGTCACCACTCCCAGCTTAATTTTTAAATATTTTAAATAAATAAAAATAAGTGGCAACTTTACATGTTGACCTTGGAAACAGAATTATTTTTCTGGTAAGATGTAGGTTATTTGGTCAATATAAATTTCATGATAAAAAGTCTTCTAATATTTACATAAGTTTCCCTTCCAAAATAATAATAAAATCATCAATTAAATATTGTAGGATATACAACTTTTCATTTTTACTAAATGTTTGAGTTTAGAAAATAGGGTCCAACACCAATAATAAACCATACCTTTTGTATTGAATGGAAGCAAAATCATGGTAGCTTTGTCAGTATAATAAAATACTTTTAAAAAGCATAATATAACTGAACTGATAGGAGTTATTTAACATTTACTATTACTTTTAAAAGATCTCTGCAAAAAGCCATACCACTAATGAGAAATAGGATTTATGCATATATATCATATTATAAATAGACAGTATTTTAAGCGAGAATATTTTCAAAAGCCAGTATATTTTTCTATAATACCTATAAGTAATTGTTCTGAGAAAAAAATAATGCCATTCATGAGTAATCTTTATTCTAGTGAGTCTCCTGGTAAGAGATAGAGGCTCATTCATCACTGGGAAATTAAACAAGACTCAGAGGTTAAAGTATTTGTCTTCACAGGTGACAAGGCATCTCTGCACTTTCCCTCCAGGCCAAGCGAATGAATCAGGTTTCCTTCAAAAAGTGGCCAGTGACATTATCTGAGTACATTTTACAATAAAATACCAAAGAAACCAGAGCCTGTGAACATTGGGCTTCCTGGAGCTCCTGGGATTTTTTCTTTTTCACATAATATCACATTTCTTCTAATTAATTTAAAATTTCTAAGAAACCATGCCAAGGAACATGTTTACTATTTGTCCAGAGCAGTGATACTGTTTGGAAGCTACTCTTTTAGATGTCTTTACTATTTCCTACTCTTAATATTTTGAGTTACCAAATTTATTTATTCATTTTTTGTGGCACTGGGGGTGGAACCCAGAGGCTTTTTACCTCTGAGCTATACTCCCTGACCTATTTTTTTTAATATTTTATTTGGAAACAGGGTCTCACTATGTTTCTGAGAGCCTCGCTAAGTAGCTGAGGCTGGCTTCGAACCTGTGCTATCCTCCTGTCTCACCCTCCCAAGCGCAAGGATTACAAGTGTGTGCCACCCATGCTTGGCAAGTTACCAAATTTCAAGAGAGAACTTCAATTATTTTTAATCATGCTTCATGTAATCCAGTTCCTGAAAAAAAAATGTCAGTTTTCTTTCAGATTTATCTAAAACTAACTATTCAAACATATTACCTAAAGCTTTGGCACAGCTGTGTTACATTACAGAATGGGAGGCGTGAGCCAGGCCTAAGAGGTACATGCTTGTCATTCCAGTACTTGAAAGGCTGAGCCAGGAGGGTACCAGGTTGGAATCCAGCCTCAGCAACCTTAGTTATAACATGTTTCAAAATAAAAATTAGTAGAGCTGGCGTAGCTCAGAGGTAGAATGTTTGTTGGTTCAATTCTGGTACAGAAAAAAGAAAAAGAAATAAAGAAACCAAGAGACAAATAGAAAATATGAATTTGATACACTGCAAAGACAATTTATGTTTTGAGTTTATGTTTCCACCTAAATTTCTTTAAAGACAGTACAAAATCTGATTTGTGGTTGTGATTCTAATATATGGATAATTCAGAAAGACAATAAAATATTTTAAATCCACAAAACACATTCAGATATACTATCTCCATTCAGTGTTACTGAAACTAGTTTTACAACTTTCTATTTGTTTTTTTGTACCTAATCATTTACCATTCACTTTCAACAAGAGAACATAGCATAAGAATAAAAAAAATGACAAGGAGGAGGAGGAAGAAAGCCAGGAGAGGAATCTGACATTCCAGAACACTGCAAGGCAATATTGAGAAAAGAAATTAGAATCAATAGTTGAGAAATCCATGTAAATAAATATGCTAATAGGGTGTGTAAGGATAAAAAAAATCAAATTTTGAGCAAAAAAGTAAAAAGGAGCAGGAAGATACATAAGTTCTTTAAGACATTTAGAGCACTTAACAGATTATACAGGCAAAAGATATTTGTCTGGATAATCTTTTGCCTGCACTAAGTTTCTGGATCAATTATTTCAATTAAATTTGTAGCTGTGTCATATTATGATTCGAGTTCATGTTTCAGTATAATTGTAGGAAATGTCCACTTTTAGCCTAAACATCCTAAATAAGTAAATGACATTTTTTTTCCCATTTTCGGTTATGAATTAAAGCCGAATATTATCTTTCTTTCGGTAGTGAGGATGGAACCTGGAGAGCATTGTACCTTCAAAGCTACATCCCCAGCCCTATTTTTTGTTTGTTTGTTTATTTATTTTGATGGTACTGGGGTTCCTGGAAGCCTTCTACCTCTGGGCTATGCTCCCAGAGCTATTTTATATTTTTTATTTGGAAACGGTCTCTTAAGCCAGTGCAGCTGGCTTTGAACCTGCGCGATCCTCCTGTCTCCGCCTCCCAAGCAAGGGGATTACAAGGGTGTGCCACCACGCCCGGCTCCACAGCCCTATTTTGTTATCTTTTTAATTTTGAAACAGGGTTTCATTGAGTTGCGAAGGGCCTCACTAAATAGCTGAGACTGTCCACAAACCGTGCACCTCCTGTCTCAGCCTCCTGAATGCTGCGATTACAAGCGTGTACCACCACACCTGGCTTCAAATATTGTTTTTTTTTTTTTTTTTTTTTAAGGAAAAGCAGTCACTTTATATTATGCTGGACAAATTTCTGTTTTTATAGTAGATTGATTCCCATCACCCTCACTCTAGCCCATACCCAAATCTTCTGGCTTGAAAGTGGTTTATACTTTATTGTAACATTTGCATATTACATACTGAATATTCTCTTGTAGCCTTCAATTCACTTGATATTGCATACACTATCCCATACAATATAAACACTGTGTCAGTAGATGTTATTCCTGTATTATTTATGGACTAATGACAGGAAAAAATACTGCACAAGTTCAGTAAAGATTCCATTATTTTTTTTTAAGTGCCTGGCAAACTTACAGTTGATTGAAGCTAAAAATTCAAAATTCATAGATATAGATGGATGACTGTTCTTCAAACATCAAATAAAATTTTAAATATGATATTTTACTTTTTTGGGGTACTGGGAATGGAACCCAGGAACATTCTACCTCTGAGCTACACTTCTAGCTGATGGGGTGTGTCCATACAGCACCTAACGAGATGCAGCCTCCCTTGGCCTCCCTCGGCCTGAGCAGCCTGCAGCCTAAGGCAAAGCTTTAGGTAAAGTTTAATAACTTCCGCAGTAAAATGATTCAGCAGAAAAGGGGCTAAGATGGCGCCTGGAGGAAGCTATGAAGGCATGGTTTCCCATTCGTTATGGGTGGGGAGACTGAGCAGTTTTTCCCTTTTTCCCTTTAAAGGAGCTTCTGCACACATGGATAGCTCATGTACTGGCCTGGGATTGGCTGTGAACTACGTGCTAGTGATCTTTATCCCGATAGGCTAGGCTATTTCCCATGGGAATTCCTCTCGTGTTTTGTGCTATATATATGATTGCTTGAAGAGGAATAAATGAGATCTTGCTTTTGACTCCTGGCTCGTGTGTGTGTGTGTGTGTGTGTGTGTGTGTGTGTGTGTGTGTGTGTGTTCGAGTTGTCAGCACTCAACCTTCCTGCTCAGACAGGCAGGACCCCTTCACCTAGCCTTATTTTTTATTCCTTATTTTGAAACAGTGTCTCACTGAGTTACAAAGAACCTCACTAAGTAGCTGAGGCTGTCCACGAACCTGTGATTCTCCTGTCTCAGCCTCCCAAATGCTAGAATTAAGTGGGCACCACCATGCCCAGCTTTTACTTTTTAAGTATTGTAACTCTCTACAAAGATAAAATTCAAATAAACTCCCATTAATGTATTATATTGCATATTGTACTATCCTATACCATACAATGCATTCCCATAATTCAACAAATGAGTATTCAAAATAATTTAGTATATGACCAACAACGTGTTAGGGGTTTGGTGTTATCCCATAATACCACTTCTGGGTATCTACCCAAAAGAAAAGAAACCTAACTACCAAAATAATGCATGTGTATCTATGTTCATAGCTGCACAATTCACCATTACCAAACTATGATACCAGATTTTAAAGTTGTTATCAATGTCTAATACCATCAATAAATCCTAAACAAACTATCCCTTGGTGGAATTTTTTTCTAATGTAGAAAGTAGATATTAGTCATCAATGGCATAAATATATACTAAATTATTTTTTAAATAAGAGCTTCTAATAAAGAATGATTGGTAAGCCACATGTGGTGGCACACGCTTGTAAATCACAGCTTTCGGGAAGCTAAGACTGGAGGATTGTGACTCACAGACAGCCTCAGCTACTTACTGAGGCCCTCTGCAACTCAGTGAGACCCGGTTTCAAAATAAATAATAAAAAATAGGGCAGGGGCTCAGAGGTCAAATACCCTGGGTTCCATCCCCAGACCCGAAAAAAAAAAAAAAAATTAAAAAGAAAAAAACAAAGAATGGTGTCAATAGCAGCATACAACAGAGAAAATCATGGAAGACATAAAAATTATTGGAAAAACATGCAATTAGTTAACTAAGACCTCACAAATGAGAAAGTTACTTCAGGAAAGAAAAGAAGGAATGATGTTCTACTGAGAGGGAATAGCAAGCATAAAGTCCTCTGTAGAAGAGGGATAAACATGCAGGTAAGGGTGTCAGGAATTGAAGCCACTATGCCTCTAGCCAAAACTCGAGCAAATGAAGAGCCTGTAGCATTTAAAGTGAGATCAAGTGTGGAGGTTGAGATTATAAACATAAAACATAAATATTTCCATTAAGTACAGAGAACAGATGAGAGACGGGAAACTTGTCTAAATTTACCATCAGGAAACTGTGGTACTCTTGGAGAGCCATTGATGGTTCTGGTGAAAGTACATCCACACACCTTATTTTTCAAGATGGATAGAAATTCTAGAGTATAATGTTTTGTTGTTGTTGTTGTTGTTGTTGTTGTTGTTGTTGTTTAATTTTGCCCTAAACTTAGTGATTATTTACGCAGTATACTTAAGCAGATTTTCTACCTGAACAAATTATGCCCCACTAATCTGCATGGGTCTGCACTTTACAGAGCCTTTAGAATTTTCCATTTGTCTCAGTAGAAGATGAACCAACAGGTGAACTTTTCCTATGATTTCTCCAAAATATCTTGCTATTCCAATGGGAGTTCAGCCTCATTCAAAAAAAAAAAAATCCATCCTCACTCATTTTAAAATAAAGGAACAAAAATAGTTTTAAAAATAAATTAGCTTTTTATCTTCTCTCTTGGCTATTCTCCAATTTTCTCTCAGGTCTTGTATTCATATTCTTTATAGTTGTGTTTGAGTTTTCAATATTTCCTTTGCCTTGGTAATTGTTTGAATACAGCTTCTCTCTTCATTACTTAACACTTCTGCAAAGACTGTTTTCCAATTCCATAAATGTTTCGCTCTATTTTCTGCTGCCTCTCTGTAGCACTTTTCTTCACAGGCCATATTTTGGAATTGCATTACCACCTGATACTTGTCCTTACGTTCACCGCTATAATTTATGGTGTTGTCACTAATTCTGTACTGGCTTTTTAACTGATCTCTCTTCCAATATTTTCAAGACTTCTTTTATCATTTCTCCTAAAACTGACTGCCAGACAGAACTGTACAAAAGCCATTGGGATACATTCACCATTCTTAGTTTACAACTAAGCAATTGTTTCAAGGCTTTACTTTCCAAAGATGATTATGCCAACATCCTTTCCCTCAGGATCTTCTTACAACATGTAATTGTCATTTACACATTGAGAGACAAAGTCCTATTTGCCTTCCATGAAGATAGATTGGATTTAGCAACTCACTTATAATAAATAGTACATGGTGAGATAACACAGCATGTTTTCTGGGTTATAACAGGCAAAACCTACCATCAGAACCTAGTAGTCACCTGTGAGAATTCTAATACTAGCCCTAGCAGTGGTCTCGGGTAACAGTAGTATCTGTGGATTGCCTAACCTGTGAATGTTGGGATCTTCAGAGGGTCCTGAGTGTTGATGCTGGGTGGAATGGAGTTGAATTGTTCTGCCAAACCCTGGACAATTCAGATTTCTCCTTGTTTTAACCACTAAGGTTTTTATTATTATCATTTTATCTATCTATATCTATCTATATATAAACCAAAAATCATCATTTTCTTAATCGTTAGCCTAATCTGTTATTTTATAGTACATACTTAGCTCAAATTTTATTAAAACACATTTCTCCTATCTACCATGTTTTTAAGATACATTTGTGAGTTCTACTCATTTTTTTCTGAACACATACTAACCACCCTTTTTATGGAAGAAACACTATTACTTATTGTTTGTGGTTTTTTTTTGGTATTGGGGTTGAATTCAGGGTCATTCTACCTCTGAAATACATCCTCATCCCTATTTTATTTTCATATTAAAACCAGGTCTTGGTAGGTTGATGAGAGTCTGATTACTTACTGAGTCTATTCTCAAACATGTGATCCTCTAGTCTCAGCCTTTCAAGGACTGGGATTATGCTAATGTACCACTGTGCCTGACTTAATGTAAAATTTATGATACAGGTTCTAAATGATTTACCATAGCCATCAGCTTGCACTTAAATTACATTTACCTTTTTACCTTAAATTAAAGTACAACTCACATTGGATTGGTATAGACATTAGTTAATAGTCTATAGTTATAGTTCATTCATGTAAGATACACTATATTAAGATGTCATCATGAAAAATGTTGTAATGTATTTGTTACCTTTCCAGGGAAAGTCAGCCTGAGCAGCTATTATTAATTTCAGAAGCTTAAATAAGAGCTGTCTGTAACCACTGAAGCATTGTTCATTCAGCTACATTTGTGTTTCTTATCCTTTGGGGAAATATAGTTGGGTGAGGATTCCATTCATGAATTGTAATCTCCTTGTATCAGATACCTAGGAAGTAGCCACACACCAACAACATTTTATTGTTGCTGTCAAATGGTATTAAAAGTGTGTCATTTCCTTCATGTGTAGAAATGTTGACCAAGATTTGAGTTATGGATAGGGATGCTTTGTGAACCGAATCTCTCCACAGTTCATCTCTGCTGTCAGTATTCTCTTTATCACTGCTGGAACTCCATCCCTCCTCCAGCTTATCTCTTTTCCCCCTTACATTTTTCTCCCATTACATTCATTCATGACCATTTTACTTTCTTGCTTCTCTTCCCTGTGGGTTCAGACCCTCTGGGTATACCTGTAGCAAATCATTATGCTTCCTTTAACCATGACAGAAAATTCAAGGGGTGCTGGGAAAAGCCCTATAGCTTGAACATTGCCAGCTGTTCTGTGCATTTAAAATTAATTGACTCTACTGTTTAGCCATGCTTTTGTCATTTTTTCAGTAAAAAAAATGATTCTGGGTGTATAACTATATTTGTGTTTTAATATAGCATTTACTTAGGAGGTTGATGGGAAAAATGTAGGATCAGTACATTTATCACCACATATAAATTTCACATTTTTCAGAGTGGCAGATTGTAGAACAAAAGGAAATAGATTGTTGAGTAAAGTCTAATACAAAGTGAGATTAAATTATATGTAATAGGACATTCATATTGAAATCATCCCTATACTTATTTTAAATATAAACAATGAAAGAAAATACAGTTATGTATGACATATAGTTATTTTTCTAATAAGAAAGTGCATAATTCCAAATATGTAGCACATAATATTGTTAAATAAAACAATAGTGAGCATCTATTAAATTTGGAGCATGTGTAAGAACCTTAAAAATTCTATAAAGTGAATTTCTTGACAAATAAAACTAAAGAGTGATTCTCTCAAAATAAATATTCTGGTCCCATATTGTACACATCTCTTTTATTTTAATTTTATATTTTATTCACGGGGTTAGCCAAAAATTTGGTATCCAGAGTGATCATGTCCAATCAATCAAGTAAAAATAGACTTTTCAGCATGTATTTATGCACAAATGCCCTTTGTAAAAGACAAAAAAGGACTATAGAGGTTGTAGACACATTATTTTTGTACGGATTTGAAATATCCCCTAAAGTTCTTCAGGAATTCTGAAAATACTCCTGGGAATATCTTGGTATTTAGGGTGTGAAATATTAATGATTACAAATAAGCCAAAATGGGAAAATGAGATATTCTTGACATTAAAATGATCTGCCTTACAAAAAGTAGAAGGCTCACTTTAAGATTATGGTGCTTCATATAAAGATATTGAACTTTTCATGGACCCAGGGAGGATTTGTTCATTTAAATTTAGAGCTCAGCTATATCTGCTAATTTTTTTTTTACAGGAATGTCTATAGTGACTTTATTCATAATAGTAAAAACAATAAAAGCAAAAAAAAAACTTCAAATAAACAAAAGCAGAAACAATGTATGTATCCATCTATAGAAAGTTAAAAAAAAGTGACATATTTGTACAAGTCTATTAACTAGGCCAGGCGTGGTGGCACAGGCTTATAATTCCAACATTCAGGAGGCTGAAACTGGAGGATCTTGGCTAGCGGCCAGCCTCTGCAACTTAGTGAGATCCTGTTTCAAAATAAAGAATAAAAAATAGGACAGGATATGTATCTTGGAAATCAAATGCCACTGGGTTCCATCCCCAGACCTGCAAAAAAAAGACTATTAACTTATTAACTAATAAACAACTGATAACATATAATGGCATGAGTAAATCTCAAAAGCATTATTTTGAGTGAAATAAGTTTTATGATGTTTTAGGATAGGTAAATTTAATCTGAAGTAAAAATAATTAAAGGAGTAGTCATACCTGGGGCTGGTAGGGAGACTAATCTGTTAATTTTTCAGGACAGGTTAAGTTTATATGGACTTTTTCTTATTAATCACTGTTTATTTGTATCTTTAAATAGAAACAATGATGTAAACAATTTTCTTAACACTTTCAGTGTCACCGTATTTATAAATAGAAAATCTGAAGTTCAAAATTATCAAGTACTTTTCTGTAGCTTCCCATGAATAGGGCGGTTTCCCCAATGTGCTCATGTGAAGGATTATGAAGGGGTACTCAGGTGGAGTAGACACTGGAGTCCTGTTAGATGAAGGATTCCATAGAAGAGAAAGGGAATCACTGTGTGTTTAGTAGATATTGGGTATCGCTAGTCAATTTTGTGTGATTTTTACCTTTAGTATGGACTCTGGTACTAAACACTGTATGTCCTTGAACAAGTTATATGAACACTTTGAGTCTACTTGTCCTATTTAGTAATATTTATAACCTGTATTGAAGGTATTTTAGAATTAAAAACTATGAGACTGGAGTAACTGTGGATAACGCTACACATATTTTAAAATATAATTGGGGCCAGAAATTTTATTCACACAATTTAGAAACCTGAATAAATTTTAGTCAATCTCATAAAGGCTTTGAGATAATAAAAAGTATTTTTATTTGTTTTCAAACAATAGCATCTGTAGTAAATAAAAAATTACTCATTCTTCTAAAAATACCAAAATATTTATGGACAAAATTATCCATATATAATATTATAGATAATATATTTCTATCAAATAAATAAGAGTTACTTTAATTTCAATTATATTCATTTGAAAAAAGAATATCTTGACAATTATGTGGCGTGGGGATCCTCTTCTCTGATCCTGTCTAAAGGGAGTTCTATAAGTTTCCTGGACCTGTGTATCGACCTCTTGCTCTATGTCTGGAAAATTTTCTGCTATTACTTCCTTGAAGAGATTGTTGATCCCTTTGGTTTCACTTTCTTTTCTTTCCTCTATTCCATTTATTCTTAGGTTAGCTCTCTTAAAATGGGCCCATATTTCTTCAATATCAGATTCCTGCTGTCGGATATTTTTTTCTAGATTAGAAACTATGCATTTATTTTTGGAATGATCATCTTCTAAGAGCGAGATTCTGTTCTCCATGTGTTCTAATCGGTTGTTTGTGCTTTGAATTGAGGCCTTTACTTCATTAATTGCATCCTTTATCTCTTTTTGGCTCTCTCTGAGTTCTTTTCGAAGCACCTCTATTATTTCTACAGTTATTTTCCTGATTTGATCTTCTAGAAATCTCTGATTTTCAGTTTTATTGGGTTCTGATGTTGTGGAGTTGTGGGCATTTATTGCTCCAGTATTATTCCTCTTTCCCATGATTTCGGAAGTTTGTGCCTTCTCTGGGTTCTTCCCTTGGGTCACTATGACTTCACTTAAGGTGTTCTAGATCTCGAGTCAGTAGTATCTCAGACCCCACTACTCCTTTACTGGGTTGTAGCACAGAGTCTCCGACCCAGAGAGTCGATAGAGGCTGCTTTAGACTGTGGGGGGTGCCAGGTTGCACGTTCTCCTATGGTGTGATATCTCTGCGACCGCCCCTCCCCCACTGGGTCAAGTCCCAGGGAGTACAGTACTGGGATTTCTCCTCTGTGGCCCACAATTTGACTCACTGTTCTTGAGTACGCAGATGTAGCTGTACTGGCCTCGCTGAATTCGGTGCTGTTGCCGCCAGTGGCAATATGGCGCCGCTGCTACGCCCTCGGCTGTGGGGCTGGTGTTTTTCTTCTTGGTTTTGATTTCCACTCTGAATCCCTGCAGCGTGTGCTGAGCTTGGCCACTGGGAGCTTTAGATGCTCTCTGCGCGGAGAAATCCCGCCTGGCTGTTCCGCAGTGGCTCACCTCAGCTTGCTTTAGCCGTCCCGTGAATTCGCTGGTGCCGCTGGCAGTATGGCGCTGCTGCCGCGTCTGCTGCATCCTCGGGCATGAGGCCGGTTTTCTCCTCTGTGGCTCTGTTCTCAGTCCACTTTCTCTCTGGAGCCTGGTGATTTTTTGTTTCACTGGTGATGGTATTTTCTGGCTATGAAAGGCGCTGATTTTGTGGTAATGGAGATTGGTTGTTAGCGGGGCTCTTAAGCCCCGCTTTTCTCGGTCACCATCTTTCCGGAAGTCCTATTTTTGACCAATGTGGAAGCCAAGCAGAGAATCTTAAAGGCAACAAAAGCAAAGGGCCAAGTGACATTCAGAGGCAAACCAATTAGAATCACTCCAGATTTCCCAAACCAAGTTATGAGAGCCAGAAGGGCTTGGAATAACATATTCCAAACGCTGAAAGAAAACAACTTCCAGCCAAAAATTTCCTACCCAGCAAAACTTTCTATCAAATTAGATGGAGAAATAAGAAGCTTCCATGACAAACAGAAACTGAAGGAATTTATGTCTTCAAAACCAGCACTAGAGAAAATACTCAAAGAGATTAACTACAAAGAAGAAATAGGTAACACACACCAGAACCAGAGAAACAAGATTTTCCATCCAACAGACAACTAAGATTGGTTATCTGTGGAGATTCATTATTTATGTTAGTCTTTTACCTATCTCTAAAGGGTATTGTTTGCCTTTATTGTTGTTAATTTCTAGGATTTCTAGTTGGAATATTAATATACCTTCAGATATAGCATTTGGAAATATTTTATCCCATTCTATTAGTAACTGTTAACTCTGTTTACATTGTCTTTGGATATACAATTTTTTTTATTTTTTAGGGAGTTTGTATACTCCTCTGTTGCCTGTGCCATTGAAATCATAACCAAGAAATCACTGCCAATTTCAATGTTGTGAGGTTTAATGACCCAGATTTTCTCCTAAAAGTTATAGTCTTAAGATTTATATTTTGGTCTATTATCTATTTTGAGTTAATATTTGTATATGGGATTAGGTAAGGGTCCAATTTTATTCTTTTCCATGTAATTATTATTTTTCAACAATATTTAGTTAAAAGATTAATATTTCCACCACCAAATGTTCGTGGAAACCTTGTCAAAAATAACTTGACAATATAGGGAAGAATTTAGCTCTAGGCTTTTATTTAACTCCAATGGTTTATATATCTGCCTTTAGAATAGTACTATACTGTTTCAATTATTGTAGCTTTATATGGTTTGAAATCAGAAAATATATATCTTCTAGCTTTGTTCTTTTTCAAGATCGTTTTGGGGACCTAGAGTCCATATTCCATATTAGGATAGATTTTTTTCTGAAAAATAAATATATAAATATATGATAGTTTCACCTAAAAAATAGAAAAAAAATATTCTCTGGTAAGAAAGAAAGCAAAAAGAAATATTAAAGTGTTATCTTTAAGGCATCAAAAGCTTGGTATCAGACAAATGAAACTGTTATGTGAAATTATCATTTTTAATTTTAGATAAATTGCCATAATACTAGATGTCAACTACTAAGCCAAGCATGGGAGGGAGGGATAGGGAGAGAATGGGGTGGGGATTGGGTGGGGGCTGACTGGGAAAAGTGTGCATGTATGTCTACAAAAGTATGTATCCTACTATGATGTATGAATACAGTGCACCAATAAAAATAAATAAATAAATAAATAAAATAAAAAAATAAAAAAATATCACCTTGGAGTGTGGTGCCACATGCCTGTAATCTCAGAAATTGAGGCACTGAGACAGGAGGATTATGAATTCAAATTCAGCCTCAGAGACTTAGACTCTCAGCAACTTAGAATTACCCTGCTTCAAAAAAAAAAAAATGCTTCGATGTATGGGATGTATTTTAGAAGTAGAATGCATCTGGGTTCATTTCCCAGAACCACAAAAAAAAGAAAGAAAAAAAAAGAAAGAAAGAAAGAAAGAAAGAAAGAAAGAGGAAAAAGAAAAATATCTTCATATCTTAAGTCATTGTTGGAAGAATATTTTGCAAAATAATAATTGGAGGAAAGTTAATACTCCCTAAGAAAGTATGTATTTAAGAAAAATATAGAACTTTATTTTAGCAAAAAGTGTTGAATCTATTATTTCTCCTTTCATTTCAATGATTTAGTCCAAATGATTTGAACAACTTATTTTTTTTAAGATGCCTTTGACACTGGAATTAGTTTCAACATTATCTTTATTCTGTATATCATGATTTTCTTCAAAAATGTGAAATGTAAGTCATTAAAGTAAAGCTGAAATTGCAAAGCCAACATTATAGAATTAATCAGTTAAAAAACAGATCTATTCTACACTATCCCATTATAAGATTTTTGTGATTTATGTGCTATTCAGGTGACCTGATGATAGAGCCTGCATTTAGCTTTATATGGAACATCAAATAAAGTATTTTAGAGGAAAAATATTAAAACTGAAGTTATTTCTCACTGATAAATGTATTTTCTTATGTGACTTATAGAGAATGTCACTAAAAGCTGTTTTAATTTGAATTAATTAACCCCAATATTAAACCATATCTGGTCAATTGGGCCCCAATATGTAATTCTTATTTAAAATATTCAGTATTCACTGTATATTATTTGAAGAAAGGAATGTTAATTATCCAAGTGGTTCATGTAAATTTTGAATTGGAATGGAGCATCATGATAAACATATAGATTCAGCTGATATGTCACTACCGTTATGCTTCCTCTTTTATTAAAATATTTTAATGGTGCATTGTAGACATACATATTAATGGAGTACAAGATGGTAGAGGCATACATGCACACATCACTCACTTAGTCCTTCCCCAATTTCCAGCCTATTCCCTCCTCCCTCCCTCCTTCTCATGTTTGGCTTAGTGATTGACATTTATATATTTGTGAATGTCCATCATGTACATTAGGGAATTTCGTCTCCCTCCTCCCATCTCCTTCAGTTAGGTCACCTTATTTGCTCATCTGTGATTTCTCCTTCTTTGTCTAGAGTTCCTCCTATAACACTTTTTCTCTCTAGCTTCCTCCTGTTACACACTTATACCACTGATCACCTCTCTCCTTACGAGAGTTAAGCTAATCATTTATTATAATGGTTTAGGTCATAATTTTCTGTTATTTATATTCAAAAATGGTAATATTGGTCTTAACAGGAGGAGAATACAATGGCAAAATTCCAGGCATAGTGATGCTAATGGTCTAAACACCTACTAATCCATACATGTAACTGAGGCTTGGGCCAGATCCCATTAGACTTTTCCCCAGAATAAAGGCTTCTTCCATCCTTCCATGATAAACAATATTATATATAATTTTATTTAGATACAGAAAGACCCACTGAAGAGCTTATATATTGGTGTTTGGGGTTGATAAAACTGAACCATGAGGGCTGTACTTCCAGCAGTGAAAAGATGCATTGTAATGGATTTAGCTGGGTGGTGGCCCAGGCAGTAAGATGTGACTGCAGAAAGTGGATCCCTGAGGCTGCTGCCTTGGGAATTATATGTTTCCTCTATCATCTCTCTCTTGCTTTCAGCCTTCATGATGGGAGCACAGCACACATGCTCTGTTTCTTCTTGTTCTGCCATGCCCTGACTGAACCCAAAACTATTTTGAAAACATTTCTTCTTTCTTCTAAGTTATGTAGTCAAACTTAGATTATACCTGTAAGAATGCTGATCAGAACATACAAACAAATAAATAATTATATGTGTGTATGAGATAATATATAATGACTTCCTCCACTCTTCTATACTAATGTAAAATTTAAAATATATATTTAAAATTTAAAACAGGATCTCAGGATCATGATATATGCTTAAATCTGTTTCTTGTGACATGTTTGCCCTATAAAAAGAGATCTTCTTTGTGCCTTTGTTTCTATTTTATTTCTGCAATTAGTATTTGTTACTTAAGTATTGAATTGATGTAAATGTTACAGTTTGAAAAAAAGTATACTGATAATTTTATTTCACAGTGTGAAATTCCCTGTTGTTTCTCAGCAAATACCTCAATAAGTCCCATAGGCTTCATTAAAATCAGAACTGCAATGCACTTGAAGTAACCTCAATCTTTTAGTTGACAAATATCCAAATGTCACATGGTTTTTAATCTCATCCTATATACTCATATTTTTACAACTCAGTTTTAATCCAAAACCTCTTTTGTCAAAAATGCTAACAATATTTTTCATTTTTCTGATAAAATATTCATAAATTAAACTATAACCAATAAACATCGCCATAGTAATCCCTCCTGCTCGTTTTTTTTTTTTTTTTCCTTTTGTAGTTAATGAAGATTGAACAATTGAACTTAGGGGCATTCTAACTTTGAATGCCCCTATTTTATTTTATTTTATTTTAATTACCACATGGTGGCCCCAAACTAGAAATCCTCTTTCATAGTTTCCCAAACACTGGAAAGACAGGCATGGGGCACTGTGCACAGCTGTGCTCCTGACAACTTTATTTTTTTCAGGTCTGGGGATAAAACCTAGGGACATTCGACCTCCGAGCTACAGCCCCTGCCCTATTTTTTATTCTTTATTTTAAAACCGGGTCTCACTGAGTTGCAGAGGGCCTCACTAAGTAGCTAAGGCTATCCTTGAACCATGATCCTCTGGTCTCGCCTTCCAAATGCTGGGATTACAAGGTTGCCCCACCATGCCTGGCTTTTCCTGACAACTTCTAATATCCTATCCCAGAGCCTCCTTGGGCACACTAGTTTTAGTCCCATTGTTCTCACTGATGTCTCTAACATATCAACAAGCTCTGCATCAGGGACTTTGCATTACTCTTCCTTCCACATAGAAAGCTCTTTTCCAGATACTCAAGTAATATATTTTTTTTTCATTTTTGATGGCTCTTTATTCAAATATTCACTTACCAAAGGAATTCTTTGAGCATCTTAAATAAATGTGTATGCAACTTCTCTCCCTCTTTCTTTTAGCACTTCCCATCATTTGTGCAGTTTTTCTCTTTCACTGATGCAGTGTATTCATACACATTGATTCATTTAAGGGTGACTGATTGAGGCATACATGCCCATAGCATTTGTTCGGACCTCCCCAGTTTCCACCCCCACTACCTCTCCCTCCCTACCTTCTCATGCTCAGCACAATGGGTTTGGTTATGCACCGCATGCCCATTGAGGTGTTTTTCTCTTCAATTATTTCTTTCCCCTCCCATCTCCCTTAGTTTGGTCCCCTCCTTCACTCCACTAATGTTTCTCCTTTTTCTGGAGTGCCTCCTGTGTCCCATTTTCTCCCTATTTCTATATATAAGGAAGAACATATGACTTCATATTTTGCCGCTGACTAATTGCACTTAGCATAAGATTTTCCAGTTCCATCCATTTTCCTGAAAAAATACCCATAATTTTGTTCTTTATGGCTGAGTAAAATTCTATTGTGTACAAATCCACAGTTTTGTAATCATTTAATATGTTCATGGACATCTGGGCTGGTTTTAAAGTTTACCAATTATGAATTGTACAACTAAAAACATAAATATGCATGCATAGCTATGGTAAGCTGATTTCAATTTTTTGGGTAGATACCGAGATTTGGTATAGCTGAGTCATAGGGTAGGTTCATTTCTGTTTTTTGAGGATCCTCTACACTGTTTTCCAATGTGGCTGCACTAATTTGTAATCCCACCAACAGTGTATCAGAGTTCCTACTTCCCCACATACTTACCAACATTTGTTAATGTTTATGTTTTTAATGACTGCCATTCTAATTGTGGTGAAATCATAGAATAGTTTTGGTGATGTTGAACAATTTTTATATATCAATTGACCATTTATATTTTTGGAGAAGTATCTCTTTAGTTCACTTGCCTACTTTTTTATTTCATTTATTTATTTTTTTGGTAGTGAGTGACTTGACTTCTTTGTATATTCTAGGTATGGGTCCTCTATCAGAGCAGAAAATGTCAAAGTTATTTTCTTATTCTGTAGGCTCTCTCTTGAGGTTCTTGATAATTTCCTTTGCTTCACAGAAGCTCTTCACTTTAATATAGTCCCACATACTGATCTTTAATTTCTTGTACTTTTGGGGCCTTGTTGAAGTTTTACCTGTGCCACATTGTTGGAGTGTTGCTCCTATGCCTTCCTCAAGCAGCTGCAAGGTCTCTCATCTCATTTTCAAGTCTTTGATCCATCTTAAATTGATTCTTGTACACGGTGAGAAAGTAGGGTTTATTTACATTTTTCTACATTTATGTAGCCAGTTTTGTAAACACCATTTATTGAAGAGGCTGTCTATTTTCCAGTGTTATGTTTTTGGCCTCTTTGTCAAAAATAAATTGATTGTGTGTTCATTTTTTTCTGAATCTTCTATTCTGCTCCATTTGTTTATGTGTCTGCTTTTTTGCCAATATCATCCTGTTTTTATTACTATGTTTCTGTAGTATAGTTTGAAATCAGGTGTAATGCCTCCTGCATGGTTCCTATTGCTGAGAATTGCTTTGGCTATTCTGGGTCTTTTGTTTCTTCATATGAAATTCATGACTGATTTTTCTAAGTCTATGAAAAATGTCATTGGTATTTTGATAGGACCTGCATTGAATCTGTAGAACACTTTTGGAAGAATGGCCATTTTGATTATATTTATTTTGCCTATCCAAGAGCATGGGAAATCTTTCTACCTTTGAAAATCTTCAATTTTTTTCTTTAATGTTTTATAATTTTCATTGTAGAGGTGTTTTATCTCATTGGTTAGATTTATTTCTACATATTTTATTGTTTTTGAGGTTAATATGGTAGAAATGTTTCTTGAATTTCTTATTCAGTGGCTTTATGGTTGACAAACAGAAAACCTGATTTTTTTAGATTTATTTTGTCTCAGACACTTGGCTAAATTTGTTAATCAGTTCTAAAAATCTTTTGATTGAGTTTACTGGCTCTTCTAAGTATTCGTTTCCATCCAATGGACAAATAAAAAATACTATTTAAAAATTACAACTCAAAATGTTAGGAATTAAAAATAATCTCTCAAAAATTATGCTGAATATCAATGGCCTCAACTCCCAAAGTAAAAAGATATAAAGTGACAAAATGGATTAGATACAATAATCCATCTATATGCTGTCTGTAGGAAATGTACCTAACAGATAATGATACTTACAAACTGTAGGCAATGCACTAGAAAAAAGTAATCTATGCTAATGAACACTAAGATAAGCAGGGGTAGCAATTTATATCAGAGAAAATATACTTCAAGTCTAAACTTATCAGAAAAGAGCAGGTAATTTTTAGCTGGTAAAATAACAATCTAACAATAAAACTTAATGTTATTCAACATTCATGCCTCTGATATAGGTACAATCACTTTTGTAAAACAAAATCTTCATGACATTTAAGTCTCAGATAGATCCCAACACAATACTAGGAGGCTTCAACACATCACTCACACCACTAGATTGATCTTCTAGATAAAAGATCAGCAAAGATTCCTCAAATCTGAAGAACATCACAAGCCAGATGGACCACTAATCCCATACAGAATATGCATCCATCTACAGCTGAGTGTACATTTTTTTCAGCTGCTCACAGACCTTATCCAAAATAGACCATATCCTGGATGTCAAAGGAAACACTATAAAATTAAAAAAAAAATATGTGACAATTCTCTGCTCATTTTCAGACCATGATAAAATTATATTAGAAATCAACTATAAAAAGATACAGGGAAATTTTATAAAAACATAGACAATGAATACTACACTCCTGAGTGAGAAATAAATCATAAAGAAATGTTCCTAGAAACAAATAAAAATAGAGACGCAACATATCAAAATCTCTGAGATAATTGAAGGCAGTAGTAAGAGGAAAATTCATAGCACTGAGTACTCACATAAGATGAACAGAAAACGAACAGATAAACAACCTAATGACATACTTCAAAGCCCTTGAAAAGCAGAAATAGTCTAATCTCAAATCCAGTAGAAGACAAAAAATCACTAAAATCAGAGCATAAATTAACGAAGTATAAAACAAAAAAACCAAAAATCAACAAAACCAAAATCTGGTTTCCAGAAATACATAAATAGGGCAGGTAGGCAGGCGCTGGCGGGGCACCCTTCGGCGACCCCCTCTCCACCCAGAAGAACTCTTTAAAAAAGGAAAAGAAAAAGAAAAAAGGAATATATTGGAGAGGGGTCAAAGATGCTGTGGCGGATGCCAGGATACTGGAGATGCAGACAAAACTTATCCAAATGAACTGGAATTATTGGAAAAATTCCCCGCTAAGGAGGACTGCTTCTTCTCTACATTGTTAAGAATCTTGGACATCACCTGTAAGGAGAGAGACTTTAGCGGAGACCAAGGAGAAAGGCGGTGCTGAAAGCAGTCTCCGCGTTGGCAGTGGAGACTTGTATCCAAGAGAAGCAGAAATTGGAGCCTACCAACCATATTTTTTTTTTGGAGAAATTACACCAAAGGTCGAATGTTACCGTCACGCATGCTTAGGAACATTGGACAACATTCAGAGTGGAAAAAGAGCTTGGGAAAGATTTGAAATGGTGGAGACAGTGGCAGTGGCAGTGGCCAGTAATCAGGGGAGGCAGAGATCTGATGCATTACACCTGGAACCTTTGAAGTAATGACCCCAGAGGCAGAATGCTACCACCACACACCCTTGAGAACGTGGGACAAATGGTTGGGCGAAGAGGGTGCTCGGATTAGAGCCTGCCGAGGGGTGAGGCCGGTGCTGGGGCCAGTGAAGCTGAGATTGGATCATGCCGTGAGGCAAGGCCAGTGCTGGGGCCTTCGAGGCCGGGATTGGAGCCTGCTGAGGGGTTAGGCCGGTGCCAGGGCCAACAAGGCCGGGATTGGAGCCTGCCATGAGGCAAGGCCGGTACTGGGGCCTCCGAGGTTGGGATCGGAGCCTGCTGAGGGGTTAGGCCGGTGCTGGGGCCAATGGCTAACATCGGAGCCTACCATGAGGCAAGGCCACTACTGGGGCCAGTGAAGCCGGAATCAGAGCCTCCCATGAGGCAATGCTGGTGCTGGGGACTTAGAGGCCGGAATCGGAGCCTGCTGAGGGGTTAGGCTGGTGCCAGGGCCACTGGCCAGCATCGGAGTCTTCCGTGAGGCAAGGCCGCTATTGAGGCCTCTGAAGCTGGGATCGGAGCCTGCCGAGGGGTTAGGCCAATGCCAGAGCCAGCGGCCAGCATCGGAGCCTTCCGTGAAGCAAGGCTGCTACTGAGGCCTCTGAGGCCTGGATCGGAGCCTGCCAAGGGGTTAGGCTGATGCCAATGCCATCGGCTAGCATCGGAGCCTGCCGTGAGGAAGGTAGGTGCTGGGGCTTCCGAGGCCGGGATCGGAGTCAGCTGAGGGGTTAGGCCAGTGTCGGGGCCAGCGAGACCAGAATCGGGGCCTCCCACGAGGCAAGGCCGCTGCTTGAGCCAGCGAGGTCTGGATCAGTCCACCGGGTAGCCAGGCCACAACTGGGGCCATCAAGAGTGGGATAGGTATTTGCAATGCGGCATGCACAGAGAAATATCGCATAAAATTAAAACCAGATGCTTCCCCTAATCAGCAATAACTAGGAGGAAAGGGGCAACAGGAAGTGGTCGAGCTATAGAAAGGGCCCTATAGTGAAGCAATTAAGGTGACCAATCAAAGTGTATGGAATAAGGGAGGATAAAGCCTCTTTAAAAAGCAGGAGGTACATAAACATATGTATCAAAGTTAATCACCAAACAAGCATGGGATAGAGGGAGGGGGAGGGAATGGGATGGGGAGTGGATGAGGGCCAATTGGATGATGTGTGCTTGTATATCCTCTCAAGTCTTGTATTCCAATGTGATGTATGATTACAATGTACCAATAAAAATAAATTAAAAATAAAAATAAAAATACATAAATAAACAAGATAGGCAAACCATTAGCCAACCTAACTAAAAGAGAGAAAGAGAGAGAGAGAGAGAGAGAGAGAGAGAGAGAGAGAGAGAGAGAAATAAGCCCAAATTACTAAAACAAGAGATGAAACAGTGATATTATCACAGATAGAATGGGAATCTAGAAGATCATCAGAAACTACTTGATAAACAATTCTCCAAATAAATGAAAAACAGAAAACATTGACAAATTTTTAGACACATACACTCTTTCTAAATTGAATCAAGAAGAAATAGAAAAAATGTATTCTGGTCAACATAAATCAAAGGGATTAAAAAAATAAAGAACCTACAATCAAAGATAAATCTAGGCCTAATAGGTTTCCCAGCTGAATTTTGCAAAACCTTTCTATGAGGTCTAATCCCAATACTTCTCAATCTATTCAATGAAAGATAAAGGTAAGGGACTTTCCCAAACACATTCTATCAAGCCAGTATCATATTAATACCAATACTGAAAAAAAGACAACAAAAGAAAAGAAAACTACAGACCAATATTATTGAGAAGGTTCATCCCAGAGATGCAAGACTGGCTCAACATATGCAAAACAATTCATATAATTCACCACATAAAAAGAACTAAGGACAAAAATCATTACAATAGATGCTGAAAAGGCATTGGACAAACTCCCATACCTAGTCAGGCTAAAAACACTGCAAAGGATTTGAATAGAAGGAACTTACCTCAATATCATATAGGCAATATAGAGTAGACCCACAGCCAGTAGATGATTGAAAAGGGAAAAACTATGAGAATTAAAACACAAAACAAAACAGGAACACATTAGAAAAGGATGTCTGCGATTGCCACTCCTTTTCAATATCGTACTTTAGACTCTAACCAGCACAATAAGGCAAGAGAAGGAAATCAAAGAATTCAAATAGGAGCTGGGCGAGGTGGTGCATACTTATAATCTCAGTACTTGGGAGACTGAGACAGGATGATTGCATATTTACAGCCAGCCTCAGCTACTTAGTGAAGCCCTCCATAACTTAGTGAAACCTTGTTTCAAAATAAAGGATAAAAAATAGGGCTGGCAATACAGCTCAGAGGTAGAATGCCCCTGGCTTCAATCCCCAATATCAAAAAGAAAAAAAAAAAAAAGAAAGAAATTCAAATAGGTAAAAAAGAACTGGAACTATCTCTATGTGCATATTTTATTGATTGTTCTACTTAATATTTTATATATTTATTACTTTCATCCACTAAGATGTATAAGTATTATCCCATGGAATTAGAAATATTTTTAATATATGCTCAGTTTTCTTTTTGTAAACTTAAATGTTTTATTTTTTTTCTTTTAACAATTTTTTTATTGAATGTAAATAGTATACATTTAAACTATATTTGGTGCCCTCTCCTCCCACCCCGGTTTTCCCTTCCCCCCTCCCACCAAAGGTTGTCCAGGTTAACCATGTCTTATTCATAATTTTACACATGTTCAGGTGTAGGCCCTCATTAATCAAGATCGGCCTTCCTTCTCTCCTATCTTTTCATTCAAACTTAGCTAGTATTTCCCCTCCAATATCTGGAGTCCCACTGGTATCCTTTGTGTTTCCTAATTTGGTATGCTCAGTTTTTTAAGTCTGAACAGTTATTAGTACAGGGAAGGAACTCAAGAGCATTTGTTAATATCTATGTATTAGAATATGATTATTAAATGTACCAATTTAATGTCTTCATTTTAAAGAATTCAGCAAAACTAAGAATCGATTTTGGAAATATGATTATATAATTCAACACTCATAATTATATAGTTCAACACCAATGGTCCCCCACACTACTACTAATAATATTAATAGTAATAATATTAATAATAATAATTTCATTATTTTTATTTTTGGTTCATCTTCTTACTTGGAATTAGTCAATCACTTCTAAGTTACTAAGTAAATTTTAGGAAGGACTTCTTATATATTTTTCTTGCTTGTCCAGGTTTTGAATGATCTCTTTTTTCTTAGAAACCTATTTATCTTTAGTATAGGAGGAGTGCATTTATAGTAAATATAATGAAATGGACTTAATTATACTGAATTATTTTTCAATCATCATTTGGTGTCTATGAAAACAAACACTGGATTGAAACAATCAGAAATTCAGTTGTCTAAACCGAAGAATGTAGGATATCCAAGTATCATCTTTGCAATAACAATATGTTTTAGTTTTTATGTGTGTGTGTGTATATATATATATATATATATATATATATATTTTTTTTTTTTTCAATACTGGGAGTTGAACTCAAGGGCACTTTACCAAAGAGCTACATCTCAGCCTTCCTCATTTGTTTTTCCTACTTTTTTATGTTTTGAAAGTTTGAGACAGAGTTATGCTAAGTTTCCCAGGCCAGCCTAGATCTTAGGATCCTTCTGACCCAGCCTCCTGAGCAGCTGGATTACAGTGTGTCAACTGCCACATTTAGCATTTTTGATGAGCATCTAAGTATCCTAGAACAAGTGGCTACAGCTGACTGCAGGACCTAAGCAATCCAAGACTGATGTTTGAATTTCTATAATTAAATAGATTGACTTAAAATGCACATACAATAAAATCCAAAATTTGGAAAATTAAGTTTGCAAAAATGCCTTTTTAAAGTATGTGTTTATCGTATTTTATGCTAAGGTAGAGAATATAGTGATTGTAAGAAGCAGCATTGGGGAAGATATTCTGATATGTAAATTTGAGTTATAGAAAGAACTGGTATCATATTAGTGTACATGAATTCTAAACTTTTAGTTGAGATTAAAATGGAAAAAATGGACAAAATGAAAATATAGAGTTATTTATGCCTCTCTTTCTCTGTATCTGTTACCTACTAGTTCATCACTATGTAATCATGGATTGCTTCATTTTCTGTTATAATGTGTTCAGTTTATCTTGAAATTATTACTATGTTAGCAATTCAGTGTTCCACCTAAAATATTATGTTTCTTTTACAGTTTAATTTCATCAACAGTATTAAATTACAGTTCCCTTCCACCATGAGGACTATAATATATAGTGTTACATCTCTCTCTCTCTTTTCTCCCAAGATGCAATGAATATTATAATCATGATTTGAATTTTAATGTATTTTAACAATTGAATCTGAGTGTAACAATTTGTGAGGAAATCCTTACCATCAACCCTTCCTTCCTCCCTTCTATCGAAATCTCATTGTTGAATAACAATACTTAATAGTATTATTTTCTCCCTCATAGGACTCTGTGCCCCAGTCAATTCTTAACAACACATGGCTCTAAATTTAACTTGTCTAACAGCTATCCTCCTTCCCAGAGCATAATTCATTCAAGAATGGGTTTATGGTGGGTGTGGTGGTGCACATCTGTAATCTCAGTACTTGCTGGCATGCTGAGACAGAAGGATTGCAATTTCAAAGCCAGCCTCAGGAATTTAGTGAGATTTCCAGAAACCTAGAGAAGTCATTTAAAAAAAAAATAAATGAGAGTGTAGCTCAGAGGAAGAATCCCCTGAATTCCAACTCTAGTACAAAAAAAAAAAAATGTGTTTATGCGGCAAGGTGATGCATACCTGTAATCCTTGCACATAAGAGTCTGAGACAAGAGAATCACAAATTCCAAGCCAGCCTAGACTACTTAGTGAGTCTCTGTCTTAAAACTAAAAAGGTGCTAGAGACATACCTCAGGGTTAAAGCACTCCTGGATTCAGTCCCCAGTACTACCCTAAAATAAAAACACATGGGTTATGCCCAGCTCTGGTTGATTAGTTAGTGATGTTCGGAAAATTCCTTGCAGTTTTCTGAAAATATGAATGATTCAAAGATTGTAAGCTATAGAAGTAGGTCATAACTCTTCTTTCTATGAATATGGATGTATCTCAGAACAGTGTCGTTATTTACCTAGTGAAGAGCTGATATTTTTATTAATTTTATAGTTTATGCGCATCTTTCTTATGATCAGGTTATTTCATGCAAAAGTACCATAATTATTACTAGAAATTCTTGCATATTATTTAAATTTTACTAGAATATTTTTTCTAAAGAAGGTTAATAGGACAAATAGTTTTCTCAATCTTGTATCCAAATTTAAGATGTAGTCATTTGAAGAAGAAATTTTTTCAGTGCCTTCTTTAATGTTTAAAATATTTGACATTATTTGATGCCTAGGGCTATTAAGCATTTGGAGCCTGCCCAATAGCTCTAGTACCTGTTTCAAAGTGAGCAAGATGACCACAAATGTGTGACTAAAATAAAATAAATGTAGTATGCTCTTACTGTATCTTATAAATTTTGGATTCAATTACAGATGCATGAAATCCTCCTGGCAAACTTTGGCTTATTATGGACATATTGGCTTTTTTAATTTGAAAAAGTATTCTTACATGCCTAAGATAAAATTATATTTGATTACCTGCAGCTAGGAAAAACCTTTCCAATGCCTTTTCTTTTTTTTTTTTTTCTATAATCTTCTCTCTTTTCTCCTGTCCAAGTACTAATCAGTTCTCACCTTGCTTAACTTCTGAGATCAGAGAAAATGCTGAGTGTTCAGGTGGTTTGGCTGTATCTATCTGCCTCCTTTTCTGAATTGCTCTCACAGAAAAGTCTTCGAAAGCTTCATCTGCAATAAAATATAACCTTACTATCAGGGCTCAGAAATTACCTTGCAAAATTTGTTTACAATGGGAACTGTTGTAATGGAATACATGGCACACAAGATGGTTCATTATCCAATGGAATTCTTATTACTATCAAGCCTTGAAAAAAGATGGATTGTTTTACTAGTATTCCAGCTGCTTCTACAAGAAAAACTCAGTGTGTTGTACAGGCTTCGTGTGGAAAAGGCAAATAGGTAACAAATAACAATGTCTACCTATTGTTAAGCACTTGTAATCTCTGGGAGAAATTTTCTCTCATTGCAGCAAGTGTATAGCAAGTTTTGTGTTGTTCAGGCCCAGGATCTATTTCCAAGAGTTCCTGGAGAAGTTGTTCTTCTCTTGAAGCTCGTTCAGAAGTTGGCATTCAGAGCAGGGTCAATCAAGGAGGATGCTGGCTTTGTGCCTGAATTTTCTGTGATGTTTAGTTCAATTATATTCAAATATACAAAACATGCCAGTGAGACTAGAAGGTCAATCACTTTGAAATTATATTAGGAATAACCTGGATGTAATTTTTGCTGTGTCCAAGCTACCTCTTCTGCAAGTATCAGAATTAAGAAGAGCAATATAATAGGTCATTTGCCACCTTATAGAAGAGAATATATTAAGATTCAGTAAAAGAAATCTGTATTATATACTAGCCCCCATGGTAGCATAATATGAAATATGTTCAATATATTACTTGCATCATGGTCTTATCTTTCAAAGTGTGAATTCTCTGCCTAAAATGTATGTGCCCTTGTAAACATCACACTTTATGAATTGTTTATTTTGCAATATTCACAAGAAAAAATCTTAGTACTTTAACAAGAATACCATAATGTGGGTGGCTTTAAAACAACAACTGTGTTTCTCACAGTTGTGGGGGCTGCAAAATCCAATGGTGGCACAGGGATTCCATGTCTGCTGAGGGCCTATTTTCATAGGCAGTGTTTTCTCACTGCCTTCGCACAAGGTGAAGGATAGGGTGGTTTGCTGGAGCCTCTTTCGTAAGGGCACTGATCCTATTTGTGGTGGGTCCATCCGCATGAGCTAATGGCATGCCCAAACCCTATCTATAAACAGCATCACCTAACCTCATCACTTAACCATTCACATGTTAGGATTTCAACACGTCATTTGAAAAGGGACACAGACATTCAGATTGAGGAGTAAATGAAGTGAAAATAAGAACCAATTTGGTAGAGCATTTGAAATCATCAGATCACTAGTATTTTTAAAACCTTTCTTCAAAGTCAACATTGCCATTCATTTCCTTTTGTTTCTTTCTGTTGCTTTTTTATTGTTTTTTTTTTAACTACTGCTACCCATTCTTTAGACTTAATGTAATTTACCCTAATATTAGATCTAAAACTTAGAAAAAATTCTCAAATTAATTTTTACCTGAGGAGCTAAAGAAAGTTTCTACATATGCTTTGATTTTTTTATTAAAGATGTCAATATGTTCCTGTTTACTGTATATGCCAATTATTACATGGCATGCCATATTGTTCAGATAATATTTCGATTTAGTCTGTAGGCATAAATTATTTTCTCCAGTTTTAGTCAATATTCTCATTGCTATATTTGCCTACACAACCTAGAGAAAGGAAGATTTATTTGTTCATAGTTCTTTGGAGATTTCTGGGTCCCATCCACGTGAAGCTCCTGGCATGATGGCAGGAAGCAGAAAGAAATTCAAAAGAGCACGAGGGCTATGCTCCTCACATCAGAGAGCTAGAAACAAGACAGCAGCAAGGGCATCCAAAGACACAAACACAGTCCCCAAGGCCACACCCCAGAGACCCACCACCTTCTCTAGTCACACCTCAGTAGCCCAGGCTACCACCCAGGTGACCAGGCCACTGTAATGGATTTATCTATTAATGAGATTACAACCCTTGTGACACAATTATGTCAACCCCAAATATCAATAAATGAGCGCTTCAGGAAATATTTTATATCTAACTATAACACTTCCCATCATTAAATGAGAATGCACATTTTAATATGTAGGTTAAATGAACTAATATCACATATGATGAACAATATGATCTAAATTCAGGGATATGAAAATAATTATATATTATTTCTTTAGGTTGAGCAAACTTTATTTCATATGCTTTTCAGCCATTTTGAATGTGTTTCCTTCTTGACTGCCTGTATTAACTGTGTGAGTCTTTTACAGTTTCGTTTATGCTTATTTTGGTGTACTGTAGTCTCACCTCTTAATGTAAATATGTTGACAGTTACATACATGCAGACAGTACTTGGTGGCTCCCCCAGACTCCTTCCCCATAAAACGTCCTGAGAGTCAATTGAGAACCTTTGTTGATTTGTTTTAA
This sequence comes from Muscardinus avellanarius, assembly GCF_963383645.1. Lineage (NCBI taxonomy): Eukaryota > Metazoa > Chordata > Mammalia > Rodentia > Gliridae > Muscardinus > Muscardinus avellanarius. The sequence continues at coordinate 19,999,258 of NC_137786.1, read as the reverse complement.
ATTTTTATATTAAGTAATTTACCTTTTATATTTTAAACTTAGAAACTATCATATTTAAGTTGTTGCATATATTTTATTTATAATTCTTATTTTACATTGGCATATTTGTCTCTGTGTTTTATGATTTTAACTTTTGTGTCTTTCTTAGAAAATATGTTAAATGAAAAGAAGATAAATAAATGCATAGATGAATGCACAAATGGTTACATAAAGTATATCAAGGCAGCATATAGTTCTCATTATACAAAAATATTTTTCTATTATTGTTTTATTTTTATTACATAAAATGTACTAGAGAAGGTAATTAGATATCCTAGAAATGATACTTAAAATATTTTTGCAAATGAATTTTAAAATTTACATTTTTATTTTTATAAAAATAGAGAAATTTACAATTGTCATACTTTTATATTTTTCATATTATATGTTTAAAATATAGACCTAAGCTTTTTTGTGTTATGTAAACTAAAGTTTATTATATACATTTAATAATAAATACCTTGTTGGGACTATAGATTAACATTTACTTCAGCATATGTAATCTTGTCACTTGATGTGCATGTCAATGTGTGATTACAGTGATTTTAGGACAGACGAGTATCAACCAGTTGAGTTCCAACTAAACTTCTCTAAAATATGAGTCACATTTCTGCGTGTTGTCTTGGAATTTATAGGCCTTATCTAGTTTCCCTTGTCCAACTTTATATCATTTACTATCAAAAATATAACCATGACATTGATAAAATGTTGCTGTTTCTCTTGTTCAAAAAGTACTATGCCTTAGTAGAATTTCTATAAAACACCATTCTGACTCTGAAGAAATGACATTTGGTGTTTGATCACTCACATTAATATTGTTTTATTTTTATTTCAAACAGTAAAAAAGCAGTAATATTGACTTACTGATGACATTTTTATTAGTAAACTGTGAGCTTGAGGGGATGCTTCTAGTTTACTGGACATAGTGGAAAACTGAGCAGTTAGAATTTGCTTGAAGCATTCTGAGAATTGGATAAGAGATTTTCTTCTAACCCTACCCTGTGGTTCCTAAGACTCATATAAAATATCCATGTAAAATATATTGTAAGATTTTATTACAGTACAACTCTTAATAAATGGACTTTGAATTAAAGATTAATTATGAGAAGTAAAAGAAAACATACCTATGACTTTCTTCTCAATTATGAAGATGAAGTATTTCTATTTTTATAATGTTAGGATCATCCCCAAATTAAAATAACCATTTCTAACACAATATTCTAAAAATACTATTTCACTGAATCATCATAATAGTCAACAATTTAAAAATATATTATTTTCTTAGCAACCACTGTTTAGCACTATTGCTTAAAAATCCATGAAAAGGAATGATATTTTAGAAGTAATGATATTTTAGTAAGATAAAATAAAGCATAAAAGCAACAAATAGATAATAAGTACAATAATAATTGCTCCTGTTGCTGGGTGTGGTGGCTCATGCTTGTAATCCCTGCACTTGGGAGGTGGAGACAGGAGGATCGTGCAGGTTAGAAGCCAGCCATGCTGGTTTAAGATACCCTGTTTCCAAATAAAAATATAAAATAGTTTTAGGAGTGTAGCCCAGAGGTAGAAGGGCTTCCAGGAACCCAGTGCCACCAAAACAATAATAATAATAATAATAATAATAATAATAATAATAATAATGATGATGATGATGATGATGATGAAGAGGAAGAAGAAGAAGAAGAAGAAGAAGAAGAAGAAGAAGACTCCTTTTTTATTTTATAGCGTATTGGCTGTCAAATACAATGAAATCTAGCATATTTCTATAATTGTCAAGCATATAAATGACAATCCAAGCATGATGGTGCTGGTCTGTAATCTCAGGATTTGAGAGGCTGAGATAGAAAAATTTCAGGTTTGAGGCCAGAGTGTAGTCATTTCGTGAGACCCTGTTTCAAAATAAAATAGGGCTGGGGGGATAGCTCAGAGGTAAAATACTCTGGGTTCAATCTCCATTACTGCAAGCAAAAAAGACTAACCTTACATATTATGTTTATATGGTTATGATAAAAGTATAAAGAGTATATTTTGTGATTAAAACAGTATATTTGTGATTAAAAATAGCATACCTCTACAAAGAAGGAATAAGTATGCCTCATAATAATAGTAATAGTTTCCAATAAAGGAGTTACCATATGAAAAATGACTTTCATATATATCTCTTGGTACCTACTAAATAAAGAATTATTTTAGCACCAGCATTTTTCTTACATGATACTTTAATGGTACTATATATCTTTTTCATTTAATTTTATTAGTAATATTAAACATAAAATCCCCTAATGAACAGTTTGTTGAATACTCATTAAATTAAATGAAAGAAATAATCATTAAAATAATTAAGAAAACTATAGTTAGTCTTCATAAATTCTCTGTAATCTGTGTTTAATAATATCTCACCCCATAGAGTTTGGAACAAACTTGAACTCTTAGAAATTGTTCCAATTTCAAATTCTCAGTATAATCTATAAAGCTATAATCACTCTTGTGAGTTTTCCTTTATTGTTAAATTTGAAATAACTTTTTTCATGCTGATATGACACAAATACACATTAAAACTGAATGTAAAGAGGACTATAGATTAAACAGCCATGAGATAGGTAACCTAGTTTTATATTTAGCCATATATATATATATATATATCAACATTATTCTCATATATTATGTATCCATTGAAACACATGATAAAAGTGGCATTATTGTTTGAAAATAGTAAAAAGAACCACCTAATCAGATAATTTCAGTGTATTTTACTGCCTGCTGTTTCTCCGTTTTCATCATTCACAATATAAATAATGATAATTACTGGTAACTATAACCATTGCTTTCAAGAGACTAAAGGAAGTCAAGGTAATTTGGAAATGTGTATAGTCTTTGTGAATCATCTTGGATAAGAAGGAATTATGAGATCTCATTTTTGTGACAATGGTTTGTAAATAATATGTATTTTGGTATGAATTTTTTTCTTGAGAAAGACAGCAGTGAATGTATAAGCAGAGCAAATCCCCCCAATTCTTCTGAGGGATTAGGTAGATTTAAAAATTATGATAATATCATGTAATCTATGGTTATTTTCATCCTTTCTATAAAATGTACAGAACAAAAAGTAGGTATCATTTACTTCATATGTTTGTATGTGTGTATGCATGTGTATACACACACACAATCACACTGATGACAAGGAAAATGCCCCTTACCTTTACAGTGGAATACATTGAAAGATGAGAAAGGATTTGCTATATTGTTGGAGAGAAGTCATCTCGATATAATTGCTGCTATGAATGTGATACTGTGAAAGTCTGAAAAGTACTAGGGATTTTGTGGTATATCTGCCCAATTGAACACAGGGTATCTATTAAGTTGAAGTATTATAGTCTTTGTAATTATGGACTAACTAAAACCTTCCAAAGAGATATGAAAGTAGTGGTATTTATTGATATATCTATTAAAATAGGATTTTATGTAATGAGGAAAAGACTTGATTATTATATTTTATCACTAATTATAGTATGTTCATTTTGGAGGCTATAGTTTTAATTAAAAGAGTATTTTTTCTTAGAATATAATACATTTGGTATTTAAAGGTGGTGACCAGTATTCTTCTCATTTCTGATGAGGAGATTTCTGTATTTCCAGGGCACCTTGGGGCTAATTAGAATCATGCTTATGTTTTTATTAAGAACAAAATAGAATTCCTGAAACTCATGATAAAAGTACAAACTGCAAGATATTGAGTTGAATTCCTTATTTCACTATCAGAAGCCAGCAAAGTAAATGTTTTACAGACTTTCTTTATGAAGGATGAGTATACAGATTTATCTATTATTTATTTATTCAGTTTTACCTGAACTGAAAAGCATGTAGATTAAGACAGAAAGATTATCTTTAGTTTTCCATTCAAAATATATGTTGTCTAGTCTTAAATTCTATATTACTTACATTAAAATTCTTTAATAAGCTTTGTATTCTCCATTATGTAACAGAAAAATGTCTGAAATCATAGCTGAAAAATTAATATATCTGTACCTACCTACCTATCTATATATATATCCATGTGATACATTTATTTTGTATACTATTATTTTATACCTATATTCATAAGTATATTACAAAATATTAAAGCTATATTAGTAACAATAATACTAAGAGGTACCATTATTAAGAAGTGTTCATAGCACTATTTATTTATTTATTTATTTATTTATTTATTTATTGGTGGTACTGGGGTTCCTGGAAACCCTTCTACCTCCAGGCTACACTCCCAGACACACACACACACACACACACACACACACACACACACACACACACATATTTGGAAACAGGGTCTCTTAAGCCAGCACTTGTGGCTGGCTTCGAACCTGCACCCTCCTGTCTTTGCCTCCCAAGTGCGGGGATTACAAGTGTGCACCACCACGCCCGACCTTCATAGCACTATTTAAAAAATATATCTGAGAGCAATTTGGCTTGTCAAGGTTTACTTGTCCAAGATAAAGGCTCTAGAACCCATCAGTATAGCCAACAAAAGGTGATTTAGAATCCCCCTCAATCCCCTGTTACAATTTGGCCAGCTCTTCCAATTTTTTAATTGGCACATTGTAATTATACAACATAGTGAGGTTCAGAGTGATAGAAACAAGCATGCACATGACAGCTATTGTGTGTTTGCCTTTGTGTCCCAACCTGCTCCCTCTTCTCCATATATGATATTAAAATTGGCATTTATCCCTTCATGTGTAAACACAGGATTATATTGGAACTGTTTCATTCATCAAGTCTCCCCTTTCACCTACCTCCATCCCTTCCCAAATGCCCTTTTACTGTCCACTAGCATTTCCTCTTATTTTTCTGAAGTTCTTTTAGTTTCCCAGTTTCTCTCTAGCTTCCAAATATGAGGGAAAACATAAGTCTCTTCACTTTCTGGGATTGGCTAATCCCAAATAGCATAAATATTCTCTAGTTCTATTCATTTAACTGCAAATGACATAATTTTATTATTCTTTATGACTGAGTAAAATTTCACTGTGTGTATATATATATATATATATATATATATATATATATATATATCATAGTTTTGTAATTCACTCATCTGTTGAAGGATACCTAGCCAAATTATTAAACCAGCATAGGCCAGCTCTCTTATAGCTGGAAAGACAGGCATTTATGTATTGAGATTACCTGATTAGTGCAGTTTAGCATTTACCATATTTGGGCAAAGTTTGGCAGCCTGCAACCTGTGATTGGCTGAGGGGTTGACTTTCAAGATTGATTGGCTATGGCTCAGATGAGTATCCTGAGATTGGCTAAGGGGTTAACTGTCCTGATTGATGGGCTATGGCTCAGCTGCTAAGCCTGTGATTGGCTAAGGGGTTGGCTGTTGTCACCTGCTAAGATTTAGATGCTTAGCTGTATAATTATATTCTTTGGGTAGAGTACATCTTTCTTGTACATTAGCTAAATTGTAGCTCTTAACATTTTAAGGAACTTTTTAAGTCATAGTCAAAGTAGGAGGCTGGCATAGGAGAATTTATTGTGGTTCAACAATGCTTCCCTAAATGACTGTCTGTTTATTTTTGCAGTAGTTGGTATTGAACCCAGGGTTTCTCACATGCAAGGCTAGTAATCTACCACTAACCCACATCCTAGCCCCTAAATATTTTGTGGAAATCCTATCTTTTCATCTGTATGCATGTCCTGACTGTAGATACTGCTATATCCAAATTTCACAAAATTTAAAATGGAGGTTTTGAAAAGTTAAATCACTTGTTCCAAGGTTGCAATTAAAAAAATAACACAGCTGAGTCATGAATGAATTATAGTATTTCAAATCCTATACCACCTACAAAAAGTATGACAGATGTGGAATTGTGATGAAATTGAATTCCATCTCGGGATTAAATACGAACCAAAAGGTTTCACTTTGCTAATGAAGAAATAACCAAGCGCGATATGTCACTAGGAAGGGATTACCCTGTTGTCACAGGCAGCAAGGTGTTCATTTCACATGCAGCCTAAGGGAACCCCATAATGGACACTTTAAGAAGGAAGTTTGGGAAGTGAAAGCAGGCATTCAGAGAACTGGAGAATCACAACTTTCTGTGGATGGGTGTGTGTTTTTCAAAATATCTTTGAAGTTTCCTGGTATTCGGAATATATTAAAGCGAATCAATTATAAATAATTGTATAAAAGGTTTGTTGCACTGTGATGCTCTTTTTTTTTCACTCAGGGGAATGTTCTCAAAGGCTCTAAATTATGCCAGTTCAGGTTTCAAATGTAGCTGCTCTTCAAAGTTCCCACTATGAATAATTTACCAATTAATCAGCCTTAAAAATGACTGGAGATAGCCCTAAAATCAAAGTGATTCCTTGGCCAGATTATTTTTATATGTCCAAAATTCAGCCATTATTATACTTCTAATTTGAAAAGGCAATTTATATAGATTTGTTCATTTTAGAATTGTTCATCTGTATAAACCAGTTCATCTGATTCTTCAGCCTTTGGGTCTCTGAGTGTACGAATGAGTCTCTCTCCCCTTAGTTACATACGTTTTGCCAATTCTATTGGAGTAGAACATTCAGCAGATTTGGATTAGGGCTAATTAGAGAGAGTCTAGATTTCTGGACAACTTAGTCAAGTTAAATAATATATATAGAGTTATAATATAGAGTTATAAATCTCTATAGTTTCTTTATAATTCACTGTAGGGCACTAGGAAGCACTTTTGATGTTACCCCAGTTTCCCCAGTCCTAATTTATCTAAAGATGTTAAACTGTATAAATACAGTTTTTGTCACATACTAAAAACTAATATGAAAAAAGAACATACATGGCATTATTGAAGCATTATCTAAGCATATTATCTTAAAAGCTTGCAGTATTCAGTCCTACTCTTTGTTTCCCATATGCTGTATGGAGTGAACACATAGCAAAAAGAGGCACCAGGGTCCATCTAAGTCATTAAGGGTTAGAGATTGAGGTCCTCTGTGTCATTTGTTTTATTTATTATTTATTAATTGATTGATTGATTGATTATTTGTTTCACATAATTTACTGATAGTAAAGTATTACATATATATTTATATATGTATATATAATTATTAGTTATATGTACTTAACACAAATTACATGCCTGCCTTGTCCTAAGGACTTGCTATAAAATAAAATTATTCTGTATACTGGAAAGACTTAAATGCTTTTTAGTGGGCACTGACCGTTTTAGTTTTCTTATGCTGTGTAACAAATTACTGTAGTCTTTGTAGAATAAAACTCATATATAACTTTATATAACTTTGCAATTTTGGCTAGCAATAGTCTAGACAGTCTCAACTAGTGTCTTGGTTTGAGTATTGTAAGGAGGCCGAGGCCAGGAATTTATCCAGGCTCACGTTTTTTATTTTTATTTTTATTTTTTTGACACTCTATAGAAGCATGAGCTATTCAGCTTTTAAGATTTTGGGGGAGGATGGTGGAATTATTTAAAGATGGAGGCAGGTCCTGTGGAAAACATCAGTGCATACTCTACTATCTGAGACAAACTTCTGGCTAGCAGCAAGCAAGCAAATCAAAACTTCAGTTCTACAGTTGCAGGAAGTTGATCCTCCCCCAAAATTCTTTCGTGTATAGATTACTTAGGTGCTTTACACAACCTTCCCTCTATCATTGAAACAGCAGCTGACCTCCATTTATTTCAAACCTTTCTTTTCCCTTTCTATCCACAACTGAAGAAATACTCTGCTTTTAAATTAATCTATACTGAGATCACTAGGATAATCTTTCTGTTTATAATTCATTGTGACCTTAACTACATCTGCAAAAATTCTTTCACTATTATATAAATGCAAAAGTCACTGTGATCATTTTAGGATTAGAACTGAGAGGTAGCCCCTTATAGAGTATCTTTTCTTGCATTTGGTGTTTCACTACTCAGTAATGCAAACACCTGACTGTAAAATTAAATGTGTGTGAGTGTGTGTGTGTGAGAGATAGAGAGAGAGAGAGAGAGAGAGAGAGAGAGAGAGAGAGAGAGAGAGAGAAGTTTGTGTAAAGTATCTAATGGGTGTGCCAAGTTTCTCTTTCCTAAACTAGATCTAATTATTTTGACATCAGATATTAGTTTTCCCTATCCTATTTCGTGTTTTACCCTGGATGCCGAAGTATTTATCATTTGCTTTTACTGTTATTTTTTTTACCATCCTTTATGTATGTGATATTAACATTATGAATTACTCACTTTTTTGAGAATTTTGCAGGAAGGTTTTAGATATTTAATCAAGTGAACATCTAGAAGCATTCACTTGAGTCCATAATAGGTTATGTTCTGTATTAGAGAAAAAGTTCTAGCAGGTGTGTTTATATATATCCACCATATATATGTGAAGAGATTCATATACCTTTAAGGATTGCCTCATGGAAATGTAGGGCCTGGATCATCAAGTCCAAGATTTTGTACAGTAGGCCTTGAGAAAGGGCAGGGTGGAGCTCTATTAAATCTGCTGCCCATAGGCAGGAATTTTCTTTTATTAAGGGAACCTTCAGCTATATTATTGAAGACTTTCAACTGAGTGACTCAAGCCACTTAAATTATCCAAAGTAATCCACTTTATTGAAAGTCAACTAATTATGGACTTTAATCACATCTAAAATATACTTTCACAGCAGCACCTGAATTAACTTTTAATTACATGGTGAGGGATTGCGTCCTTGCCAAGCTCACAAATAAATGATACAATACTACAGTTTTTGTTTTCAGAAACAACAGATGACAGTCATAAAAAGAATTTTCTTTCTTTCAGAAGTATCATTATACCAGACTCTATGGAAACCAGTTATTTGCTTATTGAGTTGCTCAATTTATTAGGTATAGTAAACATTCAGAGATACACAGAAGTGGTCTGAGCAAGTATTTTCTGGCTTGTGGACATCTCAAACATCATAGTATTTTAGGAATACTATTTATTCCAGATATATATCCCATAAGTGTATCCCTAATACTCTGAATGCCCAGATAGAAATATCACAGGTTCAAGGATAGACACATCAGTGTAGCAAGACTCTCTGCAACCTCCAGAGTTCCCTGTTAAAAAAAAAAGGAATGATTGTTTACTTAATCAATACATTAGATGAAAAAATAGGTAGATACCAATAGCACAAGTACCATTACCTCTAACATAGTCTAAAAACTCATTATGTTAACTGATATTAGCCAGTACACAAAGTGAAGGAATATATGTTTTCTCTCAAATACAGAATCTAGGGAATAACTGGGACATAAGAGTGGCTTGAGATAATGGAGGAGAAATCCCATTGGAGCAAAGGTGGACTAAAAATGGGGTAATGGAGAGAATTAATGAAAAAAATCACTTCCATTCATGTTATATACATATGTGAAAACACCAGTGCCAATCTCAGTTTCATGTATGAGGAAGGGGGAGGAGTAGGGAGGGAGCCAGGGGCAGCTCACCACGTGCTATGTGCAGGCACGTCACTATCACTCTGAAATACGCCATGCTGAGAAACTACCGTGAATCAATAAAAGAATTAAGAATGAAAATCAATCAATCAACCAAACAGGCTCAGCATGAACTCATGCTTTAGGGTAAACTCAGAGCTGTTTATTAGTATGGTGTTCATGGTCAGGGTAGTAAAATGGTTCCAGGTCGCAGTCTTGCAAGTCCCTTCTACTTAATGTTGTGTGTTATGATTTGAATGTGGAGCCTTAAAGGCTCATGTTTTGAAGCCTTGGTCTCAAATATAGCAGTGCTCATAGGTGGAGATCTTAAGAAGAAATGGGATCCTGAGGGTTCTAACCTCAGCAGAGAATTAATCCATAGATTAATTCACAATCTGGTGGCATTTTTAGAGAAGTGGTGGAAATTATAGGAGAAAGGACCTAATTTGAAAAAGATGGTCACTGAGGGTATGTCCTGGAGAGATATGCCCCTTCCTTTCTTTTTCTATAATTCCTTGTCACCATGGGGTACACAGCCTTGCTCTCCCAACCCCCTGCCATGATGTTCTGCCTTACCACAAACATACAGCAGTGGGACCAAGCGACCAAGGTCAGGCACCTCTGACACTGTGAGCCAAAACAAACCTTTTCTCCTTTATGTTATTTTTTTCAGGTATTTTGTCATAGCAACCAAAGGCCAACTAATGCATTATGTTTGCCCATAAACAGAAAAAGAACTTTGATCATGCTGTGATTTAGAAAGAAAATGCTTAAAGTTTTGTAAAAATAATCTGGTTTTACTGATTTTCGGGATAAACCTGATGTTTTTATATATACCCCATCATAACCCTTCTTTTAGCAGATAGCTTCACTAGTACTGCAATTTATGATTTATGGTTTTAACAGAGCAACACAAATTGACATCTTATATTTTCCTATGTAATTTCTAAGAGTACAAATAAACAGATTACCAATTTATATACAATATATTCAGTCCACAAGCTTTTGTCTAAAAAAAGTGCGACTGTCTTGAAAATATTAAAATTTATGACAAAGTATATTTCTGTTAGATTATAATTTAAATATAATATAAATTATATTAGATATAATCTTTAAGTTAGATCCCTCACAAATTCAATTATTTCGCCTTTCAACATTGCCAATATATGAGCTCTTCCAGGCAACATTTTTTAGACAAATTATAGCAACCTACCTGTGTGTAAGGTTGAGATCCTGCTAAGAAGTAGCTGTTAGCTGGGTGCCTGTGTCCTTGATGGTTTCTTACCAGTTTCTCTCCTGGAAATCTGTTTTATCACATGCTGACAGTGACACATTTCCTAATAATGACTGTTTTCTTCTGGAATGCCCTTTTGATGGGATTGAACTACTTTGTGGTTCAATTGCTGGGAAAATACATGACCTCAACGTTGCCCTGCTCTCTGAGAATCATGTCTTTTATTCCCACAGATATTGTCTCTCAGGCCTGCTTTCAGAAGTGCTTCAGTGTTGCTGTCTCACCTACATCAACTTTCTGACTTAATCTGATTCCCAGCAGTCCTGGGATAGAACAAAAAATTGCAAGCCATGTTTTGGTGGGCCAATTCTCTGCCAGTGCTCTCTAAGTAGATTAAAATCAATTTTCTATGATAAGAATTCTTTTTCAGTTTGAGCATGTGGTAAATTTCAAGGGCTTGCAAAACAGCAGTCGTGGGAAGTTCTAATGTAAAAATGTAAAAATAAAATAGTCTTGTTGAATGTTCCCAACTAGTAAATTGGGTTAGGAATCTCAGTGGTATAGCCTGAGTACCACTTTTTTTTTTTTTTTTTTTTTTTTTTTTTTTTAGCTTGACTATTGTCAAGTGATTTTTAGGCTTGCTCATCCAAGAAATACATGACCATTAGTCACTTACAACATTAACCAAAAGCCAGGCATGGTGGCACATGCTTGTAATCTCAACATTTGGAAGGCTGAGACAAGAAGATCGCAGTTCAAAGACAGCCTCAGCTACTTAGTGAGGCTCTTTGCAACTCAGTGAGAGCCTGTTTCAAAAAGTAAAGAATAAAATATAGGGCTGGAGACGTGCTTGGAGGTAGAATACCCTTGGGTCCCATCATTAGTACTGTAAAAAAAACAAAATATAATAAAGAAAGAAGAAAGAAGGAAAGAAAGAAAGAAAGAAAGAAAGAAAGAAAGAGAGAGAAAGAAAGAACCCAGTTTAAAATAATCAAACACAAATGTTTTATCATATTATCACTTTCATATGAGTTTTCTAATTATCTAAAATTTTTCTTAATTAAAACTAGTAAAATCAGATCATAATAATTTGTTTTACCATCAACTATTATTTTCCCACCTATTGAAAGTTCACTTGCACTCTATCATTAATGTAATAAATTCCATGCTTTAATTATAAATGAAGATATAAAATTGTGAAATATTAATTTTCTTAAGAAATATTTATTAATAATATATGATACTGAAATTTTCATATATATAGCACTAAGTTTAAAATGAGTTTATAAACACAAAATGACAATTTTATGAAATGAAAAATAACTCATTTTTAAGTGGAGTACAAACTCAGTAAAACTAAAAAAGAAATTGTAAAGTTGGCTTGTCATTATAAAATATGACATACATAAAAAGGCACCTCAAAATAAGTAGTGGTTTTGTCTTTAAAAATCATGAACCATATTCTTGGTCTTTAGATGAAAAAAAAACTATATAATGAAGATAAATGGCCCTTGTTTTGTAGTCCCTTTGAGAGAACGGTCAGAAATGAAAATAGTTCTGGTGTGGTGCATTGTGATAGCTGTTCATATTCCTTAGGAGAGCAGAAGCATCTGGAAATCTAATTCCCCAAACATATCTCTGTGCTGCTTTTAAATAGAATAGTAAAATAATAGAGCAGGTAAACATCTGCCATTTATAGACTGCCAATGCTTTATTCAACAAGGCAGTATACCATTTGTTCAGCAAATATTTACCTAGTGTGCATGTTGTGTTCAACAGTTAGATTAAATAGTTTGTGAGGAATCAAAGAATTTTATGTCATTTTACTTCAGCACATATTTTCGAGTTGGGGAAGAGATCAGGAAAACATCAAGAATTAGAAACCAAGAGACTAAAAAATTTTATTCTGACAAAGTGAGCCATTTTCATCTTTTAATTTATAAAAAAAATCACTTCGCCTGTACATCAATGAGAATTTTGCAGTTGTGCACAATAATTTTGTATTTCATCAAATAAGCAACTGTAGACTATTGGAGTTTTTTTATTAAATGAGTGACACATCAATTAGTAAACTATACAATAATACACCTTCAGATGTTGTTGTTGACCACTATAAAAAAAACAGTTTAGAAGATGTGGGTAATAGCTGCAGGAATCAAACTGAAGGTTTTAGTAACCAAATAACTTTGTTTTGAAGTCAGTAGTGAAATAATTGCAATACTCTATTTTACTAGTGGGAGCATGAACACAAACCAAGTGCAGAAATTTAGGCAATTCTAATGGATAAATTCTCAAGGTAGGTTTATTTTCATTGGTTACTTAAGAGTCAAAGCAAAAGAAAATATTATGTGATCATAATATTGTGGATACCTTTAAAAATGAAAGATGATTTTTCGATATTTGTGAAGAATAACCTTGGCATTTTAATAGCTATTGCATTGAATTTGTAGATCACTGTTAAAAGAATAGCCATTTTGATATTTTTTCTGCCTATCCAAGAACATGAGAGGTCTTTACATCTTCTGAGATCTTCAGTTTCTTTTTTCAGTGTTTGATAATTTGCCTTGTAGAGGATTTTTACCTCCTTGGTTAGATTTATTCCTAACTATTATATTATTTTTTGATCTATTCTGAATGGAAATATTTTCTGGATTTCTTTTTCAGTGGATTTAGGGTTTGCATAGAGAAAAAAATTCAAATTTGTTAAGATTGATTTTTGCATCCAGACTGCTAATTTTTTGATCAATTCTGAAAGCCTTTCAGTTGAGCTTATTGGGTCTTCTAAGTATAATATCATGTCATTTGAAAATAGACATAAAACTGTAGAACATTACGCTAAGTGAGATTAGACAGTCACAAAAAGTGAAAAGTTGGTAGTTTTCCCAAACATAGGGAAGATATTGAGTCATAGGGGGGATTCAAGATAAAGGAGGAGGTGAGTGAACAGAGTGAGAAAATATAAGTCAGACAAGATTACTCAAGAACAGCTAAATGGTAAAGCTGGAAGATTAGAAAATAGGTGTCTATTAACACTGTTCAACTTTTTATATTTGTTTAGAATTTTATAAGTATACTGAAGAAAAATATTAAAGCCCCCCAAAAATATATATTCTTATCTTTTCTACTCCAAAGTCCAATGTGAATCTCTTCAGATTTCATCTCTACAATAGAAAGATCCTTCCAGAGCAGATTGAGCAGTGAAAAACAGATTATACTCAATCATGGGATTTTGCCCAGTGCAAGAATATTTATATTTTTAATGATCAAGACATCTTCATAGAAGCCATACCACCTGTAAAAAAAAAAGTGATCTGTTTCTCTGCGGGATTAGATGAAGTTTTCTTGATTTCTACCCATTTGTGATGGATAAAGATGGAGTGAGAACAACATAACTCTTGCCACATGTCACTCATAACACTTTGGTACAATTAAATAACAATTAGAAAAATTCATCAAGATTAACAATATAAAGATTGTTACATATATCCAAACTACCAAATGGACATAATCATAGCAATTAAACACAAAGTTCTGCTTGGGGAGATACATATGGTGCATGTTTTAATTATTGTAGCAGCTTCATTTGTGGCCATTGCCTTCTTAGTGCTATGTACCTATTAACTCAATCTGATTTTTTACCATGGGTATTAACTCATTTCATAATTATTTATCATCCTCTTTAATCTGAGGAAGCTGTGACAAATGTGGTTTAGGCAACTAGTCCAAAGGTTCACAATTGCTGTTTGTTGTGTTATTTTAATCTCAGAAAATGAAGCATTAAAATCAAACCTATTTTCTTCACAATACTACGATTACTACAAAACCTTCAATCTGTATATTTTATGTACAATAGTGAGAAAAACTGTTATTTCAGACTTCTTGCCAACAGTCTGGAACATGTTAAGTTCTGTGTCATTGTGTACAGTTTTAATTATTTTAATAAGGAAAATAGAGTCAGCCAGGCAGAACACAGCTATTCTTTATGCTGTAGCAGCAAATTATTGACTTGCTGAGCATGAAAAAGTGCTAGTTGACCTGAGAGGAAACTGGGTATTACAAACAGGGCCACTGAGAGGAAAGTGAAACACGGTGTTTAGGAGTTAATAGAGTTGCCATGAAACCCAAAGAAAGAGTTAAATTTAATGATAAGTAAATAATAGTAATAGCGATATCCTCTTAGAGCTATTAGGCAATTAGACCAACTTTATGATACTACAAAAGTTGTTTTCATCGTACTACCTGCCAAATGTAGTTAAAGCCTGAGAAAGCCCTTTTTTTCTTTAATATAGTACCACTTGCTGTGGCATAGGTGCTTAAGATGTGCTAAAGTTTTATTTCAATATGTATGACAGAGAAGTTTGGAATAAATGGACAATGATATATGTGGATCAAAAAGTAATTAAGCATTTTACAGAGGTCATTATTTGAAATGTGATGACACTTTATTCCCCTATATAAAATTTTATGGAACTGTTATCTGGGTAGGAACTAGGACATTAAGTTTAAAGTTGTTTTAAATTGTGATTGAATGGAGAATGCTCCATACAATTTTAGAAGCTGTTAGCAATATAAGGTACGTGATTTTATTCCATCTACCTTATGTTTTCTCTAGAAAATGGGAAATAGGGCAAAAGGCATGTAGATTTCTACATTCTACGGTTAAAATATGAAATTAACAACTTAAGTATGACCCTGTTTTGCTAAAGAAGAAATGGGGAAGAAGTGAGTTTTTTGCAAACCTATTGAGGCAAATTTTTGAGTTGCATATATCTAAAGTGCAAGTCAAATAACTTTTTAAAGATTTTTACACATATGGAACTAATACAATAATAAAGATTCTAAACAGTCCCATTATCTTCGAAATTTTAAGATCCTTTGATCCTTCATTCTACCTAAATCTGCAATAAGCAACTTATCCTGGTTTTTTGTCATTATCAATTAATTTCCATATTTTTTGAATTTTCCATAAAATAGTAATATAATATTTACAATTACTTCTGTTTGGCTTTCTTCCATCAATATAATAATCTAGTAATTTCATTTTTGAGTGCACTACTGATTTTCCCTTTAAATACAGAGTAGTACTCCACTGTATAAAAGTGTTACAGTTCAGCCACTCATCTGTTGATGGATATTTGGATTGTTTTCAGTTTGGAACTATTATGAATGGTCATTATTTATGCCTTTGGATGGAGAAATGCTTTTGTTTGTTTGTTGTTGTTTTTTTTTTGAGTGACTATGCAGAGTGAGATGACAACATTACACAAGGCATTGTTTAACTTATAAAAAATTACCAAAATGTGTTTGAAAGTATTTAATCATTTTACATTCTTCTGAACAATGTATGAGAGTTCTAGATATTTCATATCATTACAGGGAAATGGTAGTGTCAGTTTGAAATTTTTTTTCTACTTGATTTTAACTATTGTAATAGACATATAGTGATAGAAATGCCTTTCAAAAATAATTAAATATGCCAGGCATGGTGGTACATGCTTGTAATCCCCACGCTTGGGAGGCAGAGACAGGAAGATCGCGCTGGTTCAAAGCCAGCCACACTGGTTTAAGAGACCCTTTTCCAAATAAAAAGGATGAAATAGGTCTGGGAGTATAGCCCCAAGATAGAAGGGTTTCCAGGAACCCCAGTACCACCAAAGAATAATTAATAATAATAATAATAATAATAATAATAATAATAAATATACAGAGTTTCAAATAAATAGAAACATTTAAATTAGGACATACTGTAACCATAGAAATTTTTAGTGAGCAGTAAATTGACTAAATATTGTGTCTCACATTTATATCCGTAGGTCTTTTAACATTTGGCTTTACTTCTCCATTTCTTCCTTTCTCTCCAATAAAGGGTAAAAACATATACTTAGTAAAGACAAATGTTTATGTTATTTATTATATTAAGCAATACTATTAATTAATATTGTCTCATATGAAAATTTCTTTAATAACTTATTTTAACTATTTTCAAAATATATGGGCTATGTACAATTTTAGTCATCACTAATTTATAACGGCTTTATGTGAATCTAATATAAATGAACTGAATATTATCAACATTTTACAAATTATTTATTTCATTTTGCTTGCACCTAATATTCATATATGAAAGATAAGAAACAGAATAAATCTGAGCTAACAAGAAAGGCTTAAAATGCCAAGCAATTATGCCTACTGAAAGCCTTTTGTTCTTTTTAATTATGCAGTGTTTTTTGGTTATTTTATAATAACTGCCTACTAATGTAGAAATGTGGTTTCATAAAGACTAAATAAATTAACATTATATGTCCATTCTTCAAATGTGCTTCCCAGTTTTAAGGTAATTCTTAATCATTTTAATTAAACTACCTTTCATTGTTTGCTGACCACAACAATTAAAAAAAAAGTTAAACATCCAATCCAGTTGCAATAAAACTGCTATGTCCTTTTATGGAAAATGCCATAATAATTTAAAAATGCTTAAAAATATTTTACACTTAGTTTTTTTTTCTTTTTCTTCTATTTTATATTCAATTTTGCATCAGTAACGGAGGGCTGGTTCTTAAATTGGTTAAGTGATAAAATCAAAATATTCTTGCTTTAATGTTCTTTATAGAGTAAAACAATTAAATTTTGAGGGGCATAGTAAGGTGAGAGAGTGGAAAAAATGTGTATTTGCATACAACCTTTTCTTCTGGACTGCTGATTATTTCTGAAATAGGCACAAAGAATATCACAAATTATTAGTCAGATAATGTATTTTTATAGCTGACTGGGATCTTAGAAATAATATAGTTTCATTTCCTTACATTTTCCAGTGAAACTATTAACTAGAAGCATTTTAAATGCCCGAAGGTTGTCAGGTCAGTTAATGCCATAATTTTGACTACAGTCCAAGCTTTCTGAATTCATTGTAGGTTTCTTTTCTAAAATCGCATCAAAATCTCTCACTGATGGGTACATATGAATGGAGCTAATCTCAGAACTGTGCAGTTTCCCTTAAAGGCTAGAAATTGAGCTATTCACTCTCCATGATCTGAACATAAGCAGAAATATCCAGAATATATAAGATTCTATTGGTATTCCGCAAGAATCCGTGTGATAGTATTAGCTCGATGCTGCTGAAGAAAGATCAATTTGTTATTAAGTGGTGGCTTGTTTTGTTTTTATATTTAAAACAATCATCACTAATGCCTAGGGATTTATTCTCTCCTGATAATTAAAACAACACAAAGAGTAATAATGAGGTAATATTTGGATCTTCAGTTGTATGGAGATGCAAGATTAGATTTAGGTAAGAACAGTGGGACCAATGTGTGGGCAATCATCTTGACATATCTGAGATTTAAATAATAACAGCCAAGATAACAGGCACTGACTAGGAGAAATCAGAGGGGGAAAATCACTGTCCTAAGTTTCCAGTGATTTCTCCCTCATTAAACAACCATCAGAGCTTGCACCATTTAGAACAACTCTAAGTAAATGAATAGAGTAGCTTCATTTTATATATATATATATATATATATATATATATACATATATACATATATACATATATATATGTGATATATATATTTATATATATATCACAGAAAAGTATATGAATATACACATACACATACATACTTTTTGACTCCAGCATGACTCAGATATAAAATTAGACATAGTAGGAAGAAAGAAATCCTGTCTGAAAAGGCGAATGCTGGGTTTTCACAAATAAAGACCAAGGGACAAGCACTTACTCTCTTCAGTCCTCATTACGCCACCATTAAAATATGAGAAAATAATTATGGTAACTTATTTCACAAGATTCCTGTAAGAATCAAATGAGATATTAGATAGGGAAGTTCTTGGCAAACTTTAAAGACTGAATTAATTTGAGCTATCATCATTTCGTTCTAGACAGAAATTTTATTAGACAGGTTTTTTTAAAAAAAATGTCATCACAACATTTCATAAAGAAAGCTTATGAATGTGATGAGGAATTTTGAAGATACATATAAAATACTGAGATTCATGTGAAGTTTAAGAAACTTCTAGATAAAGCTGGAACAACCTAGAAATGAATTATCAGCTCTATGTTATTTTGAGCTTTGTGATTACATTACGACTTTTGGAGAACTTGTATATAAAAAAAATCATCATAATTTTGTCTATTATGGTTTTGGTAAATGTTCCTGAAATAGCCACTTACTTAGATTATGATTACTTTTTCTATCTAATAAATAATTTAATTGCTATGTTTGAAAGCGCAAATAAATTAACAGAAAATTCTTGAAGCTGACCAATTTTTGCCAATGATCTTTCATCATATAGAAATTCTAGACTGGGTAAAATTTTAGACTAAAATTTAGTTTTGAATTTCATATTTTGGTAATATACATCTAATTAGCTGGGTATGGTGACACACACTTGGAATCTCCACATTTGAGAGGCAGAGACCAGAGGAAAGTGATTTACAGACAGGCTCAGTTATTTAGTGAGGCCCTGTTTCAAAATAAAGAATTAAAAAATAGGGCTGGAGGTGTAGCTTGGAGCTAGAATGCCCCTGGATTCCACCTCCAATACCACTGCATATATATCCAATTATATTTTATATTCAAACCATTTCAATATACGTTTTTATCAATTTTAAAATATAATGGCAATAATGGAATAATTTATTCAAATCTTAAAGACAAAATTTTCTCTTCTGTGAGAGCCATACATTTTTTGGTTTCATGTCAAGAAATCTCTAAATATTTATTAAGACTTTAAAATTCAAAGCCAGATGTGTTGGCACAAAACTGTAATACTAGTGCCTGGGAGACTGAGATAGGAGAATCACAGGTTAGAGGCCAGTGTAAGTAACTTGGGAAGTGTGTGTGCACGTGTGTGTGTGCATATGTGTATATGTTTAATACTGGGAATAGAAGAACACAGGGACATTCTGCCACTGACCTACAAACCCAGCCCTATTTTTTAAAGAGGGTCTTCTCAAGTGGTGTGTGTGTGTGTATTTTTAATTATATACATAAATATATATTAATTACATTATATCATATTATATTATATATTATAACATGTATGTTATAATATGCATGTTTATACATCTATATATAACTATATATATATAACTATTATATAAATGTATACATATTACTGACCTCATTTTATTTCTAGATTTGTTCTGTACTGTCAATATGACATTGGTTAACTTACTTAACTTCTCTGAGCTATAAATTATAAAAGTAATTTATAAATATAATGAAGCTTGTTTAACAAGGGTTAATGGATCATAGCTACAGATTAAATAGATTCAATGCACCTGCTGCACATAGAGCATTTGATATATAGTATCCGTTATTTTCACATTAGCATTGTCCCCCTCACCCTTCCCACAACACAGTCCTACTGTGCTTTGTTGCTCATGGTCAATTCGGGGTACCCCATAGGGTAAAGCTGCCGAGGTATCACTCAGACTCCCTGTAGAAGGGCCTAGCGTGAGGGACCTGTCTATGAGAATACAAAGCCTGTCCTGTGAGGATCATTATCAGTGTAATCTTCTGAGTCAGAGTGTCAGAGTTCTAGGTACACACTGTCCACTCTGCATAAAGTTAATTTCATGCGCATCTCTCTTAGTGTATGTCAATATTCCCTGGTGGCCAGGGTTCAAGAAAATGAGCTCTATGTTAAAAGTTATTTTTAAAATAAACTTTTATGGGTGCACGGTAATTTTACATGGTAGTGAGGACAACGAGCTATAAAGATTTTGTGTTTCCCTCTGGATCCGACCAGAATCCTTCCCTGCCCAATACATGTTAATGAGCCTGGAATGAACATGGCACTCTTTGAAGGGTCTCCTTCATCATGCCTCCTCTCCTCCAGCTCCCTTCCACTTTTCAACTCACGTCTTTCCTCCTTTATCTAAAGTCTCTTTTGTTTCCTCTTTTCTCTCTAGCTTCCATATGTGAGGGGAGACTGATCCTTGGCTTCCTGAGTTGAGCTGCTCTCACTCACCATAGTATTTTCAAGTTTTGAAAGAAGTTGTTATTTAAGTGAAGATCCCCAGAATGGGGCTTAGACCCTTATGAAAAACAGGGCTTTGATTTCACGATGAAATATGCACACGTCAGAACAATGCAATTAAACCGGTTTTAATTTATGAGTGCTGTATTAAGACTAGTTGGAGACTCTCTCTGAAAAATTAGCAGTTGTGTTTCCTGCTTGCTATTTATGCTCCAGATGCATCAATTTCAATTGAAGAAGCCTCTTTTTTATCCTGGAGCACTCTAATGGCAGTCTATAATTGGATAATGTGCTTCCTGCTTAATAGCAGCAAGTTCGGCTCCCTCCCCTGCAACGTATTGATCAGAATCATTCATCTCCAGATCTCACCATTCACCAGCTGAGGGAGCAGGAGACCTGGGTGCAGGACTTTCCAGCAGACCCTCCTCCTGGGGCCTTTGAAAGGGTATCTGCATTTTAAGTTTCTACATGAACATCCGTTCTCTTTAGAGCAAGTCACTGCACTGAAGTTTTATTTTGCCCAAGAAGTTCCATCAGTGAGCTTACATTTCAAGTAAGCACTTTAAAAAGTTTACTGGAGATATATAAAGAAAACTGATTTCTCTATTGTGTATACTCCATGCATTTCCTAAAGAAAATTGTTTTTTTTTTCCCTAAGATATTGCATTGCAGAGATATAGCTTCTCTGTCTCTGTATGTCTCGCTATGTCTGACACACTCTTTCCTTCTCTCTCTCTCTCTCTCTCTCTCTCTCTCTCTCTCTCTCTCGCACACACACACACACACACACACACACACACACACACACTGCCATATGTCCCAAGTGAGACCTACTTGGAAAACACAAGTGCAGAACATATCACACAGTACCATTATAAGAGAGGACAGTCGTCAGTTTTATCTCTGGCAATGAGAATTTTCTCACCCTCAAGACATGCAAATGACTTTTCTCATCTGTTCTTTTCATGTTATTTGCATAATTTTCTCCCACAAAAGCGAGAGCTGTCAAAAAATTAACCATTTGGGGCTTCTGCATTCAGTTCCATGACCTTTTCCAGAGCATTAGATCTCTTTGGGGAAGTAGTAACTTTGGATGTGAGCTATGTGGCAGTATAGTGAGAAAGGGGTCTCAGGGAGAAGGAGCAGATGATGGATGGGGATCAGCAGGTAGGTAAAAGCATGTGACTGCATTGAAAAGTTATCAGACAACTTGGATCCTTTCAAACCCTTGCTTACTCTTGTGTTAAAAACAGTATTTTGCAGACAATAGAAGAAATGATTCAGTTAGGTAGAATGTTGTACTTTCTTTCCTTGCTCAGGTTAACAGTATAATACAAACATTTTTGCTGGTGTGGTGTTAAATGAAAGGCTATTTGAAAAAGTCCACAAGCAATGCTGTGTCCTGCAGGCTTTGGTTTGAGTGCTCATTCCTGTACAGACCTGCCAGATATGCTTATTTAGTATGAACACTACCTTTTTATAAATTCAGAGAGTTGCACTCTGGAGGGCTGTAATAAACCTTTAAATTCATTTTACTTAGACAAAGGTTGATGCATGTAGCAGACTAGGGGCAAAGACAAGTGCAGCTATCTCTTTTATCACATTGCTTTAAACATTTCTCAGCTGCGGCTAACAAATCAGCTCCATCCGTCTAGTAATTGTTCCACAGTATCTTATTGCTAACACGAATGCATCTTGAAAAACGGCAGGAAAAAGCACATTTGTTTAAATCCTGCAATGGCTAACGCGGTGGTTAATCTTCTTGCAAATTATAACCGCAGTTATAGTTTATCCACTAGGCTAGAAAAGACCAGATCCCCAAGTGACATCGGTTCTTTTTCCAATTCCCAGGAGACCCACCAGCCCCCGACACGAGTCGCTGGGGCAGAGGGTGCTTTCCCTGTTAATCAGGTCAATGAGTGTAGCCAGGCTCCAGGGACATGACAGGAGTCTATCACAGCAGTTAGGGAGCCCACAAACAGTGGCGCTCACCGAGCATCTCCCGTTAAGAAGCATCGCTTAGTCCTCATTTACTCACTGGGAATCTCTGAGGATTTCAGCTGATCTTTTTTTCTCCCTGTAGACAGTGAGGAGCTCAACATAAACAGGGGGAAAGAGCACAGTATGCTGCTACTTGGACGGTGTTGATTGAAAACTTCGATCTCCCCACCCCTTTCACGGCTGATCTGACTGATTTCTCACTGCGTTCGCAGGGAATATTTCAATTAAGGTAAGTGCTGCTTTATCTGGGCGACTGCATCGCACTGGATTTCTGCATTGAAAGTTCTGACTATCCTGGCATTCTGCACTGCAGGGAGTGACTGTCAGAAAAAGGCTTAGTTTATGAGCAAGTGTCCTAGAACGGGGACTGGCTCTGGGGACCATGATATTTCAGAGCAATTCTTTGGAAATATAATCATCCTGCCTTGCATCAAAAGCAAATAAGAGGAAATGTGGAAAGAGAGTTAATTTCCCACTTTACCTTTTTAATAATCTTGTTTAGAGGATGGTGCTCTGCCAAGGCAACTGGATTTTGCTTGAAGTGGTTTGTTGATGTCCTGTGATGAAATCTGTGCTGAAAGCTTCAAAGTTAAATTAGATGGAAAGGAAAATTGCAAATGCGAGTTGAGATTTTGTGCAGCTTTATACTTTAGCCATGTCCCTGTGCTCCCTTTTGGTCCAAGGGTTTAGTACTACATCTCTGGTATTTTAACAGTTTCCATTTAGGAATTGAAATTTAAGTGCTATAGTTTCTGATGAAGCTTAAGAAAAATGATTCTAGAAAAGTTAATATTCCATTGATAAAATTTATAGTTTTATACAAGAGAGATGCAGTTCTTTCGTGAAAAAGATTAATTTTAAGAAGTAAAGAAAAAATGACTACTTTCTGTAATGCCTCTCTTTGAAAGGATAATTTTATTAAAAGATTGACATTATGCATTTTTCAAAATCTTGACTTTTAGACATTTTGTGCCTGTGGGTTTTTTTTTTCCTGTGGTGAATTGAGGTTAGGCTTACATTTGACTTATAGTTTAGGGCAATTATCCAGGTAAATTAGATAGTTCACATTCTTTCTTCTATTTATATTGTTTCTCAAAAATGTGTTAAAAATTCTAGAAAAATAGTGAAAAAACTTTTTACTAAACTTAGACTATCTAAAATTTTTCTGTTTTTCATTTTGCATGTATATATATATATATGTATGTATATATATATATATATATATATATATATATATATATATTGATAATTTTGTTCCACATAATGGGGACTCACTATACAGATGACTAAATTAATTATATTACTATAATTATATATAATTTATTTATTAGAACTCTAAGTACATAAAAAGCAACCATATAGCTTGTTATTGTGTAAGACTTCTACCATAAATTTTTTTTTCATATAACAAAACAATTAAATGTAACCACATGTCATTATATAACTTAAACAAATTGAATTTTAATAGTTAATCTGTAAGGTTAATGCACAATATAAATATATAGCTGCTTTTATGTAAAAATTTATAATGATATTTTAACTGTACTTTCTAGAGTGAGAACTCATATTTTCTGAACTATAGGTTACACCTTCCTCCCATAGATATCTTAAGATGGGATATTTTTGGGGGCATGATGATATATACCTGTCCTATACTGTACTTGGTAGGCTGAGACAGGAGGATCTCAGGTTTAAAGCTACCCTCAGCAAATTACCAAGGCCTTCAGGAACATAGCAAGACCCTGTTTCCAAATAAAAAATAAAAATAGGGTTGATGGTACACCTCAGAAGTAGAATGTCCCTGGCTTCAATCCTTGACACCAAAGTAAAAAAAGATATTTTACAAAGATGTTAGAATAGTCTTTATATTAATTGGTTATGATTCTGAAATTCCCTGGAGAACATTTTAGGCTGATGTTGATATTATTGCTTCTTCCACAGTAATAAAATATTTGCAGGACTCCCATAGGCATTGACCACTCACATGAACTTACTGGTTGTCTGTCTATATGCTTTACACCAAAACCTGAAGACATCTATCTATTTTCTAATACACTAAGACATATCATTTTGTGAACAAACAAAACTCCTCCTCCCCCCAGAAAACAGATGTAAATATGAGTGTCTATTTGCTCTTTGGATTTGTATAAAGTTTCCCATACAGGTATGTAGCGAATTACATTGATAACGTGTCCGTACCTGTATTTTCAAACTAAAATTGTACACAATTGTGTGGGAAAAAGAAAGAGATGCTATAAAATTAGGGTTAACTTGAAAATTTTGTATGATTAGTTTCCATAGCCAATGGATATACTAAGTTGGTAGCTGGGAGTAACACGTGTCACCTGATTAAAATATAATAATTTTTTTAACCCCAGTATGTTCCCAAATCTTTTTAAAAATGAAAAAAAAAAACAGTTGTACTAGATATTTTAAATAGTAAATTCAAAAGTCATTAGGAATATGATCAATAAATATTATATGTAAAATCTCTGTCAAATGTTTTATTCTCTCAGTGTTTTTAAAAATAATTTGTTGTATAAAAATAGCTAGCTGTATAAAAATAGAAGAAAAATATGTAGGCATTTTCTCTTCATTGTTAATACAGACAAATAACGATAGTCTTTGAAGAGCTGTATTGTAGGAGTTCTGATGATGGCGGATATTCTTGGTGCATAGATACTCCCATGGATCCTATAGGACCCTGTGTTTAGTCGCCACTGTTCTCAGCATATTTGACATGAGATGAATGTGACCATGTCTAAAACAGTCATCTCAAGAGTGGTCAATGGTTACTGTGTGACCTTTCAGGAAAATTGTGTGAATATTTTTTTTTGTGTGTGTGTGGGTGTGTGTGTGTGTGTGTGTGTTTAAAAAATAAAATACCTGATTTGATGGCTTTAAGTACAAAATGCCACATGAATCACCAGGAATTACTGTGAAGGAACGAAACTTAAGCCACATAGCCTATAGAAATTAGAAATGAACTGCAGGCATGAGATTGGAATAGGAAAGAAATTGCCTTGGATCAGCTAGGAGAGACAGCGTTTCCGAGTTGCCATAATATTTAAGCACAAGATGTAAAGACTGCGCTCTTGTGAGAGGTGCCATGAGGCTGTGTGATACTTGGTGGTGTTCCAGACACACTGTGCAGTGCTGTGGTGAGACTTCCTCCCACTTTCCGTGCTCCCCGTGGGTTCAGTTCCATTAAGCAACCCAGATTGAGCCTTTTTCTTGCTTTACAATTCAAAGGATTAAAATTGACTCCACATATAACATATTCATAGTCCTAGAAGGGAGTAGATGGAGAAGTAATGTGTAATAGTTATAAATACATGTTCTATATGCAACTACCAGAACTTGAATCTAGCTGAGGCCACTTGTTTTTCTGTGGCCATGGACAATTCAGGTAAGGTGTCTACTCATCCTTTATATTCTTTAACATAGAGCAAATCATATTAGCTTTCCCTTAGCAGCATTGTGAGAAATAAAGAATATAGTTGGTCTACTATGCTTAAAATTTTCAGGTGCTCAGAAAATCATAGATATCATTATAATTAGGAATTTTTATATTAGTCTCTCATCTTAGTAGGTAGAGAAATTAGGAACGTGCCCTCTCTTTAGCAATAATAAACCCTGAAACTTGCCAGAGCTCTTGTGTCCATTCCCCAATACTGTGTATAGATCAGAACCTTTGAACTTGAGGAACATAAGTTTTTCTTTCTGGTGGATTTACACTGGTGAGTGGATGTAAGCCAGGAGTCAGGTGAAAGAAAACTTCCTATTTTTGACAAAGAACTAAAGTGGCAATTTAATCATTTGATTCTTTTTTAAGGATGTTGAAAGAAAGTGAACATCTCTTGAAAGAAAAGTATCTTTGTACCACTGCTAATCAACACCTAACTTGATTTTACAGGGGTAAGAAAATAGCACATGATCTGTTTTTGTTAGAGTTTTTATTTTTTGAACATGTGTGCAGCTATTCATTTCCCTATCATCAATGGCTGCTTGCATGCAACAAACCAGAGTTGAATAGCTGAGCACAAATAGATTATAGAGCTGGTGAAAGTGGAAATGTTTGCTATTCCTTTTTTTACATAAAAAACATTTGCTGACTCCTTGTTTAGAAGAGGAACATGTATTTTGCATGATTTTTTTATTATCTGCATAATGAATATTTGGTAGAAAAATTTTAAATGACTACAAAATACTATCCAAATGTCTCTTTTCAGATATATTTATGGTTATTATTTCCTCTTCCTACTAACTCATCCATATTTTAACATGAGATTTAAACATTCTAGTTATAAATTTTCACAAATTTACCATTGATCAGACTCTATTTATGTATGTACATATGCATGTATATATCTAATCTATGCAGAAGTAGTTCACTCCATACTCCATATATTGATTCAAGTGCTTAACACAAACATATTTTCTGTAAAGGAACCAATTGTTTTCCATACTCCAAGCCACATTTAATATATTTCAGTGTACACAAGAATCAATTGCTATGTGACTTATAATAACAGATTCCTGGGTCTTATTCCTTGAGTACTGATTTAGTAGGTCTAGAGAAATACTCAGAAACCACATTTTGAAACAAATTCAGGTAATCCTGCTTAAAGCAGAGTATATAGATATGTCATTTAATCATCAGGATTTTTCAATTTGATCAGGTAACTCTATTATGTCGCTACATTGCTAAATTTGAGGATACTAACAGAGACCAGAAACTCCCAAATTTAAGTAAATTACTTGCTTATTGGTTCTGAAGTGTGACCCCAAGTTCCCCATTTCTAACAACTGTCTTGGAATATTAAATGCTTCTGGTAAGTGAAGAATGCTGATTCCCCAGCACCTCATCTCTCCTCTGCACATGGCGGCCGCAAATGTGCAAGCATCTACTTGAGGACCTATCATAAGATATGACTTATTAGCACACACCTGTAATCCTAGTACTTGGAAGCCTGAGACAGGAGAATCACAGGTTTGAGACCAGCCTCGGCAAACTTAGAGACATCCTGTTTCAAAATGAAGACTAATGAGAAGGGCAGGGGGTGTAGCTTTGAAGTAGAATTTCTCTAGGTTCTAGTCCCAATAACACACACACACACATACACACACACACACACACACACACACACACACACACTTTACTGCCCAGATCATCTGGACCAGAAGCGTATTTATCTTCCTACTTCGTAAGAAACACCTCTGAGCTCTGAAGGTATTATCTATGTGAAGTGCGTGTGTGTGTGTGTGTGTGTGTGTGTGTGTGTGTGTGTGTGTGTGTGTATTGCTGCTTTCCCACTCTGGTCATAGAATAATAGGGTGTGTTAGAAAGCAAAATATTTAAGTAAGCATCACTAGCACATTTAATTCATTTCAGCTTAAGGGACAGCATGGTAATTGCTTCTCCAGGCTCCTTTGCAACCAACAGAAAGTTTAGCACCAACCAAGATAAATCTACTCCAAAGTTGAGAAATTCTTAGAAAGTATTGAGTTCTCAGGCAACTTCTCAGTTCTCTCAATTCCGGGAATGTAGTCCTAAGGCTGTATTGTCAGTTCAACTTTCTTCTTCTTTCTCCCAACTGAATTTCAAGGACATTGGTTTTAGCTCTCTATTGAATATTTTTTTCTCATGTGATTCCCAACTGCCTTATTTGTTACTGTTCAAATCCCTAAACTACAAAGTTGAAACACTTATATTATCATAATTTTAATTATAAACTTTCCCACAAAGTTTTCTATTACCCTTCCCTATTATTTTTCCAGAATATCTGACATTGTACTAACCATATATTTAAAATTGATTTCACTCTTCTCTTCTTACTACCTATTAGAAATTAGGATGCACATTCCACGAACCCAAGGTTTCTTGCTTCTATTGTTCAAAGCCACAATTTAGTATATATCACAGAACTGATCCTCAGAAAAAAAATATTGAATGAATAATGAATGGATATTCCAAATTAATCAATTACAAGTATCATCTGTATATTAGGATTGAGGCAAGTAGTAAATAATGATACATTTAGTTTATTTACAACAGCATAAGATTTGAGCATCTATCTCATTTATACTCATAAATTGAATTTACCCAATAAAAAATTTTGTACTGTGTATGCTAAGTGCCAGTTATACATGTGGATATGATCTAGTGCCTTAGTATAATGTGCTAATTCTGATAGTGGGAAAGGGGAAAGCAATGATAAAGAATAGTTATACTACAGAACACATTATTTTGCACAATCATGGAGGATCGGTGCAGATTGTTGTAAATGCAAAGAGCAGTTATAACTGAACTTGGACCAACAAATGCTTTCAAGAAGAGAAGCAGCCTAAACTTCAAATTTAAGAATAGCTTCAAAGGGGGGAAGATCACTAGAACCAAATAGAAATCACACTATGCAAAAAGCATGGAAATATGAAATGACAGTTCCTGATAATCTCCAGTACCACATTCTTTTGGTCTAACACAAAAACTGGGTTTATATGTGAGAAAGGATAATTTCATATATGCCTGTATAAGGAATTAAAACTTTGACTGAGGAGCAATAGGAACTCTAGAAATTTTGAGAAGGGGAAATACATAACTATTTGTTTTAGTCTTGATATTTCATTTTATTTTTTTATTATTTCAAATTTAAAAAGTATAATCATATATAGAGAGTAATATGCCCATTATAATATTCCATTCTATTATGTACTGAATATATGATAATGATACCATAAAATTATATTACATTACATAATAGCCATCTCGATATAATTACCCTCTATGATGTTCACACATGATGTTCGCACAATGGTAAAATCACTGTCTCTCAACAAATTTCTCAGAACATGTCCCATCATTAAGTGACACCTGACTATAGCATGCATTACGAGACTATATCAGCTGGCTTTTAAAAAAATTAGAGCCGGGCATGGTGGCGCACACTTGTAATCCCTGTGCTTGGGAGGCGAAGACAGGAGGATCGCTCAGGTTCGAAGCCAGCCGTGCTGGCTCAAGAGACCCTGTTTCCAAATAAAAATATAAAATAGGTCTGGGAGTGTAGGCCAGAAGAAGAAGGGCTTCCAGGAACCCCAGTACCACAAAAAAATATAGAGATGAAAATAAGCTTTTATTATGCATTAATAAAACAAAGTTACATGCTTGCTCTTCTCAGGACACATGAAAATTCAAATGTAGGAATTTGCACCAAATGGCAAGTTCAACTGGCATAGATTTAACCAAGTGTATATACAGACATGACGTTTAAGAGTTCTATATCGTATAATTAGCTGAATATATCGATTTCAGTTTCAGAAGTTAGGAAAAGTGTCAGTCTATGGATGTTCACATTTGCTAGTATTGAATGGAGGAGAGATTGCATCCTGCCTTCTGACTATGACCTGAAATTTAAAAAAAAAAAAAATTTGTCTCCATGCTTGCTGCATAATCAGACTCAAATTGACCTCTCCAGATTGAATGTCAGTGATATTCCCAGGAAGATGATATTTTGTTTCTTTTATTTCAGAAGTAGAATACTGTATATTAACTCTGAAAAAAATCTGCCTCTTTGGTGAGTACTGTGTTGTGGTTAATTTTAGTTGAGACAAAATTAGTGATCTCACCATTCTACCTAACATATCACTCTTCTGTCTCTTTCTCCCTTCTTTTAATCTCCCATTTACTTTAGATTGTCTGACGATACTTTTCCCCATGGAATCGTAAGTTCTGTGAATATATGAACCTTGGTTCACTCACAGATACAGCCTCAACACCTAGATTGGTGTATATCCTACAGCAAGTACCTATTTTTGTTAAAAGAAGGTAAGGCAGAGGAAGGAAGGAATAGGAGAAGGAAGGATAAAGGAATGAACACATCTTTCAATCTCACTGCATAAATTCTTCTAACCTCTTCTCTCTGTACTAGCTAAGTAAATGGCATGGTGACCAGAGTACAGCCCAGTGTGTCAAGCTAGAAATATAACTATCTGCCCAACCGTCTCTCATGCCTACACTTCGAGTGAATACCTGGTCCTTTCCAGCCCATTTTTAAATCTCTCTCACTTGGCTTTTCATTACCTTCTACGTCTTGTCCTTTGCTCCCTTGATATTCCTCTTTTCTATAAAGAATTCTCCATCCTGCCATAAAAGTGAACACTCTAAATACAAAGTTGCCAAACTTCTCTTCTTTCAAAAATTTTCTTCTCTGTGATTTCCCATTCCTTTTTTACGATATAATTAATACATTCTATCTCAAAAATAAAAGGATTTTGGTGTGAAAGAGGAATTGAACCCAGGGGATCAATTTTGTGGGAGAGGAAGAATTTAACCCTGGGGCATTCCACCTCTGAGCTACATACTATGCCCTGATATATATATATATATATATATATATATATATATATATATATATATATATATATATAAACATGCTCTCACTAGATTGCTGACAGTCTTGCAAACTGGCTGAGGCTGGACTTGAACCTGTGATTCTCCTAGCTCAGTCTCTCAAGTACTGGGATTACAAGTGTGCACCACCACACCTGGCTTCTTAAACATCTGTGACATCCATTTCTATGCAAGATCCAGATACTGTATTTCCTCTTCTCTTGTCTGAGTT
Organism: Muscardinus avellanarius; assembly: GCF_963383645.1. Lineage (NCBI taxonomy): Eukaryota > Metazoa > Chordata > Mammalia > Rodentia > Gliridae > Muscardinus > Muscardinus avellanarius. The sequence goes on along the minus strand of NC_137786.1, from coordinate 19,967,906 downwards.
CCATCAGTCTTTGAACCTGACACACTCAGCATCATTTCTATCTCAGAGATTTCATATTTGCTATCTTCTACATTGAGCTGGCTTTTCATCAGCCTATATCTTAGTGTTCAGAAATAGTTGAAATCCCCCTCTATAAGTCTTCCTAACATACTTTATGCCACTTTGACTCTAACACAAAATGTTCTGCTTTGTTTAAGAATGCTAAACTCCAAACTATTTGATGGCAGCTCTACATCTGTCTCATTCAGTACTATATTCCCAGTGCCAGGTATATGCATACAAAAAGCCTTGGTAGAAATATAAGCGCAGGTTCCTCTCTGAATTAAAGAATAGCCATTTATTTATAAGCCAGTGTTTGTTCCTTTCACTTGGACACTTAACTTCCTGACGTTTGGAAAATAATTTTGATCCTTCCCTTCTTCTTGATGAAATACCTAAAAAAACAGAAAATAAAGTCAAAATTAGAATAGTTTAAAAATACCCATAGCTGCACAATTCACAATTGTCAAACTATGGAACTAGCCATGATATCCATCAACAGATGAATGGATTACAAAACTATGGGGTATATACACAATGGAATTTTACTCAGCCATAAAGAAAAACACAATTTACAGGGAAATGGATGGAACTGGAGAATATTAGGATAAGTGATATTAGTTAGTCACAAAAAATAAGAAATTGGATGCTCTCCCTAATATGTGAAAACTAGGGAGAAAATGGGTCATAAGAGTAACTCTAGAAGAAGAAGGGGGGACTATAGATGAGCAAATAAGGTGACCTGAGGGGATAGATACTAGGGAAAAGAAGGAAATTCTCTAATGTTCCTAATGTACATTAACAAACATATCAATCACTAAGCCAAACAGGAGAAGGAGGGAGGGAATGGTGAGGGAACTGGGGAAGGGCTAATTAGGCAATGTGTGCATGTATGCCTCCACCATCTTGTATTCAAATAAGATGTATGACCACAATGCACCAATAAAAAGTTAAAAAATAAACACTGAAAACATTTAAATCTTTTAATGTATTCCAAATATCATGTCCACCTTATGAACTATGTAGATATCTTGTTTTTTAATGAGCTGTAGAAATTGTTCATACACATTGGGTAAAGGTCAGCTATTTTCAATCATTTCCTTTCTGTGTATAACTAGATGACATTTCTCATCCATTTGTGATCAGAGAACATACGTATTTTAAGGCACAAGCCCATTGTCTTCAAAAGTATCACTCAGGAAATTTCTTATTTCATAACAAAATGATTTTAGCCCAAGGAAACTATAATTATTCTTTTTATTAGACTTTTTTTGTTGTTTTGGTGATGGTGCTGGGATTGAACCCAGCGGCATTCTACCTCTGAGTTAAATCCCCAGGTCTATTTTATTTTTTATTTTTAAACAGAGTCTCACTAACTTGCTGAGAGCCTTACTAAGCTGCTAAGGCTGGGTTCAAACCTTTGATCCTCCTGTCTCAGCATTTTAAGTATTAGGAATATGGGTGTGCACCACCATGACCGACACTATTCTTAGACTTTTTCATATTTAGAAAAATATGACTAGGAGAATAAACAATAGAAATGGCTTATACTTATGAATCAGTAGTCAAAAAGCACATCTTGAATAGAAACACTACTATTACTACCTGAGTAATTATGAGACCTAACTACTCATGTTTCAAGAATGGTTACATTATTGTATTTAATATTGCCATAATTAAACTGCATTTTATTACTTGTCCTTTATATGGAATGAGGTGAAATGCTCTAAAAATCAATATGGAGTAAACAACAGCATTAATTCTAGTAAGTATTTCTCTCACAAATATTTAGAAGCAATCTTCCCTCGAACCATAATCCTCAAAAGGAAATTGCTGTCCTTGCAGAAACACAGTTTATGTTATCTGGGTCTGGGTCTCTAGGTTTTTCTAAAAGCCTCCAAATGGCACAAATAACATTTTAAATGGGTTGTCAGGAAAAGCGGTGATTTTTTAATGCAGATCCACCAAATATAATGTTTTCTTTCAGAGCCCCTGAAGGCAAACATCTGAAAGGCAGAGAGAAACATAATAGAAAGATAAATGTTGTGACTGGTGTCTAAGGAGGGACATAATATAAACATAACACAGAAATATCTCTTGTCAGGAAAAAAAATGGTAAATAGGTTTAATATCTCACAGTTGTATATGTACTCAGAAGTATAATTAGACAATTAGACAGCAGGAAAATTTTTCTCTACTAGATGATAAGCCATTTTGATTTTTAAACTTTTGAGAGAGAGAGAGAGGAGGGAGGGAGGGAGGGAGGGAGGGAGGGAGGGAGGGAGGGAGAGAGAGAGAGAGAGAGAGAGAGAGAGAGAGAGAGAGAGAGAACAAGAAAGAAAGCAGGTTCAATTATGCTCTGATCTGCAGTCATGGGAAGGGGCACCCAGCCAAGACTGAAGCAGTGTATATAGTTAACACAAAGACCTTTAGGTGAAATAATGGAAGTTCCACACTGATTCCATTAAGTAAGCAAATCTTATCACGTGATGATGGCTCATGTAATCCTTGCACTGGACCAACATACTGACCTAGGAAGCCAGCAGCTCCCTCCAGCCCCACTCCCTTCTCTCTTTAGTCAGTGCAGACTCTTGGGTTATCCAGCCCTAGTGCCCAAGCAGACACAGATCTCTTTATTGTCTCTGCTTTGGTTTGGGTGTCTGTGTGTCCTACTCAAGACATTTGATGATTTGGGTTCAAACAGAAGCAGTGAAGTTAAAATATTTTGCTTTCCATAGTGGCTCCTTCCATCTTTGTGAAAAATCTAAGAAAGCTTCCCTGATTTTAAATAGGATTCAGTGCTCACTGAAACCATCCTCAGCACTGTAGGCATTTAATGTTATTTCTTCAACTATACCTTCATCTGGTTTGGAAAGGTGGGATTGTAAAGTAATTGACCAATCAATAAGATAGACACAATTTTTCTTCCATATGAAAACTTATTTTCTTATGGAGTCAGTATTACCCAGGCTCAGCTTCTGTGGTGCTCGGATGGTTTCTATACGAGCAGAGTCTAGGGTCATGCATAACCCCAGGGCCCTGTTGGACGTATTAGATATCAAGGATATTGACCAGTCACTCTCCTGTGACCTATACAAAATGTGAAAACTAGGCCTATCTGCTTGCTTTTCAAAAAATTAAACCTTGTCAGGTGTACTAGTCTATTTTCTATCCCATTGCATAGATTGGGTAAAGAAAAGAACCTTATTTGGGTTCATATTTCTGAACATCTAAGGTTAGGAGGTTGCCTCTGGTGGCAGCCCTCCTTCTGGCAGAATACTGAGGTACTTCAGGACTTTAGTTGGAAGGTAAAGAGAATGTGGGTGCCTTTCTTTCCTCTGGTCTCTATTTTTGTTCTTATAAAGCAACCAGGATTCAGTCATGGAAACCCTACAACTATACTTAATTCTAATTTATTTAATCAGCTGCCAAATAATCCACTTCCTAACACCATAGTCAGTTGGATTGAGTCTCCAACTTTTTAATACCTCACCATGTAGAATAAATTTCCACATATGAACCCTTTGAGGACACACTCAAACAAAAATACCCAAACCATAGTACCAGGACGGTCACCACTTGTAAATCCTGTGGATTATAAGGAGGATGACTAAAAATGTTATAGGCCTTGACATGTGTCATAGGCTTTCACTTTAAGAAGAAATTTCAGAGTTAAATGCATGTTTGTCTACATAAAGTGACTACTAATAAAAGTAAAAGATATCTTAAAAGTCAGCATTGATAGCTAGGCATGGTGGCAGATGCTTGTAATCCCAGTACTTGAGAGGCTGAGACAGGAGAATCACAGGTTTAAGGTCAGACTCAACAATTTATTGAGGTCTTCTGCAACTTGGTAAAACCCTGTTTCAAAATTAAAAAAAAAAATAAAAATAGCTGGGCGTGGTGGCGCACGCCTGTAATCCCCGCGCTTGGGAGGCAGAGACAGGAGGGTCGCGCAGGTTCGAAGCCAGCCGCGAGCGCTGGCTTAGGAGACCCTGTTTCCAAATAAAAAAAATGTAAAAATAGGTCTTGGAGTGTAGCCCGGAGGTAGAAGGGCTTCCAGGAACCCCAGTACCACCAAAAAAATAAATAAATAAATAAAATAAAAAATAAAAATAAAATCGGGCTGGGGATATAACTCAGAGTCAGAATACCCATGAGTTCAATCCCCAGTACCCACACAAATATGCAAAAAGCAACATTTTTGTTAATTATTTGATGATAGAGTTGTAGAATTATTAAAGTGCTATAGGAATAGAAAGAGAAATTGCAGAGATCTTGAAGTTCCTTACCTAAATCTGATAGAATCAAAACCATACTGGCAAAGGGAGAAAGATTCATGTGCAGTTTGCTGGGTGCCATTTGCACAGTGGGACAGTTTGGTGGGCAGTTAGCTCTTCAGGCATTGCATATGATTCCTGCATAAAGATGAAAATATTGAACACTGTCAGAGGTGCCTATTTCTTATGTTCTCAGCTAAAACAACTATCATCAATATATATGTACAACACACTCAATAGTAAATTAGTAGATAGGTTTACTATCTCACAGTTCTGTAGGTACTCAGATATATTATCAACACAGTATCCTATGTGCATTTTTGTTAGTAATTATATAAAATAAAAGTATACTAAAAAGAAAAATATTTTAATGTTATTCATTTAGCCAGCTTTATGAGTTACTTTGTAGGGTACTGAGTAGGAGTACAAAAGGGATTTTTCTGAGGGGCTAGATATGAACATTTTGATGGAGATGGTCATTATATGAATCTCTCTCTCTCTCTCTCTCTCTCTCTCTCTCTCTTTATGTATAGATAGATAGATAGCTCTGTAAACACATATATAATAATTACTTACATAATAAATTTTATTTTGAATGGTATGCTAAGACTTGGTGATTATAAGTAAGTTTCTGCTTGAATTTAAAAATAATATTGGAACTAATTTTATGGTAAAGGAAATGATATCAATTGTTTTCAGTTACTTTTTACCATAATGAATTTAGACCCACCAATTTGTGAGGGAAGAGCACCATACAAAATCTCTTACAGTTTTCAGACTGACTGCGCATAGATCCATAAGAAAAGAAATGAAGAAGCATGTAAGAATTTTCTGCAAGAAGCATCCAAATTTATAAATCAGAGAAATCCATACTTATTGAGAGACATTATGCGTTTTAGAGGTAATGATTTGTGAACGAGGGGACCATTCTAGGGAAGGTTCAGACAGAAATGAAATCATTGCCCCAAACTTTACCGTACAGCTGTCTTTAAATGATATGTGATATAGTGCATGTTGATTAGGTAAGTTTAGTCACTCTACAACATAATGTACATAAACTTCAAAACATCATGTTGTGCATGACAAATACATACATTTTTATCTTTCATTAATAAAACACGATGCTCATTAAAAGCAAAAAATAACAATTTAAGGTAGAGCAAAGGAGTTTTCTAAATAAAACAGAAGTAATGCGGTGGAAAGCTGTGTATCATCAAAAGAAACTCCCCGAAACTTCCTGACAAAATCTACTCTGTCAATGTTTTTTCCATTCTTGAAATTGGGGGTATTGAAGTCCTTGGTGTGGGAAATGGAAACGGCACTTTCTTTTGTTTTCTTTTTTGCTTTGTTAGTTGTTATTCTGTTTTTTGTTACTGGGGAATGAACTCACAGGCATTCTACCCTAGAGCTACACCTCTATCCCATTTTACTTTTTATTTTGAAATAGAGACTTTCTAAGTTGCTGAGAATCTCCTTAAATTGTGCAAGCTGGCCTTGAACCTGCAATCCTCCTGTCACAACCTTCCAAGCACTGAGATTATAAGTATGTGTCATGACACCTGGGAAACAGCACTTTCTAACTCGTATCTTTTGATCTCTCCCTCTAAAGTCCAAATATTAGGAAAAAGATGAAAGGCCTGTACCAAAAAATAGTTAAGGGTGGAGAACGCTCTCTGATGAGTTACAAGTGTTTTCAACTCACTGAGACATGAGGCTGAGGGAGAGAGAACAGAGACAAAATGAGATGATAAGAGAAGCCTCAAAGAACCTACAGAAACCTCATAAATTGTTTTAAGCCTGATTTACATGCTGGGGTAAATCCCCCTATTCCCTGTGCAGTTAAGCCTTTTTATGGGAAGAAGTCAGGGGATTTTGAAAGCTGTGTAATGTCTTCCACCTACAAGAGATCAATTCAGAACAAGAGGTTTCTGAGTGTACATACAGCTCGCATACCCAGTGCTACCTGGAAAGGAGGGCACCAGAGAGCACTCGAGAAATTCTACTTATCTATCAGAAGTGAATAAACACACACACACACACACACACACACACACACACACACACTATAATAGGTACACACATAGTTTTCCTCTAGGACTTCTGTAATATTTATGCAGACATATGTAAAATGTTTTTGTGTATGTTCTTATTTAAATAAATTCCTGCAGACATCTAGGGTTAAATCTTGTTATTAGTATGTATGGATACTTTGTTTTTTCTTTATTATTCATAGAATGACAGAAAATTTGCTCAGATATGAAGTATGTGTGTATGTACATGTGTATAGTAGAGATACTGTGCAGAAGAATAAGTGAGTACTTTATCCCCAGGCTTTTATTCCCTCATGTTGAACTAAATCCAGGAACAAGATAGTAAGGAAGGGAAAAAACCTGACAGAACATGCTCTATTTTTCATAAGATTTTAGAAGATAAATCTTCATAAGGAACAAAAAATCTGGTGGTAACAGAATAAGAGTCAAAGTGCTCCTCTTTGGTTTGTGTTAAAAATGTATTAAATATATTTTTATATTTTCTCATTGATTTTTGAGAATTAATGGAATCTAATATAGAAAAGGCACCCATCATACTGCCTGATGAATGCAACATTCTCAAAGAAAAAAAGTAATAATTGTTTTTCCATTGGTGTGTAGGTCCAGGACTATAAAGTGAAACCTGAAACGGGGTCATGATTTAAATGATTAAAATAATGGCCTTTTCAGTTCAACACACTGAAATTTCAACCTGACTCTACCACTTATTTCTTTTGTAGCTTTAAGCAATTTTTAATGCCCTTGATTCCTTCTCTAGTATTGCACAAATTGCATTATCAGCCTTATTGGTCATTATATAATGAAATACTATAATAAATGTGCTTAACAAAATACCTAACTTACAACAACCACGCCACTGATGTAGATTGCAATGCTTTTGCACTAGCTGCCTGACCCCGGGTCCCCATACTTCCTCAGCTTTCTCCCTATAATCTCTCAGTTTCAGAGTTGCGAGGGTATTGCTCTCTGATCTCAGACCCAACCTTTTGCTCAAGGGTCTCTAATAATTTCAAGATAAGAGAGCTTCTGTTTAAGAAGAGGAAGAAGAACTACTTATATTGGGTACCTATAGCAACCCAGATGTGCAGTCCTGGCATAATGAAATTGAATACTGTTTCCATCAAATTCTACTCTCATGATAGCTCAGGACCCTGACCTTGATCGCTGTACCCGTACTTCTGGCTAGCTGGGAAGGCTCCCCCGATGCTTGCTCATGATGTTCAAAACAAGAGTCTTGTGTTTTCCTCTCTCACCTTTTGCCATCTGCCTGGGAAGATCTCTGCTGCTCATGTCTCCTGAGAGTCACAACTCCGCTGGGCAAAACTATTCCCTGCTCATGGTTCTGTTGACCCACAATTGTAGCTACAGGGAAATCATACTGTCCTCTTTCTTATCCCTTTTTATATGTAACTGACACATGACCTTTCTTTTTGAAGTATGCTTTTATTGGTGTATTGTAGTTTCACATCATTATGTAGTTAGGAGTGATAGGAACACACCTCTGCAGCATATGCAGACCACAAGACATTTATTTTTCTTTTATAAAGACAAGATGTGATGGTAGGAAAGTAGAAAACAGAAGACACAACCAATAGCTAGGCAACGTGTGACAGCTTAAGCTCACAAGCCAGGTACCACAATGTTTGATGAAAACTCCACTCACCATAGACAGGGAGCCAGCTTTCTTTGCCTGATAGGACTGCATTCAAATAGATCCTCCAGCAGAGTCCAGAAGTCACATCCAATGAGGTGTCAGAGACAAAAGCCCAGACTCCACCCTACACTGGGTTTATGGACATTCATTTCCATTTCCTGAGGCTGTCTCTTGTAGGATTTGGCTACAAAAATGCTCACTCATTTCAATAAAAATTAATATCTCACTTTCAACCATAAATCTCTTCCTGATTGAAAATTTAAAAGAAAATAATCCAACATAAATTTAATTTATTCTACTGTCTTAAATAATACCAAGATAGGCAGGCAGTTCAGCAAATTTCACTGAGCCAAACCACATTTGTAGTAAAATTTCTGCAGCAGAGAAAGAATATGGTGGAGTTCCCCTGAGCAATCCTCAGGTCTTTGTCCCTGTAGAACAACTATATCAACAACTGTACAAATATGGTTCTTCCTGAGAACTTGCCTATCAAATTTGGTTGCTTCTACAAATTTCACTCCATACAAATTGGTGAAAACATTTAGCAATAAAAAAGCAAGCAAAAGGCCAGGCATGGTGGCACATGCTTGTAATCCCTGCGCTTGGGAGGCGGAGACAGGAGGATCGCACAGGTTCCAAGACAGCTGTGCTGGCTTTCTGGGAGTGTAGCCCAGAGGTAGAAGGGCTTCCAGGAACCCCAGTACCACAAAAAAAAGCAAGCAAAAACAAACAAAACACCTTATTAGTATGCCTTGAATACATCAACCAGAGAGGTTAAAGTATATTTGTTTAACCCAGATTTTTACCAGCATGCAAGTTTAAAACTTGAATGTCCTCCTAAACTGTGTGTATATATATATTATATATATATATATATATTTACAATATGAACCTGAACCTTCAAATGTACATGGGATTCAAGGCTTACAATGACCTCTTGTGAAACCACACCTTCCTCATATCACTTAATTTTTTACCATTTCTCTCTCTCTCTCTCTCTCTCTCTCTCTCTCTCTCTCTCTCTCTCTCTCTCTCTCTTTTTCTATGTTTATACTGGGAATTGAACCCAGGGATATTCTACCTGCTAGCCACATCTCTAGCCCTGTTTTATTTGTTTATTTATTTATTTATTTATTTATTTATATTTTGAAATAAGGCCTCCTTACATTGCTTACACTAGCCTCAAATCTACAATCCTTCTGTCACAGCCTCCCAAGTACTAGAATTATAGACTTGTGCCACCACATCCGACCTTCCTTTCTCTTTTAAGTATTCTGCTCTTGTCACTAATTCAGGCTCTGTCTCTGAAATACGAAGCTGACATCATTTTCATTTTTCTGCACTCTAGCACACAGCCCCAATTAAATGACTGCTTTTCAGCCCCAATTAAATGACTGCTTTTCATATTGCTTCCCAATTTTGTTTTTGTCGATTTGTACTACCTATAATATTGCGGTATTTCTGCAGACTTCATCTATTTTTCAGTGTTACTATGTCCCCACTACTATACACCGTGTCTTTCACATATTAATACTTGAGTACTAATTTCATAATACATAAAGACATATAAGAAATAATTTTCCTTTAACAACTATTGATAATTTTCCAATTTATAAAAGTAAATATTGAGTAATGAATGACTTTGAGACCTCTCTCATTGCTAATTGCTTATACAATATTTTATTTTAAATATAATATCATTTCATTATTATTTATTAGCTGGATGTCTCTTGTGTTTCAGAAACTGGGCCAAATTCAGTGTAATTATAAACCAAAATTAGAAATAAAAATGCATATAACCATAAAATAAAATATTCCAAATGCAATGTGAATGGTGAAGGAGTCTAAGAAAGAGCAGAGCTTGGGCTTGGGCTAGAGAGACTGGAGGGGCCCCCTTGAAGGAATTGAAGAGCAGGCCTCTGAAGGCACCCTGCTCCCTAGAGGAGGAAGGATGGAAGACAGTGCCAGGCTGATGGAGACGTCATAGAACATGTGGGACTGACAGACATCGCTATCCTTAAAAGACCCACAGATTTCAGGATGGTGAAAAGACAGAGATGAGATGGGGAATCCAGTTGTGGAAGAAGTTGTGAAAATTTGGGAAATGTTTTGAATGGGACAGGAATGTGAGAGGAAAGTTTGAAGGAGATATCACAGGTGCCCACATTGTGGTGACAGAGAAGACACAGGTGGGCTTAAGAAATATCTAAAAATATTTTTAAAAGTATATTATTTGGTGATATATTGGAACATGTTATAGTGGTGGGAGTTAGAAGGATGAGTCTGTAGATTCTGCTATAAGGAGCTAGTGATCTTTTTTTAACTGTTTAGAAAGGAATTGATCAAGATTGATTCAAAGTAGACCCATGTGAGTAACAAGCTGAGAGAGATATGACAGGTCTACTCTGGACCTTGGTTTTAAGTGTGTGTCCCAGTGACAGTTTGGTAGTTATGGAGGTAGAAAAGTTGTGACGAGTAGAGATAAGAGAGGAAAATCATGGCCAAACTATAAGAAATTCTAATATCTGTGCCTCTGTGTAGGCAAGAGGGAGGAGAGGGGTCACCTTTGATATGTTTTATGGATGTGTTTTTATTATACAATAAACTTTGTGAAAAGGGGAAAAAAAAACACACGCTTATAAAAAATGTGGGTCCCAGCACCAAAACTGCACAGTAGCCAAGTTCACTGAAATAAACTAAATTAAAATAAGTACTCTTCATCTAGTAGATCACAATAAAATCTAACTTGAAAATTAAATGAAATATCTGTGCACAGTGTCATATTAAAAATTCTTTCATTCTCGGGGAGAAGTGGGGGATATTTCTGGTAATGCTTCACTTTTGATGCTCATTACTTCTATTTGAATTAAGTATGGACTAGTGGTCATCACCCAGAACAGATCATGATGACTCAATATGAGGATTAATTACAAAAGTAATCATGTCTGTTATCTAATTATTCAAAACTTAATTATGACTCTGCTGGCCCAATTAGTCTAGGCTAATGTTAGGGATGGGTAGATATTCAGCATCTGTGCCTAAGTGAGAGGCATCTGTTGCCAGGAGGTGAAGCAATGCAAGGATCTGCTCACCAGCTGTGAAGTGAGCAGCACACAGTGGCCCTTGGAGAGGAAACACACTTGGCTGAGGCAGTGGGGGAGGATGCACCCAGGCTTAGGAGGCATTTAACCATTTAACCCCAGGAAAATATCAAAAGCCATTGTAGAGCCAGGCGTGGTGGTGCACGCTTGTAATCCCCGCACTTGGGAGGCAGAGACAGGAGGATCACGCAGGTTCGAAGCCAGCCCCGCGCGCTGGCTTAGGAGACCCTGTTTCCAAATAAAAAAAAAAAAAAAGTAAAAATAGGTCTAGGAGTGTAGCCCCGAGGTAGAAGGGTTTCCAGGAACCCTAGTACCACCACCAAAAAAAAAAAAAGCCATTGTAGCATTACTACATTAAAAACTGAGGGGGGGGAAAGAGAGAGAGAGAGAGAGAGAGAGAGAGAGAGAGAGAGAGAGAGAGAGAGAGAGAAGAGAGGGAGAAGAGAAAGAAGTTTCTATTTCTTGTCCTTTTCAAGAAGATAATGCTATATAAAGAAATGAACTAGCTACAAACTTTAATCAAATATGTATGCATTTATAAATTTCTAGAATCATGTAGAATTATCTTTGCTTGATCCATAGAATGCCTAATAAGAACAATGGAAATGTACAGATGGATTATCTACTTATTGTAAGTAGAAGTCATAAGATAATAGATCCACTGTTACTATTGATTTTGACCTTAGCAGCAAATACTATATAATATCTCAGGATCTGATATATTCATATATGCAATTATTGATTTTGACTCTATTATTTAGTAAACATTCTATTAATAATGCTATTGACTTTCTAAATATTAATTATTAATATTTATTGACCTTTTACATTAGTATATAATCTCTACTAAACTATAATCAATTGTTAGTGAATGGGGGCAGGTGTATAAACTGTGACAAAAATGATTGGAACTTTAATTACACCAATCTTGCACCTGACTGGATTTCCTCTTGCTGTGTGAAGGCCGTCTCATGGGCTCAAGTTTTTATCCATTCACATTTTGGAATGTACAAATGAAAGCGTTTAAACTCACTGAAATTGGAAAATGCTAATTTACAGGAAATGTATATACATCTTGCTTCGGAGTGTAACAGGAATGATTTCAACTTTTCACATTGGTTGCGTGGATGAAAAGCACATTTCAACAGAATTAAAAGAGTTCTGGGAGCTCTTTCGCTATTGCATCTCTGCGCTCCCTCGTTACTGAGTCACAATAAGAAACCCTGTTAGTTCTCTGCTACTGAGCAAATTGCTTTTCACAATTATGGTTTATGTTGTAATGGGGATAGCTTCACATTAGGAGAATTATTCCAAATCAGCATTGCCTCTTGCTGCAGCACAGAGCAGCACCCTGCCTACTTTACAAAATCCATGCCTCCCGTGTTGCCTCTAAGAAAAATATATAAATAAATGCTTGCCAATCTTGCTTCTGAGAGAGTTTTAATTGAGGATAATGAAACATTTCTAGCACCAAAATGAAAGCATGTTAGCCACAAAGCCCTTTAAAATGTCAATAGGCAGAAGACTCTTATGGAATTTTTGCAAGATTATACAGCACAGTAATGGTGTAGGTAGATAACAATTTGTCAGATGTAGCTGTGATGATCAGATCTATGTTCCCCATTTTTATTCCTGATGCAGACTTGAATAAAAGCCATAGGAAATATTAAATCAGCACCATCATCACAAAGCATCCTGTGCTTCCAGCTGTAGGCATCTGCATACCACCCATAAAGAGAGTTCCAGAGGAACAGTTAGAATCAGAACTGTTAATTACACCTACTTAAATGTTTGTTGCTTCTACTTCCTCTATTTCAGTTGTATTTTACCTGCAGAATTCCTCTCACTTTAAATCACAGTGACAATGTGAACAGCACATGTATACTTTAACTAAGCAACTTACTGATTCCAGTGAGTTTCCTCAGCTGTAAGACATGAACCCAGAAGTGATAAAGCATGGCACTGCTCCAGTAAAATGGAATAAGAAATCACTTTGACAGAGCTGAGAGTCTAGTCTAGGTTGCTAAATGTGGATTTTTTTTTCTCCTCCCCCCTTTCAAGGTCGATGTCCTTTATTTTATGTGGTGTATATCTTATTTGACAGCACAGGAAAAAATGTGGGCAGCCCAGGTTAATGCATCTGGGGTCAAAATGGACTTGAAAGTAAAGGGAATCCATCCTCTTGAGATATTCAGCTACCATTCACTGGTTTAAAAGGAATTTTGATTAAATGACCACTGTTATGGGGAATGCCAATAGCTACAAGAGGCAAGAGAGGACAAGTTTTAGTTGCTTATTAAACAAAGGAACCTCTTGATTTCCTTTTGATAAGGCTACAGAACACAGATGTGGTTTAGAATGATTTCCTGTTGTTTCTTCCACCTCAGGGATTCCTAAGTGGTATATTCTCATTTCTTAGATGAAAGTCTTGGTCTCTGGGATTTGAGATGACAAGTGTCTTTCTTCAGCTTTATCACCTGCCAGCTACATAAGCACCATCTGCCAAGATGCCAGGCACTGGCCTGTCACTTCTGGGGAATGTCATCTGTGTTTGTGTGTCTGCCGAAGAGCAACCATTTGTGAACCACATACAGTTATTACCCACACAACAATCCCCAAAAGATGAAAAAACCTTGACTATCAACTGAGAAATTAAGTTATGTTCAAATGATTAATTGGTTAAAGACTTCCTCCTCTTTCATCACAAAATCTCAAAAATGAGCCGGGCGTGGTGGTGCAAGCTTGTAATCCCAGCATTCGGGAGGCTGAGACTGGAGGATCGCGGTTCGCGGACAGCCTCAGCTACTACTTAGTGAGTGAGGCCCTTTGCAACTTAGTGAGACCCGGTTTCAAAATAAAGAATAAAAAAATAGGGCAGGGGGCCGGGTGTGGTGGCACACACTTGTAACCCCCGCGCTTGGGAGGCAGAGACAGGAGGATCACGCAGGTTCAAGGCCAGCCTAAGCACTGGCTTAGGAGACCCTGTTTCCAAATAAAAATATAAAAATAGGTCTGGGAGTGTAGCCCGGAGGTAGAAGGGCTTCCAGGAACCACAGCACCACCAAAAGTAAGGCAGGGGGTGTAGCTCGGAGGTCAAATGCCCCTGAGTTCCATCCCCACACCTGAAAAAAAATCTCTAAAATGAGTATTTATTTTGTTTCAGCAATTTATATTTATATTTCGAATAAATTAAGATATTCTGGGGCATTTAAACTCGATATTTAGGTTGCTTTCCTATATTTGAGTTGAAATATCTTCTTAAAAAGTTTACTCAGTTATTTTTCATTGAAACTTCTTATATTATTAAATAATAGTATCCTTTTATTTCTTATAACAAATTGGAATGATAAATATTAACATTTCTATAAATTTCATGGTAAAATTTTATTTCCATCTTATGAAGATAAATAAAATGCTGTCCACTGTATCTATATAGAAAAGTTGTTGCGTCTCTCAATGAAAAATAAAGTATGTGAATAGATTTTTATTAATTTATCTACCTTCATCAAAACATAACAATGTCTGATGATTGACTTGAAAAGTTTTTTTAAAATCAAATCAGAAGAAAGTAGGCAGAAACATTGGTATTATTATATTTCACTGAAAATTTTACTTAATGACAATAGTTACTGACTTTTAAAAAAAGTTTCTCATAATTGTGTGTTTTAAATTTACTTTTAAAGAGACAGTGTTACTCTTACCTAAATTTTATGTTGCACATATAAGAAAGCAGTATAAAAATTAAGATTTCTAATAATGTCAGGTACTTAACTTTGCCAGAGAGATTCAATTCAAGGGCACTAAAGGAGAAAAGATCCCCCTGAGCAGATGCCCAGACAAATTTCTATCAGGTGTATTTAGAACCAAATGAATGACTCAAGTATTCCCTCAGAATATTCTGGGAATTGCAAATGTGCTTAATGTAGCTATGATCTCCAATTTGTTTCTGTAAAGTGCCTCCACATTAGTTTGTAGTATTCCTAATGCAAATCACACAGCGTTTTCTAATGATCCTTAGACTATACAAACAGAGAGCTGGGGTGTATTTTAGTGGTGGAGCATAAGCTTCCAATGTGTGAAGTCCTAGGTTCAACCCCCATAACAACAGTGAGAACATCCTCTCCCACAAAATGCAAACAGTTGCATATAGATAGAAACAGAAACCTCTTTTATGGTATGAGCGTAAATGGAACTGATTCCCCAACACCTACTTCATTTCACATTTCCATGATGAATTATATGTGAACCTCTGTTATAATATAAAATTTAAAATAATCTTGCTGCATTGTGTGATTTCTTTTTTTCCACAAATATCTTAACTTACCTTATGAGAAATAAACACCAAGGGTTGCTTTCTTATACCCAAATGCACTTGAGACAATGAATGGTTAATGAAATAAAAGTTACATGAAAGGAGACCTACTGTGAATGGCAAAGTAAAATTATTTGATTCCCTAAGGACAAAGCTATTTCTTTTATTTTTTATTGGTGCATTGTAATCATACATCACATTGGAATACAAGACTTGAGAGGGTATACAAGCACACATCATCCAATTAGCCCTCATCCACTCCCTATCCCATTCCCTCCCCCTTCCTCAATCCCATGCTTGTTTGGTGATTAACTTTGACACATTTGTTTATGTACCTCCTGAGTTTTAAAGAGGCTCCATCCTCCCCTATCCCATACCCTCTGATTGGTCACCTCAATTGCTTCGCTATAGGGCCCTTTCTATAACTATACCTCTTCCTGTTACCCCTTTCCTCCTAGTTATTGCTGATTAGAGGAAGCATCTGGTTTTTATTTTCTGCGATATTTCTCTGTGCATGCCGCGTTGCAAGTACGGATCCCACCTTGATGGCCCCAGTAGTGGCCTGGCTGCCCGGTGGACTGATCCAGACCTTGCTGGCTCAGGCAGCGGCATGGGAGCCTGCCTTGAGGCAAGGCCACTACTGGGGCTTCCGAGGCTGGGATCGGAGCCAGCCAAGGGTTTAGGCCGATGCCAGGGTCAGCGAGGCTTGGACGGAGCCTGCCTTGAGGCAAGGCAGGTGCTGGGGCCACCGAGGCCGGGATTGGAGCCAGCCAAGGGGTTAGGCCAGTGTGGGGGCCAGCAAGGCCAGCTATTTCTTTTAAACAATACAGGATTCAGATTGCATGCCAATAGCTCTGAAGTGCCATTTCATTTTTTTAAATTTTTATTAGTGTATGATATTCATATATGTTAATGGGATACAAGACTTGTGTAGACATACATCCACATATCACCCAATTAGCCCCTACCCAATCACCGTCCGATTTCCTCCTCATCCCTCCTTTCCATGCTTGGCTTAGTGATTGACTTTGATGTTTAAGTACATCATGTGCTTTAGAGAGTTTCCTTATTCCCCACTCCCATCTCCTCAGTTAGGTCGCCTTATTTGCTCCTCTGTAGGATCTCCTTCTTCTTCTAGAATTCTTCCTGTTACTAATTTCTCCTTAGTTTCACATAGTTAGGAAAGCATCTAATTTCTTTTGTGTGTGTATGGAACATATTGAAAATGGCATACATTCAGACTATGCTTTGTATCCTCTCCCTTCCCCATCCTGCTCCCGAAAATGAGTGTCCAGGTTAATCATGCTATATTTATATTTTTACACAAATTCTGATGTAGTTCCTTCATTAATCAACCTCAGCCTTCTTCCTCTTCTGTCCTTCCATTCTAGCTTTGATGAGGTTTCTCCTCCATTGTCTGGAGTCCCTCTTGCAGGCACTAGAGAGAGGGATGGATCTGTTCACTTTTCAAGAAGAGTAAATAAAAAATTTTGTGAGGAGTAGGAGGGAGAAGAAAAATTTATGAGCATACATCTAGAGATAAACTCAGACTCAAAAATGTAACAAAGTAAAATAACAAAGATGTCTTGAATACTAAATGTGTAGTAGGCATTGTGCTAATGAAACTAGATTTTAGGGAAAACATGAGTTGGTGATATTTTCAACATGGAGAAATGAAGTAGAATAGGCTGGGCAAGTGACATTCAAAGCAGGGTGATAAGAAGCCCATCTCACAACTTGTCTTTGATCTAATTTTTCAAGTGCAAAGTCAGTACAAAAGCTCTAAAGAAGAAGGTATAGTGTTCAGAAGGAATTTATTTCTCTTTTCCATTTCATCCTCTGTCTGGGTTTGGCTATCCAGTGTTCATTTTTCTGCATATACATATATCAACAGCAGCCACTCTCCATTTGCTTTGTGCCACAATTTGCAAAATCACTAAATCCGAAAATTTTACACCTAGAGAAAAGATCTTGCTATTGAAGTTGAGGAATAGATAACAAAGTGGCCCCAGGCAAGGGGTATTTTTTAGCTCTGAAGTTATAGTCTGCCTTGAACTTCAATTCAGTGGAAATGTAGCACTGTAAGTTTTATAAATGATGAAATAATACACATATACTTACATATAATGAAATAAAATACTTTTTTAAATTCAATTTTATGCATCTATTTCACTATTCTCCAAGTTAGGACTCCTTCAGCAACAAGAATGTTTTATTATCTCTTTTGTCGGTATTACATGCTAAGTATTTTGAATATATTGTCTTAATTAGTCCTACATGTAACCTTACGAGTAGCCATTGTTCCAAACTTAATGGTAGAGAAACTGAATCCAAATGCTTTTAGTGCCTTGTCTAAAATCACATCTTAGGTGCCGGGCATTGTGGCACACACTTTTCATCCCCACACTTAGAAGGCGGAGACAGGAGGATCACGCTGGTTCAAAGTCAGCCTCGCTGGCTTAAGAAACCCTGTTTCCAAATAAAAATATAAAAATGGGTCTGGGAGTGTAGCCCTGAGGTAGACGAGTTTCTAGAAACCCCAGTACCACCAAAAAAAATAAAATAAATAAAATAAAATCACATTTTATAGCAGGGTGTGGTGGCACACACAATTCCCGTACTTGAGAGGCTAAGACAGGTGATCGCAGGTTCATGGCCAACCTCAGCAACTTTGTGAGGCCCTCCACAACTTTGAAACCCTGTTTCAAAATAAATAATTAAAAAATGGGTCTGAGGTTATAGCTCAGAGGTAGAATGCCCCTGGGTTCAACCCTAAGTCCCACAAAAAAAAGAAAGAAAAAAAAAAAAGAAAAAAATCACACCTTATAAATTACAGAATTAGAAGAGCCCCAGGTCTCTTTAATTCAAACGACTATGCTTCTAAATCCCTATACTATTAACACTTCCTTTCCAGAACATTCATCCCTCAGGTCAGAACCTAAAAATTAGCCATTATATCTCATTCTCTTATAGTCTCTTTCATATATGTCATGTTCTTCCTAACTACTAAGCTCTTTGCTTTTTGGTAGGTGTAACAGTTTTCTTCATTCTCAAAGGTCTAACAAGCTGACCCTATGGGTCAAGATAACTAGCTATAAAGAAATAAGTGGTACAGATCCTATGAGAAACTGCAGTGTAAGCTTTAAAAGAATTCCAATTCAAAAATTGAAATATTTCCATCGAATACAGAAAATTTTGGTTAGCCTACATAGGAAAATATGTTACTTATCTGCCATAAAAGGAATATTTTAAATAAGCCATTGCAGACTTAGGTAAATTTCTATGTTTGAAGAAGAATGCTAAGGTACTTACTTACGTTCAGATTCAGTTTTCTCTAAAAGACATTTACCTGAACTGGAAGCCGAAGGTTAAAGGTACAGAGGAAAGCTAATGACTGTAGGGTGGTGTAGGTAGAAAGGTTGCAAGGTGAGGTCTTCCAATCACTGATGACTCAGATTTTTACCTGTGCCATTTCTGATGTCCTTCACGGTTGTAGCAAATGTTATGGAAAGCAGAAATTTTTCAATAAATTTCCAAGTTCTTTGATGAGTGTAGAAACTGGGTAAAATCAAATCTCCTTAACATAGTACATTCTTTTTTATGGTATTGGTGATTGAATCCAGGGACATTCTATCTCTGAGCTATATTCCAGCCATATTTTATTTTATTTATTTATTTTTTTAATTTTGAAACTGGGTCTTGCTCATTTACTGTGTGCTGGCCTCAAAGCTGAGATCCTCCTATCTAAGCCTCTCCTGTACTGAGATTACAAGCATGCACCACCACACCTGGAACATAGTCCATTCTTTACCATCTCTCTGACTTGGACTAATGAGCTTCGATAGCAGGCTTTCTCCACCCAAACCCAGGTTCTTTAAATGCATCTGAATTTATTTCTTCTGTCTGCATGTTAGTTCATTCCTGTGTTTGGCAATACTCATCTACTTTATTTTCTTGGTAAACTACTACTTCTAGTTTTTTGAGAAAGATCACAGAACTTAAACAATCAATACCTCCCTAAATCTCTAATTTTTAAGACATTATTCATGATAAATTAATAGCTGGTAGAACAGACTTATCTATCACTTAATTTAGATGTGAATTTATTTTTATTTTGTTGCTGATAACCTCATTTAATTCTATATAGTTGGTGATTTTTATTCTGTGGAAATACTAGCATGATTAAATTAGGGAACTTTTTTTTTTTAATATTCTAGACCACTGGAGTTAAGTACTATAAACTATCAAGATTTTTTCCCACTGAACCTATAATTTGGTCACAATCTTTCAGTTAGTTTATTACATTTTAAAATATAGTAATTTGAATTTAAGTTAACATTGAAATAATTAAGTTTAGGAACATATGATTAATTTTTCAACTTTAAGATAATAAAAAAATATCAGTTTATATTGAATTTCACTTACTTTCCCCCAAAATTTAAGTGCTTCCTATTTATAGTACTAAATGTTTTTATTGGATGAATGCAATTAATTTGCCTCCAAAGTACATGAAAATTAATTTTGCTTTATTGCATTCATTGTCTTTGGGGAAATAGCAACATGAGGAATAGATGTCCAAGTGCATGAAAAATGAATTATTTTGTTTTGAAAACTACATGTTTGAGATGCTGCATTCATCATGACTGTTTACATGGCTACTATTTATTAACTACCTATGCCAATAGCTCTCTGAGGTTCTCAAAATTTATAAGATAATTTTTATGCCCAGATGGCAGGTATTATAACACTCTCCTATCCCAAATAATGAAATTGAGTTGCAGGGGCATGTGCTTCAATTGAACTTGGGACCAATTGAGCTCTCACTTCACAATTTTAATCATTATACAAGATTGTTTATAAACTATTAAAGATAATTTTCATTTTTCAAGCTTTAAATTTTTATTGGTATATTTTAGTTGTACATCTTAATATGACACAAAATGGTAGAGGCATACATGCACACACCACCCAATTAGTCCTTACCAAATACCACCCCATTTCCAATAATTTGGTACATTTGTTATTATTAAAATATGGTGTACTAATAAAATAAAATTTGATTTCAAATTTATACAACTAGACAGGTAAATTCCCTTTAATTCCAAAATTGCAATGATGCTAAGACTTTCTTTTCTATTTTAATGTCTTTTTATGGTATGGTAGAACTACAAAAATAATTTGTCTCTTAGTTTTACAAAGTTAGAAAGAATGATAATAGCTACAGTTTATAAACTGTAGAGAAAAGGAAATACCCATAGATCATTTGTTTGAATTGGTGCAACCATTTAGGATGGCAATTTAACAACAGTTGTTAAATATTATAACATTTATCCAATAATTTTAGCTTCTAACAATTTAACAACCAGAAAAAGGTATATGAAGCTGGATTGACTTGTTTTAGGATAAATGGCTAATATAATTAGTAATATGTAGATATAAAAAAAAAATCCAGCCGAGCGTGGTGGTGCACACTTGTTGCAATTCCTGCACTTGCGAGGCGGAGACAGGAGGATCCGGAGACAGAAGGATTGCGCAGG